>NW_024352787.1:25971913-26647951 GCF_902729225.1 Pteropus medius
AAGAAAGGAAGAAAGAAAGAAAGAAAGAAAGTTACTAAGTTTGTGGTAATTTGTTATAGCAGCCCTAGGAAACTAATACAGTCCCCAAGATACTCCTGCCCCCTGGTGTACATACCCTGTATAACCTCATCTCCCTGAGTAGTAATGCAATGGCATAATCACCCCCATGATGTTGCATGGCACGGTTGACTTTAAGAGAGATTATCTTCTGTGCCCCTGACCTAATCAGGTGTGATGGTGGATTTTACGTATCAACCTGACAGGGTCATTGGATGCCCACATATCTGTAACTTATACAGATCAGGGCTCCTGGTTCTCAGGCCTTCAGACTCAGGGTGGAATTTATACCACTGGCTTTCATGGGTCTCCAGAAGTCCTGATGGGGTAAGTCTCAGTCCAAGAGCAGAAGACTGGTGTCCCAGATCATGTAGTCAGGTGAAGAGCCAGTTCCGCCTTTCTCTGCCTTCTTATTTTTTTTGGCCCTCAACAGGTTGGACACCCACCCACACTGGGGAGGGCATTCTGCTTTACTCAGTTCACCATTTCAAATGCTAATCTCACCCTCACAGACACACCCAGAACTTTAGTGTTTAATCAGATATCTGGGCACTTATGTGCCCAGATAAGTTGACACATAAAATTAGCTATGACAACATCCAAAAATGGAGGCAAGACAACCTCAGGATCGAGACCCTGCCAGGGGCTGGATGGGCCTCCCCAGTACCTACCCACTCTACTTGGCAGGCTGACACCTGCTATCTGCATTTATACTCCCTTCTGCTTTCTGAGCAAGTTATCCTTCCTACACACCTGTAAGCAGCTGGTCTGAGATGCCCATAGATGCCTGGCCTTAAAGACAGAGAGGCGAAGCCCACACAGCCCCTGCCACTGCAGAGAATGGGCTGGAACTGACCCCCTCTGCCCATGACAATGAAGCATTCACGAGAATAAAACCTGTCACCATTTGAGTCTGTGGCTGGTTGTGGAGAAGGAGTGGGAAGAGAAAGTGGACACCTAGCGAGTAGTTGACCAAACAGGGACCTTGTCTGGGAGTAGAAACCAGACACCAAAATAGTTCAAATTGCAGGCACAGAGCAAGCCTGAAGGTCAGGAGCACATGGCAAAGAAGGTAACCAAAAAAAGCCGGGTCATTTTCCAGTCATTAAAGGAAAGTTCCTCCCCAGCCTGGCTGTCTCCACAACTAGACTCAGGGATGTCATGGTTGCCATGCTGTGGAATGATCCCCTGTCCCTGCTCACAGAAAGCTTCAAATGCCACTCCTGTGATCTCTTCAAGGATCAGAAAAAGGCTCTTAACAGTGAGACCACATTTGTAGATATTGCACAAATCAAAGGAGCAGCTTCCTCATCATGTAGGTGGATTGTGTTCATTAGTAGTCAGTAGAAAATGATGCCCTCCAAGGAAAACCTGAGCTGTCAGCTAACCAAGACCCTCCTGAGGTTTCAGGAAACTGGTGACCTTGGTGTTCTGCTTGCAAATTCCGATTGCATTGATTCAGCAAAAGTAACAAGAGCTACCCTGGGAGGACAGGTTGCTTAGAAGCCAAGAGAGTCAAGTCCAAGAATGGTCCCAGCAACTCACCTTACCTGCCACAGGTGAGCCTGACTGTTGACCTCTCAGTGCAAGACACAAGTCTATAGGTCTCAGAAAAGATGTCTCTGAATGTCACAACACCAACTAGACACATGCATCACACTCATCTCTGCCCTGAGGGCAACTGTGGTCTAAGAACGTGAGTAAAACAAACACCTTTCAAAGGCATCTTTTCTTTGGGCAAGTTAATCTTTGAAACTCAAGGATCAGGTTAGGAAGGGATAGAATGTCAGAGGAGGGTCATTCTAGTAGTCAAGAACACATGATTTTATATTGTACCAGTCGATTTTGCTATGGCAACATTAAGATGGCTGTGTCAAAACTTTCATCATGACATGACAGCTCAATGCAACTGAATGCAGGATACTGAACCAGAGAAAAGACACGAGTGGGAACACATGAATGAAATTTGAATAAGACCTATAGATGAGTTCACCATATGGTACCAATGTTACTGTTCTAGTTTTGATCACTGAACCTTGGTTACATAGGATGTTAACATTAGGGAAGCCAAGTGTAGGGTTTACAGAATCTACTTTTGCAACTTTCATGTAAGCTGAGAATTTTTTTAAAGATGTTTTTAAAGTTTTTTTTAAGCACTCATTGACAGTGGGTTATATATATCACCACTATCACCATCACCATCACTGCTACCACCTCCATCACCACCACCTGAGAAAGAACCTGTGTCAGAAACCTCCTATGAGAATTGGGGCCCACAAGAGGGTCCAACCATTTATTCCTAGAAAGGCCTGGAAGGAGGTTTGCTCTGTGAGCAAACAGCTAGTCAAGGTTTACAAAGCTGAAGCTAACCTTGCTAAGAACAAGCCTAAGTTTCTGGCCTCAGGGGCAAGTTTGTCAGAACCTTTTAAACTCAAGCTTTTAATTATTTCACAAGGAGTTAGTACCGCTGAGTCCTCCACAGCACTGAAGTCAAGACTACGGTGAGGTGAATGAAGCACTTGCCTCAAGCACAAAACTTAAGGGGGTGCCCAAAACTCAATGTGCTAGGCTGAACAGTGACCCCCAAATGTGTCCAAGTCCTAACCCCTGGACCTGTAAATGTTACCTTATTTGGCAAAATGGATTTTGCCCATGTGAGTAAGAAATTTCTCCATCTTGGATTGGAGGGACTATCCTGGGGGTCCTAAATTTAATCACAAGGTTCTTACAGAGGGACGTAGAGGGCGATTGACTACAGGCAGAAGAGGAGAGGCAACATTGCACAGACCAGAATGGTGCACTTCGAAGATGAAGGGGCCACAAGCCAAGGAATAGATGGCCACTAGAAGCTGAAAAGGGCAAGGAAACATTCTCCCCTAGAGGGAGTGCGGTCCTGCCAACACTTTGATTTCAATTCAGTGAAACTGATTGCCAGCTTCTGGCCTCTAGAACTGTAAGATGATAAATTTGTATTGTTTTAAACCACCAACTTTGTGGTAATTTGTTACAGCAGCCATAGGAAACTAATACGCTCAGTAATCATGATGAATAATATTTAATGTAATATTTTTTAAAATCCAAATTAATGCAAAAAAAATCTATAATGAACAAAATATCAAAACGTTAAATAAAGACAGGATTGGTATTACTGATTCTTCCTTTGGCCTAGAGCATGGCACTATGACTGATCCTGTCAAACCCTTCTCATCAGCTATAGTTCCCAGCCCAGCCTCTGCTGTCATCCAGCAGCATTTCTGTCACTCCTCCCCTCTGCTCCCATTGACCCCAAACCTTCCCAGCCCAGGCTAAGAGTTCTGTGTGGTGGATGATGGCCTCTGTGCAGCATGCCCAAGGGGAGCAGTGAAATCACCACTCCTAGCAAAGTCGCCCTCAGAGTGGTCCAGACCTGAGAGTGGGGCTCAGAGGAGAACTTGAAATCTGGAAAGAATATCCAACCCAGCACCTGGCCATGCCAATAACTGGCCTTCCTAAGTCACAGTCCAGCCCCCACATCTCCTTTTCCTTACCTCTGAAATAGAAATGAGAAGCGCCCAGCCCACGTACCGCCCCCTATAGGAATCTCAGGATTGTCACAGGTCAGGGGCTGTCTGTCACAGAAGCCACGCAAGCCACACAAGCAGATGTGAGCCCTGAGGATTCCATGACAGTCCTCTGGAGATTTTTTCTTATTTTGAGCTTTGTTTGTTTGTTTGTTTGTTTGTTTGTTTGATATTGTCTTTGTTCCTTTTAAAAGTAAAGCTTGGAGAAGCTTTTCCACTACTGTTTACAAAATGTCAAATCTTCAGTAGCCACACAGAGAAACATGAAGTCTCAGAAAGTAGACTGCTCCTGAACAAAGTTACTGGATGACACACTCAGGCCATCAAAGGCATAAAATAAAATAAAAATCTCAAGCATGAACAAGTGGAAGAAAAAAGAAACCAGTGAAAAGCCCTAAAACAGTAAAATGTAGGATCGACTCTGGAAGGCACTGTATTTGAGGTGGTAGAACAATGCAAATTTCAAAATCCATGAATAAAAATATATATGATATGAAAAAAAATAACGGTATTTTCTTATTTTAAAATAAATCAACAAAAGCTGGTCAATAAGGAGGAGAAAGGAATATAAGTTTATTACATTTTCATCAATACCAAGAGGAATTAACAGTGCCTCCCTTATAATTTTGAAGAGTAAAGAAACACAAATCTATACCTGGGCTTTTTAAAATCTGAAAGGCAACCACTAGTAGAATTCTAACAGGAAACATGTCTTATGACAGAAATATAAAAGCAAAGGGTACGTAATCTATATGGAAAGCGAGTAAAGCAAAGAAAATAACAAGAGAGCATAAACTTGGGCAGATGATTAAACAAGAAGGGTACAAAAAACTACTCTTCTCATTTGTTTAAGTGAGAAAGACAGGTTATAAAACAAGGTTTACAGAGCTTCTCAAATATGTTTTAATATTCAAGAGCGATTATATGGGAGAGAAAATCCCAGAAGTATGTACATTAAAGTATGAGTGTAAATAACAGTATCTCTGGGCATGTGCTGGGATTATGGTTAACTTTAATCTTCTTTTACATTTTTTACTGCTTCGTTTAAGTATGGACATAAACATGGGATCATGATCAAAGGATGCTAAGGGCAATGTCTTTGTCCTCCCAAATTCATATGTTGAAGCCTTAACTTTTAGTGTGATGGTGTTAGAAGGTGGGGCCTTTGGGAGTTGAATAGGTTTAAATGAGGTCATGAGGGTGGGGGCCTCATCATGGGATTAGTGTCCTTATAAGAAAAGGCACCAGAGAGCTTGCTTCTATCCCTGCTCTCTGCCATGTGAGGACACAAGGAGAACACAGCTTACTGCAAACTAGGAAGTGGGTTCTCACCAGCAACTGAATCTGTTGGCACCTTGATCATGGACTTTCAGCCTCCAGAACTGTGAGAAATAAATTTCTGTTGTTTAAGCCACCCGTCTGCAGTATTTGTTACATTTTCCAAATGGACTAAGAGAAAAACATTGCTTTAAAAATCAATATATGCTACTCTAGGTGGGTGAGGGGAGGGAACTGTCAAAAACACAGTCATGTGCAGGGTGATAGATGAGATGGACCCTGTCCACATACACTTGCCTCCGTTGCCAGGTTCTGTGCCAGGGGTAAGCTGTAGGATGGAAGAGACAGAGCCCCTCCCTGGGGAACCACAGGTTACTGAGAGGCAGCCATCTGAGAAATGACAACACAAAATGTGGTGGGCCATGTGTGCAGCAGGCCCAAAGAGGGGCTCAAGGGCTTTCTAGGGGAGGAGACTGTGATCTTCACCCTGAGCCCCAAGGAGACAAGGCCCAGGGAAACTGTGTGCAGAGGTGTTGGACATGGAGGGAGCCTGACATCACTAGGGGTCAGAGACAAGGTGGAATCCCCTGGGCCAAGGAAGGGAGCAGCAGTGAGCCTACCTCTCAAATAATGAAATTATTTGGAATGCTCATGCACCCTAGGGAGGTAGCAGCAGATTTAATTGATCTTCCTTATAGTGTGGAGATGTAGTCAAGTGTAACAAAGATCCTTCAGGACCCCACATCCTGGGTTCAAGTCCAAACTCCCATACTTAGTACTAAATGAAGCTACTTAACCTCTATGGGCCTCAGTTTTCTTGCCTGTAAAATGGGAATAACAATAGACCTTACCTCCTAAATTTGCTTTAATGATTAAATGAGACATATCTATAATCTATATTACTTAAATTAAGTGAAATTAAATTAAAATTAAGTGATTTATTTTAATAACAATGTCAGTTACATAGCAAGCATGAGATCAGTAAAAGTGGCTCATTATTATTGAGACAGGCCATATATGTTTCACTTCATTTAACCTTATGAGAGAATCACCATTATTATCCCCATTTCACAGAGAGGAAACTGAGGCAGAGAGAAGTTAAGTGCTTTGCCCAAAGTTGCACAGCTAGCAGATGAAAGAATGGGATTTCAACTGGATAACCTGACTCCAGACTGCACTAACCCCTTCATCATTCCACCTATTACCAAGAGTCAATCAAGACAAGAGATCCCTGAGCTTGTCTTACACCACACATGCAGAAAGCTGATGCCTCTGTTCCAGGAGCTATGACTAACACAACTCATGAATTTACCAAACATCGGAGGAAGAAAGATCTCAGAAACCAACCATTCTAAAGGTTCTGAGGAAGGGTGTTGGTGACACTGTAGCTGGGTCTTGAAGGATAAGTCAACATTTTCTGGTCAGACAAAATGAAAAAATATTCCAGGCAAAGTGAATCCCATGTGCAAAGGTTCAGAGATATTGACTCCATTAAGAAGTTAGTTGTGAGGCACAGAATCCCCAACTTAAGCTTAAGCAATAGGTATAATTTGTAAAGTCTATAGGTAGGTGATTTCAGACTGGGAAGAGCCAATCAGTGATGTCCTCAATGGCCCAGGATCTTTCTGTCTGCCCTCTCAGCTTGGGACCTTTTGTCTTTCAACTCTTGGCCTCATAGTTCCAAGATGGCTGCCACAGCTCCAAACATCATGTCCTCACACAGCTATGTTAGAACTAGGAAGCACGAGGCAGCAGAGCCTAATCTAGCTCTCTTTTCTCCTTTTATAAGCGAAAAGAATCCTTTTCCCCACCTGACTTTCTCTGACATTGACCAAAGTCATATCAAAAACTCAACCTTAGATGGATCACTGGCAAAGTGGAATAATATTATCTTGGCTGATTCAGACGGGTCAGCTCTTGGGCCTGGAGGAGAGACCCAATTTCCCTGAGCACATGTGGCCCATCCTATCCCCCAAAGAAGGCAGTAGGTGGCCTAGAGGGCCTGCCACAGATGAGAACAGCCCAGCACATCTTGGGAACTAAAGTGTCTACAATAGTGAGAAGGGATAGGAGGAAGAGGTAGGAAGAGGCTCACCGTGTATGGGTGAGCACGATTATGAAGGCCCCCAGGGACTTCAAGACTCAGGAAGCTCTGGAGAGTGGGGGCATCTGGCAGACTAAGGAAACTTGCCCAGTTAGAAGCTAGTGTGCTCCTAATCCAACAGCTTCCTGCCTCCTCTGTGAATCCTTGAATCCAGTGAAACTACTGTAGTTTGATCTGCGTATACACCCCATTCTCACTCCTTTGCTCACCTCCCTCCTCCCACCTGGACTGCCTTTCCATCTTAGGTTCACTTCCCTCAAAGCCCTCCCCTGACCACTTGGCCCATTCTGATCCACCCAATCTTGTCTTCCCAACCCTACCCCCTTGAAAGGAGGTCCACATCTGATGTAATGCTGCCATGCTGTGCCAAATCCAGTGCTGCCGCTGAGAATGCCAAAAAGGGGCTGACGTGGGCCCCACCCCTGTGGACTCCATAGCCAAAAGGGGAGGGGATGGGGCATGAATCCCCACAGCACTCTGGTGGAGGTGTGTGCATGGCACATGGTCAGCTAGGAGCTCAGGATAATTTTCAGAGAAAAAAGATTTTGAAGAGTTTATAGGAGTTCACCTGAGGACATCCTGGTTCCCAGCTAACCAGAGACTCCCATTCCATATGGTCATTCAATAACTGTTTACAGGGAGCCTACTATGTGGCAGGCACTGACCTGGGCACTAGAAATGCCACAGTGAAACATACAGACAACACCTTTCATCCTCAGATAACATCCTGGGGGGAAGGGGAAGCTTACCAACAAATCCAAATATGTAATAAATGAGTAAATGATACAGTGTGTTAGGAAATGTTAAGTGCTTATATTAGGTTCCTAGGGCTGCCATAACAAATGACCATAAACTTAATGGCTTAAAACAACAGAAATTTATTCTCTCGCTGTTCTGGAGGCCAGAAGTCAAAATTAATGTGTCAGTAGAGTCACATCTACTCCAAAGGCTCTAGGGCACAATCCTTCTTGCCTCTTCCAGCTTCTGGTAGTTCCAGGCATTCCTTGGCTTGAGGCTGCATCTCACCAATCTGTCTTCCTATGGCCTTGTCCTGTTCTCCCTTTGGGTCTCTCTTCTGGGTGTCTCATGTGTGTGTCCAGGGACACTTACCCACTGGATTGAGGGCCCACCCAGATCATCTAGGATAATTTCATCTCAAGACCTTCAACTTGATTACATCTGCATAGACCTTGTTTCCAAATAAGGTCATGTTTGCAGGTTGCAGGGGTTAAGATGTGGACATACCTTTTGAGGATCTAAACCCACTATAACGTTATTAGAAACAAAATAATACATGGTAAAGGGGTCAACGACTTAAGGGAGGGACTGGGACTTCAAGGTGTACTTCATTGATGAAAGTGACAAATGAACACAGACTTGATGAGAGGAGAAGGTAAACCATGCCAATATTTAGGGAAAGGCACTCCAGCTGAGACACCAGCCAGTGCAAAGGCCCTGAGGCAGAGTGCCAAGGGTCTTTCAGGAACAAGTAATCAGTGCAGAAGCCTTGAGTGGAGTTGAGCACAGGGGCAGAGAAGTAAAGCCCAAGAATAGTGGGGAAGGGCCTACCAGCCATGGGAAAGACTTGGCTTTTACTCTGAGAGAAACAAGTGCCACCGAAGGGCTCAAACCAACTTTCTCCTGCCTCAACCCTCCAAGGGTCATGTCCTGGCCTGGGTGGGCAACAAACTTCCTGGCTCCCCCAATTGAGTTACTCAGATATATATATCAAAAGATGCCATGGCTTGAAATTCCTAGGACATTCTCTGGGGAATTTCTAATTTCCAACTGAACTCAGGGAGACGCAACTTTTTAACCCAATGCATGCCTCATGTTCTGGGTCAGGAAGGGCCACTAACGGCCCTGGAGGCAATTACCAACCCTCCCACCTGCCCTCGGAGCCCAGAGTGTGGGTGAGCACCTACTGTGTCTCAGACATTTTCACAAATACTTCTTAATTTAACCCTCACAACAACTCCCTAGTGAGGAATTATCAGCTCCATTTCACAGATGTGGAAACTAGAAGCAGAGACAGGAAATGGCCTCTTTGAGGTGGCTCTAAAATATGGCTGCGAATTCTCTGATGCTCTGCTTATCAAGAGGTAGGGGTCCACATCCCCTCCCCTCAATTCTGGGTAACCATAGTAACAAGAAGGTCAGAAGTGATGCTGAGTAGGGCAGAAGTGATGCTGCTCTCTAGGACATTTGCTCTGTAGCCCTAGGCTGCCATGTAAACAGTCTGACTACCCTGAGACCATGGTGCTGCAAGGAAGCCCAAACTAACACTGCAGATGTGCCTACCCAAAGAGACATCCCAACCAACCACCAGCTACTCCATCCCCATTTCTGCTCTCCCCCACCCCCTCCCACCCTAGAGCCCCCCACTTGTCTCAAACAGCATGAGAGATCCCTCATGTCCAGAACTGCCCAGCCAAGCACTTCGAGAATTCCTGCCCATAGAAATCGTGACAGGCACTAAATCTGGGGTGATCTGTTTCATGCCACTACATTGTGGTGTTTGTTTGAGCAGCAATAGATAACAGAACACTCCTCAAGGTCACATAGTGGCTAAGCTGTGATTTGAATCTGACTCCACATTGCCTCTCAAATTCACAAGAAGAAGAGGAGAAATCTCTCTTTAAAATGCCAGAAAGAATTTTTAAATCATTATGGATCATAGGGTCATGTGACTCAAAGAGAGAAAAACCCTGTCAGGCAAAGAGAGTAGGAAAGGGGGAGGTATCAGCAGGATGACAAAGGAGCATGGACAAAAGATGTATAGTGCACTGTGGGTGATGAGTTACTCGGGAGGAAATGCTGGGAAGGCTGCGTGGCTTTGGAATAAAAAGTAGGTTAATAAAGCTGATAAATGGAAGGCAGATCTGAATGCATTACTCCATGAAGGATGGCTGCTTTAATGAGGAAAGAGGCTGGGATAGAGGTGGGAGTGAAAGTCTGTTGTCAGGCCCCAATCTCTGGGTCAGCATCCATGCTGCCATCATCTTTAGAGGAAACCATGGCAGGGTCAAGGTCTTTGACCCATGTGTTAATAATCCGTGCCTTCTGTTAGGAAAGGGGCCACAGGCTGCCAGGTCAATGGCAGGTGGGAGGCAGGCCCTGGGCTCCAGCAGGCTTAATTGAGAGGAGAGAGACAGAGCCAGGCCTGTAAGCTGTGCCATGACAGAAGGTACATTGATCACTCTCTAACCACAAAGGAGAGTCCCATGAGGTTAAAACCTGCTGAGGGCTGAGGAGTTTGTGAAATCCCCATCAAGCTAGCCCCATGGAGTTCAAGGGAGGAAGGAGGGAGGCCACGAAGGCCCTCAGAATGCCACGGCCTGCCCCTCAATTCACCCCTGGCCTCTCCCTTTCTTTGAGTCTCAGACTCAGCCTTTCTGGTTGGGGCCAGGGGCCAGCCAGCTGGAATAATGCTCTCTGTAAGCCCAACAGGCTTCATCAGCTCCAAACAAGCAAGTGCCCACGGAGTCCAGCCCCACATTCAAGTCTTGGACTCAGTAATGGGGGAAGGGAGATCTCTCTGGTTGATTTAGTGTCTGTATTAGTTTCCTGTTGCTGTTGTAACAAATGACCACAAACTTTATGACAGCACACAATACACATTAGAACTGAAGAGAGATAAATGTTTGTACCCAAGTGTTCATAGCAGCACTATTCACAATGGCCAAAAAGATGGAATTACCCAGATCGCCGTCAACTGATGCATGGATCAACAAAGTGTGGCCTATGCACACAATAGAATAACATTCAGCCACAAAAGGGAATAAAGCACTGACACATGCTACAACACGTATGAATTCCTAAAACATTGTGTTTAGCGAAAGAAACCAGACATAAAAGGTCATGGACTGTATGATTCCTTTTATATGAAATGTCTCAAATAGGTGAACCCATAGAGACAGAAAGCAGATCAGAGGTTGCCAAGGGCTGAGGAGACAGGGCAGTGACGGTTTCCTTTGCAGATGGTAAAAGTGGTTTGGAACTAGATAGAGCTGGTGGTTATACAACATGATGACTGTACTAAATGCCACTGACTTGTACACTTTAACATGGCCAAATTTAATGTTCCATAAATTTTACCTCTAAATGAATTAATTAAGTAATTAATTGATTTTTTTTATCTTGAAGTCCCAGAGACCAGAAGTCCAAAATCAGTCTCACTGAGCCAAAATCATGATACTGGTGAGGCTGGTTTCTTCTGGAGGCTCTAGGAGAGAATCTCTTTCCTTGCCTTTTTCAGCTTCTAGACATTGCCTGCATTCCTTGGCTGGTGGCCTCTTTATTCTTCAAATTGGACAGTCTGACAATCTCTCCACTTCATATCACCTCCTCTTGACTTTGTCTCTCCTGCCTTCCTTATAAGAACCCTTGTGATTACATTAGACCCACTCGGATAATCCTGGATAATCTCCTCATCTTAAGATACCTAACTTAATCATATCTGCAAATCCCTTCTGCATGTAGCATGACATTCACAAATCCCAGGGATTAGGAAGGGGTTGATTATCTTTAGGGGATCATTATTCTGCCACCTTGATATCAGCCTTGGTTCCTCACTGTTTAGATTTCTCTAGAGTGGAGACCCTGCCTGTCTTTGGTCATCAGGCTGAGTCAACTTTGTCTCAGCCAGCAGCATGGACCCTCCTCCCAAGGCACAATGGAGCAGGATGGAAACTGCCTGGTCTCTTTCCCTAAGAGTCAACCAGATGAGCAGAGCAGAGGGCTTCAGATCCTTGGCTAGGTACATAGAAAGCTGACAGTGGTACGCTGATAAACCAACTTTCAGAGGGAAAAGCTCTGATTTGTACTGTGTGCCAAGATGTGAATACTCCCACTGTGGCCAATTGCATGCTACCAGAGTGACATGATTGCACGTGGCGTTGGGAAGAGAGGCACGTCATCATGAGCTGTCAGAGCGGCTGCCATCCACTACTGCCTATAGGGACACCAGAGACACACAACTGAAAGTGTGCCCTGAGGCAAGCAATGGGAGTTCAGACACAAAGCCAGACCAACCTCAGAGAACAGAGCAAACCATGCCCAGGAGATATCTTATCAAAGGGGGCTGATGGGAATTTATATACACAGGTCTGGTCTATTGAAGAGGACAGACTTACTGTACTGACTCTTCTTTAGACCCCAAAACTACATCCCTGAGTTCTCCATATTTTCTTCCTGGGTAGGAATAGAGTTGAGTTAGAGCCATCTTTGAGATGTTGTATTAGTCCGCTCAGGCTGCCATAAAAGAATACCACAGACTGGGTGGCTTAAGCAACCGAAATTTATTATCTCAGTTCCAAAGGCTAGAACTCCAAGTGAAGATGTTGGCAGATTGGTTTCTCCTGAAGCCTCTCTCCTTGGCTTGCAGATGGCCACCTTCTTGCTGGGTCCTCATATGGTCTTTCACCTGTGAGCGCGCGCACGCACACACATTTCTGTGTCCTAATCTTTTCTTATTATAGGAATACCCGTCATTTCATTTGGGGCTACCCTAAAGGCTTCATTTTAACTTCATTACCACATTAAAGCCTTCTTTCCAAAAACAATCACATTCTAAGGTACTGAGGATTAGGACTTCGATATGTAAATTTGGGTTGGGGGAGATGGTGACAGATGCTTACAATGGCTGGATGCTGTGACTAGACAGACACAGGCCAATCCAAGGCTGCCCCACTGGCCTAACCCTCCCACATCCTTGTTCTCTCTCTCTCCTGCCTCCTGTTCCACTGAGCTTCACTCTCTCCCCTCCCCTCCTTCTCTATCTCATCCGTCCCTTCATTCTGCCCTCCTTAGAATCAAAGCAAAGCATGGTTCTAAGAGGGGCCCTTGTCTGGTGTGACTCAGTCTCATGGGTGGCTCCAGAACTAGGTTTGGACCAGGAGATTCATTCAGATTTGGGATATGGTCTAGAGTGGAGAAACTACAAGCAAAAAGGTCTGTCTGTGGGTAGGACCAGGATAGGGGACCACGATGAGAATTTGCAGATGTGTCTTCAGAGTGTCAGGAAATATGGTTGACAGGAGGAAGTTATTGCCTTTGATTTTGCCATTTTCTCTATTACTAGACACCAATGCAGGGAATCTGAATTCCTCAGGGCCAGCTCTGAGACTCAGTTTCTCAATATGAAAAAAAAGCCAATGTGGGCCCACTGTTTCTGATCCAAAAACAGAGCCAAATGTGTTTCAGAATTCAAAATATTCTTTATTTTAGAAAGAGGATACAGTATACATATCACATGCTACATAGTACTTCCACCAGGATCTAGAGTAGCACCTCATAATCTAATACACTGACAGTTTTGCAGCAAAATAGATGATTACCCACATTATAGGGGACACATAAAGACTGTAAATAGCTTCACATCAGCCCCACTCAGGTCTTACCAAATTAGTAAGAAGAAAACATTGAGTTTAAAGAGCTTTTTGGATTTCAGAATTGAAAAGTGATTTTAGACTATAATGTATATTTTGGAGGACTCCTTAGAGATTTAATAAAAAATGACAGTGGAGAGAAGGGAGTTAAAATAATACTTTCTAGAAGAAGACAAAGAAAGCTTCTCTGTGCAGCCACTATGGAAAACAGTACGGAGGTTCCTCAAAAAATTAAAAATAGAACTGCCATATGATCCAGTAATTGCACTTCTGGGTAGATATCCAAAGGAAGTGAAAACAGGATACAAAGAGATATCTGCACTCCCATGTCCATTGCAGTATTATTCACAATAGCCAAGAAATGGAAACAAACTAAGTGTCCATGAATGGATAAATGGATGAAGATGTGTTGTTTATACACGATGGAATACTATTCAACCTTGAGAAAGAAGGAAATACTGCCATTTGTGACAACACGGATGGACTTTGAGGGCTCTATGCTAAGTGAAATAAGCCAAAGACAAATACTGAATGGTAGGTGAATAGGAAGTTGGTAAAAAGGTACAAAGTTTCAGCTATGAAATAAATAGGTGTAATGTATAACATGATGACGATAGTTGATAACACCGTATTATAAAATTGAAATTTGCTGAGAGTAGAACTTAAATGTTTTCATCTACACTCATACACGTGCACAAAGATAAATACGTGAGGTGATGGTTGTGTTAACTACGTGATAGGAATCCTTTCACAATGTGTATCAAATCACCATTACGTACACTTTAAATAGCTTATAATGTTATTTGCCAATTATACCTCAACAAAGCTGAAAAAAAACCAAAAGCCTCTCTTTTGCTTCTATTCCCCTGTAGCTCAGAGGTGGGTTCTGGGAACCATCCTCTGCCTCCCATATCCCCAGCCCATCCCTAGAAACCTTCCTGTGGCCCACCTGACACCTGCTATGGAAGCTACAGACTCAGGAGGTCTAGCCAGAAATGGGGGTCACTGAGCCATTGCCCTACTGTCTCCTGACCCCTGGCCACAGTAAGCCAGAAAGACATTTTCTCTGCCTCTATCTCCCACAGGCCTTCCCTTCCCCATCTAGGTGGGTGAGACCCCTCCTGCCACTTGTAAACCAGCTGGTCAGCATCTGGCCAGAAGCCGGGCCACTAAGGAGCTGCCTGAGTCCCAGGGAGCCCTCAATAACCCTGGGAATCAAATACCAAGACACAATCAGACCCAAACCCAAAATGCTTTGCAGCTGTTAACTTCAAGGCCTTGTGCAGCCTGGGCAGGCTCATCTTCCTGCTACCCCTGCCCCACTGCTGCCCCTTCCCACACCTCTCCTTGTTTCATCCTCACCAGCCTCTTTTAGAGGCTCTGAAACCACCAAGCTCTTTCCTATCTCAAAGCCTTTACACAGCCTCTTTCTGGCTTCTGCATATCATCCAAGTCTCTACTCAAAGTTCTCCCAACAATAATGCCTTCTCTGACCCCATCTCAGTCAGAATCTCCACCATGGTCATTCTCTGGCCATGATTTGTGAGCCTGACCTAGCCTCAAGATGACCCACTATGCAACTAATCAGGTAGGATTTTTGTGCACAACTTCCGTCAGATATCATCAGGGCCAAAGCCAAAGAGTAAGGAGAGGAGGCTGGAATAAGCACCAGGGGTAGGCAATCACTTTCTGTAAAAAGCAAAATAGTAAATATCTTAGGTTTTATGGGTCATATGGTCTCTGTCAGACTACTTAACTCCGCTATTGACGTGCAAATGAGTGAGGCTGTGCCCAACAACACTTTATATACAAAAACAGGCAAGGGGCTGGGCTTGGCCCTGAGGCTGCCAGTTGCCAGATATTCAGTGGAGGAATTAGGTCAACCCCAAGATTTACAAAGGAAAAGAAGGGACTATGGAGTCAGAATGTGCTTTAAATATGCTTTGAGTATCATGGCCTGGTGGCCTGCTCACAAGTACTTCCACTTGGTCTACAAGACAGTTGTTTTTATGGGACCCTAAATCTGACTTTAGAATTGTTAGAATTTAACAGGGAGATGCAGTTTGATTTACAGAAACTTATTTTGCAGTCAACTTTGTTAAAAAGCCATAATAGAATAGATTTCCAAGCACCTTAAAAATCAATTAGTGCTGAAATTCCTCCTAAATTATTCCTTCTAAGTGATTGGTAGGCCTGTGTTCAAACATTTAGTGACAGGATTCTTGTGTCCTCACAAAGCAGTCCATCATGTCGTCAGATGCTCTCTGCAGTAGCAGTTTTCCCCTTCAACGAAATGTCTCCCTGAATCTCTTATAGACTGAAGTCAGTGTGATACTCAGTTGGCTGTGTTTTTCAGCATGATAAATCAAAAGTATCTTCAAGACTGGAAAGACCCTCTCCCATTACCCAAAATGTTATTACTCCCTCTGTTACAGACATCTCCACAGCATCAAGCAAGCCTTGGTGACCCAGTTTCAACTGACCTTTGGTGGTTAGCTGCTTGATTAACCATTTCATGTCCTTGCAGTGGGCTCCACCTTCATCAGTTAAATTCAAGTGAACAACAAATGCAGACACTAAGAAGTTTTCTAGCCCTCCCATGAAGGGGATGGGTTGGTGAACATTTCCAAATTCTTGTACAGAAATTAAATGAGCTGCAAATTTAGGTTTTTTTCTGGAAGCATTTATGCAGAGGCAGCAGAAGTATCTGTCAGGGGGAGCTGTTCAGGGTACTACTGTCCTGAGTAAGAAATTTGTAGTAGTCTATATTATTTATCTACTACTATGTAACAAAAGTACCCCAAAATTTTAGTGGCTTAACCAACAATAAACATTGATTATCTCTCATAGTTTCTGCAGGACAGAATTTGAAAATGGCTTGGGTGGAAGTTTCTAGCACGAAGTTTCAATCAAGTTGTTGACACAGTCTGTTGTGACCAGAAAGCTTGACTAGGGCCGAAGTACCCACCTGACAAGTGGGTGCTGGCTGTTGTCAAGGGCTTTGACTGACTACTCTCTGCATAGACCTGTCACAAGACAGTTTGAGTGTTGTCATAACACTGTGGGGGAGGAACATACTTTCCTCTACTCCCCAAGGTTCTTTTAGTTGGTCTAATAATCAAATAGGCATGAGACAGATTGGCAAGAGAAAAAAAAACAAATTTAATGCATGCATATGTATGGGAACCCCAGATACATGAGAGAGTCAGAGACCCCATATACACCAGAAGTTCAGAGATAGAAAAGGAACACGGGTGTGAAAGATAATCTGAGCCAAAGATGAGGCACCATGCCTTGGGGGGCTTCGAAGGGTCATAGAAGGACGATAAGAGCAGATGTTTAGCAAATAGAAGTTTGCTCTGCCATATAGGTATGTCAAAGAAATTATCTCTAATTATCTCTCATTATGGGCAAGGCCCCTAATTCAAATTCTTTCGGGTAGTTGGAGTAGAAGCTAAATTGCCTTTAGTTCAAAACAATCTGTATCCCACTGAGGCACATCTTGGGTAGCTCCTTCTGAATCCCCTTAGCATGGCAACTGGCTTCACCCAGAGCAAGTATCCAAGAGAAGCCAACATGAGAACACCAATGTTTTTTATTGACCAGGGCTTAGAAATTAAACCACTGTCACTTTCACAATACTCTATTTGTCACATAGGTCAGCCATGATTCAGTGTGGGGGAGACCACAAAAGCACATGAAGACTCTAGTTTCCAGCCTGGCATTTAAGAAACTTGGAAGTCATCACTCCCATTCACACAGCAAGAAAAAAGCTGAACAAACTGAAAAACAACTCTTCTTACATACATCAGAGAATTGAGATCACAGAGCAAACCACTGCCTCCATAGTTGGAGAGACAGAGAGCTGACTGCAGAGAATCACAGCCTACCAGCATGGAAGCCCAGAAGCAGAAACTTCTCATGAACCAGTGCTAGGGTAGGAAAACTTGAACTGTAGTTGATGAATCGCTGGAGGCTCAGCATGGACAAGTCTGAAAGTTAAAAGCCCTAAAAGGACCTGTCTTAGGAAGGTCCCCACAACTTCTGGAAGTTTCACCACTAGAAGCTCAACCAGATTCTCACAGTGAGACATAGAAAAATGCTCAAGGCTCATGCTTCAAACATTGAGAGAGACAAAGTGGACATTTTGAAGTATACCCAGAGTATTCTGTTCTTCTTGAACACTGCCCTCAAGAAAAACTATTTTACCTAGCCTAACTGACTAGGGTTTTACCAGACCCTAAACCACCTGTGGTTAGGGAAATGCCCAACTCCATCCTTCACTAGTCTCCCTATCTCAACTAAGGGGAAAAGGGGAAGGATTGAGAAGTGCCAGTGAAGGTTACAGTGCAGGGCACAAACTCCCTAAAAAACTGAGACCTAGTCATAGGACTACAGAATGCTTCCCCTCCCCTACATATTACCACCACATCAATAAGACTCCTATAGTAACAGGTAAATGCAATGTAAAAAACTGCACATTCCAGACCTTATTTAAGAAGATATCTCTAGGAAATCTCAAAGGCCACAAGGGAGACAAAAATAAGAACCCCAGAGGAAATTTTAGCCTCTGATGCCTAGGGCTAAAGCAAGCAGTAAACAGAGCCTAACTCCCAGCCAGGTAAGCATAAAACCTCACACAAGAGGTCTGTATACCTCAATTCCTTTAACTTACTATTTCTAAATTGCAACATATTCTGACAAACAAAAACATGGTTTGAAAAAGTAGAGCAAGCATCAGAACTAGACACATATGGCAGAGATGCTGGGATTTAAAAGTTAAGGACACTAAATAAAAGAAGTATAATTGATATGTGAAGAGAGAAGAAAAAACAAAATTACATAAAATGCTCGATTAAAACCAGAGAAGTCAGAAAAAGAGTGGAAGACAAAAAAAAAAAGAAAGAAAGAAAGAAAGAAACAAGCAAAGACTAAGAGCTATGCATAAGAAACAGTAACAAATGGGATAAATTACTTTAAACATCAATGCTCTAAATTCTCTAAAAACAGACTGTCAGTGTCAGAGTGAATTAAAAAAGATCCAACTACAAGTTGTTGATTTAAAAGTCCATCTTAAATGTAAAGATGCAGATAGAGTTAAAATAAAGGAAGACTACTCAATATACTCTAAGTCAATGCAATCTCTATCAAAATCCCAACAATATTTTTACAGAAATAGAAAATCCATCCTAAAATTCATATGGACTCTCGGTTAACTCAAAGAGACAAAATGATCTTGAAAGAGAAGAATAAAGTTGGAGGTCTCACATTTCCTAATTTCAAATCTTACTACAAAGCTACAGTAGTCAAACAGTGTGGTACTGGCATAAAGAAAGACATTTACACCAATGGAATACAATAGTCCAGAAATAAGACCAATGGAATACAAGAGTCCAGAAATAAACCTTCGCATATATGGTCAAGTGGTATTTTACAAAGATGCCAAGACCATTCAATGTAGAAAGAACAGTCTTTTCAACAACTAGTGATAGGAAAACTAAATATTCAGATACAAGAGGATGCATTTGGACCCTTATCTTACAATATAAATAAAAATTAACTCATCATGGATCAAAGACCTAATTGTAAGATGAAAAACGATAAAACTTTTAGAAGAAAACAAGAGGGGGAAATCTTCATAACATTGGATTTAGCAGTGATTTCTTGGCTATGACACGAAAAGCAGAGGTAACAAAGGAAAAATTAGACAAGTTGGACTACATTGAAATTATAAACTTCTGTGCATCAAAGGACACAATCAACAGAGTAAAGGAAACTAATGGAATGAAAAATATATTCACCAATTATATATTTGATAAGGAAATTATCACTAACAAAAATACAAACAGATTAAAAAATGGGCAAAGGACTTAAATAGATATTTCTCCAGAGAAAATATACAAAATGGTTAACAAGCACATGAAAAGATGTTCAGCATCACTATTTATTAAGCAAATGTAAATCAAAACCAATACCCTACCACCTCACACCCATTAAGATGAATACTGTCAAAAAATTTTTTAAACCAGAAAATAACAAGTATTGGCAAGGATGTGAGAAATTAGAACCCTTGGGCACTATTATTAGAAATGTACAATGATGTAGCTCCTACGGAAAACAGTACAGCAGTTCCTCAATTTTAAAGTAGATTAATTACCATTTGATCCAGTAATTGCACTATCAGGTATATACTCAAGATAATTGAAGGCAGGGTCTTGTAGAGCTATTTGCGCATTCATGTTCATAGCAACACTATTCACAAAAATCCATCGATAGATGAATGGATAAACAAAATGTGGTATATCCACATGTTGAAATATTATCCAGCCTTAAAAAGAAATTCTGACAGATGCTACAATGTGGATGAACATTGAGGACCTTATGCTAATTAAGATATGCCAGTCACAAAAAGATAAATACTGTATGAATCCACTTATATGAAGTACCTAGAGTAGTCAAATTCATAAAGACGGAAAGTAGAATGGTAATTGCCAAGGGCTGGGCATAGTGGAGAATGTGAAGTTGTTTAATGAGTATAGAGTTTCAGTTTTGCTAGATGAAAAGAGTTCTGGAAATTGGTTGCATAACAATGTGAATATATATATAACACTAGTAACCTGTACACATAAAAATGATTAAGATGGTAAATTTCATGTTATGTGTATTTTACTACAATTAAAAAATTTTTAAGTAAAGGGATAGAGAAAGATATACCATGCTAACGCTAACCAAAAGAAAGCTTCAGTGGCTATATTAATTTCAGGCAAAATAGACCACAGAGCAAGAAAAATTATCAGAGATAAAGAGGAACATTACATAATAATAAAAAGGTGAATTCTCCAAGAAAACATAACGACCCTTAATGTATTTTCACCAAACAACAGAACATCAAATAAATGAAGCAAAAAATGATAGAACTTCAAGAAGAAATAGAGAAATCCACTACTATAGTTGGAGACTTCAACAACACTCTGTCAGTAATTGACAGACCCAACAAGCAGAAAATCAGAAAAGACATAGTTGAACTGAACAGCACCATCAGTCAACTGGATCTAATTGACATCTATGAATATAATTGACATCTATAGAATATTTCATCCAACAAAAGGAGAATATACATTCTTCTCAAGTTCGTGAAACATTTACCAAGATAGAAAATATTCTGAGCTATAAAACACACCTTAACAAATTTTAAAAAATAGAAATCACACAAAGTATGCTCTCAGGCCATGATGGAATTAAACTAGAAATTAGTAACAGAAAGATAGCTAGAAATCCCCTAAATAGTTGGAGATCAAACACCACACTTCTAAATAACAGATGAGTCAAAGAAAAAGTCTCAAAAGAAATTTTAAAATATTTTGAACCAAATGAAAATAAAAATACAACTATCAAAATTTGTAGAATAAGCAAAAGCAGTGGAGGGAAATTTATAACATTGAATGCATAGATTAGAAAAGAAAACAGCTCTAAAATCAATAATTTCAGTTTCTATCACAGGAAACTAAAAAAAGAAAACCAAATTAAACCTCAAATAAGCAGAGGAATAGATGGAAGAATTCTATAAAATTGAAAACAAGAAATCAATAGATAATATCAATGAAACCAAAAGTCGGTTCTTTGAAATGACCAATAAAATTGATAAACTGCTAGCCAAGTTAACTAAGTAAAAAATAGAGAAGACACAAAATACTAATATCAGCAATTAAAAGGGGCCTTCATTTAATCCCCTGAGCATCAAAAAAGATAATAAAGAAATATTATGAACAACTCCACACCCACAAATTTGATAACCTAGATGAATTGGACCAATTTTCTGAAAGACACAATCTACCAAAACACACACAAGGAGAAAAAGTACATCTGAATAGGCCTATATCTATTATGTAAATTGAATTAATAATTACTAAATTTCCAAAACAGAAAGCACAAGGCTCAGATGGGTTCATTGGTAAACTCTACCAAACATTTGAGATAGAAAGTATGCCAATTCTCTGTAATCTCTTCCTGAAAATGGAAGCAGGAGAAATACTTCCTAACTCATTATGAGGCCAGAATTACTCTAATACCAAAGCCAGACAAAGACATTACAAGAAAGGGAAACTACAGACCACTATATCTCATGAACACAGATGAAAAAATCTTCAACAAAATATGAGCAAATCAAATCCAACAATGTATAAAAATAATTATACAGCATGATCAGGTAGGATTTATTGCCAATCTGCAAGGCTGTTGACAAGGAACTAGATTGTAGGGAGCTAAAGCTCCCCAAATTCAAAAGAGTGCATGGATTATCTCGGGAGGCCTGCTTGCGCAAAAAGGAAAAGGCTGGTTCTGTGGAATTCCAGGAAGAAGAAGATTAAGTATAGATAAAGGGAGTGTCAAAGGGAGTGTCAAAGAAAGTGTCGATTGTACCTTGATCTTCAGGATGTTACTTTAATTATGTTATCTTGGGATACACAAAGGAACTGATTATGTATAAAAAGAAGCATAAGAAATAAACTCGGAGAGACAGTTGTGAGATCTGTTCTCCCTCCTGCACCCTGTCTGTCTTCTCTTTTTTCTCAGTCCCCGCTCCCCCATTCAGTTACCCAGTTTGACTTGATCGGCTGGCTTCCGACACTAGATGTTTTCCCACTAAGATCAGAAACGAGGCGAGGATGTCCAATTTCACCACTCCCATTCATCATTGTACTGGAAGTTCTAGCGAATGCAATAAGACACAAAAAGGAAATAAAAGGTGAACGGACTGGGAATAAAAGAAATAAAACTGTCTTCGTTCACAGATGACATAAATGTCTATGAAGAAAATCCAAAAAATCAACAAAAAAACTTCTGGAACTAATAAACTACTCTGGCAAGGTTGCAGAATACAAAGTTAATATACAAAAGTCACATTGTTCATTTTATACCAGCAATGAACAATGGAATTTAAATTGTTTTAATCAAAATTTAAAAATACAATGCCATTTATATTAGCACCATCAAAAAAGGTACGTAGGTATAAACCTAACAAGATATGTACAATATCTATATGATAAAAACTACAAAACTGATAAAAGAAATAAAAGACGATCTAAATGAATATAGAGATGTACCACGTTCATGGCTAGGAAGACCCAATATTGCCAAGATGTTTGTTCTTCCCAAATTAATCTATATATTCAATGCAATCCCAATCAAAATCCCAGCCAGTTACTTTGTGGATATCAACAAATCGATTCCAAGGTTTACACAGAAAGGCAAACTACTCAGAATAGCCAACCAGTGTTGAAGGAGAACAAAGTTAGAGAACTGATACAACTCAACTTCAGGATTTACTATAAAGCTAGAGTAATCAAGACAATGTGGTATTGGTGAAAGAATAAGAAAATAGATCAATGGAACAGAATAGAGAGCCCAGAAATAAACCCACACAAACATAATTAACTGATCTTTGACAAATGAGCAAAGGCAATCCAATGGAGAAAGAACAGTCTTTTCAACAAATTGTGCTGGAACAACTGGACCTCTATAGGCAAAAAAATCATAATAATTTAGATATAGACCTTACACCTTTCACAAAAAGTAACTCAAAATGGCTCATAGATCTAAATGTAAAATGCAAAACTATAAAACTTCTATAAGATAACGTAAGAGAAAATCTAGTTGATCTTGAGTTTGGTAAAGACGTTTTATATAAAACAAAAGCATGGTCCATAATGATAAGCTGGACTTCATTAAAATTAAAAACATCTGCTCAGTGAAAAGCGCGGTCAAGAAAATGAGAAGATAAGCAAGCCACTGACTGGGAGAAAATATGAAGCACACACTTAGTAAAGGGCTGCTATAAAATACATTTTAAAAACTCAAAATTCAATAACAAGAAAACAAACAACCCAATAAAAAATGGCAAAATAGCTGGACACCTCATCAAAGAAGGTATACAGATGCAAATAAAGCATATGAAAAGATGTTCCCCATCACATGCTATTAGGCAATTGCAAGGTAAAACAGCAACGAGATATCATAACACGCCTATTAGAATAATAAAATTCCAAAACATTGACAATAGCAAATGCTGGTGAGAATGTGGAGCAATAGGAATTCATTCATTGCTGACTTGGAGGACAATTAGGCACTTTTTTACAAAACTAAACATATGATCCAGCAATCATGCTCCTTGGTATTTACTCAAACGAGTTGAAAACTATGTCCATACTAAAACCTGCACACAGATGTTTTTAGAAGATTTAGTCATAATTGCCAAAACTTGGAAGTAACCAAGATGTCTTTCAGAAGGTGAATAGATATATAAACTGTAGTCTATCCAAATAACAGAATATTAGTGATAAAAAGAAATGAGCTATCAAGCCATGAAAAGACATGGAAGAACCTTAAACACATATAAGTAAATGAAGGAAGTCAATCTGAAAAGGCTGCATTCCGTAGGATTCCAATTCTTCTGGAAAAGACAAAACTATGGAGACAGTAAAAATATCAGTGATTATCAGATTAGTGTGAAGGGAGAGATGAATAGGCAGAGCACGGGGGATTTTTAGGGCAGTGAAACTATTTTATATGCTCTGGACATGGCTACAGTCCAAAGAATGAAGGCCCAGATGGCAGATTCTGGGCTGAAGAGGATTCCTGTCAAGGAGTTCCAGGTTCCTGAACTAGCACCTTCGGGATGCAAGTTGCCAGTTTCTCTTTTCCCCATCTCTTGACTACTTTATCTTTTACTATTTATTTTTTTAAATTTATTTCTTTTAATTAGTTTCAAGTATACAATACATTGGTTAGACATCTATATAGTTTGTAAAATCATCTCCCTGTTTGCTCCCTCCCTCCCCTGACCCTCCACCTAGGCAATGTATTAATGCTAACTGTGCCGTGCTCCCCATCCCTGTGACCATCCATCAGCTACGAATTTGTACTTCTTTAGCCCTTCACCCCATTCTCTCAGCCTTCCAAATCCCCCTCCCCTCTGTCTGTCTGTCACCAAATTGTCCACTATATTTGTGAGTCTGTTTTTGATTGATTTGTTCTTTTTATTCCTTAGATTCCGCATGTAAGTGAAATCATATAGTGATTATCTTTCTCTATCTGGCTTAAATACCTTCGAGGTCCATCAAAGCAATATCTTTTTCATCCCCTTCCTTTTAGTCCATGTGTGTCTTTTAATTTGAAGTGAGTCTTTTGTAGGCAGCATGCGCATGGGTCCTTTCAGCCACTCTATCTTTTGGTTGGAGCACTTAATTCTTTTCCATTTAAGGTACTTATTGATAGGAATGTAGTTGTTACCATTCTTTATTTCTGTTTTTAATACATGTTTTTTCTTCTTAAAGAAGTCCCTCGAACGTTTCCTGTAATACTGGCTTGGTGTTGATAAATTCCTTTAGCTTATTTTTGTCTGGGAGCTCTTTATCTCTCCTTCAACTCTAAATGATAGCTTTGCTGGATAAATTATTCTTGATTGTAGATCATGGGTCTTCATTCTGTTGAATAGTTTTTGCTAAGCCCTTCTGTCCTGCATAGTTTCTTTTGAGAAATCAGCTGCCAGTCCTATGGGTGTTTCCTTATAAGTAACTATCTGTTTTTCTCTTGCTGCTTTTAATATTCTTTCTTTGTACTTAACCTTTGACATTTTAATTATGAAGTGTCTTGGTGTGAGCCTCTTTGGATCCCTGATTTTTGGAATTCTCTGAGCTTCCTGGGGTTTTATGTCCATTTCTTTCACCAGGTTAAGGAAGTTTTTCATCATTATTTCTTCAAACAGCTGTTCAACATCTTGATTTTCTTCAGGTACGTAGATCAGACAGATATTTGGACCATTAATAGTGTCCCACATGCTCCTAAATTATTTCTATAGTCTTGGCATCTTATCTTTTGCCATTCTGATTGCATGTCCTTGCCTTTCCTGTCCTCTAGATAGGGCACTTGATCCTTTTCTTTATTCACTTTGTTTATTCCTTTATTTTTTCCATTTAATATACTTCTCATCTCAGATAATGTGTTCTTCATTTCAGACTGGTTCCCTTTTATAATATTCATTTCCAGTTTTATGATTTTTATCTCTTTGTTGAAGTTCTCACTGAATTTATCTACGTTTCCCAAAAGTTCATTGAGCATCTTTATATTTGTATCTGTTAGATTACTTGACTCCATTATATCTTGATCTCTGTTCTGTTCTCTCATACAGTTTCTGCTTCTTTGTCTTCTCATTTTGGCTGCCTTTCCATGTCTGTTTCTATGTCCTAAGCAAAGCTCCTAAGTCTCCCGATCTTATTAGTGTGGATTTGTGAAGTAGGTGTCCAGTGTCACAGTCCTGAGAGGAGTTCAGCTGCAGGCCAAACTTAGCTCAAGCCTCTACCCCTGTGGGACCACCTGTTAAGATTCAGCAGGAAATCCACAGATGCTGTGCTTAGAGTTGTCTCAAAAGGCCACACCAGAAACTGAAGCCCACTGCCTCCAGTGTGAGTCTAGGCGCTGCTCAGCAAGGAGCACCTGACTCACTGAAGATATACCTGGATGTGACTTGGATGGGTCTGTGAGTTGGGTTAGGCGGGGTTTCAGGGAATACTCTGGGCAGAGCAACCTCTGTTATCCAGTTTGATGATGTCACAGCTATGGTTGCGCTGTATCTGGCACACTGGAATGGGGGAGGGCTAAACAGGGAACAATGGATGCCACCAGCACTTCTGTACAGAACGAGTCTTGCTTCAAGCTCTCACTCAGACATTGTCTCCCTGTAAATTCCTGGTGCCCCATTCGCGCAGCCAAATCAGCATTGGTGCTCAGAATAAGCAGGTCAGTTACCACAAAAATCTGCTCACGGACATGACTCCTTTAAGAGGCTTCTGACACTACCACTACCGTGGCCTCCATCTCACTCAGCCGCTCAAGACCAGGCAGCCCCACGTCCTCGCCCCGTCCTACCTTCTGCCATTGCAGGGTGCTTTCTTAGATTTCTCCCTGGTTGTATGGCTCATGCATCTAGATCCCAGATGATTTTTCCTTGCTGCTGCTCCTTGTCACAACTTTGATTTGGTCGCCAGAGGGATGATCAGAGCCTCTATCATCTATGCCATTTTTTTCCTCCCACGTTAGCAGTTTCTTAAAACATAAATACCCTATAGGCTAGCCATTTTACTCCTAGGTAATTACTCAAGAGAAAGGGAAATATGTGTCCATACAAAGCCTGGTACACAGGTAGATTGTAGCAGCTTTATTTGTAATAGCCCACAATGAGAACTCAATTGTTAATCAGCTGGTGATGAACAGAGCCTCTATCACCTATGCCATTATTTTTCCTCCTCCTATCCTTTACTATTTAAAACTCCTTGTTTCAGAGAGATCTCTATTCATTTTACTTCTCCATTTGGGAAGTTACATGGTTTTGTTTTTGTTAAAAGACAAAAACAAAAATAATCTGGATTTACAAAGAAAAAAAAAGCCAGACTACTGAATCAAATGGTCATGGCTTTGTATTCAAGTCCACTGAAATTGAGCTGTGTGATCTTGAGTAAGTCTCTTAACCTCTCAGAGCTTCAGTTGCCTCCTCTTTAAAACAAGAGATTATGTTGCCTACCTCCCAGGGCTAGCTTCAGGAGCAAAGGTTGTCATGTCTGCTCAAAACCTAGCACAGTGCCTGGTACATGAAGACCTACAGCGAATGCTTATTTTCCTTTCCCTTTCTCTCAAGTCCCCAACAAAAATTATTTTCTCATGACGTTGTCCTTAGGTCACTACTATGGGTGGTAGGGGCAATGAGTTCTGTTCTTCCTAACATCAGCTTCCTGAGTGTCACTGGAGGAACCTAGGACTCAGGACCAGGCTGAGGCTGTGCACCGTGCTGGTTACTTTAGTGCTGCTGTTTGTACAGGATGCTTCATGCAAACGGTTCACAGCTGGAATCAGAGCTCTGTGCAGCCAGCCCCAGTAGGTCAATGAGGGACAAGCCAAATATCTCTCCCAGCCCCTAGTTCTCAGTTCCCACTAGGAAGCCCACAGGGTCTTTTCACAGAAGGCCTTCCTTGTATGTGGCATGGCCAAGAGTCATCTCTAGAACCATAGAGGAATATGAAGCTGACTACTTGGGCACTGCATGTCGGCAGATTCTGAGACCTTATTTTTTTGTTGGAGCATATTTAATATTAGCTGGTAATTGTGCCTCAATCTAATGTACTCTTATCTTTTTAAAAATTAAGATCCTTGTGAATTATAAAAAATGTTCCAGGGCATAGCAGAGTGGGCTATAACCCCAAGGCCTTGTGTTTGCCTGAGCAGGCCCATCCTGACAGAGGTAGACACTGTGTTCTGAGGGAAGAGGCAAGGTAGGCCTTTGACCTCCATCATGGCACTGTGGTCAGTGGGGTCACATGACTGCTTGGGATTAATAGGGGACAAATTGCAGAGAGTAAAGCTAGACTAGTCTCCACTCACTAAGCCTGGTCTTCCAAAACCTGTGACTTTAATGGTACTTTTTTTCCTTCAAATAACAGAACATCCAACTCAGAAGGACCTAAACAGTCAGAGGTTGTTATTCCCCATAACAAGAAGTCCAGCAATAGGGTAGTTCTATGGTGATTTCAGTGTCTAAATAATGTTGTCAGGAATCCAGGCACTTTTTATCTCTTCCTTCTGCTATGCTCAGTCTGTCCTCATGGCTACTAGATGGCTGCCACTACTCCAGGCTTTACACATAGGCACAACAGTGTCCAATGCAAAGGAAGAAAAGTCTTGCTTTCCAGACATCATTTTTTTTTTGTCCCTCCCATCGTCTTTCTCCTCAATCACACCCCTCTTCCTCCCACTTAGCAGTAACCACCATCCTGTTTTTATGATAATCTTTTCCTTGCTTTTCTTTGTAATTTCACCATCTATGCCATCTATGTATGCATTCTTCAATAATATTGGGGGGTTTTTTTGCCTGTTTTTAAACTTAATATGCATGGAATCATATTGTATATACTCTTTTGTGTAATATTTTTTTATCTCATCATTGTTTATAGGATTTATACATATTATTGTATGTAGAAGTGGTTTGTTCTTTTTCATTCCATGAGAAGAAGACAGCACAATGCATTTGCCCGTTCTCCTGCTGATGGATGCTTGGGTCCTTCTGGGGCCACTATGAACAATGTTGTTATGAACATTCCTGTGACACTGTGCACACACATTTCTCTTGAACATGCACCTAAGAATGGAGTTGCTGAGTTGTAAGGTTTGTGTGGGACCAACTCTAGCACTGATTTTCTAATGCTTATACAAGTTCTACTCCCCCTAGTGCGGACGAGAAATTCCTTTGCTGCACATCTTTGCCAAAACTTAGTACTGATGAGATTGATCTTTCTGAAAATGTGAATCAGACCTTGTCACTCTCCTGTTTCAAGTCCATTTTACTTGGAATAAAATCCAAACATTTTACCCTGGACCTTAAGGCCCCCTGCTCCTTCTGTGCTCCTATCTGTCACCACTGGAGAGGAGCTTATCACCTACTATGCTCCAGCCACGCTGGCCTCATTTCTGTTCCCAAAATTACTAAGCTCCAATTGGGTGGAAAGGGAAATAAATGCAGCTGAAGAAAGGGGCCAGGCCAGGCTCAGGAGCTGCACCAGAAATCATAGGAATGTCTCCTATGCAAGAGTATCCTGTGGACACTCCTCTCTGTCCCTCAGGGAGTCATGGCTCCATGGGTGTCTCCCTGGCATGGGTTCTATGAATTTTCCTTGTATCACGGCCCCTAAACCTAAGTCAACCACGTCACCAGTAGGAGTGATCTATCCCAACTCCAATGCTGGAGGACAATCTGCTGCTCAGAGAAGAAAAGACAACAGGGAATAATTGAGCACATTGATGAAGACAGAGTTAAAAAGAGAGAATGAATAAACACACCAATGAGGACATCTCAAAAGTAGAACCACACCATAACAAACTCCACCAACCAGTCTTTCAAAACATGTCAGAATTGATTGCTCAAATCTCAGATTTCCAGGAAACATTTGCCAATCCTCTGTGAGGTCCGCATTGCCTGGGGAGGAAGATGAAGAGTGTGTTGTTTGTTTTTACCAGAGTTGAAGTGACAAATATTAAGTTGGGTGACTAGATAAATTTGTATCTTGATGAAAACCCTGTCTTGGGAATCCACAGGACTTTATCCAACTAAGAAATGTGAGCTGTCCTCAAAGTTAACTGAAATTAGTGAAAATCTGGGAGGAAATTGGCCAAACATTCAGTGGGGGGCTGAAAGATTCAGCAGAAAGAGGCAGCAGGAAGCAGAAGCTTCTCAGCCTGGTGTCCTGACAATGCTGAAGCCAGTGTACATGAGTTAGGCCAGGCCTTCAAAGATGACATCTGGCCAAACTCCCGACAGAACTGATACAAAAGGTGTGGCAGATTACGTGTTCCAAATGTGGCTACAACCATCTCTCCCATCCCATAAGCCCTACTTCAAAGTGGCCTTGCCACACTTGCATGAGAGGTGAGGTCCAGGTCCCCTCACCTTGAATCTGGCCTGTCTTATGACTGCTTCTGCACCAATAAAGTAAGGAGTAAGTGACTGACTCTCCAAGGTGTAATCAGAAAAAGCTATGTAGCTTCTGCCTGGTTTTCTTTGGATGTTCACCCAAGAAGAAGCTAGCTACTATGTAAAAAATCAACTAGCAGAGACTGTCACACTAGAGAGACTCTATGGAGCGGTTGACAGCGAGTCAGCATCCACTGCCAGCCATGCAATTGTGCCATCTTGGAAGTCCAGCCCAGTCATTCCTTCAAATGACTGCATTCCCAGCCAGCAGCGACCTCAACCAAGTGGGAGGCTCCAAATGAGAGCTGCCCAACCAAACTCTTTCCAATTCCTAAACTACAAAATTGGAGCAAAATAAAAGTATTTGAAGCTGCTTTATTTCGGGGAAATTTGTTATGCAGCAGTAATAACCAGAACCAGAAAGAGAAGTGGGGAAAGTAGAGTGGAGGGGACAAGGGGGTGAGGGAAGGGAGGGAGTGTCAGCCACAGCAGCTTGCAGGACATTGAAGGAGGAGGAGACAAAGATGAAGGGAAGGAAGACAAAAATAGTGAGGAAGAGGAAGAGAGAGAGGAAGACTGATGAAACCTTGATGTAGTCCAACCTTCTTGTTCTGATGAGCTTTTCTCATTTTCTCCAGGCCTTGGCGGCAATGGACGATCTATTCTCTTCTCTTATATTTCATAAGCTGGAGCTCTCGAAGTTTCCCTCTGACCTCTTTACACCTTGATACACAATTTAACTGGGAAGCAAGGGAACCGTTTTCTGTTCCAACTTCCTTTTTATTCCATCCCTTCTCAACAAAACCTTCACAGAATCTACACACTACCGAGCTTGATGGGAAAAAGACAGCAGTCCACTCCCCTAGTCCTACTGGGAGTCCTTGGTCGGGGGCAGGCAGAGCCCCAGCCTTCTTCCTTTTTTTCTTGCATCTGCATCCATGTGAATATGAATGACAAGCAAATACCAACATATAGATCTCTACTCTTCTGTGTAAAAAAAAAAAATGGCAGGATTAAAATAAGTCAGAAAAGGATGTTTCAAAACATTTGGAGGGTTAAGTGGGCATTTGGACAATATAGCTTTCCTTGGGTGACACTTAATGAATGCTCTTGCCATTTAAACTGTCACTTTAAAAATAAAACCCTCTCCCAGTGATGACTGGAGCCCTGCCACTTGACGGAGAATCAGCAGAACATAAAGGATCTTATTTGGACATGACATTCTGTATTGTAATTTTCATTCTGTTTATTTTTAAATTTTCTTTTTATGACATGTCTTTAAAATATTGCAGCCAGGAAAATGAGGGGATAGGGAGAATAGATGAAGCAAGACTGGCAACATGGTGATCATCGTTTAAGCTGGGTGATGGGTCTGGGAGTTCATTGCACTATTCACTCTGCTTTTATGAATGCTTAAATTTTTTCCATTATAAAGATCTCATTGTTTCTCTTTTTGCTTCACTGGAAAAGAAAAAAAGATGTTACGTTTTAAATGTTAAAATGTGCAAGTTGCCTTGTTACAATAAAACCAAATGTGTACACAGAGATTTTGATGACTCTCTCAGAACATATTATACTTCAGACCTTCCAGGTTTGGTTCACTTAATAAATATATTAGCAACCTCGGCATCTCTAAATCTAGCCCTGTGCACATTGCAGGGCCATATGGATTGATCTAATACAACATCTCAGTCGGTGTAGTTTACCAGCAATTGTGTTATCAGTACACATCTCCTGGGGATGTCACATTGTTCAACATTTATCCTTGGTTTTTATATTTAATTTTTATCTCAAATTGTTTGTTTTGACAACAGGGCCACCACATCTACTCTGATGCTAAGACTTGCCATCCCCAGACGAATTTTAGGTTCGCTAATGCCCAGGGACAATCAGAGTATTTGTTGGCAGATATTCCTCTATAAGCAATGTCCAAAGAGCTAAAAGAGGCTCCCAGAGTCAGTGTTCGTGAAAAGACTTTGGAAAGAGAGTACTTTTACTTTTCATTTAGGTGCCAGCTATCAACCACAAAGCAAAGCCAAATGGAATGCCCTGTAACCTCAACCTGTGACTGGTTGAGCAGATGACCTTGCTTGGTCTGCTAAATGCCATTGTGCATACATGAAATGTATTTTTAAAAGACGTTACCAAGGGCATGAGCTTTGTAAGCTGTAAAATTGAGTAGCTGAAGTTCAATGCTACTTATGTTTTTAGACCTGTGCATTCACACCTGTTGGTTGAAGACTGATACGGGCTTAGTTGTATCTCTCCAAAATTCATATATTGAGGTCCTAAGCCCCAGTACCTCAGAATATGACTGTATTTGGAGATAGAGCCTTTAAAGAAGTAATTAAGTTAAAATGAGTTCCTTAGGGTGAGCCCTAATCCAGTATGACTGGTGTCCTCATAAGAAGAAGAGATTAGGACACAAACACACACAGAGGGAAGGCCATATGAGGACACAGGGAGAAGACGGCCACCTGCAAGCCAAGGAGAGAGGCCTCAGGAGAAACTAACACTGCTCACACCTTGATCTTAACTTCCAGAACTGTGAGAATTTAAATTTCTGTTGTTTAAGCCCCCCAGTTTGTGACTTTGTTATGGCAGCCTTAACTATCTAATGCAAAGGCAAATCTTTTTGATGCATAAAACTTATGAACATGGATTATGTTAAGTGTTTGTTAAAAATATTTTCTCTAGTAATCTGTTGACATAACAAATTATGTTAACTTCTTGAACCACGTTTGCATTCTAATAGTAAATTATTTTTATGTATTGCTAAATTCTATTTGTTGATATTGAGAAATTTTACATCTCTATGTATATATGAAATTTGTGTATATTTTTCTTTTTTGATATCATATCAAGTTTTGTTATTTAAGTTACTATGACTTCATATAATAAATTTGGGTACTGTTCATCATTTTCTTTGCCTTGGAATAACTTAAGCAACTGAAATTATGTGTTATTTAAAGATTAAATAAAGCTTACTCATGAAGTCAAAAAAAAGATTTAATAAACAAGATTAATCCATCAAGAGGCAAAATAATATATCAAAACCTTCTTAAATGGATAGAATGGAATTTCTCTACATGAGTTGGGAATTTTGGAAATGAAGAAACAGGGATAATTCCAATAAAGAAAATTTAAAAAAAAAATTTTTTTAAAGATGACAAGTGCACTCTTGCTTTAGCCTTTGCACTTGATGCTCCCTCCATTTGGAAAGCTATTTTTTCATTTAAGTCTGGTTCCTCCTTGTCACTGGTCTCTGAGCTCTAGGTCACCTGCCTTGGAAGGTGGTCAGGCTGCCTCCTCTGACCACCTGGGCCAGACCATGCACTCCTGTCACTATAGAACAGTTGACGGTGCTCTGGGGTTTTCCCACATCCCTTATCACCATCTGAATTACCATACTTACATATTTATTTAACTTTTTCTGTCTCCATGACAGCAAGGATCCTGCCTGTCTTGTCCACTGTTTAAGACCCAGCAACTTAGCAAGCAGCAAGTTGACTCTCAATAAATATTTGTTTAATGAATGAAGCAGACCAGTCTTACTCTCTACAACTATGCTGTCCCACTCAGTAGCCACTAGCTGCATGTAGCTATTTACATTTAGATTAATCCAAATTAAATTTAATTTTTTAAAAAAACTGGCCACAATTCAAGTGCTCAAGAGGGCCTGGGAGACATGTGCTTGGGTGGCCAGCGTACTGGACAGCGCAGACACAGAACATTTCCATCAATGCAGAAAGTTTTGCCATGCAGCACTGTGCTCACGTGGGGATCATGGAAGCAGAATCTCTCTGAGTCAAGTGGGAACAGAGAGATGAGAGCACTGTTATTAACACCAGGAACCATCGTCATCTTTCGCCAAGCACTTGCCATATGTTGAGAACTAAGACATGTTAGAAACATTATCACTGTCCCTTCCACCAATTCTGCAGGGCAGGTAATATCACCCCTATTGATGACAAGGAAACTGAGTCTTCAGTATATAGGGTCCTAAGCAAGTGACTAAGGGAAAGGGACGGTCCCTGGTTCAGGGGCTGGCAGGAGTTGGAGAGGGGCATCAGGGGCACAGGCAAGTCGGCTATATCTCAGAGAGGAACAACAGCCCCAATAGGGATCTCAAACACAAGATGAGAAACTAGGAGTTGGGTGTACTTGACAATGTAAAGGGGGGCCTCACTTAAGTGTGCAGGTGCCCAGGGCTCCCACACACACTGGGTACCAGGCCTGAGGCCATGAGACCAATGACAGACCCAATGGTGGAGGAGCAGAGGCTCTGATTCATGCTCTGCACAGGCCAAGACTGGGCCCAGTGTTCCCTCTCCTGAGTGAGGAGGCCTTGCCTACCCTGGTGACAAAGGGCTGAGGAACACTACAGATAGCAGAATGAACAGAGTGCCAGGGCGCCCTCAAGACCCCAATGCCTGGGCCATTCCTGGCCTGCTCCAGGCTTCATAGTTGGTTTGTGAAGTGCTCGGAGTAAGCCACCTCTTGGAAATAGAGCAGAGAGTGTGCCTAGGTTCCATGGGCCTCAGTGTCCTAAAGTGAAGGGCCTTCACTTAATACTGGAGCCATTCTGCTCTAGACAGAACTCCCCCAGCCTCATGGACATACTCTGGATTGTCATCTGAAGCAACTTAGAGGCTGGAGGAACAAGAATAAAACAACCACCTAAGTACACATCATCAGCCTTCAGTGGTATCAGCAGTCAGCTACCAGAGCTCCCAGTTCTGACTCCAGGCATCGCCCCCTTCCAAGGAGTGGGGGTGGGGTGAGGTGCCAGGCTGCCCTCAGAGCAGTCCCCTTGGAGTGACCCTTGCCTCTTCTCCCGGGCCCTGGGAAGCCATGCAGAGAAGCAGAGGCCCTTCATGTGCAAGACTATCAAAGGACTGCAAATCTGCCTGAGGTGTTACATATCTGTTTTTAGAACAAGAACATCACATCAGCAGGAACCAGTGGCTAGAGATGGAGGGGAGTGCAAAGCAAAGGAGATTACTGGCTGTCTTAGAGCTTTGGGTCTGCCACCACATATCTAGGGCACATCTGCACAGAACAGAGGGCTAGCTACTCTCCTCAGCTTTGTAAAGCTGCTCTATGCTGGGCACTATCAAGGCCCTGCGCATGTGTGAAGTCAAAGTGTGCTCACAACAAGGCTGCAGGCAGGTGGCATTATCCTTGCTTTGCAGATGGTAAAACAAAAGCTGCAGCTTCTGGGTTAGGTTGAGAGGGTGCCCTGGGATCCCAATTCCAGGGCTCAGGATCCAGCATCTGCGGCTCTTTGCTGAACCTTTCCCTAGCCTCTGAGTCTGCTCTGCCAGAGTGAGGCAAGCATAAATGCTGAAGAACAGAGGCCCCAGGGGATACCTTTCACCAGTGACCGATGAGAGTTGGTGCATGAACGCCTGGACAACCTCATTCCTGTTTCTACACTGTCTTCTGGAGGTCCCCACTGGATTCAGCTCAGCTGCCACAGTAGAAACTTGCTTGATAACATCCCTTCGTTGGCTGCCTTTCTTTCTCTGCCTCTCTTCTCCGCACCCCTACCTGGGACTTGCCCTTGAATCTCAGGGCCTGCTTTCGAGGGAACCCAAACTAAGCAGAGAGAAAGAGGTCAAAGTTGATAACTAATAGGGGCACTTGTGGACACCTCATCATATGGCCTGGGAGAAAGTGGTCCAGGGATGGCCATTGGAGTATGAACCCAGCAGCAGAGCCTCCAACTTGGCATTGGTTCAGCATTCTATTCTGCATAGCCCATCCAGATTAAAGCAGGACCCGAAGATGTGAATCAAAGTCCATCCCTGGGAAAGGTGGCTGGCCAGGCTTGGGCAGCTGGGCCAGGGCTCAGGATCGAGGTATAACCACAGTATTCATTCTAGCTGGGGCAGAAGCCCAGAAGCATTGACTCAACATACCCAGTGGGTCAGAGAAGTGGCTAATAGGATAGGGACAGGATTCTTGGGGCCCACAGGACAACTGAACCACTCGAGACCCATTTCCGGGAGCCAATATAAAATGGCTCAAAAAGCAATGAATTCTATGCAGGAAGATCTCACTCACCTGGACAAGGCTAAGCAAGTCAAGGTTTTGTGCCCCAATCTCCATGCCCTTCTAGTGACAGCTGGGCTCTGTACTCTCTCACCACCATCAGCCTAGTTCCACGCAATCCATCACTATCCACTTGTGTTCTAAATATCTCTCCATTCATCCTACCTCTTTTTCCCCACAACCACCTTGTTGGTCTCAGCCACCACAACTCTCTCACCCAGGCTGCAATAGCCTCCAGTCTGGTCTCCCCACTCCCACCCTTGCCTTTCTCCTGTTCTCTGGTCCACAAGGTGGCCAGAAGGATCTGTTAATGGATCAAGCCTTTTCTTGGCTGAAAGTTTTCTGGTGGCTTCCAGTTTCCAGCCCTCCTCTGCTCTTCGTGTTATGAACCTTCCCATCTTGGGACCCTGCTCCCTCTGCCTGAAGGACTTGCCCTTACCTCACTTTTCACTGTTCCTAAATGACATCACACTACCCTTTGGATCTCAGCTCAAACACCACGTTCTGAGCACAACCTTCCATGGAACCCCATTCGGATTGTTGTTACGTTACGGGAGGCATCCTAGCCACTATGAGAGCACCAAGAACCAAAAGATGAAACATACCAAGGAGGCTTTAAGAGAACTGAAGGAGAGATGGAGGAACTTCAACATATATCTAATGGACATTCCAGAAAAAGAGAAAGAAGAAAATGACAGAGAAGTAATATGTAATGAGACAATCTTTGACCTCAAATCAAAAATGTACTCCAATGGGACTTCAAATCAAAAATGTACTCCAATGGTTCATCACTCCTCTGGAATCTTTAAGATGTTATTCAATCAAAGCTGAGAGAGCATGCCAAAAAGTAAGACGTATTTTCTAGTTTATGGAGAATAAAAAATGGCGTAGATGATAGAGGCTCTCTGTTCATCTTTTTGGCAATCAAATCAAAGCTGTGATGGAAACAAGGAGCAGCGGCAAGGAAAAATCACCTGGGATCTAGATGAATAAGACATACAATCAGGGAGAAATACAAGAAATCATCCTGCAACGGCAGAAAGTATGATGGGGCAAGGACGTAGGGCTGCCTGGTCTCGAGAGGCTGAGTGAGACGGAGGCTGTGGCAGTGGTAGATGCCTCTTAAAGGGTGTTCGTGAGTGGATTTTCGCAGTGACGGATCTGCTTATTATGAGCACCAGTGCCAATTAGGCTGCAAGCAGGGGGCACCAGGGATTTACAGGGAGACATTGTAGGAGTGAGGGTCCAGGTGAGGCTCACTCTGTACAGAAGTGCCACCAGTACCCATTGTTCCCTATTTAGCCCTCCCCCATACCAATGTGCTGGACACAGCACCGCCATAGCTGTGACGTCATCAAACTGGATAACAGAGGTTGCTCTGCCCAGAGGATTCCCAGAAACCCTGCCTCCCCCAACTCACAGCCCCACCCAAGCCATATCCAGGTATATCCTCAGCGAGTCAGGTGCTCCTTGCTGAGCAGCACCTAAACTCACACTGGAGGCAGCTGGCTTCAGTTTCTGGTGTGGCCTTTTGAGGCAACTCTAAGCATACCATCTGTGGAGTGTTTGCTGAATCTTAACAGGTGGCCCCAGAGAGGTAGAGGCTTGGGCTAAGTTTTGCCTGTAGCTGAACCCCTCTCAGGACTGTGCCAATGGACACCTACTTCACAAATCCACACTAATAAGACCGGGAGACTTAGGAGCTTTGCTTAGGACATAGAAATACACACAGAAAGGCAGACGAAATGGGAAGACAAAGAAGCAGAAACCATATGAGAGAACAGAACAGAGATTCAGATATAATGGAGTCAAGTAATCTAACAGATGCAGAGTTCAAAACACTGGTTATAAGAATGCTCAATGAACTTTTGGGAAGTGTAGATAAATTCAGTGAGAACTTGAACAAAGAGATAAAATCATAAACATGGAAATGAAAATTATAAAAGGGAGCCAGTCTGAAATGAAGAACAGATTATCTGAGATGAGAAGTATATTAAATGGAATAAGCAAAGGAATAAACAAAGTGAACGAAAGATCAAATGCCCTATCTAGAGGACAGGAAAGCCAAGGACATCCAATCAGAATGTCAAGAGATAAGATGCCAAGACTATAAAAATAATTTAAGGAGCATCTGGGACACTATTAAGGGTCCAAATTCTGTCTGATCTGCGTACCTGAAGAAAATCAAGATGTTGAACAGCTGTTTGAACAAATAATGATGGAAAACTTCCTTAATCTGGTGAAGGAAATGGACATAAAACCAGGATCCAAAGAGGCCCACACCAAGACACATTATAATTAAAATGCCAAAGGTTAAATACAAAGAAAGAATATTAAAAGCAGCAAGAGAAAAACAGATAATTATTTATAAGGGAACACCCATAAGACTGGCAGCTGATTTCTCAAAAGAAACTATGCAGGACAGAAGGGCTTGGCAAAAAATACTCAACAGGTTGAAGACCCGGGATCTACAACCGAGGATACTTTATCCAGCAAAGCTATCATTTAGAGTTGAAGGACAGATAAAGAGCTTCCCAGACAAAAATAAGCTAAAGGAATTTATCAGTACCAAGCCAATATTACAGGAAATGTTGGAGGGACTTCTTTAAGAACAACAAATACAAAAGACTCACTTCAGATTAAAAGACTAAAAGAAAGGGAATGGAAAAAAATATTGCTTTGATGGACCTAGAAGATATTTAAGTCAGAGAAAGATAAACACTATATGATTTAACTTATATGCAGAATCTAAGGAATAAAAGAACAAACTAATCAGAAACAGACTCACAAATATAGTGGACAATTTGGTTACGGACAGGGGAGGAGGGCTTGGGGGGCTGACAGAATGGGGTGAAGGGTTAGAGAAGTACAAATTAGTAGCTGATGGGTGGTCACAGGGATGGGGATCACAGCATAGGGAATGCAGTTAAATTAATATGTTGGCTAGGTGGAGGGTCAGGGGAGGGAGGGAGCAAGTGGGCAGATCGTTGCACAAATTATATAGATGTCTAACCAATGCACAGTATACTTAAAACTAATTAAAATAAATAAATTTTTTAAAAAAGAAAAAAAGATGCACTCCCAGAATAAACAGTATAAATTTCAGATAAGTCCATACATGCCTCTATTATAATTAAATCACTTAAAATCAAGGATAGAGAGGAAATCTTTAAAATTATTGAAAAGTAATCACAAACACTAAAAAAAGAGAAAAATATAATATAAACCTTCCAAACCAACCAAATTTTAAATATATTTTGAAATATGCATGCATATATATATGTACATATATACATATATAGCCAATAGAAGACAAAGATGACAAAAGAAAGTAAAGAACATACAATGGGATGATATAATAAATCCAAATATATTATTAATCACAATATGTCATTTGAACAACACAAATAATGTTTATCATATATGTGATATATATAATGCCCTGCCCAACAAATTTAGAGTGCCCATAATTTTCATACACATTAAAAAGTTATAAAAATTAATCAGGTGTTATATCATAAAGAGAATTTTGACAAATTTCAAAAACAACATATATTATACAGAGCACATTCTCTGATCACAATTCAACTGAAATGGAACTCGATGTGTATCTTTACATTTATGTATTAGAAAATCAAGAAAGATTAGAATAAATAAGTTATGTGATAAAATGAAAAAGCTAGAAAAAGGACAAAAAAGCAAAATCTAGAGAAAGTACAAAGATGGAAATAACAAAGATAGATCAGAAATAAAGAGCTAGAAAACAAAGAAGCAATAGAAAGGATTTTTAAAAAACTGATAGCAGAAACTGTCCTTGCTCCCCAATTTCCATTCACTTTTTCCTACAATGTAATAGAATCTTTAGGAGGTACGTAGCCATCCAGTAACCTTTGCAGCCAGATGTGAAACGTGAAAGTAGGCATAAATATTGCTTGCAACTTCTGGGTCAAGCCTTTAAAATGAAGTAGTATACTCTCCCTTTCCTTTCTCTCTTCCAGCTGACTGGAATGCAGGTGTGATGGCAGTTCATATTGATGATGGCAGAGCACCAAGACAGAGAGCTCCCAGTGACTTTCACAAAAGTTTGGACTTTTATCTGAGACAATGTATTAGTTTGCTTGGACTAGCATAACAAAATGTCACAGACCATGTGTATTGAACAAAATAAAATTTACTTTCTCACAGTTTTGGAGGCTAAAAGTCTGAAATCAAAGTGATGTCAAGGTTGATTTCTTCCGAGGTCTCTCTCCTTGGCTTATAGATGCCCTGCTTCTCACTGTGTCTTCACGTGGTCTTTTCTCTGGGTGTCTCTCTGCGTGTCCAGATTTCCTTTCATTTTTATAAGGACACCAGTCAGATTGAAAAAGAGCCCACCCATTATAACAGTGCTTCACTTTATTACCTTTTTAAAGGTGCTTTCTCCAAACAAGGTCACGGTCTAAGGGCTTCAACATGTGAATTTCAGGGAATAAAGGGGACATAATTCAGACTATAACAGATAATAAAAATATGTGACTTGCTCAAGTCATTAATAACTTTAGGTTTCTGTTATAACAGTCAAATTTATATGCTATACAAATACAAAAACAAAAGCTGGTTCTTTGGAAGGGAAAAGGCAAAATAAAAAGACTACAGTTAGCCTGTGCAATAAAAAAAGAGGGCGGAAATAAGCACTATAAGGAATAAAAAGAAAAATATCCATTCAGACAGTAACTACACTAGTGAATACATTTAATCAATTCAGAAGTTGGCCTCCACCATCTTAAGCCTAAATAAGTTTAGTGGCAAATTTTCTCAAAATTCTGAGGTCCTGAAAATATGTACTTTTTACAAAAATGTTTCAGAGGATAGAAAAAGAATGAAAGCTACCTATTTCATTTTACGAGGAAAGTATAACCTTGATAACAAAACCAGACAAGGATAATTTTTTAAAAGGAAATTATAGATCCATTACACACTTACAAACATGTATTTTAAAATCTTAAGCAAAACACCATCAAATTTAATTTAACAGTGAAAAAATATATGTAATAATAGTTACTGGCAAGGTAGGGTTTATCTTATTAATAATAAATAAATCTATTAATGCAATATGCCGCATTATGGGATTAAAAGAGGAAAAGAGCATATGATCATTTCAGTAGCTAGGAAAAGCACATGATAAAATCCTATACTCAGTTGTACTAAAAAATAAAAATAAAAATAGCAATCTAGCAATAGAATATAATGTCCTTAATATAATAAAGGATATTTATTTGAGACTTACTCAAATATTACATTTAAGGGTAAAATTTTAGAAGTAATTCAATTAAACTCAGAGGGATAGTGTCCTCTAACACTGCTTCTTTTCAGTATTATATTAAAGTTCCTAGCCTATGAAAGAAGGCAAATAAAAATAAATAAATAAATAAATAAATAAAAGACATCGATGAAAAGAGAAAGTATATTTGGAGAAAATATGAGTGTCTACATAGAAGATCCAAAAGAATCTATATACAAACTTGTAATTAGTAAGATTGCTGTATACAAGATTGACATATAAAAATTAAGAACATTCCTACGTACCACTAATAACTAGGATATATTTTTTAAAAATTTTCAGGTGAGGCAACCCTTGGTTGACCTCACAGATTGCAAAGACCTTGTCAGCTTACAATTTCTTATTTTTTATTTTTTTATGCCTACAGCACCTGGTTTTCCTAGGTGGTCTCCCATCCAAGTACTAACCAGGCCCGACCCTGCTTAGCTTCCAAGATCAGAAGGGATCGGACTTGTTCAGGGTGGCATGGCCGTAGACTGGTATATTTAAATTTAAATTCCATTTACCATAGCAAAAAAATTTTTTAAAGAAATAAAAAACTACAAGGGGCCTAAAATAAAACCAGCAAAATTTGTGCAACACTTACATGATGCAAATTACAAAACATTATTTAAAAAGTCAAAAGAATTTCTAGGTAAAAAAAGAATAGATGCCACTTTCATGGACAGGGAGATTCAATATCATAAATTCTACCCAAATTTATCTGTACATTAAATAGAATGTCAAAAGAATCTAAAAGCCTCTTTTGGAAACTTGACAAACTGCTTCTAAATATATATACACAAGAGCAAAAGGCCAAGAATAGCCCTAGACAGATTAGATAGAAAGATATATTACATAACCAAGATAGTGTTATATAAGTACAAGGATAGAAAAGTAGACTAACAAAATAGAATAGTCCAAAAGCATGTACAAATCAATAAAGAAAGAGTGGCCTCTTTAATAAATGGTGTAAGGTTATGCATGTGGAAAAAATAAAATAAGATCTCTACTTTACATTACACAAAAGATCAATTCCAAGTGAACTAAAGACTTAAATGTGAAAAGCAAAACTGTTTAAAGTTTTCAGGAAAATATTCTTTATAATCGAGATAGAGAAGATTCCTTAGAAAGGACACAAAAAACTTGAATCATAAAGAAAAAAACCGATAAATTCAATCATACTAAAATTATGAATTTCTATCAATAAAAGATACTATTTAAATTGTTAAAAGACAATCCATAGACTGAGAAGATATTTGCTACCATATAAAAAAATTATAATTTTGATTAAATCAGAACAGGTTAAAAAAAAAAACTTATACAAATCAAGAAGAAAAAGATATATAACAAAAGAAAGAAGAAAACAAAACAAAGAATATGAAGAGGCAAGTAACACAAGGGAAAAACCTAAATGACCAACAAACATGTCGATTAACCTCAGTGGTGATCAGAGAAATTGTAAAATAAAACAAGATACCATTTTACATTCAGCAGCTAAGCCAAAGTTAAAGTCTGATAATACCAATTGTTGATGAAGATGTAGAGAAATGGAATTCTCATATATTGTTGGTAGAATGTCAGTTGGTATAAGCCGTTGGAGAGCAAAGTGAAGATTCTCATACTCTTTGCCCCATCTATTCCATTAGTATTCTAGATATACACCCTAGAGAGAAATCTCAGCACCTGTGCTCCAGGATACATTTACAGGAATGTTCGTTGCAACATTATTTAAAACAGAAAAAAAAAGTAACATTAACAAAGCAAATGTGCCCCTGCAGGAGAATGGATAAACGTTAAGATATAACATATAATGGGTATGATGTAGCAGTTAAAATGAATGAACAAGAGCTACATATATCATTGTTATACACATAGTGTCAACTTGTATATATCTCAAAAAATCATCAAAGGTGAGTAAAAAAGTTGCAGAAGAATACACAGAGTGTGATCCCACTTATAGAAAATATTTTATGGTTTAATTTTTTAAGCCTAGTTTATTGAGATATAATTTGCACACAGTATAATTTACTCTTCTTAGTGTACAGTACTTAGATGTAGCAAATGCATAGAGTTGTGTGGTCACCATCACGATTAAGATATAGAACAATTCCCTCGCCCCCTCAAAATTCCCTGGTGCTTCTTTGAAGGCACCAAATCTTTTCCTCCACACCCAAGTCCTGTAATAATACAGTATGCAACCTTTTGAGTCTGGCTTCATCCACTTAGCATAATGCATTTGAGACTCATCCATGTCATTGAGTGTATCCACAGTTTTCATAAATTGATGAACAGTATTCCATTGTATGAATGTACAAATTAATTTATCCATTTACTAGATACAGTGTACTTGGGTTTTTCCAGTTTAGGACAATATGAATAAACCTGCTGTAATCATTTATGAAATGTTTTTTGTGTGACTGTAAATTTTCATTTCTCCTGGGTGTGGGATTACTAAGTCATATGGTAACTGTATGTTTACTTTTTGTGAGAAGCCACCAAATAATTTTTAAATTTTTTCTGTACAATTTTGTATGGAAGTTCTAGTTGCTCTGCATCCTCACCAGCACTTAATGTTGTCGATTTGTTTGTTTACTTCTTTGTTTGTTTTTTAAGTTATTGTAATGGGTGTCTAAAGGTATCTCATTGTGGTTTTAATTTGCATTTCTCTAACAGTGAATGATGATAAGCACCCTGTCATGTACTTATGTGCCATCCATATATCTTCTTAGATGCAGGTTTTGTTCAAATCTTTTGACCATTTCTAATTGAGTTATTTGTTTTCTTATTATTGAGTTTTGAGGATTCTGTATATTCTGGATACAAGTCCTGTATCACATATGTTTTGCAAATATTTTCTCCCAGTCTGTGGCTTGTCTTCCCATTTTCATGAGTGTCTTTTGAAAATCTGATATTTTGAATTTTGATTAAATCTAATTTAGCATATTTTTCTTTTATAGCTCATGGCTATAACAGCTGTACTTAAGAAAATTTGTTTACCTTAAGGTCACAAAGATTTTCTCCTATTTTTTCTTCTGGAAGTATTTTAACTTCAGGCTTTGCATTTAGTGTCTATGATCCATTTTGAGTTAATTTTTGTGTAAGTTGTGAGGTATAGGTGGCCAATGTTCTTTTTTAAAATTATTTTCTTTTTTTATATATGAATGTCCAGTTCTTCTAGCACCATTTGTTTAATTGACTACCGTCTCTCTCCATTGAATTACCTTCATACTTCTGTCAAACATTAACGGCTGCATATGTGTGAGTCTATTTCTAGTTTATAAAGTTCCAAAACATGAAAAATAAGATAAGTCTTTACCTATTAGGGAGAAGGAAGGAGGAATTTAGATAGATGAAATTATGTTATTTTAAAAAATATTTTAGCCATTCTAGTGGATGTGTGGTTGTCAGCAGTAAGGTTCTCAGGAAACAGACTCAGAGATGGAGTTTAGCATGCTGAATGTTTATTTAGAAGTGCTCTTGAGACCAACATCTGTGGTCAGGAAGGAAGCAGAAGCAAGCAAAAGTAGAAGGTGTGCCTCTTATGGTCTGGCCCCAGAGGGAGCACTAGAGCTGGAATGGCCCTTCACAGTTGTCATAGGTGGACCCAGGCCAGGCACACACAGCAGCTGAACTGGGCCTGCACCAGAGCCCCTCCCAAGAGGCTCCAGTATCAACACACCCAGTTGCCGCTTCAGACCACTCAATTAACTCCACAAATGACACCCAAAGGGTAGACTCAGCAGACACCAGAGCCCCACATAAGCAAATTCTGCTCCGTGGGGTCAGTATCAGCTCATCAGCTATAGTCATGGCCAGTCCTCACAGCCAGTCAGCCTGAGGGTCAATCCCATGCACTGATGTGCCAACAACAATCAAGGTTCAACTACAACAGGAGGGCACACACAACCCAAACAAGGGACAACCCTGAAAGCATCTGGCTCAGAGGACCAAGGAGACTGTGCCAAGAGGCATCACAGGGTATCTACTACACAAGGTCACTCTGACAAGACTGGGAGATGTAGCAAATCTACCTAAGACATAGAAATAAGCACAGGCAGGAAGTCAAAATGAGAAGACAAAGAAACATGTCCCACATGAAAAAAAAAACAGGACAAAACTTCAGAAAAAGAACTAAACAAAATGGAGGCAAGCAATCTACTAGATATAGAGTTCAAAACACTGGCTATAAAGATGCTCAATTATCTTAGGAGAAGAAGAGATGAATTCAGTGAGAATTTACATAAAGAAATAAAAACCATTTTTAAAAAGTCAGAAATGAACACAATAACTGAAATGAAGAATACATTAGATGGACTCAATAGGAGAGTAGATGAAGCAGAGGATTAAATCAGTGATTTGGAATACAAGGTAGTAGAAACAAACAGTTGGAACAGCAAAAAGAAAAAGAATTATTTAAAAATAAGGATAAAAGTTATTACAACAAGTGTAACAACATTGTAGCAGGAGAAGAGAGAGCACAAGGAACTGAAAACCTATTTGAAGAAATAATGACTGAAAACTACCCTAACATTGTGCAGAAAATAGACATACAAGTCCAGGAAGACTGAGTCCTAAACAAGATGAACCCAAGATGCCCACACCAAGACACATCAAAATTAAAATGCCAAAGGTTAAACACAAAAAGAGAATCTTAAGAGTAGCAGGAAAAAGCAGTTAGTTACCTACAAGGGAGCTCCTGTAGACTGTCAGCTGATTTATCAACAGAAACTTTGTAGGCCATAAAGGCACAAAATACTCAAAAGTAGAGAAAAGCAAAGACCTACAACCAAGATTACTCTACTCATCAAGGCTATCATTTAGAATCAAAGTAGAGATAAAGAGCTTCTCAGACAAGAAAAGCTAAAGGAGTTGATCACCACCAAACCAGTATTACAAGAAATGTTAGATTTCTTTAAGAAGAAGAAAAAATAAATAAATCCAAAATGTGAACAAGAAAATATTACAAAAAAAAAAAAGCTTACATTGACAAAGACAAACACATAATAAAAGCAATAAATTAAGCACTAGAAAGCTAATACAAAGGTTAAAAGACAAAACTAGGAAGATCAAGTGTAATTACAATAGTAAATTAAGGGATACACACACATGTGCACACACACACAAGAAGTAAAAAATAATGACAAAAACATAACACGGAAGGGGTGAGTAAAATGGTAGTGATTTTAGAATGTATTAGAACTTAAGCAACTGTCCAACTTAAATAAGACTGCTATAAACAACATGGAATATATGAAGCACATGGTAACCACAAACCAAATATCTGCAAGAGATGTATGAAAAATAAAGAGAATAGAATCTAAACACAACACTACAGAAAGTAATCAACATCCAAGAGAAGAAAGCAGGAGAATAATAAAGGAATAGAGAACTACAAAAACAATCAAAAAACAATTAATAAAATGACAATACGTACATACCTATCAATAATCACTTTAAAGGTAAATGGATTAAATGTTTCAGTCAAAAGACAGGATGGCTGAATGGATAAGAAAACAAGACCCCATACATATGCTGCCTACAAGAGATCTACTTCAGAACAAAAGACATACACAGACTGAAAGTAAAGAGATGGAAAAGATATTTCATGCAAATGGAAACAAAAATAAAGCTAGAGTAGCAATACTTACATCTGACAAAATAGACTTTGAAACAAGAGACAAGGAAGGACATTTCCTAATGATAAAGGGATCATTTGTGCACCCAATATAACATACTTTGAGTATGTTGTGCCATTTCTTTATGGCACAAATATAAAAACAAATACTGATAGACATAAATACAGTAATACAGTAATAGTAGGAAACATTAGCACCCCATCGACATCAATGGGTCAGTCATCCAGATAGAAAATCAACAAGTAAAGAGTGGCCTTAAATGACACATTAGACCAGATAGATTTCATTGATATTTTTAGAATATTTCATGCCAAAACATCAGAGTATACATTGTTTTCAAGTACACGTGGAACATTTTCCAGAACAGACTACATGTTAGTCCATAAAACAAGTCTTAATAAACTTGAAAAGATTGAAAACATATCAATTACAAAAAGAAAACTGAAAAATACACAAACACATGGAGGTAAAATAATATGCTACTAAACAATGAATGGATTAATAATGAGATCAAGGAAGAAATCAAAAGATATCTTGAGACAAATGAAAATGAAAACATAAGACCCAAAATATATGAGACACAGGGAAAGCAGTTCTAAGAGAGAAATTCTCAGCTATATAGGCCTACCTCAAGAAAAAAAAATCAAATAAACAATCTAAACTTACACCTGAAGGAATTGGAAAAAGAACAACAATTAAAGCCCAAAGTGAGCAGAAGAAAGAAAATAATAAAGATCAGAGCAGAAATAAACAAAATAGAGTCTAAAATATATATATAAAAGATCAAAGTATTGGTTTTTTGATCAACAAAGAGTTTGTTCTTTGAAAAGATAAACAAAATTGTAAAACCTTTACCCAGACTCAAGAAAAAAAGAGAGGATGCAGATAAATAAAATCAGAGTAAAAGAGAAGTAACAACTGACCCCACAGAAATACAAAGAATTAAAACAAAATACTGTGAACAATTATATGCCAATAAAATAGACAACCTGGAAGAATAGGTAAATTTCAAGAAATGTATAATCTTCCAAGACTGAATCAAGAAGAAACAGAAATCTGAATAGACTGATAACTACTAATGAAATTGAATCAGTAATTAAACAACAACAACAACTTCCAACAAACAAAAGTCCCAGACCAGATGGCTTTACAGGTAAATCTTGCCAAACATTCAAAGAAGAATTAACAACTATTCTTCTCAAACTTTTCAAAAAAATTGAAGAGGAGGGAAGGCTCCCAAGCTATTTTATAAGATCAGCATTACTCTGATACCAAAATCCAACAAAGACATTTAAAAAAAAAGAAAGAAAATTATAGGCTGATATCCCTAATGAACATAGATGCAAAAATCCTTAACAAAATAATAGCAAACTGAATTCAGCAATCCATTAAAAAGATCATATACCATGATCAAGTTGAATTTATTCCTGGGATTCAAGGTTAGATCAGTATCTACAAATCAATTAACATGATACACCACCTAAACAAAATGAAAGATAAAAATCATATGATTATATTAATAGATGCAGAAAAGGCATTTGACAAAATTCAGCATCTGTTAATGACAAAAACTCTCAGCAAAATGGAAATGGAGAGAACATGTCTCTACATAATGAAGGCCATATATGACAAACCTACAGCTAACAACATACTCAACAATGAAGAGTTAAAACCATTTCCTTAAGATCAGGAATAAGACAAGGATGTCCATCTTCACCACATCTTTTCAATATAGTATTAGAAATTCTAGCCACAGCCATCAGACAAGAAAAAGAAATAAAAGTCATCCAAATTGGAAAGAAAAAAGTAAAACTGTCATTATTTGCAGATGACATGATACGATATAGAAATAACTCTAAAGAGTCCACCAAAAACTGTTAAAACTGATAAATGAATTCAGTAAAGTAACAGAATACAAAATAATATTCAGAAATCAGTTACATTTTTATACACCGATAATGAACTATCAGGAAGAGAAATCAAGAAAACAATCTCATTTACAGCTACATCAAAAAATAAAATACTTAGAAATAAATTTAACCAATGAGATAAAAGACTTGTACTCAGAAAGCTATAAGAAAGAAACTGAAGATGATACAAATAAATAAAAATATATACTATGCTCTTAGATAAGAAGAATCAACATTATTAAAATGTCCATACTACCCAAAGCAATCTACAGATTCAATGCAATCCTTAACAAAATACAAATGGCATTTTTCACAGAACTAGAACAAATAATCTTACATTTATATGGAACCACAATAGACCCCCAAGAGCTAAAGCAATCTTGAGAAAGAACAAAATTAGAGGTATCACACAACCTGATATCAAACTATACTACAAGGCTATAGTAATCAAAACAGCATGGCACTAGCGTAAAAATAAACACATAGATCAACAGAATAGAACAGAATAGAGAGTCCAGAAATAAACCCATGCCTATACGGCCAATTAGCTATGACAAAGGAGGCAAGAATGTACAATGTAATAAAGACAGTCTATTCAATAAGTGATTTGGGGAAAATTGGACAGATACATGCAAAATAATGAAACTAGACCACTTTCTTACACCATATACAAGAATAAACTCAAATTGAAATAAAGACTTAATGGATTAAGACCCAAAACCATAGAACTCCTAGAAGAAAACATAAGCAGTAAATTCTTTGACACCATTCTTAGTAATATTTTTTGGATATGTCTCCTCAGGCCAGGGAAACAAACAAAAAAAATAAGCAAATGGAACTACATCAAAAAAAAGAAGTTTTGCACAGCAAAAGAAACCATCAACATAACAAAAAAAGACAACCTGATGAATGGGAGAAGATACTCATCAATGATACAACCGATAAAGGGTTACTATCCAAAATATATAAAGAATTCACACAACTTGAAACCCAAAAAAAAAGAACAAACAAACAAATAATCCAATTAAAAAATGAGTAGAGGACCTGAACAGACATTTCTCCAACGAGGACATAAAGATGGCCAATAGACATGAAAACGTTTCTAATCAGCAGAGAAATGCAAATTAAAATCACAATGAGATATCACCTCATACTTGTCAGAATGGCTATCATCAATAAATCAACAAAGAAACAAAGAACAAGAGTCGGTGAGGATGTGGAGAAAAGGTACTCTTCATGCTCTGATGGTGGGATTGTAAATTTGTGTGGCCATTATGAAAAAAAGTATGGAAGTTTCTCAAAAAATTAAAAATAGAGTTGCCATATGACCCAGCAATCTCACTTCTGGATATTTATCTGAAGATCCAAAACACTAATTTGAAAAGATTATTCATCCTTATGTTCACTAAGCATTATTTACAAGGAACTTTAGTAGTCATCGATAGACAAATGGATAAAGAGGATGTGGTACATATATGCAATGGATCATTACTTGGCCGTAACAATGAAATCTTACCATTACGACAATATGGGTGGACCTAGAGAGTATTGTGCTAAGTGAAATAAGTCAAAAGACAAATACCACATGATTTCACTTACATGTGGAATCTAAAAAACAAAACAAACAGGTGAACAAAACAGAAACAATCTCATAGACACAGAGAACAAACTGATAGTTGCCATATGAGAGAGGGGTTGGGGGGCTGGGTGGAAATGTAGAGGGATTAAGGCGTACAAATTGGCAGGTACAAAACAGTCACGAGGATGTAAAGTACAGCATAGGGAATATAGCCAATAATATTATATTAATTATATATGGTGTCAGGTGGTACTAGACTTATCAGGGGTAGCACCTCAGAAATTATATAAATGTCTAACCACTATGCCATACACCTGAAACTAATATAACATTGAATGTCAAATGTAATTGGGAAAATTTTTTTTAATTTAAAAAAAAAATTGGCTGGTGGGGCAACAAATTTATAGAAGGTGGTCTGAGCAATGCGCCTTTGCAATAAATCACAGTAGGGGTATGCTTCGAGTTTTAATTTGCATCTCCTCTTTAGTAAAGAGGTTGAGTACCTTTTCATATATGCTTATTGGCCATTTGAATGTATATCCTTTTTTTGAGAGGAATCCAAAAAGGGTAATAAGAGTGTCATGGGACTTTACTGAGACACAAGTCAAGCCCCACCCCGGAGCTTCAGCCTCTACACATAGCACAGGAGCAGCCCCCAGAGGAGTGGAAAGCCAGACAAACCTGGGTCCAAATCCCAGTCTTCCATTTCTTAGCTGTATGCCCTGGGGAGTAATTCAACTTCTCTGAACTTCAGTTTCCCCCTCATGAAATGACTGGGATTGTGATTAGAGGGTGGAGGAGAAGAAGGAAGGAAGATGTCTAATCTAAACTCTGGTAATCTGGGATTTAAGGATGTCCAGTCGATCCCAGTGAATTTACCCCCATGGGTCAGTTTGCAAGAGGGACCCAAGAGCTTCCCAGGAACAGACTTTTCTTGAGGGAAGAAAAATGTAAGGCCCAAGTGGATAAAACATGATCAATCCCTCAGGTTGATCCTGAGATCATCCCTGTGGATCCATATGTGAGTCCATGGAAAGAAAATGCAAGAGAAACCTGGAGGAATGTTGTTTCGGTGGTCTATTGCAATGAAACAAACCATGCCAAATTTAGCAGCTTCGAACAATGTTTATTTTACTCACGAATCCATCGTTTGCATAAGGCTCAGTGGGAACAACTCATCTTTGGTCCAGGCAGCATCGGCTGGTTTGGCTGAGACTGAACAATCTCTTTTTCAGAATGGCACACTCACGTGGCTGGCTGGCTGGTAAGTGCAATCTGTAGGCAGGGAACCTCAGACCCTCTCCATGTCTGGTATGGGCTTCCTCATGGCATGATGGCTAGGTTTCATGAGCAAGAAAACTAGTAATAGCTACATCACTTTTTATGACCCATTGTGTCACTTCTGCTTTAGTCAACAGTCTATCCAGATTCAAGGAGAGAGAGAGAAGTGTCAAAGTTACATTGCCTGAAGACCACGGGGGATGGGAGATATTTTTTGAAAGCACAATCTGCTGAAAGCCCTTTCCCTAAAATCTCTGCACAATTCTGAGAGCTGACATGGCACAGATAGCCAAATAGGGACAAGTAGGGAGAGGAAACTCCTTTTAGGGTGAAGGGGTCAGCTCAGAGGCCTGTGCTATGGCCTAGCCAGGCTTCATGCAGCCTTCCAAGGTGTAGGGGCTACAGCAAAGGAAGAAGACTCCAGCTATAGCACATTTGCCTTGAGCTCAGTATAAAGCCTGAAAGCAGTGTTCCAGCTTGGAAGTTGATCACAGAAGGAGGGAAAAAAACAATACCACATAGTGGAAGAATGTGAGCACAAGCAAGACACCCCCTGGGGCTCCTGGAAATAAACTGCAGATACTTCGAAAGGCATAGAAGTCCCATTATAGCAGGAAGGAAATAAGAGGAATACTTTTTGTTGCCACTGATATAACCTGATTTTTATCCCTAGAATGGAGAAAGGTAACTTACCAGAGAGAATGTATGTCAAGTGCCCATCACACAGCTTAGCATGTGATAGAATCTCAGCAATTGCTTTTCTGAACTTTCTGAAATGTTCCTCACCCATAATGAGCCTTGATTATCCTAGGCTTGAGGTTCTCTTGGGGATCCACCATCCAGTGGGTCCTGTGGCTGACTGCCAACAGATAATGCACATGCAGTTGATACAAAAGTCCCCAATCCTCTGCAGGACTGACATCTGTCACAGCATCATTAAGTGTCCAGGCCCCATTCAAAGGGCTAGTGAGCTCCCATCAGGGCCAGGGCCATAGGGAGGGACCAGAACAGGGTCAGGGCCCAAAGCCAAGCTGGACTAGGCAAGGGATTTTCCCAGAGAGGATGAAAGGATACTGTATTGGTGTCCTATGGCTGCTGTAACAATGACCACAAATTCGGTGGCTTAAAACAGCAGAAAGTTATTCTCTCACAGGTCTGAAGGGCAGAAGTCCAAAATTAGTATAGCTGGGCTTAAATCAAAGTGTCGTAGACAGAGTAAAGGGGGTCAAATATGTTGTGACAGAAATAAATCTAACTATGGGAGGTGAACACACAGTGTAAATATAGATATGCCTTACCATTAAAGTGTACAGCTGAAACTTATTGGATTTTGTTAACCAATGTCACCATAAAAATTAATTAGTAAATTAATTTTTAAAAAATCATAGTGTCATCAGGGCTGTGCTCCCTCTGGAAGCTCCAAAGGAGAATCCTGGTGGCTAGATTCTGATGGCCATTGGCATCCCTTGGCTTGTGATCATATCACTCCAATGTATGTCTCAGTGGTCGTATCACTTTTTCCTCCTCTGTCAAATCTCTCGCTGCCTCTCTTTTGTGTGATACTGTGATTACACTGGGCCCACCTGGATAATCCAGGCTATTCTTCCCATCTCAAGAGTCTTAATCACATCTGCAAAGACCCTTTTTTCCATATAAGGCAACATTTACAGGTTCCAGGGTTTAGGAGTTAAGATATCTTTGGCGGGGGGTGCATTATAAGCCATCAAGGCATAGACACAGGGGTTTGAATGATGATCAGGAGGGAGGCCAAGGTGATGATCAGAGCAGGAAGAGCAGCGTGGAGAGCTATGTGTAGAGATTAAGAGGAGGAAGAGATGTCAACAGAAGCCAAACAGGTGTCAGGAACCAAGGAGACAAGAGCAGGTCAGGAAACTAGCCTGAGATGGGGCCAACAGTGTGAGTCGTGGGTGAGAGGACACTATACCTGGTCCCTCCAGACTGGAGCAGAAAGCAGAGGGCAAATGCCACAATCCTACCATAAGAGGAGTATGGGGTTGAGCAGGAGAAGGCCACTGGAAGAGTGGGGGAAGTCTGGGCAAGCCATTCACCATACTGACCTTTGGACAAATTAAAAAACATATCCTTTTCTCAGGATGCTTTACTTCCATCTTTGGAAAGTTATCATAATATGCTGATTTTGTAAGAGAAAGAAACTTTATTGCTTTGTTGAGAGAGTGTTGTAATTAGCACAAAAATAATGGCACCACTTAGATGTACCCAGAGCCTACACCACCATATGTGTTGCACAATACATGTGTCCAATAGGGGATAAGAACCAGGGAGAGTGAGCTTAAAGAGCTCTCAGGTCCAAAAGGGAAACTGGTGGAGGCTTAGGCAAGGTCCAGAGTTGGGCTCTGATACTGTCTATGGCTAGGTTTTTACACCTATCCATCCATCATCTGTTTGCTTGAATGGGCAGTGCCCATTGAAATGGTAAGGATGAGGTGGGCAGATGAGCAGGAGATGAGGGCCTTGAAGGCTGTTTTATTTGGTGCTGATGGCGTGATTCCAGTGCAGAGTCATAGATGCGAATATTACCAGGACCAGCAGCAAGTACGATTTCCTCTGAGAACTTTGCATTTCAGGGTTCAATTCCACTACCCAATAAAGGACAACTACCATTTATTGATCATCTGCCACATGCCAAGCACTGCCCTCTTAGCCATGCTCTGCCATGTTATCCTCATTCTACAGATGACGAAACTGAGACTTCAAGAGAGTAAACAATTTGCTTGGGTACACACAGGAAGGAAGCCACAAGGTTGGGATTTACTCTAGGCTGCTGGTACTCCATGCCACCTCCCACCAGGAGACAGGAAGTTCCAGGTGAGAAGGCCATGACAGCTCTCCTGGTGCACCTGGCCTCCTGAGCCTGGGTCCAGTCTTCCATCTTCTTAGGCCTGGGGCATGAATGATGCCTGACCCGCTCACTCTGTTTGGAAGTTAAAGAGTAAATTAAAGGGTTTCATTATCTCATTGAGAGTGGAACAAAACACTTTGGAAAGGCTAGTGCATTAACTGCAATCGAGTTCTGAAAGGTTCTCCATCGCTGGAAGGAATGTCCCTGATAAATTGCTCTTTTCACCGAGATGTGGCTAATATCTCATGAGCAATCCCAGCAGTGTCCACTGCAGATGTTTCTGCATCTTCAGAAAGGATTTTAGAAAGACCAGATTGCTTCCCAAGAGAGTGAATCATCTTTATGACATCTAAAAAGTTGACCTAGGTACAGATCCCTCTCCTATGACCTGCTGAAAAGGAACTCTGAGGGTGGTTTGGGTCTGGGGTCACTCATCCCCAGTTGCCAGTCACCACAGGTGCACCATGAGTCACTCCGTAAGCTTTGAATGAGCATCATTGCAGGAAAGGCCACACGTCATTCCAGCTCTGCCCTCCCTGGACCCACAATCCAAACTAGGCTATGTGTCAGTTCCACAGGGTTCAGTTATGGTTTTCCTGTCCCAATGATTTAATAATCAACACCTCACCACCGTCCTGGGAGGCAGCCATCCAGAGTCTTGCATTTTAGTGATCATGAAACTGAAGCACAGTTTACCCAAAATCACACCTTCAGAACCTTGGGCCCTGACTCTTTCCAGAATTAGTTCCTAGGGTATTAAAGAGCTGCAGTAGGCTGACCTTAGGAACAGGCGAAAATAACAACAGCAACAATTCACATCCATCAGGCACTTCTCATTGGTCAAGCCTATAATCAGCACTAACACATACCACCCAAATCCTTGCAACCACCACAATTTACAGATGAAGAAACGGAGGCACAGGAGTGTAAATAGTAGGGGTGTGGAGGCCCCTCAGCCTCTGTCTTCCACTGTGTCAACCTTTTAGTTCTTAGAGGCTATACCTGCTGGTCTTCAGACACAGATTATGATACACACACGTAAAAAGAGAGAGAGAGAGAGAAACAGAGAGAGAGAGAGAGAGAGAGACAAAGACAGAGATAGAGACAGAGACAGAGACACAGAGAGACAGAGACAGACAGATAGACAAGACAATAAAAGGCTGAAAGGGTACAGGCTGAGTAGTAGGTATGAATGTGGAAGAGACAGGAAGAGGGTATGCAAGGAAATAATCCAAGATAGAGAGAGGGAGACGAGGGAAAGATTCAGTGGCCTCTTGTCCTGCCCTAGCCCTGCCCAGGGATGGCACAAGAAAAGAGAGGGGGCTCTTGCTCTTACACCTAATGTTCACTCACTGATTCAACCAACAGGCATTCCTTAAGTGCCTCTACATGCTCAGTCCTGGTGTAGACCCCTGGGAGACTCAAGAAAAGTTGTGTCCACAGGCTCTTCTTCTCCTAACCTCCCTTAGCCTCGGTCTCCCAATCTGTACTGTGGGCCTGTGGGCACATGAATCCCGCTCTCTCCAGAGGATCAGATGTAACAACACACATGGAGGCACCAAGGGAAAGGCCTGGACAGACCCATTTTCTTCCTCTCCTCCTTCAGTGAGGGGAACCACACAATCCAGGAAGGAGTAGAGAGTAGGAGCCACAGAGGGAGCCTGTCCTTAGGGGCCAGACTGACATGAATGGCACCATTATACCCATTTTACATACTTAACTTGCACAGAACAGAAGGGCATAGAGGCTAAATTCAGACCAGGCCTGGCTCTCTAACATGCAGAGTTGGTTGGTTGGTTGGTTGGTTGGTCAGTCGGTTGGTCGGTTGGTCGGTCGGTTTCCCACAACTCACACTGTCTACTGCAGTGGGGCCAAGTGATGCCTGGTGTCTCTGTCTAAGTGTGGATCTGGTCTCTGGGGGGCTCCTGGCAAGTCTGGACAGGGAAGGAAGACTGTCCCCAAGATCAGGATAGTGACTGGTGAGGATTAAACTGTGACTACTCACATCAATTCAGTCCATTGTGCTTTGGGTACCAGTAATCCTTTCCTGTAGGGGTATGGGGAAACATGCGGGTAGGGCATCTCTAGTAAGGAATCAGAGAAATCTCTTTCTAGAGCCCTGTGGAAAAGTGTGGAAAAGGGAGGTGGCTGAGGCCTAGGATCCCTCAGAAGAGACCAATAGAGCATCCTTTTCATCAGGCTCCTCTCTTATTCAAGAGCCCTCTGTGACTCCCCATGGCCATCACAGGTGTTTGTCAGACTCAGGGGAAGAGATTCTAGGTCAGCTCACCTGGGGACTAGATAAGGATCCAGAAAGAACGAGATGCCCCTAGGGCAAATAGAATTCCCCTGACCGTCTCCTCTCTCTTCTTTTTCCCACTCCCACCCTGTCTGAGCAGCCCATGCTGATAACGCCCACACTAGGCTTTAGCAGGCAAAGTGAGAAGTCCTGCCTGTCTCTGGGCATTGCTTTCTTGGGTCCAGACTCCAGACTTAAATGGAAAGGGGTTTCTAGAGTCCACATTTCCCCACCCCATCCCACCCCATCGTAGCAGGGTGATTGAGGCCTGGGGAGCCCGTAAAAAAAAGAGAGGCCCAGGCACCTGGAAGCAGGATAGGGCCTGGACCTGAGTATTTTTATCAAGTGCTCTTGTTTATTCTGACACCAACTAGAGTTTGAGAACCAGTGCTCTACAGCTATGCTGTCCAATGAAAAAAATAATACAAGCCATGTCATTTTGAATTTTAAAAATTAAAAAAAAGAACTTGATTTTAATAATATATTAATATCCAAAATATGAGCATTTCAACATGTAATCAAAATAAAAAATTGAGATATTAATGAGATATTTTCGTTCTTTTTTCCATACCAAGTCTTTGAAAGCCAGGGTATATTTGACATTTTTAGCTCATTGCCATTCAAATGCTTTATTTTCATCCACAATACTTGATCTATACTTAGGTTTCATAGATTTCCATAACTAAGTTGTTTCAATGTAGTGGGACCAACTCATCCCAGTTTACCCAGGTCCTGGTTTTAAAACCTCAGTTGTAGAACCAGGACAGTTAGTCACCCTATTCCAAACATACTTGAACAGTTTCTAATAACTGAATCAAATATCAGTTTTTAAATTTAATTAAAGTAAAATTAAAACTTAAGTTTTTCACATTTCAAGTGCTCAATGGCTATGTTTGGCTAAAAGGCTACCGTTTCGGATCTAGCATGCAGGAAGCCCCTTCCCTTTTACGTATGATTAGCCATGAAGGATCTGGTTTCTTAAGAGGACTATGGTCCTCTAATTAACTAGAGGAGTAATGAAAATAAGGCCACAACGTTGAACAACTATCCTGGCAACATGAGGAAGATGGAATGGGTGTTAGGAGGCCCCTGTAACCATTTGGGACAAGGGAGTTATGTTCTGACATGGGATCATGATGATCAAAATGGAGAGAGAAATGGATTATAGAGGTGTGCAATACGTAAAATCATTGAGACTTGATGATCGATTGATTAGATATGGGGGGAGAGGGCAGAAAGAAAGAGGTAGCAATAATTCCCTGGTCAACCTAGTATGATGCCCTGGTCAGCCTCCCCCAGCCACCACCACTACATTGATTCCAGGATATTCCAGTTATCTTTTGCTGCTTAGCAACCAGCCCAAAATGTAGTGGCTTAAAACTGTCAATGTTTTATTATTATTTCTCATGGTTCTAGAGGCCGACTAAGCTCAGCAGAGTGGTTTCTGTTCAGCACTCCCCTCATGTCTGTGACAAAGGCTTACTCACCACAAGCCTGCTGGTGATGCTGGCTGTCACTAGAACCTCAGCTGGGGCTGTTGGATGGAATACTGTTATGAACCAAATTGTGTCCACTGCCCCTTAAATTTGTATCTTGAAGCCTTAACCCCTGGTACCTAAGAAAGTGATTTAAAAAGATAATTGAGTTAAAATGAGAGCATTAGGAGGGGCCCTAATCCAATAGGACTGGTGTCCTTATTAAGAAGAGGAGATGAGGACACAGATATGCATAGAGGTTATGCATATACACGAAGAACATGTGAGACACAGGGAGTAGGTGGCCACCTACAAGCCTAGGAGAGAGACTTCAGGAGGAACCAACCCTGTCAACACCTTGATGTTGGACTTCTAGCCTCTGGAATTATGAGAAAATAAACTTCAATTGTTTAAGTCCCCCAGTTATGGTAGTTTGTAATGCAGCTCTAGCAAACTAATGCAAATGCCCACCTGTATTCTTTCCTGTGGCTCATGCTTCCTCACAGCATGGCAGCTGCGCTCCAAGATGAATGTCTCAAGAGGACCAGGTGGAAGCCATGTTACCTGTTATGACCTAGTTTCAGAAATCAGGTGGGGTCATTTCCTCTGCAGTCACAAGCCTACCCAGATTCAAGAGGGGGGAACATATTCCCATCTCCTAGTGGGATGATTATCAATATCATGTTGCAAGAAAAGCATGTAGAACAGATCTTGTCATGGCCATCTTGGAAAATACAATGTGTCAATACCAGGTTGGTAATTTGAGGGATTAAGAATGGTGTTGCTAACCAAGACAGGGATTATAGGAGGAAGTGGAGGTGATCCGATGTGAGCTAGATGATGAGATTTAACCAGGTTGGGTTGGCCAAACTTGTGAACATTTAGGTGAACACAGCTAACCACTAGGAAGTTAAATATGTGAATCAGGGCCTCAGAAATATGTTCTGAGCTAGAACTGTCGATTTGGGGGCCATCGACATATTAGAAGCCAGAGACTAGGTACACCCATTGAGTGAGAGAAGGTGAAGATAAAGGGAATGTATCAGGTATTTATTGCTGAATAATAACCCAATCCAAATGTTAGTGGCTAAAAACAATGATTTATTATTTTTGTTTATATAAACTGGCTGGGTAGTTACTCTTCCAGTTTCACCTGGCTCACTCATGTCACTGCACGTAGCTGGACAGTGAGCTGGAAGGTCTGAGATGGTCTGGCTTACATGTCTGGTAGTTGGTGCCAGCTGTCAGCAGCGGGCTGGGCTCAGCTGGAACAGCAGGAACATTTGGACCTCTGTCTCCAAGTGGTCTTTTATCTGGGCTTCTTTACAGTATGATGATCTCAGGGCAGCATTCTAAGTGGACAAGTCTCAATGCATAGGACTTAGCAAACACATTTGCTGATATCTCATTGGCTAAAGAAAGTCACATGGCCAAACCCAAAGTCAAAATGGGATGTCTTATCAGAAGGCATGATTCACTGGCAGCTATTACTATAAAATACACTACAGGAAAGATCATCAAGTGGGCCTCCACTCATTTTAGGGTTGAGCAGAGAAGAAACCAAAGATGAAAACCCAGAAGAACCAGAGAAAGACCAGAAGAGTGCAGGAATCAAGAAGGTAATGAATTCTACCAGGAAAGTGCCAAGCAAGCGCTTGCATGATCTTGAGTAAATGTCTCACCCTAATCTTGGGCTGAAACCATCATTTGGATTTGGTGACCCAGAGGCCAGTTTCTTTAACATCCCAACATTAATTTCAGTAATCAGTTTCATAAAAATTTTGAGCACCAAATACAACTCTATGAAAGCAATTCTGCAGGTCAAACCAAAAGGGCCCAAATTTGCAAACTTTACGATGGTCTGGCTTAATTAAATAGAAAGACCACAGAGTTTCCCAATGTTTTTGACCAAGACCCACAGTAAGAAATACCTTGATATTCAGATCCAGTATGCATGCACATATACACACACACATCCATACATGCACACATGTACACACATGGCCAAAATGAAAGTTTCCTGAAACAGAAAAAAAATAATAGTAACTTACCATTACTATGTGCAAAGCTCTGTGCCATTCTGGGTTTTTTTTTGTTTTGTTTTTTGTTTTTTTAATGCTAGTCATGCCCTGCTAAATTGATTTCACCATGAACTCACGGGTTATGCCGTACAGATTGAAAAATACTGACCTGGGCATCTAGAGTGGAAGGCAGAAAACTGGCCAATTCCTGCCTTTAGCCTTGTTTGTTTGGTTTCACCTGTTGGATGTTTAGTTAAAAATTGAATTTTATACCTCCAGGAAGGCCTCCTTTCTATTGTACCATTTCTGACTGTCTGATACCATTCTACTTCACACTTTTATGCTACTTGCCTGGCCCCTGAATTCTTTTTTGTTTGGGACTTCTAGATCTCTAGATTCTAAATTAATAGATGTGTGCATTTATGCATTCTATTAATATTGAATGCCTGTTTCGCACATGCCAGTCACATTGCAGGTACTGGGGATACAGCAGGGAACAGATGAAAAAATCATTGCCTTCGCAGAGTTGAGATTCTAGAAGAGGAAGGCAGACAAGTTTCTAAAAAGTAAATATATTCTTTATTAGAGGATAATAAATCCTTTAATGTAATAAAAGAAGAGGATCAGCATGCTCTAAGAGCTACCAGATTGCAACCTTCACACCCTTTTGTGGAAATGAGGGAGCCTATTATGTTCCCACCTAACAGAGAAAGACTGAGAGTATGAAGGAGCACAGGCAGAATTTCCCTCAAAAAGAGAGTTCCCAACTTGCCCCAGCAGGTAGACCTGACCCATCATATCCTCAAATTAATATGCCAAAGTAACTTTAACCTGGAAATTTTCAAAACCAGTCAGCCAATCGTGGGATATGGTTATTGGCACATTGGCCCTAGGATGGGAAGCCCTTCAAACGTATTTCAGACTTTTCCACAATTCGCCCTTCAGCCCATCACCCTTCCCCGTTCCTCGGGATAAACAGCCCCCTCATTAGCTTTGCACACATGACCCCTCTCGACCGGACTCCTGGTGACTGCGCCTGCCTTATCTCTGCCTCTCCTCCCTCACATTTTCCGCTCCAACAAAGCCAAACACAGCACCGCGAAGGCTTTCACGCTTCTGTGCCTTTGGACACGCTGTTCCTTCTGCCTGGAAGGTCCCTGGCCTCCAACCCAGCGCGCCCCCGCCCCGCTCCTCAGCGAGCTCCCATTCATCCTTCAGAACCCAGCCTGGATGTCCCTTCCTCCAGGAAAACTTTTTAGAACCCACGACCCCATCACTGTTTCCAGCACCCCTCTCTGTTTGGCTTCTCTGCACTGTAATTACTGGTTTCACCAAATCTCTTGCCTCCCAGATTTGGGCCTCCTCCAGCGCTGGAGTTGTATTGGCTACTCACTTTGCACCCCAAAGCTCCCTGTCCGGAGCTCTAAGACAGAGTTTGCACCTAGGCTCAGGCTGGCTCAAAAGCCCTCATTTCTGCCCTCCGCCTCCCCAGTGACCCGCGGGGACCCTCGCTCATGCCTTTCTGGTGCACCAGGCCGACCACTCGCGCGGCCGCCCACCCCTGATGTAAGCAGCAGGCAGCGCCAGGCGGAGCGCGACTACAAGTCCCGGCACGCCCCGCCACGGCCGCGCATGCCCAGCGGGCCGGTGTTTGAGTGGCAAGTTGTTTGTTACAGCGAACACCAGCTGCTCTCCGCGCCGGGCGCCGTGCGCCGCCGCTCCGCCAGAGCTGCCGCCCTCACCCGCCGCCCGCGGCCCCTCGCGGCTTGGCGGGCCTCCCCTTTGTCCGCCCCGGCCCGCTCGCCGTCCAGCTCCCGGTTCCCGGGCCGGCTGCCCGCGGCGCTCGCTGCCGGCTGGGCGCGCAGGGGGCGGGGGCCGCGGCTCGCCCCCCGCGGATGAGCCGCCGCGGAGCGCGGGCGGACGATGGAACTCCACATCCTGGAGCACCGGCTGCAAGTTGCCAGCGTCGCCAAGGAGAGTATCCCGCTCTTCACCTACGGCCTCATCAAACTTGCCTTCCTGTCTTCTAAGACCAGGTGAGCGCGCGGGGACGCGCCGCCGGCCGGGGAGAGACAAAGAGGCGCACCCGGGCGTCTGTCCTCGTCGCCGCCGCTCGGAAAACAACTTCGAGCCCCGGGGAGCGCCCCCGCCCCGCAGGTCTCCTTGTTTTTGACAAAGCCACCCAATCTGCCCTCAAACAGGGTCCGGCCACCTCGATTCCTCCAGATGCACACCCGCCGCTGTCTCCCCCCATCTCAGTCCCCCTCCCTCACAGCCCCTCCCTGAGATCTGGAGGGCTGGGGAGGCTGCAGTGGCAAATCCGTGAATGAATGAACGAACGAATGAATGAATGAAAAACAGGTGTGGGGACGCGGCAATGGAAAAAACAAACTACCACCTCCCATCCCCCAATCCCTCGATTGGGCCGGCCCCCGTCCCCAGAGCAGTGGGGAGGGATTCTGCTGAGCGCGGCTACCCAGAGCAGAAAATCATAAAATCATTAGTGGGTGTTTATCTCAAGGTGCTGGAGGATTGCGGACGGTGCCGGGGAACTGGGGGAGGGCAGGAGACTGGCTGCGGGTGAGCGTCACGGTGGTTCTTATCCTCAGGGTTCGGGAAGGTGGGGGGCTGGGGTTGCCGAACCAGAAGGAGGAAGAGCAGTCGTGTTTATGGCTCTGCCTTAAGGCTGGGCTTGGATGCTGTTGGGGGGGAAATAGTTAAAGGCCTTGGGAGGATGAAAAATAACAAGTTGGATTTTCCCAATGCCAGGTCAGGTCTGACTTTGTGAGCCCCGGTAGATGCTTGGATTAAAGTGGTTTTTTGTTTGTTCGTTTGTTTTGTTTTTTGTTTTTTTAAGGTGCTCTAGGCCAGTGGGGGTATGAGTGAGAGCAAGCCTCTGTAACTTCAATCCCTTGTTTGTCCACCATTGTGACTATTCAAAGGGATGAAGTTGTTGCTGGTTGGGTTTTTCAGAGACTGGGGCACAGAGGTGGTTCTCCCTCCCTGCAAAATGAATGAATAAATCACTGGACAAGGTTAACGTTACAATGAAGGAGCCCCGAATCTGCCCTCTTGGGCGCTGAGCTCAGAGGAGCTCCAGGGATGCAGGGAAATAATTCAATTTGAGCCTCTTATCTGGTAAAGTTCTTGCCTGGAAATCTCACTTTGATGTGTGTGTGTCAGAGCCAGGGAGCTCAGTCCAGCCATTGTTTTCGAGATGGAACGAGATCTGCCAGTGGCATCTTGTTTACTTTCTTCTCCAGTGGGGTATGAAGGGTTGAAATCCTTGTCTTTGCTGGGCCCTGGCTCTTTTGATTGCAAAGGTAATTATTAAACAGGTTATTTGAAAACAAAAGCCCATAGCTCAGATTCTGAATCTCCCCTTCCCCCTCCCCCACAGCCCCCTCTGGCTGTTGACACCCACCATCCTAAATCTATCTACCTCCTGCCCACCTCCCCGCCCCCCCCAGCCTGTCTTGAGTCCAAGGCTGGAGTAAGAGAAAGCGACCTGTTTTTCCAACCCTTGGCCCTCAGCCCCAGGCAGCCCCCTGGCTGATTTCTCGGCTACCATTCAAACCAGGATGATGACTCAGGCTGCGGCTGTGCAGGGCCTGGGTGCCAGGAGGAGGGGGCATGGGGGGCTTCTTTGAAAGACCGCAAAGGGCCACTCCCTCTGCCCCTAGCCCTTTGTGAAGGGACTGGCCCTCTTCCAGCCCCACCCCAGGTTCCACTTTGGTGGGCTCATAGATAGGCATGTCCTAGGGGTGAGCTCCTGCTGTTGTGTCTAATCATGGAAAACCTACCCCTCAGTGGGTCCCACTTTTCCTTCTCCTGCAGGAGGCAGCCGGTCTGAGGCCCAGGTGACCAGTCCAGTCCCAAGATGACTCAGAGTTCAAAGGTCATTTGCATGTCTCCAGAGTCTGGCTGTAGAAGGTGCTGAGTTTATTTATCAAATGGCTGAAGGCTGCCTCCATGGCATTCTGGGCTAGGACACTGACTTCAGGTTGCGATGAGCCCCCTCCCTCCCTGTGTGACGGTGGCAGGGTTCCTTTCCTTCTTTGGCTCTCACTTTCTTGGTCTGTGATGAAGAGAACAACCATTTGGCCCACTAGTTTTCACAGAGCTGCTGTGTATATAGCATGGAATGATTGTGGAAATGGGCTTTTTAGCAAATATAAGACTTCGTGGGGTGTGGACATATTGTGTAAGCTATTGTCAATAATCAGTCGTCCAGGTAGATGATTCTTCCATTAGTATCTGCCCCCAAGTAGTGGCCCATAGCCCCGTCATTTTCCTCCCACCCCCAACCTAAGTTCAGCACAAATTTGTGTAGCATCCTCCACCACCACCAGGGTCTCTGTGCTGTCTTTTTACATGTTTTCAATCACTCACTATAATAGGGTGGATCTGGATCCAGAATCCTCCTCTCTAGCCACTTGCTGGCAAACCCTTTGATGACCTGCAGTTTACTTTATTCTTCCCTTCACACCTCCATGCTTTAGTGCTTCCATCTCTACCTGGAACCCCCACCTCAGTAAATTTCTATTCAATCTTCAAGATCTAGTAATATCACCCTGAAACTTCCCTGAACCCCTCCTTTCCTCCACCCCCAGCAGACTTAATCACTTCCTCCCTCTTGTGTCTACCTTGGGAAGGAGTATAGCATTGGAAGATACACACTGTGTAGGGGTGCATCTGGGTCCAAGAGATGCTGAGATACCCTCCTCCTCCCTCTTTGAAGCCCAGAGCCTGGTAGGAGAGAAGGACAGAGGTGATCACAATACAGCAGGTGGAATCAGGGAAGGGGGTCCCATGTGGTGGGGGAGGCATTGAGGGACTCCCTGTGGGAGGCAGGTAGGCTTCTTACAAGAGATGGCACTGAGTCTTAGGCCTTTAAAATAGGAATTAGCTAAGTGGGAAAGGAGATCCTGGTCCCAGATCCTGTGTATATCATGGTACAACTCTGTGAATTAGGTTTTACACCTGCTTTGCAAAAAAGGAGTTCGAGGCTCAAAGGTTAAGTGACTTGCTCAAGGTTACATCAATGAGTGGAAGAGCCAAGACTTCAATCTGCATCTCTCCTGCTTAAGCTCAGAGATTTGCTATTTCAGGTTGCAAATGATGCCCGTCTGTATTCAACAGTTATGTCCAGCCCTTCTATTTGCAGCCCACTGTTCTAAAGATTTTAGGAGCACAGAGTGGCACCTGTAGGCTTTCTGTATTCCTTCTACCCTCTTTGTGGGCCTTTTCTTCCATCAAGAATGTTTGTCCCTCATCGCCCTCTCATCTAGACTTTCTGCATCCTGTCCCCCCAGCTCAGATGTGTCTTCTGCTTAACCTTTCATCACTTCTCAACTTTTGTCCATAACATTATATTGTTTGCAGTCTTATTCTTCCTCCTAGATTATACTCGGGAAACTTTTTGTGCATCTTTTTATCTACTCACCCCCAGTACCAGAGATAATAAAGCCACCATCTATCACAAAGAGGTAAAGAGGTGAAGACACTGGGTTTAAAGAAGTAAAGTAGCTTGGTCAAGGTCACACAGCTGGAAAGAAACAGAATTGGAATTTGAACCAGGTCCTCTCACCTCTGTGCTTAATACACTGCTTTGTAGGCACTTAGTAACTGCCTGTTTGATGGATGTCCCACTCGTGCAGAGTGACCCAGATTTTAGCCAGAGTCTCTTATGAGTACCCTGGGGGCTGGAAGAGGCACAGCAGGCAGAATCACACCTGGAGAGGCAAGGCCCAGCACCCCTGCCCCAGCTCTCTGCCCCAACTCAGGGCAGTATCTGGGTGTGACTGGAATAGGGGGCAGAAGGCCAGCTGAGTGCACTTATTGCAGGCTTGGTGAGACCTTGGGTGAGCAAACTGAAGGCTGTCCACAGAGCTTTTTCCTCCACCCTTGTGATCACCTGAAGTTCTGTATCCCACCCACCCTTCCCTCCAGCCTCATCTCTCATGGCTCCCAGCCATACAGACCCACACAGCCATACACCCTATGGTTTCTCTAGCTTCGTGCCAGTTCTTTCTGCCTGGAATATTACTCTTTGCCCTACCCGCTTTGTCTACCTGCTCATTCTTTTAGATTCCATTTTAGCTTCGCCACCTCCAGGAAGTCTTCCCTTACTGCACAGCTGAGCTCAGACTCTTCCTCCGGTATAATGGGCATAATCTCAAGAAGATGAAATGTGACCCACCGTGGAATATTAGCAGGATGCTTGGGGCTGCAGATAACAAATAGCCATGACTTAGCTGTCCTAAACAATAAGAAGTTTGCATTTCGTATGATAAGACATGAGTTGGGCTGCCCTAGAGTTGATAACTTAAAGGCTTGATGGTGTCATCAAAGACCCAGGTCTTTCTATTTGGACATCCTTGGCATGACAGTGACTCCCTATAGAATGGCTAAGGTAGCTCCAGGTCTTATGGGCAGTTGGGTAGAAACCTAGTGGAAGGGAAGGGCTGTTGCCTCCAGGTGTCTCTGAGAAAACCTTTCTAGGAACATGCCCAGCTCCTTCACAGACTTCCTCATCTCACTGATCAGACTGGGTCACGTGAGCATGCCCGCACCAATCACATGGACAGGGAATGAGACCATCACAGACCAGTCAGGATTCACCACTGCAGGTGGAGCTTGTGGCCACCAGGAGGTGGAGGCTAGTATAGCCCTTCTGGTTCTCAGATTTGCTCTCTGTGGCCCTGTCAGGCAAAACAGAACAGTTAGTAAGCATACAGTAAAAACAACTATGACAACTGCAAGTTGTCTGGATTATCCCTTTATAAATGAGGGAACCAAAACACTCGAATGCCCAAGGACACACAGAATTGGCAGAGCTGGGATTTGAACCCAAGAAGTCTGGTTGTAGAACCTGTCTTAACGACTGCTAGGCCAGGCCTAAAAGTACACCAGTTTGGGCATGCCTTTTCCAGGAGCCACTCAGCAGAGGTGACTCCTAGAGGCCATAGCACCCCTCCCCCGAGCAGTGAAGGAGAGTGTGGGGGTAAGATCATTATCCTGAAATGTGTTCAGGTGCAGGAAGCTGCATCATCCTTTTTTAGGCCGGGGGTCGGGGGGTGGAGTGAGTGTCTGTGAAATGTTCTTTAAATTCCATCCTAGAAAGTCCATCTTATTTGAGTGGCAAAAAAAGCACCTAGTTGAGTATGTAGTAAGCTCATGTCCACAGAAATCTACACTACCTGCCTGAGCTGATCGTCTCTCTGCTGGTCCCCAATCCATCCACCTCCATGGCAGTGCAAATAGTTAGCTCACCCAGAGCCCCACGAGGCAAGGCTAGGAGGCTGGAAAGAGAAAAGTATATGCAGAGTGTAAGCTGTGACTGTGGCAACTGTGACCACAGCCTGGGGTTGGTACAAATGGGTTTGTTTTGTTCACACAGAAACACTGCAGCACGTACCTGCTATGTTGAGGTTCCAGTTGGAAACACAAAAGGAGCTTCTGTCCGGTGGGAAGAAAAAGTGTGTTCTCCACCAAAGGTGGAGGATAAGAGGCCCAAATGCCTGGAGGTTAGGGACAGCTGGTACTACATGGACTGAGTGGACGCCATGGGGCCTGACTTGGGGGGTGTCATGGTTCACTCTGAATCCCTGACCACAGCTCTGCCTTGCTCAAAGCTCTTCTCACACTGCACCCTGCTCCTGGCTCACTCTCCTTACCTGACATTGTGAATATTCCTTGATCTGACTTCTGTCCTCTCTGGCTTTGTCCTGTCTCTATACCACACATGCCCTATTTTTAGAGTAACTCTGGTATTTTTTAACACTGGTATTTTTTGACACTGTTCCGTTCAAAAGCTGGAGCTCCCATGCCTTCAGGTGAAGGCAGGATCAGTGACTTCCTTCTAACAAGGAGAAGGTGGCAGAAGCGAGGCTGCCAGGCTTCCACCAGGTGTTTCCACAGCAGCTGCACCACTTAACGTACCTGAGGAGTAGGGATTTGAACCCAGAGCCTCTGGCTACAGAATCCATGTTCTTAAAGCAGTACACTATCTGCGTGCGGATTGGAGCCTGGAGGCCTATACTAGCTGAGTGACCACAGTCTGGGCTGCTGAACCTGTGGGAGATTCAGTTTCTTCGTGGCAAACAGGGTTATAGGGAAATGATCGCTTGGATAAAGAGCCCGGCCCACTGCATGCTTCTCCCATAGTCCTCTTGTTATGGAGAAAGCAAGGAAGTGTCATGTATGTGTGGGCTCTGGTGGCTCCTGGGGCCCTCGGAGACTGCTCCTGGGTACCTCCTATTTCTCATCTATCTTAAATAGGTGGTTGCTAGAGTGGTGGGCCCTAGGAGGTATGTCAGCACTGTGGCAGCCACACCTGGAAGCCCTGGTGAGGTATCAGTAGGGGAGCATGGGGACCCTCACTGGCACAGCCTAGGCTGTGGCCACTTGTTCTGAGCTGAGGCTACCAGGAGATGAAGAGCCCTGGCAGGGGGGAAGGAAGGGAGAGAGGACAGGCGGGCCTCTCCTCCTGGTAGGCCCCTTGTCCTGGGCAGCAGTTACATGCTTGTTCTCAAGGTGGGGTTATTTTTCCCTCAAAGGCTGGCTCTCCACTGACACCAGGCTGGGCCTCCTGGATGCTCACCTGGACATTCCTCTCCACCCTCAGGGCCTCTGAACCAGGCCTGCCTTCCATTTGATTCCCTCCCCACACCATGATTTATTCCCTTTCTTAAGCGGGAAAGGCAGTAAGTGGAAATTTGTTCTCAAAGTTCAGTCTTTCTCATTCAGAGCTCAAAAGTCGCTGATATGATGGATTTAGAACAAACAAAGCTTAACGTCGGACACCTTTCTTAAAAGCCTACTATGTGCCAGGCCACCCTGAGGCTTTCCATCATTTGATCCTCACCAGGGCTCTGTAGGAAAGACGAATTGTCCACCGAGGCAATAGGGGAGACAACTTCTCAGTAACTCGCCCCAAGTCATGCGGCAGACACCTAGCAGATTGGGGTTCAGGCCAGCTCCCCATTCCCAGCCCTTCTCTGCCTGTGCCCCATTCTGCTCATTCCCACTGTTAACTCTAGACAGAAGATCTTATGCCAAAGGCCGTTTCTCAGGAGATGTGCACATAATAGTCAAGAAAACATGTTTTATCCAAAGCCCACCACTTACCAGCTGTGTGACCATGAACAAGTTGTTAGGAGCCTCAAAGGAAGCTCAGTTTCTTCCTCTTTAAAATGGGTATCATAATATTGATCTCTTTGGGCTGTGGTGAGGATTAACTGGGAAATTTTATGTCAAGGACTTAGGTGTCTGACACACAGTGGGCAGGTTACTCATATGAATTCAATGTATATTTATTGAGAGCTGAAGTGCCCTGGGCCGGACGGCAAGCACTGGCAAGGGAGAGGTGGTAGCCTTTGCCCCCATGGCACTGACAATCTATCCTGCTTCAGACTCATTGGAAAAGTTGATTGGATGGTTGCAGGATGAAATGACTAATTCTGATTTTTACTTGACAAGGGGAGTTTTTTTTTGGATTGAGAGATCTGCAGGGACTGATTTAGACCGCCCAAGGTCCTGGGGAGGGGGAGGCCAGCAGGGGAGGAAGGGTATGTGTATTTGCAAGCACACAGACCCAAGAACACTTGGGGCTGGGCAGGTGGCCTGCTGTAAGAGCAGCTGGTCAGAACCAAGAGCTCTGTTGTCCTCTATTCAGCCTTTTAAAGGTGTGAGCTCTGTGCTCCCAGCAGGGTCTTAGGGGCCATTGTCTGCACCCTACACTGGGGAGCTCTGCCTCACTGATCCTTGGACACTCCACACTTGGCATGTTCCAAATGGTGCTCCCACCCAGATGTGCTCCCACCCACCTCCATGTCCCCACATCCATTTCTTTCCTTCACATCCAGCTAATCTCCAGGCCCTTGCTCTAATCCACCCCTCTTCGGCACACTCAGTGCTTCCCCTTGTCCCCCTCCATTCAAGCCCCTCACCTGATGCTGTAGCCCTCTTATGCCCTCTAGGCTCTCTTTCTTGGCAGGTGGGCAGCTTCAATCTGCATAGAGGTCGAATCCTATCCTACCCATGTGCAAACTGTTCTGGGATGAAGTCCAGGCTCTGAGTGTAACCCCCAAGGCCCTGCCCCCTGGATTTGGCCTCCCCAAGTCCCTCCCTGCCTTCTCTTCTTTCCTACTTTGTTCTTGGTACACCTACCCCTGCAGCTCCCCTTACCCGTTTCTCTGACCAGGATACCCTCTACTTTGCTGCAGATGGTCTTGCCTTCTGAGTTTGGTGCCCCAGCTCTGCCATGTATGAGCTGTGCAGCCTGGGCTGGTCACTTCCCACCTCTGAGCCCTGCCATCCTGTCCTTTCTGCAAGATGCGAGGCAGTTGTGTTTGTGTAGCCTGGAAGGTTTGGCCCAATGAGAATGGGTGTCTCTGAAAGCCAGGCCTGACAAGGGTAGGGGCTGTGTCTGCCATCTCAGTGGAGTTGAGTGTGAGAGGCTCTTAAATGCTCATCCCTCCCAGGAGTCCCCACAGGGAATGGCCCTTCTCCATGGTCCTCAAGGCACCAAGAAGGCATCCATTCTGTATTTTCTCTGAGAGAGTTTAAGTATGACATCAAAGGCCTCAGGACAGGTACAGAGTTGTCACCCCAGCTATGTGGTGTGACACAGAGTGAGCCATAGAAGTTGGAAGAACCCCACCCCACCCCATTCTCAGAGTTAAAGTTGGAGCTTGGAGTAGGATCTAGAACACTGAAAGGGGGTGGGGAAAAGTTGAGAAGGATCCTTGGACCCCACCCCCCACTTACCTGCCTTAGGGATGAGACAGGGACAAGGCTCTCAGGGACAGGAGAGTCCCCCTTCCCCCACCTCCTGTGCCCCTCCTTGCCTACCAGGAGGTGGGACCTGTCTCTGATTTCTCCCCTTCCCTGGAGCGAGGGAGCCTCCTCCCTCCCCGTTTGGCCCCTGGGCCTCCAGGTGAACTGTCTCAGCCACCCAGGGCCATGGCAGGTGCACTAGCATGGGGAGGACCCTGTGGTGAACTAACTAGGAAAACTCATGCACTCACCCAGTCTGGACCCCTTGAGCTGAGCAGTCCTTTGGAATAGGTAGTCCACACTGTGTCACAGTTGGGAGTGAGAGAGCCAGAGATGTGTTGGGAAGGTCACCTGTAAATGACAGGGTGCCTCAGTGGCTCCTAAGCCAGGCTTTGCAGGCCCCAGTGGGTAGCCCAGATGTAGGGTGTGCTGTGCTTAAGGACGGTGAAACCACATTTCTTTTTTGATCTTTCCTTTTCTATATATTTTTCAGTGTAGTTCTATTCAGAGATTTCCTCCTCAGCTTCCTTCTAGCCATTCCCCTCCCCCAATGCCTCAGTCCCGGTTAGCCCCATTGAACTGCCTTTAGTTGTCAGTTTCCACTGAAAAACAGAAGGCCTAACACCTGAATCCTAGGGCTATCTCAAGGCTTAAATGAGATCATATAGATAAAGTACTAGGTCAGTGCCTGCTCTGGAGTCCGAGCACCATAGAGGTTGTAGGGCTGGGAGACAGTGGTAATTGTGATTCCACAGTGTCTCCCTGCACTGTGGGCCTCACTTTGTATACCCCTCGTGCTGCTAAAATGTCCCATGAAAAATCAAACCATTGAAAAACTACCCTGTCTTAATGCCCCAAGGAGTGCTGTTTCTCAAAAATCAGGATCCTTGAATCCTCACATAGAATGAAGGTTCTCACATCCACTTCCCTCCCTGCCTCCCCCCCACCCCCCGCCACTCATCCATCTGTCTGTCTGTCTTGTGAGGCAGGTTTCCTCCACACCTCCTCCCTTTTCCCAGGGAGCATTTCAGACAAGTGTATGATCCAGCCTCCCGAGGAAAAAAATCTAGGCCAACAAGAATGAGAAGAAAGTTGAGGAGTGGGGTATTGCTGGGGATAGGGAATTGCCAGTGAGAAAGAGCATGAATCCTAGAGTCTTGACAGATCTGAGTTTGAATCCTCACTGTGCCACCTGTGTTAGTTTGCTTGGGATGCAGTAATCAATACCACAGATTGGGTGATTTAACAAGAGGAATTTACTGCTCTCAATTCTGGAGGCTAGAAGTCCAAGATCAAGGTGCTGACCTATTCGCTTCCTGGTGAGGGCTCTCTTCCTGACTTACAGACGGCCCCCTTCTCCCTGTGTCCTCAGATGGCTTCTCAGAGTATGCAGAGAGGGAAAGCAAGCAAGATCTCTCTCTTCTTCCAAGGGCACTGATCCCATAATGGGGGTCCCATCCTCATGATCTCCTCTAAATCTAATAACCCCCAAAGACCCTGCCTTCAAATATCATCACATTGGGGGTTAGGGCTTCAACATGAATTTGGGGAGACACAGACATTCAATTCATAATACCACCTTTGGAAAATTATTTCACTTTAGTAAGTCTCAGTTTTCTTATCTGGAAAATGGGGTGGTGTTGCTGGCCCCCCCTGTGGGAATCTCATGTGCTCATATGTTTCCAGTGCCCAATATCTAAGAGGTACTCAGCAGGCATCGGCATCACCAATAAGGCTTCCCTGAGCACCTGCCAGTCTCCATAACCCTCAGGAGCCCCCAGGAGGTCTGGGACTCTGGGAGATGCTTGTTTCCCCACTAGCAGACTGTGGTTTGGGGCCTCTCCCACTGGGCCTGTCGCTTTGGTCTTTAAGCAGGGGCTGAGCACAGGTCAGCCCTCAGGAAGACTTATGCAGGTTGTTGGTCCTCATGTTGAATCTGGAGATCTTAGGAGACTTACGCATCCATTATTTACCCACCTGTGCAGGGCCTAGGCTTACTAGGGAGGATCCAGCAGCTTCTCCTGGGAGCCCTGCATGGAGAGATGGCAGAGCGCCAGAGTCAGCTTTTGGTTGAAAGGATACCTGGCTTGTGAGGTGGGTCAAGGTCAGAGCCCTCCACCACCACCAAGTAGAGGATTGCAGAGGTGTGAGTGAGGCAGGGAACTCCATCATCTTTTGATGCTTTTCCATTCTTCTGGCAGCAGGCTGTGGCTAGGAGGTGCCCTGGACAGGAATGAGGGGAGGATTGGTGACTGCCAGGGTCAGGTACAGGTAAACAGCAGGGCTGGGGTTTGATCCCAGGACTGTCAGGTTTCCTACATCATGCCCCTAACCACCATGCTCCTCCTTCCTGCACCTTCTCAGCGAACCTCACTCTTACTCTGCTCTCCTGCCTTTGCAGTTCACCCCAATCCTGCTGCCTCCTGAAAGAAGGCCTTCTTGCCTCTCTGTTTTTGTTTTTGTTTTTTCTCATTTAAAATTTTGGATTGATAGTAAATTCACAATTTATTAGAATTCCAAAGGCATACAAAGTTGCCCAGTACAAACTCCCTTCCACCTGTTCTTCAGCCACCCAGTTTCTTCCCCCACAGAGAGTGAGATTCTTGGGGATTCTGGGTGATATGTCCTCTGTGTATATGCAAATATGCATGTGTATTATTTTACCTCCTCTTTTCTTTCTTTTTCTTTTTGTTAGCAAATTAGTGTTAGCTATGCTCATTGTTCTTGTCCTGCACCACGTCTTCTTCAGCTGACACTCATCTTAGTGGTGATTTATATCCTTCATTTTAACTGCTACATAGTTTTCCACAGAACAGGTGACCATCATATCTTTAACCTATCTCCCACTGGTGGACATTTGCTCCCAACCTTTGTTGTCGCTTGCAGTTAATGCTATAATGTGTAACCTGGTGCACAGACCTCATTTTGTATGTGTGGGAATGTTTGTAGTGCACACCTAGAAGCAGACTTCTGGGTCAGAGTATCTGTGTTGGTGAAGTCCTTACATGGTGCCTCTGGAGAGAGGTCCTAGTTTATACTCCCGTCGGCATGGCCCCAGCCTGCTTCCCACCACCTCACCACCCAGCATGTCATCAGACAGCCTGGCAAGTGAAAAGATCCCGTTTATGTCACCTTCCATCCTGGAGGTGCATGTATGTTTGTGCATTACCCATGCAGGCCCCAAGGCATTTGGTTGTCTTCTTGTTTGGGGCTCTTTGGCACTCTTCATCTTATCTCTGCGGCCAGCTTACAGGCCCCCAGTGGGCTGCTAGAATCTTAAGAGTCTTTCACCTTCAGAGTACCCAGCCTGTAGCTGTCGCACCATAGTTAAGGCCCTGATTTTCTTTTTGTTCTGGTATCTGGGTATGTGTAGCCCTTTCATACCCCACATGCAGGCAGCTGTCTGCCAGGCCCTGGGGCCCAGGAATCAGACCTACACAAAGCCATCCCCAGAGTGCCCAGACTTCGAAGCTGGTTCCACCCCACTCAGGGACTGTCCCCTCCCAGGTCCAGAGCTCTCTCCTCCACAGATGTTGGAAACTGTCCCAGATCCTGACACCCCAGCATTCCCACCCTCCTACTTCACTTAGCTGATTAGGAGGCTCCAGGCTCTGGGACCAGCTGGGCCTGAGCAGCACCCTCCCCAGGGCCTGCAGGCCTGCCATAGCTGAAGTTGACAGCTGTCCCACAGGTAATGTACCAGACCCCCTAAACCACCTTCCTGCTCCAGGGCCATAAGTAGGCAGCTTTTGGCCCCTTCCACCCTCAGAGGGCTCTGGAAGAGGCTCCTCACTGCTGCCAAAGATGATTACCTGTGAGGTCACACGCCGACTGTGTGGGCAGACACTGATGCCCAGGCCTCTGGGGCCCAGAGGTTCTTCCCCACTTTACAAGTAAGATGCTTACATTCTGTCCACTTGGTCTTTGGCAGGGTGTTTATCTCTCTGAGCCTCAGTTTCTTCATCTGCAAAATGGAGTGATAAGGCTGCCATGGCCAGCCTGTCAGAATTGCATTTTATGATCTATTCTGATTACTTTCTCTCTCTCTCTTTTTTTTTTTCCCTAAGGCCATTGTCTCCCTTACTTTTTCTGACTCAGTGACTTCAGCAAATCAGACATGGCCCCAGGGATGTTGACCATAGCCAAGTGAGAATTTTAATAAAAGGGAAATATTTGGCCTGAAGCCCATGGAAGGCTCTCAGGGCCTGGTCTTGTGGGGCAGAGCTAGTCAGCCTCTGGACTGTCACCAACCTGCTCTGGGCAGCTTGAAGAGGTGATGACAGGTGTAAACCAAGCAAAACAAAACACAGTTGGTGAGAAGGTTGTGTTGTGAGGGTCTAAAATGGCCTGGGACTGTCTGTGTAGATTTTAGGCCCCGACAATCGATCCCACCGTTAACCAGGAGCACAGGGCAGTGGAACAGCTTGGGCTGGGGGTTTGCAGGTGTGTTTCAGCCATTGCTTGTCCTGCTCCCACCCCGCAACTAGGCCAGGTGCCTGAGCACTTTGGAAAACGCAGGGGTTCCTGACCCCAATCCAGGTAGTAAGCAAAGCCCTGAGCTGACTGAGCCCGCCCTGGCCTCGGGGAGCCTGAGGCATGTTGGGGAGAGTGGATCAACGAGTTCTCCACAACAGGGCAGGGACGTGCAGGGCTGCTGGCTGGGGACAAACTGGTTCATTACAGCCCTATTCCTGCCCAGTCCTGAGGTCTGGGACAGCACTGTTGGAGTGGGCAGTACCCATCCTGGTGGAGAAGGATAGCACGTTGAACACCTGGTTCTTGACTGCTCTGGGCTGGACTGAGCCTGAGATCTTTGTCTTTAGTTTGACTCTTTTATTTCGTAGATTTGGAACCGAGTCCCAGAAGGAAAGGACTTGGCCGTGGCATGCAGTGGTCACCGTGATCCCCCAGGGTGCAGACAGGCCCTGGGGAGCCAGGCAGCTGGTCAGCTCAGGCTGTTCCCAGGCCCAGCACCAGGGCCTTGCAGGTGGCGTTAACTAATAGTTGTGTCAAGAAGGCTATGGAAATGGACCTGTGGCAGCTGAGATGGGGAAAGGGGTGGAGGACACGGATTTGGCTCCTTCTCTCCTTGCTCGCCCTTATGTTCTCCCACTGTACACTGTCTGTGCTGCGCCCTTCCGTGAAGGCCCCACCTTCTCTCTCTCTGCCCTCCCTATCCTGAGGACCCAGAATCAAGGCCCCATAGGAGCGGTCGCCTTCTGGGAATCTTCCTGAACCTTCCACCTCCCCTGTGTTAGGCTATTGATAGTTCCTCTCCTTCAGCTTGGGAATCATCTCATATAGCTTTTCATGGGCTTATATTCATTTCAGCCCTTTATTCATTATCTCTGGTCTTTTGTCTGGTTGTTTCACAAGTGTCTGTTCTCAGTTGCCTACGACATCTTTAAGGGTGCTATGGACTGAATGCCTTTGTCCCCTTAGAACTCGTAAGCTGAAGCCCTCACCCCCAATAGGACTGCACTTGGAGACTGGTCCTTTAGTTAGGGGGTAATAAGGTTAAATGAAGTCACAAGAGTGGGACCTTGATCCTTATAAGAAGAGACCCAGAGAGCTCGCTCATTCTGCATGCGCACAGAAGGAAGGCCATGCAAGGACAAGGCAAGAAGGCGGCCGTCTGCAAGACAGGAAGAGTCCTCTCCAGAAACCTTGTGGACACCTTTATCTACTTCCGGCCTCCCCAGCCCTCTTAGGCCCCTACCTTTGCAGTGAGGACCAGTGCAAAGAGCCCAGAATTTGGACTTGTTCAGACCTCTTCCTCTCGTTAATGAGACTGTCCCGAGTCTCAGTGTGCCCATCTCGGCAATGGGAGGGTGAAGATAGAGGCAAGCAGCTCAGGTACTGCTAGGCACAATAGCAGTTTTCCAGCCTTTTCTTCCTGACTTAACCTTGAGCTCATTAAAAATACTCAGTGTCAGGGCTAAACATTTCCTCCCATGAGCTAAGCAAACAACATGGAGACTTTTCCTGGGAATAGTAGGATAATGTGAGCATCAAAATCGAGACCCTGCCTCATGCCAGCAGATATTCATTCATTCTTGAGGGCCTCGTTGAGGTTCCCAAAACCATGGAGCCAGAGATGGAATCTGAGCCTGAAACAGTCTCAGAGCCGATGGCCTGGGGGTGAACCACAGCCAAATGGACAGGGTGGGGTGGGTCCTGAAGCTGCAAGCCAGGGAGGGTCAATGAGCTCTGTTTTAGGTGGGAGTTGCTTGCATTTGAGTGAGTGATGGGTTGAAAAGTTCCAGAACCTTGCTATCCAAATCAGTAGCCTCTTGCCACATTTAGCTGTTTAAATTTAAATAATTCAGTTCTTCAGCCTCACGAGCCACATTTCAAAGTGCTCACTAGCCAAATGGGGCCAGTGGCTATACAACGAGACAGTGAGGGTGTGGACTATTTCCGTCATTCCAGGAAGCTCTGCTGAACAGCCCTGTTTTAGAAGGTTGTTTGGGCTCAGTGAGAGAGAATGCTGGTTCATTTTGGCAGTGGCTATCCTAACTCAGTGTTGGGCAGAGTAGGGTCACACCTGGCCATATTTGCCATTGGAGGGCAGGGGCTGGGGGTACAAGCCATGGGCCTCTAGACAGAGCAGTTTTGAGGATAAGGTTGGGCCTGCAGTGGCAGAGCTGGCAAGAGTTGGCTTCATTCTGAAATCCCAGCTACTCCCAGACTTAGCTCTTCAACTTTCTGCTCAGGCACCACCACCTCCGGGATGCCTTCCTGAGCCCCAGACCCCCAGCATTCCCCAGTTGCCCTCCTCTGCTCATTCCCTGCATTACCCGCCTTATGTAAACACATTTTCATATCTGCCTCCTCAGCACTCACAGTGCTGGGCTTATGGAACCATGGTGGACAGGGCAGTGGCTTGACAGAACTGGAGCCACAGTTCTCCATAGCAGGCCACATGTTCTGACAGGGAGGCACAGGACATGCCCAGGGTCACCGGCTTGCTGGGAGTCGAGACTCACACTTGTTCCTGACTCACAGCGGAAAGCTCTTTCAGAAGGGTTAGAGGGGAGGCCCAACATGCTGGACAGGGCTGAACAGGCCAGGCCCTGCAATGCTGCTGCCCAGGCTCTGGGCTTGGGCATCTAGGACTCCCGGCTTAGTATCCAAAGCTGGCAAATGTCACAGGCCACTTCTGTTTTATCTGGTTTACACTTTGCTTAACCCACTCCTGACCTCACTTCACTGGCAGCCCAGGGAGCTCTGGGGAGTCCCTCGGGTCCTTAGCTTGTGCCTTCCTTGGCGTTCCAGACACTGATCCTGTGAGTGGTCACACACACAGATACCCCTTGCCATTTAGGAAATCACCCCTAAGACTCAAGACACTTGAGAACTCCAGGGGGAACTCTGGGGGCTCTGAGAAGGGAACACAGGGTATTTATAGGTCAGAAGTGTTTTCTTTGGCCCGCCCAGTCTGTTTTTCAAGAATTACACCAACATTTCAACATTGAGATAGATCTCAAAAATCTGGATTTCCATCTTTTCTTGAAAAATTGGAAGCTCTTGCAATTCAGGGCCCACACGATAACAGCTTATCAGAGCTGAGTGGCACCTGTTCCCATTTCAGCAGGGAGGGAGTCCCCTGTTCCTGGCAGCCTCAGTTACTTCCACACCCAGGTGTCCTCCCACACTGAGACCAGGTACTGGGCTCATTTGTCGTCATGCTGCTACTGGCTTGTTTCTCCCTACTATTCATTCCCAAAAGTGCAAGGAAGGAAAATAGACTGAAAGGGCTACACATTTCTTGGTACAAATGAAGACTGTTCCTGGGTATTTAATGTGGAAAGCATGTCTTACTCCTGGTTCTCTTCAGCCCAGGATCTTGCAGGCCTTTGAACTAGGACCCCTGTTCTAGACATTTCCAAGCCCTTCCTTGATTGAGATCCTTTCACCATCCTCTCTCTAACCCCCTTTTGTTTCTTTCCCCTGGGGGCCCTGCAGAAACACAACTCTCCATCTTGGGAGACTCAGGCAGATTTCGCTGACTTGGTAAAGACGATGGCGGCTGGGCAGAACTCTTCTTGGGGCTTCTGACTGTCTGGAGGGACATGGGGGCTGGAGGCTGTGTTGGTGCTAGTCTGACATCACCGAACTCACGGGCTTCGGTTTCTGGGTCCTGCATCCCAGAATCTTCTGCCCGCCTCCCGCCCCATGGATCTCAGTGGGTGGAGCCTGAGCCCAGCTTCCCCAACCTGAGAGAAGAGGAGACTCAGGCAGGAGCAGAGAGAGGTGTGCAGAGATCGAACAGCATGATCGTCCATGAGTTGCAGGACCAGATCTCCGTGCAGCCAAAGTGATCTGCTTAAAACATAGACCCAATCTATTGATCAGACATTTCAAAGCCTTTTTTTTTAATGGGTCTCAGGTGCACAGAATTTGATTACTTGTCATCCTTGGTTCGTGACATACTTATTGATCCTGCTTTTACTTTCCTCTTGTTTATTCTTTGAATAACAGTACCCCCCACTGCAACCATGACATTGATAACTGCCAGCGACCCACACTTGTCCTTCCCTTGACTCTTACAGTTTTGTCCCTGTATATATCTGAAAAGGGTATCTGGCTGCGTGTCATCTTCTGGGGCTTGATTCTTTCTACTCAGCATTTCATTACAAACTGTAGAAGATATTCAGTGTTTCCATGGCTGTAGATGATTCAGCCACACTGCCATGGTATATTTTTCTTCCTTGAGTTGGGGATCTCTCCTGCCTGGATCTCTTCCTACAGGCCTCAGCTTCCATATCTCGCCCCGAACCCTTCCCAGGACCCAATCTAAGGGAGGCCTATGTTGCTCCCTATTCAAACCCTTCCTTGTTTCACAGCCCTTAGCGCAATAGACTATGATAATGCTGTGTGCTGGTTTTTGCTGGGCCCCACACTCGGCCTCAGCTCAGGGTGTTCGAGTGCCCAGCTAGCTGCAGGACCCACCCCCCATGGAGAGGGCAGAGCTCAGGCAGGCTTGGGTGGACCAAGGTGTGCAAAACAGTTCTTTGGGGAAAGCTTAAGCTGCTAGAATTATAGGAATTGGGGGACATAGGAAGCCACCCAGGAGATTTTTTTTAAGAAGGATGTTCCTGGCAGTTTTAGTTATAATAGCCCCAAACTGGAAACAACCAAATGTCATCAATAAAAGAAAGGATAAAAAAGAATATAATGCATATAAACATGAATATATATCCATTAATAAAAACAACTCCAATACATAAAATAAATCAGATTCATCTCACAAACAGTACATGGAACAAAAGAAGCCATACACAGAATAGTGCATATTGTATGCTTGCATGCTCAAACAAGCAAACCAAAACCTGTGCTAATAGAAAGTGAAGGAGGGGTCGCCTCTCGTTGGGTGTTGGGACTAAGGGACAGAGAAAACTGCTGTGAAGAGGAATGTTCAGTGGTTAAATGGGGGTATACACTTGTCAAAATTCCTCAAAGCGTACCCCTAAAACCTGTACTTTTTATTACAGTAAATTATGCCAGAATTTTAAAAAAAATTGGGACGGGGGGATGATATCTGGAAGGAGTAATAATCCAAACCCAGATTTGATCTCACGAAAAGCATTTGTCGCCTGGAATGACTAGTGTCTTTTGGGAGCTGCTGCTCGGCATTAGCCCAGCAAGCGAGATGCCGCCACAGGCATGGTTGGGAATCCTTTCTCCTCATCCATCTTCACATCACCTCCTCACTGACTCTGCCCTCTCAAGCTCTTGTTTGGAGAATCCCTGAGGCCCACCCTTTGGCGTGAATCCTGTGGCCACCTCCAAGTGGACCACCCAGAACATTGGCTCAGCTGTGACAGGAAGACCCAAAGAGGATGGGAAGAAAGGCTTGGGCTTTTCTTCTCTGCTGTGAAGCAGCAGCTGCATGGGGCGTGCACACATAGTACGTGTGCAGCCAGTGAACCCCACACACTGACCATACCCGGGAACCAGCGCCCAGGTAAGACCCAGAAGAGAAGGTTCCCAAGATTCCAGAAGGTGCCCCGCTACCCCCTTTCAGCCATCACTCCCTCTCCCGCACGCTCTCCCAACATCTGTTGCCTCGAAGTGATTCTGCCAATTTTTTAAGCATTTTTCGTGCCAAAACCAGGACAGTCCCAGGCAAACCAAGAAAGTTGGTCCTCCCAGTCTTCTCCCCACTGGCATCGAAGTGAATGGACATTGCCGTGCCCAGCTTAAACATTCCACCCTGGGTGCCAGCATTGCTGGGGGTGGTAGTGCTTCAGACTCAGGAAGCAGCTTGCTCCCAGAAGTCTAATAGGCATTCTCAGTTTTGTCTGACTCCCTGCTGCATCCAGTGGGGTGGTCGCCTCCATTTTATGACTCAGGGTGCTAAAGTCCCCAGGCTTGGTTTAATGGTTACAGAAGTGGAATAAATGTGAATAGCAGTTGGGAGGGGGTGGGTCTCCCCCTGTCTCAGAGGGCCAGAAATGCCATCCCCACAGTTGCCTTGGGCAGTCGGCAGACATAGAGACAGCAAGGCAGGGCGTGGGACAGACCTAGGAGGGGCAAGCAGAGGCTCCTTAAATGAGCACTGCCCACGGTGGGCCACCAGAAGTTGGTGGCAGATTCACTATGCCAAACCCCTTGGTTAGTTGAGGCAGCTTGCCAGTGGCCTCTCCTCGCCAGGAAGTCCCAGGCATCCAGCAAGGGAGGCTGGCCCCGCATCTCCCTGGTTTTCCAGCTTTAGCTGTGCACCCTCAACAGGCCTACTGGGGGCTTCTTAGAGTTCACCAGGTGAGTTCAGTATGCAGCCACGGCTGAGAACCAGTGCTTTAAGCAGTAAGGAGCTGGGGTTTATGCAGTATTTTTGCCCACCAACCCTGTTCTCACTGTGGAAAGAGGTGATGGTCCTACTGGACACCTTCCCTGTCATTTTTCCAGCTGGAGCAAATATCCATGTGTCCCTGAAGGGCAGAATTAAGACTATCCAGATGTCAGGTAAAAGGAGGCTACATTGATAGAGCTTTCTAGAAATAAACCACCCCAGGATGGAATAAATTGCCTTGCAAAAGAGTGAGCTCCCCCTCCCTAGGGGTATGCAAATAGAGGCTGGGTCACCGTCTGTCTAAGGTTCCATTACTGAAGGAAGCAGTACACAGTGGCCTCCCAGCTTGGTTCTGGGCCTCCCTGTGCACTGCCTTTCTGTCTGGATGACTCCAGGAAGGTCTCCTCTTTGTGGTTTTGATGGGGAACCTGTGGTAAACTGTTCCACAAATTAAATAAACCCTTGCAATTCTCTTCTCTCTGCTGATTTATCTGGTTCATAAATCTGAAATCTCAGAGTGGATTTGCTGGATGAGTTTACTTGGAAATGGCCCTCCCTGACTCCAGCTCCCCTTCTCCGCCCTCCCTGGTTTAAGGTCTGTTGCTGGAACAGGGCTCCAACTGGCAGGGGCACCCAGGATGCCCGTGGAGAGGCCCATGCAAGGGCCTCGCTCTGTTGGGTTAGGAATCTGAGAGTAAACAGATCGAGTTTCCAGTGTCAGCCAGCCACAGCAAATGAAAATGAGAACGTTCTCTGAGATGACTCAGCCTCTCGGCCCCAGGGTAGGGGCAGCCCCAGGCCTTGGCTCTGCCCAGGTGGTCGGCTTCAGGCCAAGCCTAAAGGGAGCAGCAGTGGCTGTTTAGAGTCAGTACTGGTGTGCAATTACGGTTCATCCCGTCAGGATGAGGGCACATGCTGCCGTCTCGGTTATCGGACAGGTTGCTGTCCTTGGTTTCCTCATCTGTGAAACGGGGATCAACAGTTACACTCTCAGAGGGTGGATGTGAGAAATGAGTCCAAGACATTTCCAACCAGTGTAGGCAGAGAAGTGCAAATCTGAAGCTTTGGGGAGAAAGCATGGATCACAGTGGCCGGAACCCCGGGAGTGAGAGAACTGGTGGGGGAATGTGTCATGGGAGGCCCCCTTGAGAGCTGCCTACACGAGAGGTCACTACAGGAACAAAAGAGGAGTGTCAGCGTCAGAAGTTGGAGGAGGTCATGTGGCGTCCAGCCAGTAGGTCAAGGACAGGAGTATGTGCGGGAAAAAGCCATCAGGTTTGGCTGGAGGTCATTGGTGAGCTGAGCAGGATCCGATGGAGGGTCAGGGCCAGCTAGTAGCAGTGGCTGGAGGGTTGTTGGTGAGCAGCTGGAGGCCTGTCTGGTGGTGAAGGGGAGGGAAGAAGGTGGTGGCCTAAGGAGGAGATGGGGATGAGGGAAACTTTTTTTAGGTTGGAGGAAACTCGAGCCTCTTCTTGTTGTTAAGACAGAGAAGCCAAGTATGAGAGCAGCGCCTGTGGGAATGGAGACAAAGAAAGTTGCCTTGGTACTGTTTTTCTGAGGCCAGAGAGAAGGGCTAAGATAGATGAAAAAGCAGAGATGTTTTGAGAGGGGGGCCTCACCAGTTGGTCTAGATGTTAGGAAACTGGAAGTGCAGGTTTGGGTTCAGATTGAGTGGGAGCACGACAGAGAGACACGGGAAAGAAGGAGGGTGAGCTGATCCTGCAAGGCGGGGTGAGCAGGAGCCAGGCCCTAGAAGGATTTCCGAGTGGGAAGTCATTGCTGAGGAAGATGGTGCTGGATGGGGGGTCATCTAAGGATGGGGTCAGCCAAGGAGGCCACCCAGGATGCCCTGCCCCAGAGCCAGCAGTAGACGGTACAGAATTGGAGTGGCCGCAAGAGATGAGAGGCACTTCTCATGTGACCCAAGAGCCAGGGGCACTCAAGGAGTTGCCTGGCAACAGGACAAGTCCACACCGTACCCCAGCTTGACCCCAAAATCCTGTAATAGCAGCCCTCTAGGGACTGTCAGTTCCCAATTAATAGTGTCAAGGACTTGGGAAGGGGGGTAAGGGCAAGGACTACAGGTTGCTTTAGGGTCGTGTATTTTGATGATTGTTTTCAGTGTGCTGATAAAAAACTGTTTGCCTCCTAGGAAGGATAGGAGATTGTGTGTCTGTGTGTGTCCTCGCTGCAGTGTGAGGAATGGGGGAAGCTGAATAAGCTTCTTCTTATGTCAGGAGAAAGCCAGGGGAACATCAGTGCCATTATCCTACTTGAAAGGAAGGAAAGAAACTGGTGTCATTGGAGCATCCATGTGAGCCTGATGCTTATATTGTCTAAAAAGAGATGCTAGCCTCTCCCCTGGACCAGTGATCAGTGTTATGCTCCTCTTTACAAATGGGGAGACAGGCTCAGAGGCTGTGTAAATGTCTGAGGTCAGGGGGCTGATGCCATTACTGAAACTCCAACCCAGGACCCCTGACTCCAATTAACTTACTACAGCACCATCAGAGTTTGATAGAGGATGAACAGTGGGGATCAAGTTGAGGAGTAAAGGTACATCTGTGGAGCCAAGTGAACCCCCAAATCACTGACCCACCAAAGCCAAATTGAATGGCTCAGATGGTGGAGATTACAGCCTTGGTACCACTCCTGCCCATTCATCCTGGGACCCTTGCCTGATTCTGGCCCCTGTACTTCTCTCTGGCCACCTCCTCGGAGAGGCTCTTTAGCCACATTTCCTACACCTGTCTGCAGCCCAGTGGCCTGCCCCACCTCCAGTTTTGTGGCTGGGGCCTCCACGCCCTTCTGCTGAACGCCAGGCCCATTCACCTGCTGCCCATACTCCCCCTGATCCATGTCCCCAGAGAACAGTGTGGGACAGGAGTATGGCCCCTCACCTTTGCCCCAGGAGCCTCTGCTCAGGTTTATAACCCTTACCTATCCAGCATCCTTGCACGGCCTGCCTTCATTGGTTTATCTAACTAATCAATGTTAATAATGTAATCAGTTTATGTGAAGCCAGAACAGAATAGGATCTAGACAATCCCCTACATGTAACCAGAGGTCTCCCCGGTCCCCCACTCAAGGGAACCTGTGTCCTTCTTTGCTTCCTTTTTATGTAGTTATGTTGCAACTACATAAAGTCTTAAAGGTGATTTGCTGCTTTTATTCTCTAAAAGGACTACCATGCTGTACATAATATTTGAGGACTTATTTTACATCTAGTATTATATTGCTGAGACTCATTCATATTTTTGCAAGTCACTGTAGATTGTTCATTTTGACTACTGGGTAATATTCTCCTGTCACTGTTGTCTTCTCACAGTGATGGGCATCTGGGTAGTAGCCAGGTTTTTGTTACTGGGAAAAGGCCATTATAAATTCTCTTGTCCAAGTCTCCCATTACACATGTGTGAGAGAGTGAATCCTTACCAGGGAAGAGCTGTGTCATAGGGAATATGTCGCAGACCACATCTGCCTCCAAGTGCCCCCAGCTTAGAGGTTGCACAGCACCGTGGACCCGAAGCAGTAACTGCCTTAACTGAAGCTTCAGTTTTCCTGTCTGTGACATGGGAGTGATTAAAGATTCTACACATTTATTCAGTTAGCACTGATTATGCACAGACCCTCTGCTAGGCATGGGGGACCTAGAAGAGGAAAGCTCAGCCCTGTCTTCCAGGAGCAGATATCTCAATAGCGAAGACGCACCTAGAAATAGATAATCTCTGCAGCACAGTGGATAATTCCCCTCACTGATGGGTCTGAGAGTGTCCTGGGACGGGAGCTGGGCTGGGCTCATTGGTCCCTGGGTGTGACTGATTGTACTTTTGGTAAGATTTGGGGTGGGGGCCACAAGGAATGGGGAGATCAGAAATCAGGCAGAGATCGTTGAACACAGAGAAGCCTAGAGCCTATAAGCAGGAGGTGTGCTCCCATCTGGAAGCCCTGAGTACTCCCCAGACAGGAATGCTACTGGGGACATCCCCAGGCCAGCTGCTCCACCTGTGTCAAGTGACCACATACGCTTAGGCAGAGTCTCGAGCACCTCCATGTAGGTTCAGTACCTCCTTAAATCCTAAACAGTACTGCAAGGGAGGCATTTCCAAACAGATAAGGAACCTGGGGGCAAATTGAGGACCAACAAGTTGTTCCAGCCTCATCTTAGGTGGGTACTAAAGCCCAGATCAACACTTAGGACTTTTCCATCTCAGTCCCCTGACAAGGAAGAAAGAAAACCACCAGTCAGCACCTCATATGTGTCCTGTCCTTAGATATGTATTTGCAAAGCAAGAGGCTGGCCTTTCCCAGACTGTGTTCCTACCCTGGCATGACCCTCTGACTCCACCTGGCTGCCCTAGGGCACTGGGTGGGGCAGCCCTTCAGCAGCTCTCCTGTGGCCTGTGCTTTGGCCCCTGGGGCAATGCAGCCCCAGGTCTCCACAGAGGAAAGAGTAGAGGTGAGTAATTTCTGCCAATTCAGAGTCCTGCCTCTGCCTGCTGACCTCTCTCCTGCCTCCGACCACAGTATTGGCCATGCAAGACAGTTGTTCCTTGCCATGGCCTCACGTTCCTCCCCAACCTTACCTCCCCCAATTTGTTGAATATCGTTTCCTGGCCACAAAAAGACCCACGCCTACCACCAGCAGCCCGGTCCAAGCCACCAGCAGCTCTTGCCAGCTCCTTAAAGAAGAAGAATAACCTCCCAGTCCTTACAGTGGCCACAAGGCATTATCCCTCCCCTGTTAGCTCTGATGTCATTGCCTGTCATTTCCCATGTTTCCCCACCCCAGTGTCACAGTGGCCACAAACCCCCCCCAACCCCCATCCCGTTACCTCTGATGTCATTGCCTGTTATTTCCCCAACCTGCCACTCAGGCACTCTGACCTCTGTCACTCCTGGCATGTGCCCACCTCAGGGCTTTGCACAGTCTCCTTCCTCTGGCCTCCCTGGGCCAACAGCATACCCACTCTTCTACCCCCAGCAGGTCTTGTGGGGAACTTCCCTTCCCTACTTGACTTTTTTTTTATTGTGGCCAGAACACAAAATTTATCATCTTAACCATTTATAAGCGTGGCATTAAGTATATTCACGTTGTTATGCAACCTTCCCCTCCATCCATCTCCAGAACTTTTTCATCATTTCAAACTGAAACTCTACCCATTAAGCAATTGCTCCCCATTTCTCCCTCCCCCAGCTCCTGGCAACCACTCCCTGCTGTGTTTTTAAATTGCAATCTCCTATTCTGCCAGCCCTTGCCCCTCCTGTACTTTATTTGTTCTGCAGCATGCACCACCATCTGATAGAGACCCACTATCTCTTTTATTTGCCCCCTCCCCACATGTAAACTCTCTTTGTCTTATTTAAGGTGTGTCCCTAGCACCTGAAACAGTATCTGACTAGTTTGTTGAATGACTGATCTAATCACTGCTTTAGGATGTTGCCTGGCTTTATCCAGACCCTACTGATTCTTTCTGCCCTACCCATCCCCTTTTTGTGGTCCTGCCTGTGCAAGTACCCCTAGAATTTACAGTGGTATTGCCCACACTGTCTGATTCTCCTGGCCTCCCATGACATAAGCAGATTTTTTTTTTCTGTCTTACCAGAAAATACCTCCCCTTCAGTGTTGCCCTTCAGATCACTGAACCAATGCAGGCCTTTTTTTCTAACTACAACTTGAAACAGCTGCCTCAAGTTGCTAAAGACAGTAGAAATGAAATGTAAATAACACGAGAGATCTATTGACCCAGGAGAAACAGATGAAAATGCTGCGGCTGGTTCAGAAAACAAAGCCTGACACACTGTCTGCCCCCGGAACGAGTGAGGCTAGCACCCTGAGCGCTCGGTCACTCACCGTATATTGTAAAAGGCTGCATTACAGAAAAGCAGCATCTGGGGCCAGCAGGGCAGGGCAGGTGGTCTTCGGAAGCAGGTCAGACCTTGGCCCTTCCATCTCACGTGACATCCTGCAGAGGAAGATGGGGCTAAACCTCCCTCATTCCAGACTGTATGGGCTACACTTTGTGAGAAACACTGGCTTTGTAAGCTGGTGCTGAAATTCAGAATGGGCTCATGGACATTTAGAGGCCTTACTTGAATGAAGGAATGAGAATGCTTTGTAAACAGGTGCTAGGAGCTTATTCTTAGTCCCGTTTGCAGGGCCCATTGGGTTTGTGTGAAGGTTCAGGGTACATTTCAAAGCCCAACTGCCCAGGCTCTAACTGCAAAAGTGTAGACTTGTTCTGTGAAGAGCCAGCAGGTGACCTCGGCAGGGTCTGCCTGGCACAGGGCATCGTGACCCTGCAGGAAGCAGGCCCCAGTCCCAGATGAGTCTGGCCCACAAAGCTGGCTCCACTTCTCAGAGACCTGGGTTCTCTGCATGGGATCCCATATACAGGCAGCCTTTGCTGAGCCCTGACTACATAAGGGGGTCTTCGTGGTGTCTAAGAACCAAGAGGAAGGGAGCGCAGCCCAGCCTAGCAGGAACACCGCTCAGCTGGCAGGTGAATGGAGAAAGCGAGACAGATGCTGATGGGAGCTCCCACCTGATGGTGATACACCCCCAGGTGGTGCCCCAATGAGGACAGTCCCAGTGCTTGAAATGCTGAATATCCGTGAAGATTGCTGAGGCCTCAGTGTGATGTGTCAGGGAGCTGGGACCAGGTGGAATGAGGCCCAGGGCTGCAGGTTTGGCTCCAACACAGATTTTGTGGCAGTGTCGGGCTGGGTTCGTCTCCTCAGTCATAAACCATCACCCCTTCCCTGGCTAGCCAATGCATTGAGTGCTTACCATAGTCATTCTGGGTATTCATTCATTTATTCTTCAACAACAACCCTATGAATTAGATACTGTTATCATCTGCATTGTACACATGAGGAAACCGAGGCACAGAGATGTTAAGTAACTTGCCTAAGGTTACACAGCTATTAGCTTCCATCCTACGGTCCATAAGAACCACAGAGATTTGAAGGTGGTAGCTGGAATCTTCCCCCAAGCCAAAAGGGCAGTCTAGAGTTCCCTCGGTTCCTCTGGGCATGCTCTTTGTTGGCCATGAGGCCCTGAACAGACATGGGCTTCCTGGCGTGGCCTGTCCTCGTCCAGTACTCGTGCTCTGTTCATAGAGCCTAGGGATGCGTTGGCACCACCTAGACAGGAAACCTGCATGATTGTGGGGGTGTGTCCTGAACCACAATGAGCGAGGGCTCTCCTCAGAGCTACTGTCACCCAGTGGCCCTCTTTCATTGCTCAGGGCTCTAGAGTTTTGTATCCCATCTGCCTGACTGCCTGCTCCTGCAGGACCTGTCAAGTAACCATTACACACAATTGGCACAGGTTGTGTACTGCCCAACTCTTCACATAGACTGTGAAATGAGCCCTCTCCCCAGAGCTGTGATGCACCAGCTTCCTGGATCTCTGGGCAGCAGATCTGTCTTGGGTTCTGATTAGAGCTGGTTGGGGGTTTTGCCTGCCCTTGAAAGGTGTTTTTCAGACATTCAGTGGTTCTGGAATCATCTCTCCATGACTTGTTCGCCAGGCCCCTTGAGGTCCACCCTGCTGTGGAGCTGTCAGGGTTCCAGGTGGCTCATGCACTACCCAAGCTAGAACTGGATGAGAACTAGTTCACCTTGAACCTGCCCCTCATTGTGCAGAGGAATGAAGCAGCCCAGGCCTCACCACCCGCAGGGGCCAAGTGGGGATTGGAAGCCAGGCTTCTTGACTCCAGGACCATGGTCTTACTCCCCCAGGCTTCTCTCTCTTCTCCTGTTTCATCCTGTTCCTGAGGACCATGAGAGCATCTAGAGGGCAAACAGATCTCCTCCTACTCGGGTTTCCTAACAGCACTTAGCAGCAGGCTGGGTAATTGCTGGCTTTTGGTCCTCTTCTCTGCTCCTTACAGAGTACAGAGAGGCCACAGACAGTGGGGGCCTGGCATTTGGGGTGTGGATCTAGCCATGACTCATTAGAGAGTTGGGACTGGAGACTCTAGTGTCTCCTAGAGGCAGGATAAGCCAAGGCAGGGCAAGCAGGGTTTGTTCTGATTAGGGCTTCTCTGGCTTTGGAGGTAGATCTGTGGTTTTGGTCACTTTTTGCTCATCAATGAGTGTTGTCCAGCCAGTGTCAGTACTAGGTGTGTGTATAGAGAACTCACAGTCCTTGCCTATGAGAGTTTACAGTCTACTGGAAGAAAGAAGTATTATTTATAATCATGGAAAGTATTCAGGACCATCATGCACAGTTTGCACAGGTTGTGCACTGCTCAACTCTATAACTTCACATACACTGTGACCTGAATGAACTTTCCCTTAGAGTTGTGATGTAGCATCAACCCAGCTGCCCACAGTGGCTCTAGCAACCTCTCATAGACACAGTGTGAAGCTATAGGCTGTCAAGGGAGGACCCCCCCCCCGCCCCCATTGTGGGAGGTGAGGAAGAGAAGTGGCTGGTGCCTGTCAGAAATGGTTTTACCCCAAAGAAGATGCTTAAACTGGGTCTTGAAAGGTGAAACAGATCACATCAGCGACATATTTATATCCCATTTACACAGAGGCCAATGTTGCCTTCTGTCGGTGTTTGCCTCCCAGATGATTTATATAGTCTATTTCTGGAGCATCCCTCATAGCTGAGAGGGCACTGAGAGCAAATGCTGGATCTGTTTACCTTCGCATGGCTCTCTTGGATGCTGGGTGGCCACTCCTCAACCCAGTGAATACCTGCTGATGGCATTCTGGTGATGGGGTGAGGGGAGCCTTCTGAGGCTCTTTCAGAGTACACAGGAGTCCCCAAGAAGGAACTAGGCCAGACCAGCAATTGCCACTTACTAAGGTGATAATTTACCATTGTCCCAAGCAATTACAGATTTCATTTGTCCAGGCAATAGTTGCAAATTGGATGTGGACGGGCAGGGACAAAGATGTCATTTGAAAACCAAAGAGCTTGAGGGAAATGGAAGAGTGTGTGCTGTTGGTTGAGCAGAATGTGAGAAGGGAAGAGACTAAATGCCTTCTTGTTTACAATTCTGACACAAGCTTTTTCTTTAAAGTCAGGTTCGTTGAGGTATAATTTACATATAGTAAAATTCACTCTTTTTAAAAGGGTACAGGTCTGAGTTTTGACAAACATATGTGATCTTTAACCACCACTATCCTCAAGATAACAGACAACTTCCATCATCTCAAAAGTTCCCAGGGATCCCTCTAAAGCCAACCCCAGCCCAACCCCTGGCAACCACAAATCTGTTCTCTGGCTTCACAGTTTTTTTTCCTCTTCCAGAATGTCATGTAAGTGGAATGATATAGTAATGTAACCTTTTGAGTCTGGCTTTAACTTGGCGAAATGCAGTGAGATTCATCCATGTTATTGCACTATCAGTAATTCATTCCTTTTGATTGCCGACCGCTACCCCATGGTGTGGATGTGCCTTAGTTCATCCAGTCCTCCAGTTGAAGGGAGGACATTTGGGTTGTTTCCAGTTTGGGGTGATTACAAATAAAGGCTGTAAACCTTTGCATACAAGTCTTTGTGTGCACGTATGTTTTCATTTCTCGTGAGTAAATACCCAAGAGTGGGATTTGCCAAGTAGTGTGGTCAGTGTATGTTTAACTTCATGAGAAACTGCCACACTGTTTTCCAAATGGCTATACCGTCTCGCATTCCCACCAATTCCTGCTGCTCTCGTTCAAGAATAAAGTAAAAAAGGTATGCAGAGCAGGGCAAGCAGGAGAGGAGGGTCAGGAGAAGAGGGGTTTGTGTGGACATTCCAGCCCCCGTGTCTCCACAGCGCTGCGTCTCCTTCAGGACTCCTTTTCCATTGTAATCTTTGTGGAGGTGATATCCGTGCCCCTGCTGGGGTTACCCATTGGGCCTCTTTCTGTTACGGCTGATTCGATGAATGGGTTTTACACACTGGGCATGTATGTAGCCCATTGCGGGGCCTCGCGCTTGAGAGCAGTGATGCCAGGAAAATGACTGTGGGCAGTATGCTGCATGCCAGTGTTTATGCACACCGTTTCTCCCTGTAGCGGTTCCCGGGGTGTTCTGGGGGCCAGTCTGGCTGGATGGGGGACAGGCAGGCGTTGAGGCACGGCGACCCCTCTTACTCTATGATGGAAAGCCTGTGTGCTCAGGGTTGAGACCAGCAGGGATGAGATACAGAGGGATAGTGATTGCCGGTTCTTGGCCTTGACTAAATGGATGGTCTTTTTTGTTTGGGGGTGGGGGTGGGGGTAAACTATATTGCCCCTGGCTAACAGTATTACCCAATTAGACATGTGGCAGTTCAGGGACCCATGCCCCAGAACTTGCACAGACGGTCACACCTCTCTCATGAAAGGAAGAAAAAGTGCCCTGAAGGCTGGGCGTCAGTTGGGTCATGTGAATTAGACCTCACGTGACCGTGGGAGCTCTCCAGTTGGTGAGAAAAGGCACCAGGACTGGGGTGCGGGGTGGGGGTGTGAGGCACTGACAGAGGCCTGGGAGTCAGGCGTGGGGGGCCCATGGAAAAGACAGTTCATTCGCATGATCCCTGCCAAAGCCATCCTTTAGCCACTTCCTCCCCGAGAAAAAGTGGGGTCTAAGATCCATGGGTCTGTATGGGACCCTAGAGGCTGGCCAGCTCAAGGGTCCCCAAAGATTGGGGGGTGCAGAGGAGACGATCACCATCTCTAGGCCTTTCTGAGACCTAAGTCAGAACTGGAGGGGTATGGAGGGAGAGATAAGCAGCTTACTGGAGGTCGGCCACAGCCTGGGGTCAGAGCTCCGGTAAACTGAGTTATCTCCTTCTGGTTACAGGGTAGACGGCTGCCATGGTGTCCTGTCGAGACTAATGTGGGACTAACGTGATATTCTGTGTGTGTCTGTCTGTCCACTCACCTAGGTGCAAGTTCTTCAGTCTGACTGAGACGCCAGAAGATTACACCATCATCGTTGACGAGGAGGGGTTCCTGGGTAAGTGCTTCTCTCACCTGAGACTTGGCTCAACTGTGTCCTGTGGTCAGCACTGGCTGCCCACCTTCTTATTTCTGCCCCTACATGTTGGTGGGTTAGAAAGTAGGCTGAGAGTCTTCCTTCTCTTCCTGTGTCCTGGCTGACCCCCCACCTCCACCCTTCTGCTTATGAAACTGCCCTGGGGAAGGCCCCAGAACTAAAAGGGTCAGTGAGACACAGCACTTACCCAGCTGAGAACTAAAGCAGCCAGGAAGGAGAAGACGTGTTTCATTGAGCATCTACTGTGAATAAGCTGCTTTAAATTGTCTTTAGTCCTTGTTCCCATTGGAGCAAGCCCCAATTACCATCCTTTCATGATTTTCCTTTACCATTTTTTCAATTGAGATATATAATTCATGTACCATAAAATTCACCATTGTAAAATACATGACAGTTCAGTGGTTTTTTGATATCCACAAGGTTGTGCAGCCATCACCACACTGATTCCAGAGTATTGTCATCACCCCAAAAAGAAACCCCATTACTTGTTAACAGTCATTCCCCTTTCTCCCCTCACTGTATTCTTTTAGTTTTATTATTAAAGTTTATTGCGTTTTTCCTGCTCTAAAGTAACAGCAAACATTCACTTGTATTGACTGATGCACTTTAACTTATAAGGAGATAGTGTAATTTGCACAATATCCAAGGGAGCTGGGAAGAGAAAGGGGATGTCATATGTCCAGGTTCAAAAGCAGCAGAGAGCTTGACTCCCCACAAAGTTGTATCCATTCTGAACCACTGAGTTACAGTGTTCAAAACGTGCAGAGGATGCAACAAATTTAACATTTGAAAAAAATCCAGTCCTACCCCAAAGACAGATACTAGTAACTTTTTAGCCTTTTCTTTCCCACTTCTTTCTGTGTGCAGGTTGTCTCTTTTTAATTTACTTATGACCATATATATAGAAATGTTTTCACTTAACATTACAACTTAAAATTTCCTGTGATTTCATAGCCTATCACAGCAGCCCTGTTCCTTTGTGCCTACAGTTAGAATTAAAGTTGCTTTAATTTTTCTCCAGTGAAAAATTTATAAACTCTTTAAATGTATAACATTTATTCCTAAAATGGGGGCTGAGAAATGGCGTTATGGGGTCATAAGTTGACTGGTTTATGGTTGTCAATTCGTGTTGAAACCCCTGGGAAGTGACCTCCTCAGCTGCGCTCTGTCACCCTACCCTCACATGCTCCAGGCACCAAGCCAGTGTGAGGGGGTGCCCAGCCCCCCCACATCTCAAGCAGATGGTGTCTTTCTCCGTCTCCAAGGGGACAGCTGCGTGGCCAGAGCAGGGACCGGGCAGGCCCCATGGGAGGCCCTGCCTCATCATCTAAGGCACCCACCTAGTCACTCATTCACTCAGATATTTTCCAAGCACAGGAGCCACAGACAGAACTCCTGCCCTAACCATGAAGCACAGCCACATGAAGATTATGTGATGGGCATACAAACACAGTTTCATTTTTTTACGGACACACATGCCTTTACACAAAACTGCTGAGAATTGTACCTCAGACATAGAAGGAACGCCCCAGAGTATCTCTTCTCTGGGACTAGATTGTCACTCTAAACATCCTCCCCAGATGAGACTCACTCTACCTCTCAAGGCAGCAAATAAGAGAACACCATGAGTAGGGACAGAGGGAGGCAGTGGGACCTGGTGAGCCGGTTTTTCAGGTCCTAGAAGGCCATGTTGCAGGACTTGTCAGTAACCAGGGAGCTGTCCTGTGGTGGAGTGGCTGGTTGTCTCAGCCAGCCCCTTGGGTTTCAGGAGGCACTGTTGACTGAGCACCTGGGATGTGGCAGCACCTTGCTAGGTCCTGGAAATGTGCTTGGAGTGAGAGACGCCACCTCTTACTCCAAGAGCCTCAGGGTTCTGTGACTGCTCCCTTCCAGGCCAGCAGAGCAGGCTGCTTGAATAACTGTTACTGCCCAAGAAAAATCTGTATACCTTTAAAGTAGTAAGTATCTCTCACAGTCCTATTGTGAAGCTACAGAGGGAAAGTATACAAAATAAGACTCCCCTGAACCCTGCTGAAGAGATGCATCTCCTGCCTGGGATTATTTCAGTGGCCTGAGGGTAAGAAGTAAAGACTGTTTTACAAGAGGGAAAACTGACATTAAGATACCCAGAGTCACTGTGCGTGATGGCCTGTTCAAAGCAGGAAATGCCCACAGGGTGGTTCCAGCAGAAACTTCTGAGAAGTGCTGTGGTGGTTCTCAATAGGCCAAGGTCAGGAGCAGCTCAGAAGGGTGGGCCAGCGTGTGGCCAGGGCAGCCCGGGGAGGCTCTCAGAGAGCGGGATTTGGGCTGGGGGCTGCAGTGAGAGACAACGATGCCAAGTTCCACCCTCTTACCTCAGCTCTGAGGGAGTTCCTCTCAGGAGGCTCCTCTTCCGAAAGGGAGTTTGGTCTGTAGCTGCCCCAGTGGGACAGAGAGGGGTGCTGGCTACACCATGTGAAGGATGTCCCCCCTCTCCCAGTTCTGCAAACATTGTTTCTCACCCAAGGTCTTCCATTGGCCACTGTTAATATCAGCCAAGGTTCCTTGCTTATTGTTCACTGGCGATATTGCCAGCATGAAGCTTTCACCATTAGGAACTAGCAGCTATCTGCGGTTCACGTGTACGTTAAATGCTGAGCCTTTCCTGAGAGGGTGGGGTGATTGTCAGTAACAGTAACCAGACAGCTCTCTGTTTAATGTGGAATTTCAGAGGTTCTTAGCTCAAATGGATGCTGTATGTCTGTGTGGCAAACAGAAGGGGTGTGTGTGCATGTGTGTAATTTGATACTTTACATATTTAATGAACACTTAGCTATGTGCAATACTAGATGTTCTCAGAGACCCAAAGTAATATGAACAGGAGCCCCTTCCCTGACCTCTCGGTGGTGTGCAGCATCGTAGGTTTGCAGTTAGAGGGTCTAGTGCTAATCAGGACCTCTTCACTAGCCCCCACCCATCGCAGTCCCTGTACCTGCATCGGTGGGATCTGTGACTCTAGGACAGGCCATGCTGCTTGGGCCATGACTGGCTGAAAGGTGGAAGGAGGATGTTGAGAGGTGATCTCCTGGATTCACACTGGGGTGAAACGGGAAGCCCTAGGTTCAGATCCAGCCTTGCTACTCACTGCTCATGATTCTAGGCAAGTTGCTCATTGCCCTGGGGCCCTCGTGGCCTCATCCCAAACACAGGATCACCTCCCTCCCTCTCAATTCAGTAAGCCGCACTCAGGGTGTACAAGGTGTATAAGTGGACCCACGCCGTTCAAACCTGTGTTGTTCAAGGGTCATCTGTACCTTACAGTGAAATTGCACATTTTTTAAACTCTTGGTACATTTTACCCAACTGCCACCAGCAGCATAATAACAGAAAGGCTCTGGCATTTGATGAGCATTCAGATGGACACCAGGTACTCTGCTAAGCACTTGATGGGGATTATCTCATTTAAATCTCCAGGCATCTTCTGAAATAGATACTGATTTCATCATTCCACATTTGAAAACTGAAAAGCCAAGGGACAGTGACTTTGCTCAAGGTCACACAGCCAGGATTAAACCCTCCTGCCCTACCCCAGGACTCTCGACCCTGTTGCAGGCAGGGTAGGAAGAACTGAGAAACATAGGCTCTGTGCAGAGGGCGCAGCCACGTAGCACAGGGAACCACAGGTCCTATGGCCAGAACAAGGGACTCTTTGGGAGGTAGGAGGCTCCACCCAACAACAGAGTTGCCTGACTTTGTGGCCGGAGGGTGGCGAGACACTTACCTCCTCTATCAGGGAGCGTCCTCGGTTCCAAGGGTATTTTTTAGGGTCTTGGACAATGAGCAGTGACAGAGATAATTCATTTCATTCTTGGAATCGGTCCACTTTTCCTATAGGGAAGGGCCAGTTTGCTGCTTCCTGGTGGCTCATCCCCATGGCCTCAAAGCAGCACCTTGAGCACCCCAAGACTTGGCCTAGGGTGAGGTTGGGGCCTAGACAGCCCTTCCTCTTCCCTGGAATGCTGGGGAAGTGTTTAGGGTCTGTGGGACTGGAAGCAGTGAACGCCATGGTCTCCAGCTGCTTTTTCCAGCCGCTCTGACAAAGCTTAACCTGCTGGAAGCCTCAGGGGGTAACCATTGGTCTGGAGCTGACCACCCTCTCATTCCAGGCCTGCCACTTAGAACCTCAAGGGCTTCTATCCAGGGCTGAGAGCCAGGAGCAGGATTATTAAAATTTCAGAGCTGAGCTGGAACTCCGGTTCAGGAGAGCATTTTTGTGCCGGTGGTCCTGGGGTCGTGAAATCTCTTCTGACACCCTGATAACACATAGAGAGGCTAGACACGGCCCCCTGAGACCCAGAGCCATTTAAAACCTTTTGTCCTGCTCTTTCTTCCAAACCTTTTCCCTTTTCTGGGAAGCCATCTGCCTCTCCAGCCAGCCTGGCCGAGGACTGGCCCTTCTCAGCCAGCAGGACCAATGGCTGTGGTTACCGTGGTGATGGAAGCTGGGCAGGTGGGAGCCTGGTGGAGTCTTACTCAGTTTCTCCTCAGGTGCCATCTTGCCTGAGGCCAGTACAGCCTTCCCTGGGGCATTATCATCACAGCCCCCTCAGCTCACCGTGCCCCTCTTCTTCTTAGCCCTGCCCTTCCTGGGGACCTGGCTCTTCTTCCCATTAGGTGCCCAGGACACAGCATGAAGCTGTCAGACCTGGGCTTGAATCTTGGCACTGTTATTCCCTAAGTGATCTTAGGCAAATCACTGCCTTCCCAGAGCTCTGGTTTGTGGTGTCTACAGTGGGAATAACACTCCCGCTGTGAGGTGGATTTGAGCAGGTACCTGTGATGCATACAGAGTCCTGTATGCAGCCTGTGCTTGGCTCTGTGGCTGTGTGTTCGTGGAAACACCTGTATACCCACATCCCATGCACAGGCTACGCTGGGGGCTCTCTGCAGGACAGGGTGGACAGGATGGTCTGAACATTTGGGATCCAGGCCTTCATGAGCTAGTCAGGGAGACTTAGCGATTACTGCTGCTCTGAACCTCCTCTACCTTGTCCCTGCTGGTGATAACCCCCAGGAACCCTGGGCTCTGAGGAGGGACTTTGATGATAATCACAGCCCACCAGAATATGGCATCCTCGAAAGCCTTCCTAGAACAATGTGTTCTTCCAGAGAAGCCTAACGTGCAGGTCTGATTAAACAGGGAGGAAATCTAGGGCCACTATCCTGTCTTCTCCTGGCCTCTTCTCCACCCCTAGCCTCCTGGGAAGTTCCTAGGAATCTAGTTTGAAAGCCACAGGACCCGTTCTACCAGTGTGAGGTGGTGATGGTAGTACCTGGTACCCAGAAGGGTAGTGAGGACTAAAAATAACAGAATTGTTACTGACTGTTAAGCACTTACTATTTCATGGCTGAGGAAACTGAGGCCCAACACAGTTAAAGCACATGTCCCCATGGTTCTCACCCTGCTGAGCCTCCTGGCACATCCAAAGTCCTCTAAGGGCCTTCCAGGTTCTATCTTCCCAGCATAGGGCCTTTGAGGCCAATCCTATCTTCCTCTGACTGATGAGGGCGCTTAGGACCAGAGGATGGGGCTGGCCAAGGTCACATAGCTGGTCCCAAGTCTCAGTCCCTTCTCTATGGCCAGTCCTGCCCTGGGGACCTGAGGCCTGTCAGTCACAGCCCTGCCTTCTGTTTTCCCCTCCAGAGCTTCCCTCCTCGGAGCACCTGAGCGTGGCAGACGCTACCTGGCTGGCCCTCAATGTGGTGTCAGGTGGTGGCAGCTTCTCCAGCTCCCAGCCTATCGGCGTGACCAAAATTGCCAAGTCGGTCATCGCTCCACTGGCTGACCAGAACATCTCCGTGTTCATGCTGTCCACCTACCAGACAGACTTCATCTTGGTAACTATATCTTTGTGCCCCAGGGCCTTGGGCAACATGGATACCCCTACAGATGTGGTCTGCAAAGTTCTGCGGCCCCCATTTTCTGATCAGATCAAAGAGAGATCAGGGGTACCTCAAGGTCATCAGTCAAATGTCAGCATGGCCTAGGCTGGACTCCAGGTCTCTATTCCCACCCCACCTATCACCTGCCTTTTGTGTCGGACCTGGAGGCCAGGAAGTGAGGGCTGGGGAACCCGTGTGGGTAGGGTACCCTCACAGCTGGACACCTTGCTCCCGACTCCCCACCCCTCCCCTGGGGTGACAGGTGTGTCTGGTCGCAGGGCGAGTGGCAGTTCCTGGCCACCATGTCATTCATGCTCTTCTCCTATGGGGCGTGGCCACCCTCAAGAACATGGGCCGGGGGAGGGGCACGGACAGGTCTGGGCACAGCACTCAAGAGGGTAGACTGGGTGACGGACTTACACTTCCTGTCTCTCAGTGTGGTATCTTCTCTCTCCATCATCCCTGCTGCCCGGGAGACGTGTGTCCCTGGTCCTAGGCTCCCATCTCCCACCAGGACGGTGGGAGGCAAGGATAGGGGAAGCTGGTTCTTGGGACAGAATCTCAGAGTAAAGGGGGCAGTGCCCCCAAGCCCACTCCTTCCAAGGACCACAGGTCACTCATATCCTCGACTCCCTGTCTCCAGGTACGTGAGCGGGATCTGCCCTTTGTCACCCACACCTTGTCATCAGAGTTTACCATCCTACGGGTCGTCAATGGTGAGACGGTGGCAGCCGAGAACCTTGGCATCACCAATGGTTTCGTGAAGCCCAAGATGGGTGAGTGGCGGGTCGGGGGGTTCTGTTCAGGGAGACCTCAAGAAGTTACCACGTCCTGCCCAGAGCAGCCCATTCTCAGAGCATCAGTTGAGTGCCAGGCATAACACAGTGCAGCAGTCCTGGTCAGACCCTGTTCTCGAGGTCTAGCAAGAGTGATGGACCTGGACACAGCCAGAGATGGCCAGAGGCCACTTCTCACCTGGCCCAGGGTGTCAGGGCAGACCTCTCAAAGGCAGTTACTCAAACTGATGCTTGGAACACAAGTAGGAGCTAAGCCAGGTGGCAAAGGTTGGGAAGGGCATTCCAAGCAGATGGCACAGCATGAGCGAAGGCCCAGGCCCAGGACCTGAAAGTGAACTTGGAGTATCAAGAGAGCTATAGGTGGAGGCTGGAGAAACGACAGGAGCAAAGTCTCACAGGGCCTGCAGCAGGGCCTCAGCTGACGGACCTCACCCCTCTTCCTGGGCCTCCACCTAGCCCACAGTGCTCCTCTTCTCCTGGCCTCAGCATCCTTTGTCTTTGTGCTCTCACAGTCCAGAGGCCTGTCATCCACCCACTGTCTAGCCCGAGCAACAGGTTCTGTGTCACCAGCCTGGACCCCGACACGCTGCCTGCCGTTGCCACACTCCTCATGGACGTCATGTTCTACTCTAATGGGTAAGGCCCCCTTGGGTGTGAGGGGCTGCAGGGTGGGCGGAGATGAGACATGGCTGTGCCGAGGATCCCCAGGCTTATTTAGGAGACAGGCATGCCTGGAGCTGTTCTGAGGGGGATGACACAGCCGTGCCCTGGAAACCAGCCTTTTTCTCATTTGCCCCAAGAATACTTGCCAGTGGCGCTTGAGGCTGCAGCGTTTACCCCAAGATAACTCATGGATTACAGTATATCTATAGTCTTTAGAAACAAATGACATCATTCTATTTATAGCATTCTGTTTTTAGTAGTTTGATCGCTGAAAATGTCAATAATCCTAGGAAATGCAGCATTCCTACACGTGGTGTTAAATGAACGCTAGCAGCAAGCTGCTCAGGAGAAGGGCTGGTCTGGGGTGGTGGGGGACATGGCTCTATCCAAGAGCCCCATTCTGAGAAGGGAAACATTCTTCCTCTAGAACCTTAAAACTTGGCGAAGCCCAGGCACACATGTAGACATCAAAAATACCCCCACTGAGCTCTAAGGGCAAGCTGGGAACTCAGGTTTTTTAATTCTGTTGATGACAGGCTTTGCAATTTTCTTCAGAGCAGATTTTAAGTTTAGTCCAGCACCAGGTTGGATGGAGCCACAGTCTGGTGAGCTGTCAGTGATCACAGACTGTGCTCTGAGATGTGAGTCAACACAGGGACAGAGAAACCCTGCCTGCGAAGGAGCAAATGTAGCCTGACCTGGGGGCCAACTGGGTCTCCAGCACTAATAAGAGCTGTGCTCGCCTCCATGAATGCCATGGAGTCATCTACATCTCCAGATGAGATCAAGGCAGAGACAGTGGCTCAGGGTTACCCAGCAAGGCAGCATAGGGACCAGGACTTGGCCCTGCTCTCCCAGGCCAGTGCTCTTCCCAGCACCTCATGCTGAGGCCAGTGGGCAAGGCAAGCAAACCAGATAGGGGTCAGGGTGCAGCGGGGCCCCCATTCTACCTCTCACTAGCACCCCACCCCCAGGGTGAAGGACCCAATGGCTGCCAGCGACGACTGTGGCCACATCCGCTTCTTCTCCTTCTCCCTCATCGAGGGCTACATCTCTCTGGTGATGGATGTGCAGACCCAGCAGAGGTGAGCCGGGCCCGAGGGTAGGGATCGACCTAGGATGAGCCAGGCTCCGTGATGGGCACATCACCCACTTTGTCCCTAATAGGTCTTTACCACAACCCTTCACTGCACGTGAGCTGGCCCCATTTCACAGATAACAGGCAGCTCAGAGACAAAGGCCCTGGGTCATCCGAGTACCCTTTGTCCCTCAGCCCCTTCTCTGGAGCTGGGGAGTGACATCCTGACCAGCCTTAGCAAAGCGGGTAGTTATTGCACAGAATGGGCCGAGGGCTCAGGAGTGGTCCTTGGGGTCCCTGAGCTCAGGCCCATGTCTGTCAGGCGGAGCTCAGGCAGCAGGGAAGGTTCCGTGGGCTGCTGGCCAGGGCTCACCATTAACGTCAGCCTCCGGGGTTTTTCTCTTGCTCCTTTTTAAGGTTTCCTAGTAATTTGTTGTTCACGAGCGCATCTGGAGAGCTCTGGAAGATGGTGCGGATTGGAGGACAGCCCCTGGGATTTGGTGAGCCCCGTGGGGTTCAACACTGGGGGTGAAGGGGCTGGCATTGCCCAGTGCCTCCAAACACCAGGGCACTCAGGTCTTCCAGAGCCATTGTATGTCTGTACCCTGTGGTACAGGTGGGGAAACTGAGGCTTGGGGAGCATGAGGTCCCTACTGCCTGAGGTCCCTGACCAGTGAGTGACAAGAGGTACAGGCCTCCAGAAAACAGCAGGAGCAGCTTCAACCAAAGTGCTCTTATTTTGACCCCACTAGAAAATTAATGCCTGCTTAGTATTAGAACATTGGGGACGTAATAAAGATTGAAGTGGGCAGGGATCACTCCTTGCTCCACTGCTCACAGGTATTGACTACTATCATTTTTAATGTTCCCTTCCCATAAATAAATGTACTGCTGAACATCTCACAGTAAGTCTCAGACTCCCGGCACTTTACTTTTTCTGTCCCAGGAAGAAGCACTTCCTCCTCCAGAGCCACAGTGACCTAATCCCACAGGAGGACATTCACAGTAATTCCCTAAGACTCAGTCTAGTGTCAGTTTCCACAATTGCCCCAATAGTGTCTTTGGTAGACAGTTTTTCATAAGCACTTTCCTAGAGGCCCCAGGCCTCAGACTCGTTGGTTAGAAGGGCTACCCAGCACTGATCCTGCCAGCACTGGGTGGAGGCTGCTGGTCCCACTGTGAGCGACTGAAGAGAGCTGCCTAGGAGCGGAGCTCTGTCTTGATTAGAAATGATTTTCTTAGGCTAGACAATTAGACCCAAGGGCTTGAACCCAGAAGAGGTTCTTGATAAATCACAGGGCGATTGTTTCCAGGGAGTACCCTCGGCAATCCTCAGTGGGATCAGTGAACCCTGACTTTCCATAGACAGCACACAGAATGTTCTGGATAAAGCTCAGACTATTCCATGGGCCACTGGATCAGCCCTGAGGGTTCAGCTCCTGGGACAGGCCAGGGAGGGGGTGGGACATTTTGACCTGGGGCGAGGGGTCAGTGAGGGAGCCAGGTTCTGCCACCTACCTGCACTTTTATCTGGACAAGTTCACAAATGGATGGTAACTAGCAGGGCCAGACAGTACCCCGTAACTCTGCCCACATCAAGGCCAAAGCCAGAGCCATCTTGGGTGCAGGACCATGGGCTACTTTCTCAAGAGGTAGGAAATGTACATGGAAGGTCCCTGATCTGACTTTGGGCCCAGCCTGTCTCTCAGGACCTCCTTCTCCATGAACTCCAGCTTTTCTTCGGCCCACATTTGCTGCCTAGTGCAGCAAATGGGGTTGTGGGGCCGTGGGGTCTTGAGGTTGTGAAGATAAGTAGCCTGGAGGAACTCATCAGTGAAGGAGGCTGGAAGAAACCAGTATAACCTTGGGCAGGTTGCTTAATCTCTGAGCCTCAGTTTTCTCATCTGTAAAATAAGGATTATGAAAGATGGCCTTAAGATTGCTCTGAGCACTCCATGAGATATCAGTTATACTGAGTGCTCAGCAAGCAGCAGTTGCTGTCACTGTCAAAGCAGGTGGCTTAGAGAAGGTTCAGGAAGGGAAGGCTTTGGAGCTGACTAGTGGATAGTCGCTGGACTGACAGGGAGGAGAGAGTAGTGTGAGCAGAGGGAGGCGTGACATAGTTTCTCCACAGCACCCAGATGGCTCCAGCCAGCTGGGCCCTGGGTGCAGAGTCCAAAGGTAGGGTGGGTGGGAGAAGAACCTTGCTAGGTAGAGAACCAGGGTCCTAATGCCAGACCAGGGCGTCTGCCACCACTTCTTCCTGAAGGTAGAGGGACCAGCAGAGCTTCGGCAAGTGAGGGTAGGAGCTAGGGGTCACCAGGAGGAGACACAGCAAGAGGCCGGAAGACGCATATACCTCCTTATCTTTTTATCCCCAGTTTTAGTTCTAAGTTGATCAAAATACACTCAGTATAATAATATTACCAAAAAAGTCCAAATGATAGGTAAGTAAAGGTGGAATAATAGATGAAACTCAAATGGTCTCTTTTGGCAAATGTCTGCACGTTGCTATAGAGCAGTTTTATCCGTGTCTCATTGCCTTGTGGACGGTGATGGGGAAAGGAATGTGAGCTGAGCAGGCAACAGCTGGATCTGCATTCTGGGATGCTGAGCGTTTTAGAGCCATGCTTATAGCTATAAAGAGTCCTGCAAGAAAAATAACTTATAATCTGAAAGATTCTAGAAAGATTAAACATTTCATATGTGTTTAACCATGGTTTGGAGTAATATATATTTTACATCATAACCCAGCAGACACATACACAAACAACTTGAACAGTTTCACGAAACTGCTCACTCTAACCATGTGCTGTGCTGTTTGACCTTTCCTTTTCCATTGTGTCATTTCATAAGACACTGGTCACCAGCCTTCTAAATGATGTCACAGATGGGTCATACCTGCAGTTTGAAAGGCTCCATTCTAGACCCTAATGCCCTCCCCTCTTCCTTTTATAGGAATAGTTGTGTCTATAGCTAAAGGTATCTCAGGACAAAACTAGTCATCACCACGTAGCCTCACAGATGGCCACCTGGAGTGCGGGCACAAGGCCTGCCCAGCCTCCAGAGGAGCCTGCTGGTTCAGCCAGAAGCCTCAGCAGGTCAAGGGGAAAGCAGGAGCTCGAGAGACCAACAGCGTCACTGCTCGAGTCCCCGAATAGGCTGGTAAAAGGACCAGGGCCAGGGAGTAGAGGGGAAGAAGGGGTCAGTGATGATGGACGTGGAGTCCAGGTTAATTCCCAGGCTCCAGCCTCAGAATTCCATGGGGGCTGCTGACCAGATCTCGACACTTCCTCTGCCCCTCTTACCCCGCCCCCCAAGCCAGGGACAGTGTTGGGAAAATGCATCATGACCAGTATCAGAATAGTAGCTTTGAGGAAAACAGCACAGGGGATTGTATTAGTGAAAGAGTGGTCCTCAGATGCTGGAAGTCTTCCTGTAGGAAGAAGCCTCGAGTGGTGCCTTCAAATCGGGGAGGAAGCTGCGGCTGAAGCTAAGACTAGCCCTAGGGCAACCCAAGGCTTCCTTGTCAGCTAAGGTTTAGGGTAGGCTAGGAAGCACCACAGACCTCTGCTTCAGAGGCTAGAGGGAGAAGGAGGTCATGTCCCAGCCCCAACCAAATACTTGACACTGCCTTTAGTACAGGCTGGGGCCATTACCCAGTGGGGACTCTGATGAGGAAACTGAGGCTCAGAGAGAGGAAGTGACTTGGCTATAGTCACCTGCTAGAAGAGTCAATAACAGAAAAGAGGGCCTGAACCCATGTCCTCCATTGCCCACGCTGGCCCCAGCTCTGTCTTAGAGAATTTGAAAGATGGCAGGGAAGATGAATCAGGACTACAGAGCATGTAAACAGGCAGAGGGTAACCAGAGTTAGAACTGGATGGAGCCCTAGGCATGGAAAGCCCCTTGCTGGCCGAGGAGATCAGAGAAGGCTCTTGGATGGAGGGACCTTTGCACTAAGCCCTCAGGGGCAAGGGTGGGAAATCTCTGGATAGATTGTGGGTTCAGGACAGGCATTGTGGGCAGAGGGGGGGAAAGGCTTAGAAGCAAGGAGGGCTGGGGTATACTGGCCAGCACCCCAGTGATGATACCACATGGAGGCTGAGTACAGTCCCCTGCTCTCCCCAGATGAGTGTGGCATCGTGGCCCAGATCTCCGAGCCCTTGGCTGCTGCAGACATCCCTGCCTACTACATCAGTACTTTCAAGTTTGACCACGCACTGGTGAGTGTCCAGCACTGGCCCCGGGGCAGGGAGGCTGGGTTCCAGGGACTCATGTGTTTTGCCACCTCCTGCCCTTTGCAGGTACCAGAAGAAAACATCAATGGGGTCATCAGCGCCCTGAAAGTCAGCCAAGCAGAGAAGCATTAGAAGGGCCTCTTCCACTCCTCCCCATCTGCCCCCCGGCCCCCACCCGAAGATTCTTGCAGTATTTCTCAACAGACTGGAAAATTGGCTCCAGAGCCCCCAAAGAAGAGGCCTAGGAGACACCCCTAGTTGCTGACTCTATCAGGCCTAGCGCTCAAGCCAAGGCCTCCCCATACCCTCATGCCTTTCCGGAGCCCGTAGACCCTCTAGAGAACCTCCTACCCCCACCCCCCCAACCCCTGCTCCAGAAAATGACGTCTGAGGCCCAGGGAGCTTGTGAGCTGACCCACCTCCTCACCCAGCCTCGCCCATAGCTGGGGGCAGATACTGAAGGAAGCTGGTGCCTCCTACAAGACACTGGGGTACCAATTTGCATGTCATCGTGGGGGCGGACTGAGTGGGCCGAGTTCATGGATCCTGGGAAGGCCCCCACGAGGGCGTGAAGCTGGATACTGTAGTTGCTGGTCTCTGGTTCCATCAGCTCAGGGCTGGTTCCCGGAGTGGAGGCCATTGGGCAGCCCATAGGCATATGCTGGTGAGGCTCCAATGGGGCATAGGTGGGGCCCTAAGCCACCCAGAACCTCGCCTGCCAACCATAGGGCCTGTGCCCCAACTCCCAGCAAGACTGCCAAGGGACCCTGTCCAGACCCTCCCCACCACAAGCACTCCTAGGGGTGGGGAGGGGGCGGTTCCCAGGAAACCCACCAGCCTGGGGCACGAGCTCCTATCCCCTCTGCTTTCTCTGGACCCTACTCAGGCAGGTGGAGCCTCGGTTTCCCCCAAGTGGGGGCATCTCCAGCATTCTTGGCCTGGGGTTTCTTTGGTCACCCCCGCCTCTCCAACAGTTGACTAGACCAGCACAGGGCTCCCCCGTCATCCTGCCCCCTCCTTTGCCCCACTTTGGGGGACATGAAAGGCCTCTGCCCCCAACTCACCTGCCCACCCACCCCTCAGTTCAGGGACAATGACATTCATGAGTACTTGACCTGGGAGGCAGCTTATCTGAGCCTTAATAGAGAAAACCGTACCTTGTTTTAGTTTCTTATTTAATGTATTTGTGCTCAGCTGCAGTTGGCAGCAGTTTCAGGAGACAGGGCCTACTGAATTCTGTCAGGGGGCCCAGAGGCCCAGGGTTACTTGGCTGGTGCCCTGTGGCTCCAGGGACAAGGGAAGAGCTTTGGCCCTCTCTTTGAGCAGGACGCTGGGAGCAGAGATCTATTAGAAGATATGGGCCCCTGGGCCACCGTAGACAGGGCTGACCAGCCAGGCCCCACTGATGGGTACCCAGGCAGCCTTGGTTCTATCTGAGCATCAGAGGGGTCTTGAGGGTCACAGGGAGGTAGCCAGCCAGGCTGAGGTGGCTTGTCCCCCTAGAGGCTACCTAGGGAGAATGGGGTAAGCCCCCGTGCCTCCTCTCCAGCTCGGAATGCTTTCTGAGTGTGCAGGACCCGCAGGGCCTGCTGTGGCCCATGCCCTCCCGGTGCTCTCTGCAGCAGCTGACTTGTGCCGTCCCTGTGAAGCTCAGAGCAGAAGAGATGTTTTCTTGATCGGGTGAAGGGCTTGAATGAACCCCCCACCCCCACATCTGAGCTGTGTGGGACCCTCTGCGCCCTGGAAGCCCCCAGATACAGGAGATGTGCATCTGGATCCGTGCAGATGCTCAAGGCCCAAGCACTGATTAGCAACTCACTTTTTTTTTTTTTTAAGTTAATTCATTTTGCACAAAACTCCAAAACAACCAAAACGTGTAACTTGTTCACTGGTTCTAAAATGGGAGTGGCCAAGTGGGCATGGCATCTTTTGAAGCCCTGAGTCCTCTTTCTGCCCTTGGAAGGCCTTGATTTTTTGTGGTGCACCTCTCCAGACCTCTTCCTGTCGGTTCCCCCTAATATGTCACTTTGCTTTTCCTCCCTGTCGAGCAAGCGTGTTGGCTCTGTGACCCCAGAAATGCGTGCTCCCCAGGCCCCTAGGGCATATCTATTGTACACACGTATAAATACCTGTGTTTTATGTTGATATAGATATATACTGTAAATAGCATATATACTTGAGCAATATATATGTTAATATATACTGTGTGGGCACACACGTGTGTGTGCGCGGTACGTGGACACAGACCCCATTGTGTGTGCACGTGTGTGTGGGCCTGAAGGTCTCCACCTGCTGTGTTTGCCGTGCACACGGGCACGTTTGAGCCACCGTATATTTTTAATTCAAGTATATAGGCAATACGATTTTGAGAGAAGCCGGCCGGCTGCCTCATCCCTGACTTGAGGGAAGGGAAAAACAAAACCAGCAGCCCAGGAGCTGAGCTCCAGTCAGGGGGTGTCAAGGGTCCCTCCCTCTCCTCCCCAGTCTCTCTTGAAAGCTGGATTCAGCCCCTTCCCACACCCCTGTTTCCACAGACAAGGTCCCTGACACCCTGGTCGTATTTTAGGTGGTGGCAGAGCAAAGGGAGGAGGAGTTAGAACCTCTTGCTTTTGAACAGAACGCCCCCACCCCAGTTGCTCTGCCCAAAGACCTGGGCCAGCAGAGCAGTCACCTCCAGCTCCACATTTAGGTCTACTCTTCACCTGGCTGCTTTACCTGATTTTTTTTTTTTTTTTTTTTTTTTTGCCTGCAAGCTTAGAAACCTCAGGTTCTTTGCCCAGGTCTCCTGGTGGCTGCCCCATCTAACTGACAAAAGGCATGTGTATGCCCTCAATGTTGTGCCCAGGTAGAAGTTGGGACAGGGGCTCAGCTCTCATCTCCAGCTGCCACCCAGGAAACGCCTCCCTGCATTTTCCCAGTCCCTGTCCTCCTGCTGTGTGAAGAGGCCCACAGAGGCGGGCACATTCCTCAGCCACTGTGAGTGCCTGGGTAGCAGAGTCGGTCATTTGATCTCCACAGCAATTTGGAGGCAAGAGTGAGTGGTCTTCCCAGTGGCCAGCTGCCCTCTGCCATCTGCAGGTTTTCTGGGTGTGGGGTCTCCAGACCACAGGCCCCACTTGGAAGGAGCACATGCTCAGTGGGGCCAACATGGCTGAGACCCATCAGAGAAGTGGCTTGAGGACTCTGACCTGTCAGGGCTGAGGATTTCTTAGCTCTGCCTCCTGGGGATGAAAACTGGGTTTGGGGGCAAGACTTCTGAGAGGCAGGGTGAGCAGGCAGGCCCTGTGTCTTTGCCTCTGTGCCACTCCTTGGGAATAAAAGTTCAAACCATCTTAACGCCAGCTTCACCCCTTGTCCACCCCACCCCCGTACACTACAGAGTGGGGAGAGTGAGGGAGGGCATGCTGCGAACCCCCTTCTCCCTCCCCCAAGTGTAAAACCTGCCTCTTGGTTCCATCCTCAACATGGGCTTCCCTGGTTCCCAGGAAACCCCATTCCCCCTCAGCCCCTAGTCCTGTCAGCAAAGATGGGCATTGCCAGCTTTGTACCTCCCTCTCCCCAGGGGTCTCCAGAGCCCCGAGAGAGGTGCTGCCCATGCCACTGCCCTCAGCCCAGGGCACACGACCAAGCTGGAGAGGTATGCAGACCTCCCCTCCCCAAGATTCGGGGGTTGAGAGCCCCTGAGCACCAGCATTCTCCCCCTCCCACCACCTCCAGGCCTAGTGGGCAGGGAGGGAGCCAGGTGACCCAGAGCTGCCCAGGTGGCTTCCCCCATCAGACAGTATGGCCTCAGGAACCAGTGTGGTCTGAAGATGCATGGTCTGGTGGGGCTTGTCTCTGAGATGACAGAATGCCATGGAGGTCTGAGACCAAGGCTCTGAGGAGCTAGAGAGGGCCAGGGCCCCGTTTAAAGCCAAGGGCACCATTTGCCTGATAATCAAAGATGAACCTGCCCACCCACCACCAGGTCCTCCTGGCTGGCATTTCACGAGCAGACCTTTTAGGAGCCCCACAACCACCCTGGGCCACCTTTCTGAGCCTCTGGATCTAGATGTGGGGACAAGTAGGGCCCTTCCCAACCCCCAGCTAAGAGAGGGGACCTTGGGGAGCTCTCAGGTGACAGCAAAGCACTCCAGCCCTGTTACTGAGAAATTATTGATGCCACCTCCTGAGTGAACTCTGGGTGGAGGTTAGGGAGAAAACACCCCCAATATATCTGTGCCCACCATAAGTCAGGGCTAGGGAGCACCCAGTCACTGCTGTCACGGCCACCGAGAAATGGAGCTGACAGTTGGCCTGAGAAAAGCTTAGGGGAGGAGGATGGAGTCTCAGGCAGTGGAAAGACTGGCTTTTCAGGATTCCTAGCTACTGTGCTAAAGAAGGGGCTAGGCGTGCAGCAGGCAATAACCCTGCATTCAAAGAGGCTGCCTGGGAGGGGAGCCAACCAAGGTGGTGGGGGACGATGGTCACTCAGTGGAGGAAAGACTTGGAAAGAGTGGCCAAGGGTTTTGAGGAGAGTTGAGCCCTGATGTAGCTGGATACCTTTCTTACCATCTCAGAGCCCATTCCAGCATTTTTCTTTCATTTTCAAATTAAAGGAAGCAAAAAGGACAAGCTACTTGCCTCTCATACTCTGCGTAGACTGTGAGAGAAAGTCGCAGGGTGTGCTTTGGCCTTCAACTTTGATATCCTGGCACTCCTATGAAGCCTGTTCTCCTGGGAAGGTAAAGGACAGGAGCTGTTGGCTGAGGCAGCCTGCTGTCTTTGAGGCTGATGGCACCAAGAGTGGCCTGGAGTAGAGGCAGTAGCCTGCAGCCTGGCTCATGGTACCTGTGGACTGCCTGGTGGTAAGGGAGTTTGTGACTCGGTTCAAGGGGAGGGGAGGCTGTGAGTTGGAAGTGCAGGGCGGCCCCTGCCCTGGGAGTCAGCACAGCGTTCTGTGCACACGGATGTAAGAGCACATGTGTGCAGAGTCCAAATCTGAGCCAAGAGACTGGCTCATTCAGTGTTTTGAGGCCTCAGTAGCATTCGCACCCGGAAGCTACATGTGGGGGCGGCAGGCCCTGAATGAGGCCTTTGGCTCTAAGATAGGGATTGGGGCCACCCCAAGGGACTGCCCCGGCCCACTTGACTTTGTTAAAACTGCTCTGTGGTGGGGGCAGAGGTGTCCTTGGCAGCGGTTCTGTCCACACAACCAGCCTGGAGGACTAGAACTGCTGAGCCACCTTCAGAAACAGCTGGTCCTCAAGTCATTGAGGGATAAGCTCTGGGTGCCGGTGCCCCTCACTAGTGAGGCTCCTCCAGGAAGAGCATCCAGCAAAGTCGGAGACCAGGGCTCTGGGGAGGGGAAGATGAAAAACAGGCCAAATTCAGGTCCCAAGACAGAGGCCAAGCTTGATACGTATTCTGTCCACTGCCTCAGTTTACCTTTTCAGGAAATGGTCCAGGAAGAACTGAGCAGGGTTGGCTCCAAAACTGGGGTGGGGGACTCCTAACAAAATCCCAAGCCCTCTTGCTCTATGCCAAAATCATTTCCGTTATCTTGAGATGGGGGTGAGTGGATGTCGGGTATACAGTGGGGCTCCGAGGGACTTTTGCCCTGTCCAGGGCCTCATCTTGGGGAGTCTGGCCCTTACCTGGCATGCCCCAGGTTACCAGCAGAAGCAGTGGCACCTACACCTGTCCCAGGGTCTGGGTGAGGGGCAGAACTGGGCAGCCCTGTACCTGGGCTCCTCATGCTTACTTTCTTTGTTGAAGAAACAAACACAAAACCTTCGAGATTCATGTACTGTATGATGGAGAGAAAAAAATACTTAATGTTCCCCAAAAAAGACAGTATATTTTGTACTTTGTAAAGTGTTAATTAAAATGGAGAAAAAAAATGATGTCGGCTGACAGCTCTCTGATTTTGTGTGGATCTAAAGCTACGTCTCGTTTCCTCTTGCTCCATGCTATAGTCAGGGAGCATAGGCCAGGGGAACGGGAACAAGGCAGCAAAGCCTTCCAGCCCAACATCCAGAATCGGACTTGAAACGGTCCCCAGAGCAAAATGAGCTGTGTTAGTTACCTGATGCTATGGAACAAGTTGTCCCAAAACTTCGTGACTTGAAATGATTCTTTATGCGTTACGGTTTCTGTGAGTCGGGAATTGGGGAGCAGTTTGGGCAGTACTGGCTTAGAGCCCCTCATGAGGCTGCAGTCGTCTGAAGTCTCAGCTGGGACTGGAGGATCCACTTCTGAGGTGGTTCATTCACACAGCTGCTGTTGGCAGGAGGCCTCAGTTCCTCTCCACAGGTCTTCCCAGGGGGCTGTTCCAGTGTCCTCATATTATGGTGCCTGCTTCCCTCAGAGCAAGGGATTCAAGGGCCAGGGCCAAAGCCAAAATGCTTCTTTTCCCCTAGCCTGAGAATCCATGCACCATCACCACCACCGTACTCTATCATCATATAGCCCAGCTGATTTGACACAGGAGACCACACAAGAGGCCAAAGTTGTTGGGGGCCACTTTAGAGACTGGCTTTGACACCCACCATTCCTCCCCAGGCCTCTGGCAGAGATGGACCTGGGGGTCAGGGGGACTGCGGAACAGGACAGGGCCTTGCTGGTGGCAGAGGAGGATTAGTGTCCCTCCCACAAGTGCTCTGGTGTTTGACTCCTGCTGTCTTGGCTGGTGGGCACTGGGACTACCCAGGTAAGAGAGACAGGCCTAAGGCCAGTGGGCCCTGGACTTTGGACACCCTTCCTCCTGCCCCTCTCTGTTGTCTTCCTTGGAGGGCAGGTGTGAGCAGGGCAGGGCTGTGCCCACACTCGACCCCATCAACCCTATCCCCACCCCAGCTCACCCCTGTCCCTCAGAAGTGGCGCTAGAGATGGAAGGGAGTGAAAACGGGGGCTGAAGCACACTCTCACCACCCTAAATACTGTGAAGGCTTTTCTTTCTGGGGTCTGCAGACTAATGTCCCCTCAGTCCCTCAGATACCCCACTGGAACCACAACATCCATGGGGACTCTTGATTGCCCCAAGACTCTCAAGCCAGTTGCAAAGGCCTCCCTTTCCCACTGCTCGTTCACAGTCACTGTCACCCATCCAGTGTCACACCTTGTGCCAGGAGCTGGGGACACGGGTGAATCTACCATGGCCAGACCTGAATTGCTCTAGGAGGCATAAAGACAGAAACGAGCTATTCTAGGACATGCCATGCCAGGCTAGACCACCAGGAGATGCTGTGCCCTGGGGCTGGGGCCAACCACTGCCTGGCAGCAGGGGGAACACCAGGAAGCCAGGACATTAGTGTTGAGCTTGGTAAGAGGGGGATCCAAGCAGAGGGAACAGCAAAGTCGCAGAGGGCCAAGAGAGAACTCTAGCTTAAATGGAAGGATGGGCAAGGGAAGAAATGGACAAGGCTAGCAGGGGAGGTGGAAATGCAAAGTGGGTGCTCAGGCTGGCCAGAGGCCTCACAGGGCATGGAGAGCTGCTGAGCACGTCCATGCAGGAAACCGCTTAGCCTCTGAACGGTGGGTCTGATTTATTGACTATGGCTGATAAAAGGAAGAAAGTAGGATGGCCAGGGCCGGGGTCATGGCCTCAGTTCTCAGGTGAGACGACCCTGGATGGCTCAAGGGCCCAGTGCAGTCAGGGTGGCAGGGGTAGTCGTGGATGTAGAAGATTGGCTGATGTCCAGCTAGCCCTCAGAACCATGAATGTGCCCACCTCCAACAACGGCATAATTCCTGGGAGCAGCTTTGGCTGCTTCTTGGCGAGGTTCTCACCCCAGAGCATATAGGAATCCCCTGCAGTGGAGGGTGGGGGGCACGTGTTACCCATGCCAGGACTCCACCCTGAAAATCTGATTCAACTGGTCTTGCCTTCAATATAATTTTGGAAGCTCTTCTACCAGCTCTCAAAAAGAAACAAAAGAACACAAGGCCACGGAAAGGAAAGAGCATCATTTGTGGTCACTTTGCCCCTCTTGGTTTGGAGAGGGGGGTAGGTGTGGGGTGTCATATGATGGTAAAGAAAGCTAGGAAAAAGAATCTCTCCAAAGGGAATGTGTGGAATGACAGCATGGTCATGGTTGCACTACATAGGCAATATACTCAAAACCACTGAATTGTACACTTTTAAATTTTTTAAAAAAAAAATATGGTAGAAAAAGCAACAGGTGTGGATGTACAGTGTGAAGGACAGCCAAGAAAGAAACGTCAGTTACTCTGACAGCTCTTGACGGTTAAAGAAACTTCCTATAAACAGTGAAGGTTAGCACAGAGAAAGTAAGATGGAGAAAAGCACATGGAGAAGAGTAAGATGGAGAAAAGCACATTACCTTGCAAAGGTTGGTAGTAGAGCTTCTCCTTTAAGATGTTTTCCCAAGAGCTCTACCTGAGCAGAACCAGCGGAAGGTCTGGCAGCCATCAGCTAGACCCATGACCCATCTCTTCACACTGATGAGCCCCAGGCATGGAGAGGGTCCTGATGTGAAGGAGGGAGAAGAGTAGGGAAGCAGGCAGAGAGCCCCTAACAAGACCGCAGGGAACAGCCCAAGTTGTAGTAAGGGAAATAATTATTCAGTGTCTTCGAACTTGTGGATTACAGGATACAAGGTGTCAAACTTATGTGAATGCTCCAATTCCGCTTTTAGGTTTATACCCAAGAAAATTGAAAACATTCATACAAAAACTTGTATGGGAATGTTCCAAGAGATAAAAAGCTAGGCCAACGTAAAACATGTACATGAATGTTTGGGTATTATTCACAGTAGCCCAGAAGTGGAACCAACCAAAATGTCCGTCAACTGATGAAAAAACAAAATGTGGCATATCTAAAAAAAGAAATGAACATCCTCAAACAATCCTATGGTACAGCCAGAATTGAGGAGCCGAGTTAAGGGGTAGAATCTGCCAACACTCCATCATGAACTCCACCTCCTTGGCTGCTCTGTGGGCAGGTGGCTTCATCTTATTTCCTCCACTTTGAACCCAAACTAATCAGAGGCAGCCAGTCCCCAGACACACAAGCTGGAAGGGATGCATCCTTCCCACCACTTTGTCCCCAGCACCTGGGAAGGGGTGGCATATGGTGGGTTCTCAGGAATATGGCTTCATATCCCAACAAGCCTCTGCTTCACCCTCAATATCCTCCCGCTGGAATGAGGGTCAGCAACTGCAGCTGTGGAACAGCTTAGGGGCATGAGTTTGAGCCTGTTCAGTTTTCAGCTCCAACGGGGTATTTTTCTGATGGTCATGTCTTCATGTGTTCTGTTCTCTGGTCTTCTGGCACATTAGCCGCCACCATGCTACCAAAGTAATAGCAATCATTTCTCTGCTCCCCCATGGGGAGCCCCCACCACTATCAGCTACAGCCTACCTGTTTGCCTCCCTGGCAAGACAGTCAACTCCTGGTTTGAGGAGGTGACAAAGGTATCTAGATTTATCCTTTTAAACTTGACTGCTGAACATGCACCTGTGTGGCCTCAAATCTGAGAAAAGCAGTTATGAGGGACTCCAAACAGTATCTGCAGCTCAAGTTTAACCTCGGTTATTGCTGTTCCACATTAGATATCAAGGTTTATGTGAAATAGAGCCTGTGATTTCCTGATCAGTGCACAATGAATCTCTGAGGGCAGCTGGGTAATACACCTGGAAGAAAGGCAAGCATTGGGTTCTGGGGAAGCGGGCAAATTCCTGGGGCAGTCACAGGGCAGTGCAGGCCCAGGAGCAATGACTGCCTCTCCCAGCCATCAGCATGCATGGTTAGGTCGAAGCACTTAATTCTGATGCAGATTGCAAGAGAAGGGCCCTCAGAACGGTTTGAGCAACTCCCATTGGTGGTCAGGTGGCCAGGCCCCTTTAGGTGCTGGGACCCAGGTGTGACATGGGAGAATAATGTGGATCTTCCCCAATTCAGCTGAGCCTTTACCCTGCATAAGAATATTGCTGGGCACTCAGGCAGACCATAACCTGATGTGCCAAGTCAGAGCACTGTCATGACCGCGTGGCTCTCAGCATCTGACCTGTCAACATGGAACACAGTAAGTGACACGTTTCCTGAATTCATGAAAATATGGGCTATTACTGAAGAAAACAAGAATGGTTATGACAAGTTTGTGTCAAGGGTTGGCCTTACATGAATGGCAGGCCAAGGGACTTTTATTAGTGAACTTAATGTTTTGTATGCCAGTCAGTCATCTCCCTGATCCCACTTACAGAGTGGCAGCCTGCAGGTCTGGTGATGGCTCAGGGGACAAAAGACAGAGACCCAGGCACCTTGGGAACGATTATCCACTGGGGGAAGACGGTGGTGACTATCAAGTGACAAGAGTCCTCATACCTCTCAGGCCACACCTTTCTCTTGGGCTCTGCACTGACCTTGGCTACTGACCCCACATACATGAATGGACAGAGTCTGAGTGTAAGAAGAGGATATGTCGGGGTTGGCCCATGGTCACTTCATTCAGAGTATCAGTCAAACGCTCACTAAATGAGAGATTTTGTATAGGAACAAAATGATAAATCATAGCAACCAAGCTAATGGCATAGGTGGTTTCTGTGTCTGTGTGTGTTAAGTGCTGGGAGGGACTGGGGGCAAGCAATAAAAGCTGAAAAGGGACGTGAGTTGTCCACAGAGGACAACTATGGAAAAGGCCTGGTGTGTGGCAGATGCACTCCAACCACGAACTCCCATTACCCACAAAGATTACAGCCATGCCACCCAGCTGAGCAGACCGAGCCCGACTAGAAGACACTGGGTTTTAAGATAAATCCAAATAAATCCAAAGATAGCCCTTAGTATACCCTGGTTGCTGTGTCAAAGTGGAATTAATTATTGGAGCTGAATCTTGGTTGCCACTTGGTGGGAGGCTTGAAAACCATTCCTACATCAACAGAGATGCTCCATCACTACCATCACCTACTGTCCCTGACCTTCTGCGGCGCTCACTCTTCATAAATCAGCATGTGCTTTAAGGTGTGTATTACCTTGTGGTACCTGGCCCATCTAGCAGTTTCAGAAAGGAAAATGACAAATGGTTTTCAATTTCTATTTCAAGTTTTTGGAAAAGCTTTGCTGTAATAAACATAACTTTGCCCACAGAGAAGTGGAGGTAGCATGAGCTCAGAAAAGGGGTCCTGGGGCTGTTCCCCAGACACCACCTGGTTGGTTCTCACTGCCTCAGGTCATAGCAAGGACATTTGTTCAGTGACGATCCCACTTTAAGCTGCAACCTTCCTGACTTTGCCCATCTTTATGCTTAATTTTTCTCCATGGCCCACACAACCATCTAATGTACTTTGCACTTTGCTTGTTTATTGTCCATTGCACCCCTTAGAACTTAAGTTTCATGAGACCTGCTTACAGAAATTTTTGTTACCATGTGACCCGCTGTGATAAACAGTACCTGGAACATAAGGGGCACACACGTATTTGTTGAGTGACTGAATGAAAGGAAGGGGATGCAGGCAGCGAGTGAAATCTTGGTTTGTGACATAATTATGTTATTTTTATACCTCATTATTTTCTTTCAACTGAACTGTGGGAGTAAATTCTGTTCAGAAAATAGTTTTCAAGTATGACTGTCTTCTACTGTATTTTTCACTGGCTTCTAGTTGCCTCTTTATCAAAAGCCTTGTTTTTAAAAACTAATCTCTAAATGATCAGGTAAAATAAAAAGACCTCTTCAGTTCTTAAAAATAAAAAGGCAGAAAATAGACTTTATTCCCAAAGAAATTTTTTTTTAAGACTTTTTTGAAGAATAAGACAAGTTACTATCTCAAATGTTTTTCACAATTTTAGAATCTTTCTTCTCTAAGGTTGGCACTCCAGCCAAGCTTTTGCAGGATGTGTTCAGAGCCCTCAGCCCATAAGAATCTGGCCTCAATCTTCTTCCTGCAGGAGCATCTCCACTTTCCACGACGGGCAGTGAGAATGGTTATGACGCTGGTGACAGCTGTGGGCCCATGGGGTACCAAGCTGGCATCCATCGATATTTTCAGGGAGAACCTCAGTCCAAGTGATTTTGGTGCGTGTCCCAGCAGTGAACAGGCTTTGAGCAGCTGACCAGAATAGCTTGGTGGGCAGGAGGTACCCGAATGAAAACTCCAAGCCGAAGCCGGCCGGCTCCCTCAGTCAGGCTGGGGCTCAGCCTGGTGCCTACGCACAGCCTGCCCAGATACCCACCAAGAGCTCTGCTGTGATCCGAGAGGCTACAGAAGCCCTCCTGAGCACTACATTCTGCCAGGCCTCTTAAGATCAAATAAAATGGCATGCCACAAGAGCTCTAAGTTTTCCTAAAACCAATTTCTCAGGCGAGATGTGACACGTGTTCCCTGGAAAGAGCCAAGATATTCATATTATCCTCGCCCTGCCAGGGCCATGCAGCCCTAGGACTCATCTTGCTGGAGATCGGCCCAATAAAGGCAGCCATCTTGTGCTGAATTCAGCAGGTCTCACCCTCAGGTCAGGCCATTTCCCAGCACTTCCAGTACATACCTGCTGAGGGCTTTAGGAGAGAGTGCCACACTTCATGAAGGGCCCTGATCCTCTCTGGGCCTCATGAGAGTCCCACTGGCTGCCTCCGCTAAACAGCCCAAGTGATATGAGGCCAGGGACAGGCTTGAGCAGGTCAGGTAGGAGATTCAGATGAATGACTTGGCCAGAGTCACCATGTGATCCACACCACACGCCATATCCATGGGCTCCCCAGGCATTGTCACCTGAAAAACAAGACTCAGCACATGGGAAGGGGAAATGGCCAGCTGGGAGGCAGACAAGCTTGGAGGTGGCCCCACTTGGGCCTGATCCTGGCCCTGCCTCTTGGTAGATAACTGAACCTCTCTGGGCCTTGAGTTCCTCCCCTGGAAAGGGGAGTGCTCACGCCTACCTGGCGGTCTGCTGGAATGAGTAAATGCCCTCGCCATGGAAAGGGTCACCCCAACTGCCCACGTAGGCAACAGCAGACATTACCGTTCATGCTCACCCCTCTAAGAGGTTACTCTGGGCACAAGCACAGACCCTGAGTGCACATCCCACAGAGATTACTCCTGTCTGAGTATGACCCCACCAGAGGGCAAAACCTGTTCTCAAGCCCGGTGTTCCGTGACCTTTCCTAACAGTCACCACCACAGCTCCCTGGAGCAGCTTGAGAAACCCTTTCTCCTGCCTTCAGGGTCCACTTTGAGAATGAGGCCTCCTTGGCCCAGTGTCTTTACCCACTTCGCCCACAAGCTCCAGCTCCAGACACAAGCACACAAGTCACATGCTCACCCTTCAAGGAGGAATGTTTCCTGTGACTCAGAAGGTGTCAAAGCCCAGCTGGCAGTCTTGCTGACACTGCCCATCTATGCTGACAACATTTCATCACAGGAAGGCCCAAGATAACAGCAGAAAGCCCTTCTGGAATGTGGAGGCTCCATCCTGTTTGCCTTTAAAATAATTCATTGTTCTACAGCCTGGCCTTGGAAATGGGTGTCCCCAACAAGTCTAGGATTTCCGTATCTACATGGCCATGCCAGTTCTCCAGAAAAGGGATACTTTTCTTTTTCTTATTTTATTATTATTATTATTATTATTATTATTATTATTATTATTATTATTTTGAATAAGTATACATTTACATGCTTACCATATAAAATGACATAAAATGAAAAAGAACAAAAAGGTATTAAATACCTTTTACTACCACCCACCTTCATCCCCCCATTCCCCACCTTCCCTCTGAAATGGAAATTACTAGTTTCTTGTTGGCCTTCCAGAGGTTTTTGATGCAAAGACAAGCAAAGGCCAAGTATACTGTTTTCTTAGGTGGAAAATTTTAAGACAGTGCACCTGTACCACTTACTCCTCAGACCTCCGCCAGGACGCCGATGCTGCTACTCTGACCAGACCTGAATTCTGCCATCCTGCCCTGATGGTAACACTCGGCTGGGCAGTGTGACAGCTAGAAACGGGATGTGTAATAGCCTGTGGCATTTACTGAGCTTAAGAGAAGAAAAGGCCTGATCCAGATGGCCTGGCCTAAAAGCCCAGAGGCAGCAATGTCGACCCGGAGCTTGGCGCCTTTGGCATGGGGAGACAAATCCATTAAGGACTCCTGGCCACAAGCAAATGGATGCTAGTAACCAAGTTGTGCTTCCTGCCCCTCCTTCCCTAAACAAATTTCTTTTAGCAAAACCTATTAGAGAAATCACTAAACAAATAAGAGCAATGCCCTAGCTCATTGCAGAGGCTCACAGATGCAGAAATTGTTCCAGACTGGCTGGGGAAGCAGAAGACATGCTGCTTCTTTGGTGACTGGGCCCAGGTGAACTCTTAGCAACCTCTCCAGGCCATTAGAGCACATTTTATTGACCAGTCCCATGAAAAGTGCCACACTCCACACTAATCTGCAGCCAAGCTGCTGCACTTAAGCACCTCTGTCCTTGTTACCCTAGTGCTCTTGCCATTAGCACACAAAGCAGAGTAAACCACTGGGCCTTGGTTCACTCGCCAGGACGATGGTCTTGGCTGAGGATGGCCAGGGAAGTAGGGGCTTGGCCTCGGACACCCTTTCTGGGGGCAGCAGGTGGCTCCCCCTAGCAAGCAGTCACTCACAGCCTCACATAGTCTCTAAACTGAGTCCAAAAGAAGACTGCCCTCACCCATGTTTTATTTTTGTCCTTGTCAAGGTTAAAAGTAGTTTCTATTCTAAACCAATATATGCTCACAACATTATTGCATAGAGAAACAATTCTAAACCAGAAGCACATTTAGCCTGAGTGACTTAAAAGTTTGCGCAGAATCAATTTAGGAACCTCTCTTTCCACAATTACATGTTCCTAAAACAAGCACCCACCAGGTAAAAGACAGAAGAAAGCTAAGAAAGCACTGACTTGGGGCTGTGACTGGGCCCAGCAGATTCACCCATGTGGCTGCATCTGAAATTTCCTTCCTGGCACAAGTGACCAGCCTGAGAAAGGGAAAGAGCTCAGCTTGCAAAGAGGCACTGCCCCAGAGCACAAATTCCCACAGGGCACCTCTCTCCCAGGCATCGGCACCACCTCGGGCCTGTGGCTACTGAGGTGGCCATATAAGAAAGAGACTTGGAAGTCAGAGGGTTCCCCCCAGCTTGCGCTCCTAAACTCAGCCTGGTCCTGACCAGAGGGGCTCACTGTGAGGAGGCAGCACAGCCTGCAGGCAGAGTCCCAAGTTCACATCGAAGCCCCACCCAGAGTGACTCTGAGATAAATCCAGCCCCTTGGACTCCTGAAGTCAGTGTTCATAGGTGCATGCTGTGGGGGAAGGGCCCCAATCTTCATAGGTTGTTCTGAGGATGAGAACAAATGCAAAGCACCCGGCACACTGACAGCTCTGCTGTCCCCTCAGAAAGGCTGTACAGTTTGTTTGTGGAGAGCCAGTGCAATTCCCAGGGTTGAACGGTGAAGGCCATTCAAAAACTTCCCCTAGCAGCCTGTTCCCATGCCTACAATGCTGCCATTTAGGTCAAAGGGTCCTGTAAAGACCAGATGAAACCTGGGCAATGTGTCCCTGCCTCTGCATACTTCCTTCCCTCCACAGCTGGGAATCCTGAATCTCTGGCTCAGGCCCTCACAGAGGATGAGACTACTGTGAGGAGACCAGAGTCTCACAGTCAGACATATCTGAGTCTGATTCATGGCTCTGCTCGCTAGATGTGTAACCATGGAAGAAATTATTGAACTTGTCTGAGCTCTGAATATCAACATGTAGCAGAAAAAGATCCTGGAAAGCCTCTAGAAGAAGAGGTTTAAATCAGGGAGCTCAGATGTCACTACCTGGGCCTACATACTTTCAGAAAAGCCCAAGTTCTGTGAGTCTAAGCATAACTAGTTAGTACCATTGCAGGAGCTACAAATAATACTTTACTCTTTCTTTTCTTTCTTGAAATATTTTTAAATGATGTAACACATCTCCCACTGAAATAACAAAATAGAGTTGTTTAAAGAATAAAAGTTACCTGTAATTTTTAAGTGAGTAAAAGAATAGACTACAGTAAGATCCAACACCCAACAGACTAATCGAATCTTTAAGGAATCCAGCCTAGTTGACCCAAAACCTGGTTCTTGCCACCACTACTGTCCCAGAGCCTCAGCCTCACATCTTCGAGCCTGCACAGTGGAAAGGACCAGGCCCTCAGACCTCAGCATCATCCTTTACCCATCCCCATAACCCCAATCAACAGGTGACAAGGGAACACAGTGGCTCCACAAACAGGACTCAACAAACGTGAAAGGAGGATGACAGTTTGGCAAGAAAGCAGCTGTCACAGAGACAGACCGAGTATCCTTTCCCTGATGGCACAGATGCAGGGAATGGCATTCCGAGAGGGAGGCCTGGTAAGCATGGAGTCAGAGAAGCGGGGTCTGGTTCTAATGCAAGTGGTGTCAGCCCCCAGCAGCCTGCTGCTTCCAACTTCACAACCGGGCCCAAAGCTTAGCCCAGCCGTTTCAACAGGGAAAATGTTATTGATTTCAAACCTTATTTCATGGCAGGTAGGGAGCCTCCCGTCATAGTGGTCATTCATCCAAAACCCAGTTCCTTTACTGTTTCCCAAGCTTTCCCTCAGAATGGCCTTTTTAGTGAGGTTCACGAGAGGGCAGTAAGGAACTACCATGAAAACAAGTAGGACATCTAAATCATTGCATGAGGAGCCATCCACTGTCTACCAACTGACTCTCCATTTGTCATACATAATAGTATTTCCAGGCTCAGGGAACAAGTGAGCAAGCACCAATCAGCTTGGGAACAACTCTGGTGCACAACCATTTTTTTTTCTAACAAGTATAAAGTCTCCATTTTGATCTGTTCTCTTAGAAATTGCACCTATAGTTTTTATAAAGGAGTCAGGGCCTGCAGAGTGCACAGGAACCCAGGAGAGCCAGCAGCCGTGGGAAAGGCCAATGGAAACAAGCCTCTAAAATACCAAAGTGCCTCAAAGCCTTCTGTAGTGGGTTTTGACAGACAAATCCTTATTTTATGTAAATTACACATTTCTTTTGCATTTTTACATGTTTTTAAAAAATGCTTTACACAACTTCGAAACACACTATTAATATCAAACTTTCAAAGAAAATGCTCTGGCATGTATACACTTCTCCTCACAGAGACCGTCTCTGGAGGAGAACATCAGAAACCAGTACTGGTGGCTGCCGCTGGGACGAGGCATGGGAAATTTATTTTCCATAATACACTTTGTACCAAGTACATATGTTCTGCATTCAAAAATAAATAAATAGCTTTTTTTTTAGAAGAACTCAAAAATCTTAGTAAACAATACTAAGATAAACTACAACTGAAGAAAGAACTTTTTACCTCTTTAATTTTGAAATAAGCCTTTCTGTCTAATTGCATACTCCCCCTAAGAAAAGCCTTTATTTTTCCATTTTGGTGGTTGTAGATATTAAACATCCTGCTTTCTTTTAAATTTGCTGTAAAACATTCCTCTACATGGGCCTCTGTAAACAGCTCCTAGCATGCCAACTTCTTCATTTCGAATCACCCCCTTTCGGAGCCTCCCCAAGCCTTGCGGCACTCGGCCCACAGCCTGCTTCTCTCTGAGGCACCTGGTGTGCTTCTGCTTCCCTGCTCCACATACCTGAGGACAGCCTTTGATGAGACTTCTTATAGGCCACTGTGGGACTGCAACCCCACACAGGCCGTTCCCTCCCATTACTCACTCAACAGGCCCCAGGAAGGAGCAAAGGGCAGTGAGCCTGCAGCCTGAGAAGCTGGTACTGGGCACTTGATCTGGCTCCTCAATTGGAGAGCCTCACCTGAGGCAAAAGGGCAGGAGGAAGGCAGCCGGGACTGAAAGTGGGGGCAATTCCAGGACCCAGGGCTGGCCCAGCTGCACATTGGGCACTGCTGCCACATCAGCTGAATCTGCTCTGTGGACGTGATCTCAAGCCCGCCCAGTCTAGCCTTACCCTCCACGGGAAATACTGGTCTTCCAGGTGGCCGATTCCCAAGCACCCTCGGATGTTCTTGCCCCACACAAACAGCTCTCCTTTGTCTGCAAAGAAAGAAAATCGGTGGTTTGGTTGGGACTAGGCCAAGAGCACGTCTGAAGAAGAGGAAGGACCCTGCATGAGAACTTGCTTTCCAGAGCCTGGTACAAACAGAGCCCAATGTTAAATTTCAATTTCTATCAGACAATAATGCTTTCTTTTGAAAAGTAGACTGCCCTCATACCAAAAACATGTCCAAGCCCAAATTTACGCTGTGTCCATCACGTGGGAGATGAGTGTGTACATGAGGCCGTGGGCCAAGGTGGCTCCTGCTCACAGCCCACTCTACTTGCCCCTTATGCATACACTCCCTCACCAACAGCTATGTCTGACCAAACCCTGCCCTCTACAAATCTTGAGATCTGAGCATCCTCAAATCCTGATCATGCCATGGCCTTTCTAATTCGACAGAGTGAGAAATAAGGATATTTGTCATTCCTTGTCTGGGTTTCCATATCTTGAACATTCAGTCAAATGACATATGGTGACACAGGAACCTCTCTGGGCCAGGTCTATGCCTGTGTGCTAGGAACTGGGACAGGACAGTGAATGTAACATTCATGGTTCCTATCCTCATGAGACGAGTCAAACAAATGATCAAACCCATACAGACATGCTTACGAACTGTAAAAAGTGTCAAGAAGGAGAAGGACAGACAAAGTGCCATAGAGGTGAGTCCAGGAGATTGCATCTAGACCAGGGCATCCTCCAGGAAGGGACCTAGATCTGGTAGGGCAGCCTCAGTTGAGACTTCTGTCTACATCAGCTTTGGGCACTTCTTGGCACAAAGGCCCCATTTCACTGCCCTGCATCTGCCTAGTAAAAGTAGAAGAAAAGACATGGAGAAGCCAGGACTAAAATAATCTGGGCTAATTAAATAAGAAATTGTTTTGTTAGGAGCTATAAGAGGCACCCTGGTCGGACCATCATCCTTGGTCCTCCACCCCCAAATTTTATGTGTTTAACAGAATAGAACAGTCTAGCTCCCAAAACGTTAGCAGACCTCAGGATAAACCAAACAACTCCAGCCCCCAGCTGGCCATATGCGAACACTGGGCACACAGACAGTGGAGAAATCCAAGTTTGGATGCTCCCTCTACTGAGGGATAGTAACTGGCACTTGGAGGGTGGCTGTTGGGTCCTGGGGAAAACCTAGATAGGGATTTCATTTCAGTGTGATCAAAAATGGCCACATGGCATGACAGCAAACAGAAAATAGTCTACTCTAGAGAAATACTTCATATAGATTCTCAAGTATGTGACTCTGCACATAGTCCAAGCCTTAGAATAGTCTGGACAATAGATCACTGACACCTCCGTACTTAGTCCCTAATGACTCTTACTTATTAAGTCTAAGTAGCTTTAGAAAACTCACAGAACTAGACTCATTTGCAAACATAAGTGGCTGACTCTGCTTGAGTAATGGTGAGGGGTCACAACCCCAGTCAGCATTGCCACCACTTAGTACTTTAATACATACAATCAGGCAAGACTCCAACCTACTCGTGGTCCACATGACAGCTTGTGTGTTTTAAGGCACCCAAGGCCTGGAATTCAGATGGTACTGAATGGTGTTCATCTAGAACAGTCCTCACATGGGGCCAGAGAACACAAACGAGGATGACCTGAACTGAATGTTCCAGCCCAGATGTTTAAAAGAAAACAATTACTTACCATAAGATGAAAAAAATTTTTAATTGCAAGGAAATAGTGAATTTACTTGAGAATCACAAAATGAAATTAAATTAATACAGTCTGACAATTCAAGTCAACTAAAGAGGAACAAATTAAACTAACAGTCACTGTGGTGGAATAGGAGATTTAATCAAGAGGTCTGTAGGGTAAGTGGATATGTTATGGCTTTGTAATTTGGCAAATCTTTGAGAAAGTCTCCATTTCAGCCTTCCCTTTGATCATTCTCTCTCTCTCAGCACTTTGGAGAAATGAGGCAGATTTACTTCCACAAAACCACAGGATGATCTTACAAATGTTCCCCTTGCCATCCCACGTTCCTGGGTCAGATTCGGGTCTGGGCTTGGCCAGGCAATGGGATTAAGCCTCACACATTCATTACCTAATTACCCACTGTGGAAATGCCAAACCTCTGCTGGTTGCCCCCAGTATACCAACATATTCAACAGTCCCCTCTACTACCATTGACTGGTATCCTCTTGAGAAAATTCACTTTCACATTAGCTTAACCACAAACCAAATGAACCAAAAACAAAACTCCAGGATGAAAAAAAAGATGCATTATAAAACCTCAAGCCAACAACGTCTGGATTGGCTGCTCTCTTTAATTATCCACACAAAGGTACCACTCCACTGCATAGATGGAAACTGAGAGCTGCCCACAGTTCGGGATTCAACGTGAGAGAGTGAAGCTTTGTCAGTCTTTGAGGCTGCACAGGCTTGGTCACTTACTGGTAAGGGCAGCAAAGTGGCTGAGTCCACATCGAATGCGGGAAACCTGGACTTCTGGGTTGAACTCCGTCAAGCCAAAGAGAGTGGGTGGAATCATTTCTGGAAGAGCAGTTTCCACTAGGTTTGGTCCTTTCCCAAGAATTCCATAGCCCCAGACAAAAACATGTCCTTCTCCTACATTACAGGAAAAACAATGGTCAGTAAGTCAAACCAAGAGCAGCCCTCACTCACTAGAAATTCAAACTGCACCACCAAGATGTATTATATCCACATGGATTTTTTTTTTCCTCCTTGCTTGGCAAGAACATTCTGACATATATTTAAAATCATGTTTCTTTTCTCCTCTCTTAAATTCTTGCCGGTGGACTACGTCTAACCAGGTCACCAATCTCGGAATACAAACTTCCCACATCCTGAGGGTAACCTGAACAGGACCCATCCATAAATCACTCAGAAACCCCATGTGAACACAGGAGAGCCTTCAAAGGACAGTTTTTCCTATGAACAGCTCTAAGTTTCACACTGATCAGAAGACCAAGCCAAGTTCTAAACGACTTCTGGCCAGATTCCTAAAACTCTTAGAAATGATTTTTTGGTTATAAGAATTTTAATACTCATCAGTGGTACCAGATGTTTAATCCCAGAAGCATGGCTCTCGGTATCTAAACCCTAAGGCTCTTCTATTTGATTTTTGTTTCTTGGCACAGTCTCTGGCCCAGACTAAGGGGCGGGGAGAAAACAGTTCATTCTCCACTGCAGAGGTTTGCTACAGAATTACTAAGCTCTGTGCTGTCTAGTTGTCTACACATAAATCACAGTTATTATTTTCCTGTCAAGAATGTCACCCTCACCCTCTATTAGCTGAATTCAATCTAACGCGATCTCCCCCAGCCACATTCCCTTCCTTAGGCTGAGGTCTGCTGCCTATGAGGCCAAAGGACACCAACCCTTCCCCATCCAACCCCGGTTGCCTACAACAGGGTCTCACCATTTAGCACAGCACAGCCTGTCCCACCACATGCAGCCTGCTCCACCTTGCCCACTCCTGAGAAGGGTAAGCACTGGGGGATGTTCACCTGAATCAAAGGAAGGGTCCACACTGTTAGGAAGACAAACCAGTGAGAACTTGGAAATATTCTGGTCTTGTGTACAGAGAAGATAAGTCCCAGTTCATTCATACGTGCCACAAATATTCCCCAAACACTGAACATATGCTAACCATCTAACTGAGTGTTGGGAACATGAGAGACAGCAAGAAACCTGGTTCCTCTCTGAGTTTAGTCTAGTGGAGAAGACAGATGCCACACAAAATTAACATAAAATTAATTTGTCCTGAATGCAATGAAGGAAAGTACAGGGTCTCTGAGAATGAATGTCAAGGAGACCAATCTAGTTCAGGGGGAGGAACAGTTGGGGAAGGCGACCTGAAGGATAAGCAGGAGTAACTGGGTGAGGGGAGAAGAGCAGGATATTCCAAGTAGGGGAGATGGCACGTGCAAAGGGAATGAGTGAGCAAGGCACGTTCAGGGCAGTTAAACAAGTCAGAGTGGCTGAAGCAGAGGGACGAGGGAGAATGTGGTACAAGATACTAGCAGGGAAAAGGGAAGCCAGATCATGCAGGATGCTGTGGACTACAGTAAGAATTTGGTCTTTATCCTAAGCACAGTGAGAGGCCAGTAGGGGTTCTAAGTAGGAGAAAGAAATGATTTCTGGAAGGGAACATGATGGTCGTGGGTAACAATGGAGAAGAAAACAGAGCATGGGGGAGGGGTTGGGGTGGGGTGAGCATAAGTTCACTTTCAGACACACTGAACTCGCACTGCCTAGAGATGGCTAAGTGGAAATGTCAAGTGCTACTTAGTGATGTCTAGAGCTCTGATATGTAAGCTGGAGAGTCATTAGCATATAGATGGTAATTGCAGCACAGGTACAGATAAGATCTTCTAAAGGGGGAATATAGAGAAAAGGAGAGCAAAGTCCACTCCAGGAGGCTCTTCAACATTTAAAGGCCTGGCAGAAGAAGAGACCCAGTAAGTGAGATTAAGAAGGAACAACAAGAAAGACGAGAGCAATAGTAGAGTCTAGTCACCAGGGCAAGAGGAAGAGTTTTTTTCACAAAGATGTCATGGTTAATGTCAAATGCTGCTGAGAGGTCAAGAAAGATAAAGATTGAAAAATGTTCTCCAGATTCTTTATTATTATTTTAGCAACATGGAGGTCCCTGGCAACCATAGCAAGAGCCACTCAGCAAACGAATAAGGGTGAAACTCAGTGGAATGGATTGAGGAATGAGCAGGAGACAGTAGATAAATGCAGCTCTTGAGATGCTTGGCCTAAAAGGGAAGCAGGAAGTAAAGCAAAGAGGTAGGGAGTGGGAAGAACAGGAGGAGGTGGAGGAGTCCACGTAGAGCTTTTTAAGATAAAAGACACATGAGTCAAGTGTAAAGATTGATAGAGGGGCCAATAGAGAGGAATAGGTTGAAGTTTTGGGAAAGAAGACCCAACAAATGGAAGTATGGCTTCTGAGGAGGTGGGAGGAGATGGGATACAGGGCACAGAGCGAAGAATTAGCTTCAACAGGAAGAGATATACCTCCTCCACTGCTAGGAAAAGGAATGGATCCAGGGTGTGTACAGACACAGTTAAGTGTGTAGGAGTCATAGTGAGAAACTGAGGGCATTCTCATCTGATAGCATCTGTTTTCTCCATTAAACAAGAGGCAAGATCTTCTGCTGAGAGTGAGAGATGGGAGGGCCAGGGATTTGGAGAGTGAAATGTGGCCAACTGAGCTTTCCAGCAGGATTTGGTTTTGGCACTTCTACTGAGGAATAACTTTGGAAAGATAGATTTTAAGTGCTTCAGTGACAGCCATAAATCTTTATAGATTCACTTTCAAATAGAGACAGCTGAAAGATAACAGTCCTTAAGTTGATTCAAAAAGAATAAAGGGGCTTACTGATCTAGAAAATGTATGCTTAGGTGAAGTGAGGCTGTCAGGGCTGGGCCTGGCCTCTGCTGCTTGGCTCTCAGAGAGCTTCTTTATCTCACTGTGCTCTGGCACAAGGTCCTCAGCAAACACTGGGATACTCTAACAAAAAGCCACTGGAAACTACCACTGTTGTCACTGACAGGATGAGGCTCCAGCCACAGTGAAGAATCAAGGTTGTGATGGGCTACTTCTAAGATGACCCCCAATAATCCCCATGAACCCATTCACACCCATGTGTGATCCCCGCCCTTATGTGAGGACTGAACCTAGTGACTTGCTTCTCATGAGCAGAATGCCAGCAAAAGTGAAGGAAGGTCACTGCCAAGATTAAAATATAAAACACTGGCTCCTGTCTCACTGGCACTCTCTCTTGCCTTCTCATTTGCTCACTCTGATGAAGCCAGCTGCCATGTTGTAAGCTACCACATGGAGAAGTCTACATGGCAGGGAACCAAGGAAGGCTTGGCCAACAACTATTAGCTAGCCAACTGCCAGCAAGGAAGTGGAGTCCCAGTCTAACAGTCCACGAGGACCTGAATCCTGCCAACAACCACTGGTGTGGTCCTGAAGCATAGCCTTTCCCAGTTGAACCCTAAGATGACTGAAGCCTTTGAGAGATTTGGAGCCAGGAGACCTAGCTAAGCCACCCCAAGATTCTCGACCCACAGAAACTGTGAGATAATAAATGTGTGCTGTTTAAGCCACTAAGTTTTGGGGTCATTGGTAATACAACACATAACAATGATATGATGCTGGACACGTCCCCCAAAGGAAGACCATGGGAGACATTTTTCTCAGGCCTTGGTATCTGAAAGAGCAGTACTTCTGAATGCTTTATTTGCTGTTTATCTTACAGAAACAATGAATCATTTAAATGACATTTTCTTCTTGGCTTTGGCTACTAGGAAGCTCAGAGTCAAATCTGCAACCACTTCTAACTGACCAGACCATAGAGAATGTATTTTTTCATCTTATTAGCTAATCTTTAGTTTCCTTTAGTGCAGGTTTATCATTAATCTTTTTTCTCCATTCCTCTCACTTTTTTTTTTTTAATTATAGTTGACAGTCAATATTATTTTATATTAGTTTCAGGTATATAGCACAGTGGTTAGACAATTATATGAATAACGAAGCGATCCCCCCAGTAAGTCTAGTACCCACCTGGCACCATATGTAGTTACTACAATATTATTAACTATATCCCCTATGCTCTACTTTACATTCCTGTGACTATTTTGTAACTACCAATTTGTACTTCTTAACCCCTTCACCTTTTTCATCCAACTCTCATTAACATATATTAAAACCCTTCTGTATTTGTCAAAGTTTGATGATATTAAGGAATATAGAATGTTTTTTAAATAAGCCTTATCTTTTATAGATGAAAGCTGATATCAAGGATTTGCTTCAAAGTAATCGAGGGCAGAGTAGATGGAATTATAGATGTAAAAACAAAATTGGCCATTACAGAGCATGTTTTTTTTTGGAGGGAGGAGAGGCTTGTATAACCTTGTGACTATACTAAAAACCAGTAAATCATATACTTAAAAATCATGAATTATATCTTTTTTAAATGAGCCATTAGTTGGCAATTATTAAACATGGGTGATGGGTACATAGAGATTAACTATGCAATAAGCTATACTTTTTGTTTATATTTGAATTTTTCCTTAATAAAATGTTTAAAATTCTACTGTATTGTACTGATGGTGGTTCACTTCAGTGTGAAGAAGGGGATAGTGAAGAAAAGAGGCCACAGGCAGGGTTTCTACTGCTTTATCTGGGTAGGACAGCACAGGTGTCTTCATAGAGCTTATGATCTGTGTGCTCTGGGGGCGTATGTGTTATACTGAAACAAAAAGCATACTATAACATCATAGGAACTTAGATAAACAGCCTCATATCCCTTTTAGAACAAGACAGGTACCTGAACATACTTAAAATATGGCTGTAAATCAGTATTATCTCATTGAAGTATTGATAATGATGGCTTTTGAATCTAAGCTTTCTTTCCAGGCTATAATGAGACTGCCAAAAACTTGGAACCTTGAAGAGGCAGTCTCACAGTAGGTTAGGCCTTAACATCTTAGCACGTTGGTGAAGAACCTCTTATAAATGTCCTTATCACATTATATTTCCAAACCTCCCAGCACCATGCTGTATACATCACATTTGGTGAAGAACCTCTTATAAGTGTCCTTAACACATTATATTTCACGTTATACATCACATTTTGGTGAAGAACCTCTTATAAATGTCCTTAACACATTATATTTCCAAACCTCCCAGCACCATGCTGTAAGTACCTGTGTGGAATCAGTGACAGAGGCCAGCTGCAGGTACTCAGAGTTGCCCCAACCAAAGAGGCCTCCATCAGCAGACACAGCCAGGCAGCAATCACCATAGGTGGCAACCTGGACAATCTTCACTCCGGTAAGGTCTCCACCCAGCTTGGTGGGTACACTGGTGATATTGTAGTGACCCAGACCTAACATGATGGAAAATACTTTTACTTATTTATTCTCTTAACAAACAATTATATAGGCTTACTATATGTCAAATACAGTTTTAAGCACTTTACAAATACCAACTCAGAAATCCTGTGCTATGGTAACTTCCTTCTCTATGCTTTCTCAGAGGAAGAAAAAGACATAATTGTAATTAGACCATTTTAAAACCCTGTAAATTGTCTAGGTCTAATTCAAGTTAGAAAATTTCTCAAGATGAAAGACCACTATATGATGAACCTATTAGACTTTGCATAAATTACGACAAGCAATTTCTAATGCAATGTTGGGCTTGCTGGAAAATAAAGGAAATCTCTAAGAACCCATCCCAACCAAACCCTCCACCCCATCCCACCCTCAAAACGATAAATGGAAACAGGCAAACTGGCGTGGTAAACAGTAAACAGAGGAAAAGACAGGGCTTGCTTGAAGACAAAGTCACTACCAGCAATGCGACGGAGAGTAATCCCTGGGCAGCACACGTGGCAGAACACTAAACTACAGACTCCTGCTTAAACTGGCTTCCTCACAGGGGCTCAAAGCAGTTGTCAGACTAGCAGCACCCCTTCGCAACAGGCAAAAGCAAATCCAAATCCTCTCTGGAGAAAAGCATCTCCAATTTAGGCTCTTAGAGTTTCCACAAGTTAAATTCAATAAAATATGAGATCGCAATCAAAAATTACTAAACTCATAAGATGCCACTATGAGTGAGAATAAACAGAACCAACAAACAACCGATTTTAGACCCTCCAGACTTCAGACGCTGGAATTAAAATATACAAAATACAAATAACTCTGCATGCAATGTTCAAAGAAATAAAAGCAAGAATAAGAGACTATCAAGAATAACCAGGTAAATATGAACAGGAAACAATTAGAAATGAAAAAATATAGTCAAAATTAAAAACTCAGATGGGTGGCCAAAAACACAAACTACAATCTGAGAAAAGATAGGAGCATGAATTAAGATATGAAATATACAAAGAATTCCTTAAAATCAGTAAGAAAAAGACAAATAAGTCAACAAAAATGGGCAAAAATAACACATACATTTCAGAGAAGAAAAAACAAGACTGGTCAATAAACACGGAAAGATCCTCACTCTCAGTAGTAATTAGGGAAATGCAAATTCAAACCTGAGTGAAATACCATTTCACATCCATCAGACAAGCAAAAACTTTTAGGTAGACAATACCAAGCTTTGCCCTGCTGTTGTGGGGGTTACCTGTTACAACTATTTTAAAAAACAATCTTTGGAATACATATGCATACCCTATAACCTAGCACTTCCACTCACAGAATCTTCACTAGAGCTCCTAGAACTCTTGAACGCATCTACAAGGAGACATATAGATGGTCACAGAAGCACTGCTTGCTACATAACAAAAAGTTGTAAACCATCCAAATATCTATCAACAGGAAAATGAATAAATTGAGGTGTATTCCATAGTAGAATATCATACAGCTATAAAAATGAACTGCATTCAGTGAAGCGGGATACAAAATCAACACATGAAAATCAACCGCATTTCTATATACTAACAGTGAACAATCCAAAACAAGAAATTAAGAAAACAATTCTGTTTACAGTAGCATTAAGAAGAATAAAATACTTAGGAATTAACTTAATCAAAAAGGTGAAAGACTTGTACAATAAAAACTACAAAACATTGCTGAAAGAAATTAAAGAAGATATAGATGGAAAGACATGTTATGTTTATGAACTGGAAGACACAATATTGTTAAGATGTCAATACTATGCAAAGCGATCTACAGATTCAATGTCATTCCTATTAAAATCCCAACAATAATTTTTGCAGAAATAGAAAAATCCATCCTAAAATTCATATAGAATCTCAAAAGGATCCTAAATAGCTAAATGATCTTGAAGAAGAACAGATTTGGAGGACTCATACTTTGTGATTTCAACTCACTACAAAGCTACAGTAATCAAAACAGTGTAGCACTGTCAAAAAGACAAACATATACATCAATGGAATACAATAGGGAGCCCAGAAATAAACCCTCACTTATATTGGTCAAATGATTTTTGACAAGAGTCTCAAGACCATTCAATTAGAAAAGGACAGCCTTCTAACAAATGTGCTGAGAAAACTGGGTGCCCCCATGCAGCAGAAGAATAAAGCTGGACACTTAGCTAACACCATATACAAAAATCAACTCAAAATGGATCAAAAGACCTAAATGTAAGAGCTTAAATTATAAAACTATTGGAAGAAAACATAGGGCAAAAGCTTCACAACACTGTTTTTGGCAATGATTTCTTAGATATGAGCCCAAAGGCACAGGAAACAAAATTAAAAAATAAGTTATTTAGAAAGCCAGCTGATCCTAAGAGCTTTCATAACAAGGAGAAAAAATTTTTTTATTTTCTTTTTATTGTATCTGTATAAGATGACAGATGTTAACTAAACCTTTATGGTAATCATTTCACAATATATGCAAATCAAACCATCATGCTATACACCTTAAACTTACATAATGATATATATCAATTATTTCTTAAAAATGGGGAAAAAATTTAAAGAAAAAAATAAATGAATTTGGCTAATGAAAATTAAAAACTTTTGTGCGTCAAAAGACTATCAACAAAGTAAAAAGGCAATGCAAAAAATGGCAGAAAATATTTGCAAATCAAATAACTGATAAGAGATTCAGAATACAGAGAACTCAACAACCACAACAAAAACAACCTACTTAAAAAATGGGCAAAGGACCTGAACATTTTTCCAAAGATGATATACAAATGGTCAATAAGCACATGAAAAGATGCTCATCATCACTGACTATAAGGAAATGCAAACCACAAACGAAATAATCACTTCGCACCCATTAGGATGGCTACTATTAAAAATATATATACAAAAAAAAACAAAAACAAAAACAAAACCCAGAAAATAACGTGTTAGCGAGGATGTAGAGAAATTAGAACTTCATACATTGTGGTAGGAATATAAAATTGTGTAGTTGCTATGGAAAACAGTATGGCAGTTTCACAAAATTTTAAAATAAAATTACCAATGATCTAGCAATGCCACTTCTGGGTATATACCTAAAAGAATTGAAAGCAGGGTCTCAAAGAGAGATTTGGACACCTGTGTTCATTATTATTCCAAGAAGTAAAAAGTAGAAGCAACCCAAGTGTTCATCAGCAAAATGTGGTATATACATACGAGGGAATATTATTCAGCCTATGAAAAGGAAGGAAATTCTGACAGATGCTACAACATGGATAAATTTTGAAGACATTATGGTAAGTGAAATAAACTAGTTACACACACACACACACAAAGTATGATTCACTTATATGAGGTACCTAGAATAGTCAAATTCATAGAGACAGAAAGTAGAATAGCAGTTACCAGGGGCTGAGGAGGGAAGGAAGAATGGGGAGTTACTGTTTAATGGGTATAAAGTTTCAGTTTTGCAAGACGAAAGAGTTCTGGAGATGGATGGTGGTGACAGTTGCACAAGAATATGGATGTACTTAATACCAGTGAACTACATTTAAAAATGATTTTAAGATGGTAAATTTTATGTTATGTGTATTTAACCACATATCACATTTTTTAAAACTTGAAGAAAGACAAAAAACAAGTTCCAGGCTGGAGTTGGGCTCCCCAGCTATAAAGGGGAAAAAAGAAATTAATGAACTGTAGATACTTATAAAAGGGCTGAATCTTAAGAAACATAATGTTAAGTTTAAACCAATGTATGTAAGATACATATATACAGTATGACTCCTAAAAGAAACAAAACTAGTCAATACATTACTTAGGAGTGTGTATGTGCACATGTGTATAAATTTTTGTTCTCTCAAAGAAAGGAATAACAGAAATAAAATTTGGAATGGTGGATCTCCCTGTAGTAGGAAGAAAAGCATATGAAACAGGAGAGTCACACGTGGGTAGAATCTGCAGTATTGAGAATGTTCTAGGTCTTAAACTGGGTAGTGGTTTCACAAATATTGATTTTGTTATCATGTTTTGTAAGTTACATTTATGTTCTATATCATTTTTTGAGATAAAATTCACATAAGTTCACCATTTCAATCATTATAAAGTACATAATTGAGTGGTTTTCAGTATATTCACAATGTTGTGCAACTATCACCTCTAATTTTAGAACACGTGCATCACCCAGAAAGAAACTTCATATTCAATTGTAGTCACTCCCTATTTCCCACCTCACCCTCGACCCTGGCAACTGCTAATCTACTTTCTGTCTCTATGTATTTGCCTCTTCTGTACATTTCATATAAATGGAATTCCACACTATGTGTCTTTTGTGTCTGGTTTCTTTCACCTAGCATAAGATTTATACAGTTCATCCATGGTATAGCATGTATCAAAAGTTCAGTTATTTTATGGTCAAATAGCATTCCATTACATGTAAATACTGTGGTTTTTAAATTCATTTATCAGTTGATGGATATCTGAGTTGTTTCTAGTTTTTGGATATTATGAAGAATACTATGAACATTTGTGCACAAGTTTTTGTGAGGACAAGTTTTCATTTTTCTTGGATACATACCTAGGAGTGGAATTGCTGGGTCAAATGGTAATTGTTTAACTTTTTGAGGAATGGACAAACTGTTTCCCACAGCTGTTGTACCATTTTAGATTCCTACCAGCAATGTATGAAGGTTTGTATTTCTCCACATCCTTGCCAACACCTGTTATTATGTGAGGTTTTTTTCCTGAGAGTTACCATACCAATGCATGTGAAGTAGTATTTCATGGTATTGATTTGCATTTCCCTAATGACTATTTGTGTATCTTTCCATATGCTTATGGGCCATTTATATAGCTTATTTGGAGAAATATCTATATAAAACGTTTGCTCATTTTTTAATTGGGTTGTTTGTCTTGTTAGTGAATTATAGGAGTTCTTTATATATACTGGATACTAGACCCTCTTCAAATATATGACTTACAAATATTTCTTCCATTCTGTGGGTTGTCTTTTCACTCTGTTGCTCTTGTCTTTTGATGCATAAAAGTTTTTAAATTTTCGTGAAGGTCAATTTATCTATTTTTCCTTCTTTTGCTTATGATTTGGGTGTCATATTTAAGAAACTGCTGTCTAATCTGAGGTCATGAAGATTCACATCTAAGCTTTCTTCTAAGAGTTTTATAGTTTAGATTACATTTATGACTGATCCATTTTCAGGTAATTTTTGTAGATGGTGTATATAGGAGTTCAAATTCATTCTTCTGCATGTAGATATCCAGCTGTCTCAGCACCATTTGTTAAAAAGACTATTCTTTCCCCAATTAAATCGTCTTAGCACTCCTGTCAAAAATAATAGATCACAGATGTATGAGTTTACTTCTGGACTCTCAATTCTATTCTATTGATCTATGCTTATTCTTATGCCAGTGTTTTAATTACTGCTATAGCTTTGTAGTAATCTTTGAAATCAGAAAGTATGATTCCTCCAACTTTGTTCTTAAATTTTTTTTTTTTTTTGGCTACTTGTGGTAATTGTGGTAATTCTATATTAATTTTAGCATCAGTTTGTCCATTTCTACAAATAAGGCAGTTGGAATTTTGATAGGAATTGCACTGAATCTGCAGATCAATTTGGGGAGTACTGCCTACATATCATCTTTTGTATATTCTATAATACATATAAATTAAAAAGATTTTTTTTAAGTAATTCAAAATGTTGAAGATTTTTGAAAGAAAGGAATAGGATGCTCACATAGAAAGTACAAGAGAAAAGGAAAACAACTGATTTAGAAAGAATAGTCAGGGAAGCCTTCACTGAAGAGATGACATCCACGCTGAAGCCTACAGGATGAAAAGGAGAGCAGAGAGCATTCTAGGCTAAGGTCCTATGGCAGCAAAGAAGAGGGCAGGCTCTAGGAACTGACTGCAGGGGGCCTGCATGGCTGGACTCAGAGCCCAGCAAGCAAGGCAGTGAGGCTGAAGGAGGTGTAGCACATGACAGCAAGTTTTTAGAATGGCACCGGGAAACTTAGCCATGGTTATCTCCTGTGATGGGACTTTTACTCTTTACCTTATTCCTATCTATGCTGTCAAAATGTATCAACAATTTATTATTTCTATAAAAAGCTGCTTTTTAAAAATTACCCACATAGGATTTTAAAAATAAAGAGAAGCTTCAACTTTATATTTACCAAAAAGATGTACATTTAGAAAACTGGAATAGTAATTAAATTGGCACGCTTGAATTGACAATCCTCATTGCTAGAGAGGTTATGATTAAAGTGGTACTTCTGTACATTGCTGATGGCAGTATAAGTTGGTAAAACTTTTGAGAGGCAATTTAATAACACTCTGAAAACAAAAATATCCTAATCCTTCGACACACTCCTGAGACTTTATCCTAGGAATAACCCAAACGAAAGAAAAAGCTATACACACACACACACATATTTATACGGTATGTATATATATGTGTATATATATGTGTGTATACATATATATATATACACATATATATACACACATATACATATACACACACACATGCATACATATGATGGCATATTAGCTCCAATGGCTGCTGCACATCCTCTCCTCAAAAAGTATGCCTCCTCACGACAGGGTAATGATTAAGTAACTGTTCAATAAAATGATTAAATGGTTAATTTACCTTATGCTAAATTAATTTGATGTTATATTATACAAATACTAAAAACTGTAAAGGCGAAACTGTTAATATGGAAAAATGTTTTATGTAAATTTAAATAACCATATAAAATCAAACCTATGCTATTATTACTGTATAAAAGATGTACACATATGAACAAGGACTGGAAGAAAACATGAGAAAATGAACAAAGACGATTTGATGTGGTGGTAGGATTACTGAGGATTTACACAAGATTTAAATCTTAAATTTAAAGGCCCTTGCTTCAAACAAATATCAAAAACAAAAAATTAAATATATAAGGTTGATGAAGCTTATCCTTCGTTTCTCTTTCAATGATATTGTTCTTAAACTCAACCTCCTTTTAGGTGGCATTTGTTTCTTCTTGAAAAGGCTCAGAACTCTTTTGTTGAGGGGTGCTCCAATCCTCTAGCCAATCCTTTATTGATTCATTTCTATGGGAGCCAGGGGTGAGGGGATGGGCATGAGACAAACAAAACAGTGTTCCCCAGCAAGCAACAAGAGAGGTAAGAGTCAAATCAGGGAAGGTAGGTTCTAGCCCATGAGAGCCCTACGGCTCACAAAGCCATACTGCACTATCCCCCGGGGTGAAAGGTACACTACCTGTTTGCCCATCGGCACCCCATCCACAAGAATAGACTTCTCCTTTATCCGTTAGGAACAGACTATGGTCCTGACCACAGGCGACCTATTAGACAGACAGAGGTAAGGTTTATTGAGAAGAAATCCTTAGAAGCCCAGAGTCCTAGTCAATGGACTCAAAGCTCAGTAGCATTCCCTACCGCTCCTGAGCACCCAGTGGGCTGGGTCCAGGCAGGCCCTTATCTTTTCTCAATGCACCGCAGCCTAGCTTTTGTCTCCCACTCCACTGAACCTGCTCTTGCTAAAGTAAAGTGTCAGGTGTCGTAAGGAGCAAACTCAAGAGCTCTTCCACACTTTCCCACCTGAGGAACCACTCCCCCCTCCAAAAACCTTTCTCTTTGCCACTCCTCTCTTCTGCCTGTCTAATAGCATCCAGTCTCTGCCCAGCCTCTACTTCTTACCTTTCAGTGTTGGAATCCTCCAAGGTTGTCTTTTGCCCTCTTCTCTCCTCACTCTTCACACTTCCCTGGGAAACTGCATCCATTCCCAAGGCTTTTGCTGTCACCTCCATACTGTTATCTCCAGTCCCAACAACTCTACTGAATTGCAGACCTATTTTCCTAACTGCCTAATGAAAAGCACCCTTTATTGAACAGTTATGTCAGGCACTGTGTAAGTCAACAACCAAGACCACCCAGTACAAAACTGAATCTCAGGGAAGGTTGGTAACTTGCCCAGTTAACATGTGGAGAAGCAGGGACTTCAATTCACATCCATGTGACTCTGAAGCCTGTGCAAGAAGCACTACACTCAACTGCAAATTCACTCTTTCCCTCTTCTTCACTTCCCCCTCCCAGCCAACCCAAGCCTACTCCTCCTACAGTTTGCCCCAATCTGGGTTGAGAACATCAGCAGCCACTCATCTGTCTATGGAGTCACACTCAACTCCTTCCAGCTCATTCCCTGCCCGTCTAATCGAACCTCAAATCCAGTCAATTCTCCTTACACGTCTCCCACCTGTCCCTTTTCTCCGTGGCTTCTCACGCAGCCTTCATCACTTCCTCCCCCGACTAACCTCCACATCATGGCCAAAATTATCTTTCTAAATAGATCATGATTTGCTGTCAATCCCCCTGCTTAGAACCTTTGATAGGCCCCAACCGTCAAGAGGATAAAGTCTAAACTCCTTAGCAAGACATTCAAGACCCTGCACTGTTCACTCTGAACCTATCTTCCAGCCTATCCCACAACACTCCCTTGTAAGCATACCAAACTCCAGCCACACTGCACTTTCTCAGCGGTTAAAGCCTCCAGCTGCTCCCTCCTCTCTGCCAGAAAACTTTTCCTACCACCCATGCCAGGACTATCCGGTCAATTCCTCTGCCACCTCCTCCACGATGCCTTCTCTCCCTTCCATTCCACCCTTGCTAAACAATTCCCGTTTTGGTACTCTTATAGCACTTTTTACATACATTCACTTATGTGTTTAGTATTCAGGTACTTATTATAAGTACCTACCATGTGCCAGACACTGCACTAGGGTTGGGAATAAAATGATAAGCAAGACAAAGCCAGCCTGGAACATACACAGTGCTGTGATACACTCTGATACAGCTAGTTTTTTTTTTAACCTGTCTTCCCAACTAGAGTATTATCTCCCCAAACTTATTAAACTTTGTACCCTCATGATCTACCACAAATCCTGGCTTATAGTATGCAGACAATATAATCTTCACTAAAATAATTAAGAAAATCTGCCTATCAAATTTGCCATCACTCCCTTTCAAAAGTGCCCCAGGAGGCAGGATGAATGGCTCTCAGCCCATACCTCTTACCTGGACCACCTGTCCATCGAAGTCCTGCATTCTATGGACTTTGTGACTTTCACTACAGCCGGGAACCATTTGGGGAGAAACAAGAGATATGGTCATGGTGGTACCGTGGGGTTCTGACTCCTTCCCTGTCACTCCTAATACTGCCCACTCCGCCACAGTAACTATTAGGGAAATTCTCAAGGTCGGATATAAGGCAGAGTTAGACCTAGATAGACATGAAAGTAAAACAAAACAAACAAAATTCTTTGCTGATTTTCATATGCTGCCAGAGTTGACACTGGTATTTAGAACAACCAGCATAATGCAAGGAATTAAGGGTAAATTTTTTTTAAGACTAAATGAATAGGACTGAAACAGAGGAGAATTTTTGAAGTTAATCAATTTGGTTAAAAATACAAAACTAATTGAAAGAAGTTCTACACATTACAATCAATGCTCACGGGCCCTCCCCTTCCACCAAACTCATGTAGAAAGCTCAACCAGCAGTGGAACAATCCTCTCCACAGCTTTCCAGAGAATTCTCACTGCTCCTCACACACAAGGAATCTTGCTTACTGCTCTGTGGCTCTATCACACAGTAATCATTCAAGAAATGTTTAGTACTTAACACAATTGGGGGAAAGAGTAGTTTTTTCAGGAACTCACCTGTAAATTTCATTTTCAACCACCTTTCTTCCACACTGCCCATAAGAATTGTTTCCCATGCTGAAGACTAAAAAATAATACCCTCAGTTAAATCAATTCTTAAGAGTCTGAGAATATCAGGTTCATGAAGTTCTAGAATGTCAGGACTGGAAGGCAGTCTCAGAGAGTGATCCTAGTCCAACCACTCACCCTAGCTGCCAGTTGGTTTCCTTCTCCAATATTCCCAGCCCAAGCAGGCAGAGCCACAGGCATGTTGGGGTCTAGATGTGCTGCAACTGCCTGGGTCACCTTTACTGTTCTGCCTGCCTTTCACCCTCCCCCTCCCGGGATTCCACCTTACACAAGGCAAGTACCTCCTGTGAGAGGCGTCAGCATTCCCATTTCCTGAACCTGTCACTAGGTTCCCCTCAATGCAAAATCCCTCTTGAAAGAGTTTCTAAATACCACCTTCATTTTTCCCTACAAAGTATACTTAGCCAGAAAATTAAATTTGAAAGTCAAGCTGGCCTTTCCCTAGAAATAACCGCTGTTCATGAGAGGGTTGGGCTTATCTGGGAGCCTTGACTCTGAAAGCCTCTCCACCACTTGGTAGAAGTGTTAGCAAACAGGCTTCTTTCAGTACAATAGAAAAAAATCAAATGCATGTGCAGCCCAGCTTGGCGACTTTATGTAAAGAAAGTAGGAGGCTTTGATAAGGCTGCCTGATGTGTGCTGTGACATTTATAGATACCTAAGATTTTCCAAGAACCATAGAGAGCAGAGAGCATAAAAGATTTAGCCAGGGCTGACCAATACAGCTCTCCTGAGCCATCCTAACTGATTTGCTCAGGAAATGCCAACAGCTTCACTAATTAGATGAGGCTAAATCAAACAAGCCACTTGAGGCTCAACGGCAAGAAAGTGGCTCCCCCACTCCTCCAGCAATCTTGAACATGTCAATTCACCTCCTTCACCATCTGTGAGGACAAGAGAGTGGGCTCTGCCGCATGAGACCTGTAGCACCTGTGTCTCCTGAGGTCTGTCGAGAGGAAGTAGAACAGGTGAGGGCTCCAAAACATATTCATATCCCCTTGCTGTAACAAAAACAACCAGGTTCATTACACTGATCGAGAGTCATAGCACTTCTAACATTAAAAATCATATTGTCCAACCCCCACATTTTTAAACACAGATTTGAATGACTTACTCAAGGCACACAGGCTACTAGTGGAGCTAGAACTAGAATCCCAGTCTCCAACTCCCAACTCACTGCACCACTTTGCTGCCATTAAATATTGGGTAATTGAAAAGCATACTTAGTCTTATTTTAAAAATCTCTTTAAATGTCATTTAATTGTTTGAATTTTTAAGGAAAGTAAAAGCATTTTCTTTCTGCAATGCCCACTAAAATTTCTTAGTAAGGTGAAGAACAGCAAATATTGTTATATTAAAAAGAGGCAAAAAAAAAAAAATGTAGATGCATTTACTTGTATATATATTAAATCTCTCTAGAAAGATAACCTAGAAACTGTTAAAACAGGTTGTCATCAGAGACAAAAACCATGTGGCTGGGAGGCCAGAGGTGGAAAGCAACTTTTCATCATATATTCTACTGTGCCTTTAGGATGTTGAACTATATATAAAAAAGAAAATTTTAATATTTAAATAACCACATAAAGGGAAAAGTTTATGAGAAGTCACTCTAAAGAAGAACCTCATTGTTCTTTACAATCCCAATGGAGAAGCCAGATTGGACTATGTAAATAATTCCTCTTCTATGTTTTAACCGATGAGCTTTTGAATATTTATAAGGTAGGCTGGAGTTAAAGAGAAGGTCTGTAAATGCAATGGTTCTCAACCTACACTCCACTAAATAACTCATTTTCTCTTTTGAATGCATGCTTAAAAAGATTTTGTCTACCAAATAAATGGCATTATTACTGTTATAATAATATACTTGCTTATTTGTATTCTTTAGTGACTAATATAATTTTCAGACAGAGCTTTTGATCAGCATAGAATAACTGGTTCATCACAACAAGATAGGATTCTAAGCAAAATCAGAGAAACTGGACAATGTTGTTAGCTTATATGGCTTTATTAGCTGAAAATATATAGTACTTAAGAATACTGAAAAGTGACTCACATCCCCCTTTACTATATGCAAAAATCCTAAGGGCCTGGGAAGCAGTAAACACCTAACATTTAAAGGGAATCTGGCTCTAGATCCAACTACCAATTGACAGAAAATATAGAGGATCACAAAAAATGAGGACATACTCAGTAAACCCCAGACTTAAAAATTCTATAGGATAAAAACATGATTTCTTTAATAAATAAGTTTTAGATAAAAAAGATTAAAACAAACTTAAAAGACTTTTAAAAGTCTTATCAACCAATTGCAATGTCTGGACCTTATTTGGATCTTGATTCAAATAAATTTCTAAAAATTAAAAATTTAATGACATTTATGAGACAACTGGCAATTTGAACATTGACTAGAAAATTGATGATATTAAGAGATTATAATATTAATTATTTTTATATGTGATCATGTTGTTAACTTTTTTAAAGTCCTTATTTTTTTAAGAGATGTACTGAAATATTTATGAATGAAATCAATAATATTAGGAATTCCTTCAAATTTATTGAGGAGAAGGTGGGAGAAACGAAAACAAGACTGGCATGAGTTGATAACTGCTGAAGCTGGTGACAGTATACAGGATGCATTACACTAGTCTGTCCATTTCGACATATGACTAAAGTTTTCCTAATTAAAGGTATAAAAAAAAGTGATGTGGCATCTTACAGCTAGTAAGACTTCAATACTAGCTTACAAAATAACCTGATTTAAAATTAAGTGAAAAAAAGCAGAAAACAAAATATATGCTATGATCAAAATAAAATATAAATGAACAGAAAAAAATGAAGGTCTGTCTGATATATATAAATGAACAGAAAAAAATGAAGGTCTGTCTGGTATATACGTCTAGGTAACTTCTCCCTTAATTTAAAAAACATTTCTTATTTTTCTCATTATATTGTTTGGCTAATGTCTACTTTTAAAAATGTCATTATAAATGATTTCTAACATTTTTACAACTTTCAAACAACTAAAATAAAGCCTCCATCTTAAGGAGTTCATTCAACTTTTTTCCCAGACCATATTCTAGGTACTATAGAGTATTTCGGGCTATCTCCAAGCTAGGAAAGAAAGGTCATCTCTTTGGGGCCAAAAGGGAACATCTTTACTTAACAGCAAATGCCTTTTTGCCTAGAGGTTCAATATTATTACCAAAGAGGCTGAAAAACAATTAGTGCAGATGGTTTCAAACAATATTCCTTTAAGACTCCATCTAGCTTGTCATATGGTTTGGTTTATGTAGTCGAACTCATGAAAATCCAAAGGGAGCTTTCTTAGACCAATCACAGCAGAGAGAAGCCAAGGTGAGAATGCTTACTTTTATCTTTCCGGCTCCTATGAAATCCAAGCTGAGAATCTTTGTTAAGTCCCATACCCCAAACCTTCGTAACATCTTTGGTTTTAGAAGACAGCAATGTGAACCCATAGCCACAAGCAGCTGATGAAATCTGAAAAAGAGTTCCCATAAGGAATTAACCTATATATGCGATATCAAGTTTTTTTCAGCAACTTATGACAGGTTATTTACTCAATCCAAAAGTACATACTATTAAGATAGAAACTAACATTTATTGAACATTTACTATGGGTTAAGTGTTTGATATGTATTATCTCATTTAATCTTTACAGGGATCCTATGAACTAGGTATTATCATCATCCCCACTCACCCGGACAGTCTAGCATAGTAGTTAAGTTGAATACTGCCTTAGTTTACATCTTTGCTCTACTCCTTACCAGATGTAGACCTAAGATAGATTACTTAACTTCTCTGTATCTGTTTCCCTCTCTGTAAAATGGAAATAATAAGTGTGTTTCTCATTGGGTTGTTCTGAGGACTAAATTAGTTAATAGAGCTAAAATACTTACAGTAAATAGTACCTGACTTAATGTAAGAGCTTCATAATGTACTTGTTATTATTGTTACTACTACTAATAGTAGTATTTGGTAAATGAGAAAAATCAGGTTTCCTAGAGATTAAGTAACTTGCCTAATATAGTCACAGAGCTAATAAATGGAAACTATTTGATTACAGCATGCATATAATATCTCAAAAAGTCCAGTTTCGATGAAAAAGTACAAGACATGCAAAGAAGCAAGTAAGTGTGACCTATACCAAGGGGAAAAAAGCAGCCAAAAGAAACTGACAGTAAGTGGACCTAGATGTTGGATTTGTCAAAAACTTTAATGAACTGTTGTTCAAATAATTTAAAAAAAAAAAAAACTGTTTAAAGAATTAAAGGAAAACATGATGACAATGACTCAACAAATATGGAAGCTGAATAGAGAAATACAAATATTAAAACCTAACTGGAAATTCTAGAGTTGTACACTAATCAAAACAAAAAATTCACTATATAGGCTCAACAGCAAATTTGAACTGGTGAAGAAAGAATCAGTTAACTTAAAGAAATATCAATAGAAATTATTCATTCTGAAGAACAGGGAAAAATTTTTTTTAAAAATGAACAGTTGCCTCAGAGACCTATAACATAACAGGAAGTGTATCAACATTTATGTAATGGGAGTCCCAGAAGGGCAAGAGAGAAAGAGGCAGGTAAAAAATATTTAAAGAAATAATGGCAGAGCCAAAAGTATACAATGGCGAAAGGAAGTCTCTTCAATAAATTGTTGGAAACAGGAAAGCCAGATGCAAAAGAAATTACACCGCTATCTGACACCATCACAAAAATTAACTCAAAATGGATTGAAGACTTGGATATAAGACCTAAAACAATAAAATACATAGAAGAAAACATAGGCATTATACTTACCAACCTTGGTCTCAAGGGGTTTTTGTGAACTTGACCTCAAAGACATAGTAAGTAAAAGAAAAAAAAAATGGGACTACATCAAACTAAAAAGTTTCTGTTCAGCAGAAGAAATCAACAATACAAAAAGACCACCAATCAAATGGGAGAAGATCATTGCAAACAATCCTCCGATAAGGATAAATATCCAAAATATATAGAGAATTCATACAACTTGACAACAAAAAAACAATCCAATAAAAAGTGGGCAGAGAATCTGAACTCTTTTGCAAAGAAGACGGCCAGCAGATACATGAAAAAATGTTCAACAGCATTAGTTATAAGGGAAATGTAAATCAAAACCACAATGAGACACCATGTCATACATGTTAAAATGGCTGCTGCCAACAAGACAAGAAATAACAAGTTGGAAAGGATGTGGAGAAAAGAGAATCCTCGCACATTGCTGGAGGGAATGTAAATTGGTGCAGCCAGTATGTTAAACAGCATGGCATTTCCTCAAAAAATTAATAACAGAGCTACCATGTGACATATGACCTAGCAATCTACCTGAAAATTTGAAAATACTTATTTGTAAAGATATATGTACCCCTATGTACACTGCATCATTACTCACAATAGCCAAGACATAAAAACAACCTAAGTGTCTTTAGATAGATAACTGTATATATGTGGTATATATATACAATGGAATATTACTCAGCCATTAAAAAATATGAAATAGTGCTATTTCCAACAACATGAATAGATCTTGAGACTAGTATGCTAAGTGAGGTAAGTCAGATGAAAAAAGACAAGAACTGTGTAATATCATGCATATATGGGATATAAAACAAAAAGCAACAAATGAACGAACAAAACGAACATACAAACAAATGAAACAACAAACTCAGAGATACAGACAACAGAATGGTGGTTACAGAGAGGATGATGGGTAGAGGGAGAGCTATGAAGATAAAGGGGGTCCAAATACACGATGACAGGAGACTAGACTTGGGGTGGTGGGCACACAATAGAGTATACATATGTTGTATTATAGAGTTATACACCTGAAATTTATATAATTGTTACTTTAATAACTTTAATAAAAAATTTTTAAAGAGTGAACATTAGCATTTGAAAACAAAGAAAAAGAATGGCAGAAAATTTACCAATGGATCAGTTGTAGGCAAAACAACGGATCAAGATTGATCAACAAATCAGTTAAACTCTTGAAAAACTGAGAAAATCTTAAAAACAACAAAAAAATGGATTCATCAAGTATAAGGGAACAAGATCAAAAGCTAACTTCTCATCAGCAACAATGGAGACCAGAAATCAGAATATTTTCAAAGTGCTGAAAGACAAAAACTGCTAACCAAGAATTCCATATCCAGCAAAACTATCCTTAGAGAAATGAAAATAAAATATACAATCCCCCAAACTAAGAGAATTCACTGCTAGTGGACCTGCCATAATAAGCACTAAAGAAGTCCTTCGGTCAACAATACTGTATTAAATACTTCAAGATTACTAAGACGCTGGATCTTAAATGTTCTCACCACAAAAAAGAAACGATAATTCTGTGATATGGTAGATATGTAAGATAATGCTATGGTGGCAATCATACTGTAATACAGAAATGTATATGTTCATACATTTATACAGCCCATTGTACACGTTAAACTTACACAGTGTTATATGTCAATTACATCTCAGTTGTTTTTTTTTTTAAATATTTCAGGCCAAAAGGAAATGACAGTAGATGGTAACTAACAATCACAAAAAGAAATGAACTGTACCAATGAAAGTAATTATACAAGTAATTATAAGACATGTAAATATATTTTTTCTCTTCTCTTGAATGATTAGAAAGACAACTGCATAAAATAATTACAGAATTGTATTATGGGCTTAAAACACATAAAGATATAATATATATCACAACAACCACACAAAGGAGAGAGGAGGAAATGAAGCTATGTTAGAACAAAGTTGTTGTTTTTCAGAATTAGGTCACTATTAATATAAAGTAGATTGTATAAAGTAAGATACATATTGTAATCCCAAGAGCAACCACCAAAAAAAAAAAAAATACTAAAATAATACATAGTGAAACATCCAACAAAAGGTCCACTAGAAAAATATCTATTTAAGATAAAAGACAGTAAAGCAAGAGCAGAGGAACAAAAACGACAGAAAGAAACAGCAAAATAACAGGTGCAATCCAACCATATCAATAATTATATTAAAAGAACATGGATTGAATAACATCAGTGAAAATGGTGGAACAACAACAACTCTGGCCAATATTGTCAGGGTCACCTTTTCAGAACTCTGGAAATTAACCAAAAGCTTAGAGCAATCTGGAGTGTTTACTCGAGAGGCAGTTGAATCTCAGCAAGAACAGCATGATTTGTGGTGTTTTAACTTCACCTCTCCTCAACTCTCAAGTAGCCTTGACAACCAACAGCTTACAATCATGCTGAAAATTGGCAATCTAGCAGCCACTGAAGGAGGCAGAGTGGAATTGGAACTTCAAAGCCTCATTCCCAGAGAATTCTCATTTGAACTATCCCATTTATCTTTTGTCTCTGTGAATTTGCCTATTCTAGATATTTCATATAAGTGAAATCATACGATATTTATACTTTTGTATCTAGCTTATTTCACTTAGTATGATGTCTTCAAGGTTCATCCATGTTGTAGCATGTGTCAGAACTTCATTCCTTTTTACAGCTGAATAATATTTCGTTGTACGTATATACCACATTTTGTTTATCCATTCACCCGTTGATGGACACCTGGAATGCTTCTACCTTTTGACTGTTATGAATAATGCTACAGTAAGCATTGCTGTACAAGTATCTGAAAACCTGTTGTCAGTTCTTTTGTGTATTTACCTAGGAATGGGATTGCTGGATCATACAGTAATTCTTTCTGTGTGGTTCCCTGGAAGGCCCTACTTGTGAGGCAGTATTTATTTGACCTGATCCCTTAGTAAAGATGGGGAAATTTATTGTTTACATGACTTAAGAAAATCTGTCCAATTACTAGCTGTCTACTAAGCTAACTGAACAGAGACCTTAGTAGCTACACATGACAAAGAATATTAACTTTATCAAATTAGTTCAGAAAAGTCACTAAACAACAATAAACAGCAACAACAAACCCTAGGGAGGTGGGAATATTTTATTTCCAGAGTTGTCACATAGTATCATTTTTAATATCCAGTTTTCAACAAGAGAAAACACAAGAGATGAAAAGAAATGATAAATTATAGCCCATATACAGGAGAAAAAAATGCAGTCAACAAAAATAGCTCCTGCACAGAGTGGAGTGAACATGGACGGTATAGGTCAGCATAACAAAGGAGCACAAGGAAACATTTCAGGTGATGAATATGTTCACCATTTTGATTGTGGTGATGGTTTCACAGATGTACACATATGTCAAAACCTATCAATTGTACCATTTATTGTATGCCAGGTATAATTCAATAAGTCTGTTAAAAATAACTCTTAACTAGTGTTAATATTTTGTCTCTGGCCTAGTACTAAGAACTTTTATACTTTTTGGTTTTTGCTTTTTATTTTTAAATAAAAAATGAGGGAGATTTAAAAAATTGCTCCTGCAGAAGCCTAGATATTAGACTTAGGACAAAGACTCCGAAATCAACTATTTTAAATACATTCAAAGAACTAAAAGAAACCACATGTGAAAAACTAAAGGAAAGTATGAATACATAGAAATTTTGAAGCTAAAAAGTACAATAACTGAAATTAAAAATTCACTAGATGAGTTCTCATCATATTTGAGCAGGCAAAAAAAATAATCAGCAAACTTGAAGATAGTTCAACTGAGCTTCAGATACCTGTGGGACAAACCAAGCATACTACCATACATATAATGAGAGTCCCAGAAGGAGAGAAGAGAAAGGGGCAGAAAGAATTTTTGAATAAATAATAGGGTATAGTGGATGGGATAAATAGGAGCACAGAGAATTTTTAGTGCTGCAAAAATAATCTATATAGTACTATAATGACCAATACATGTCATTACACATTTGTCCAAATCCACGGAGTATACCACATCAAGAACAGACCCAAATGTAAACTATGGACTTTGGGTGATTATGATGTATCAATATAAGATCATCGATTTTAACAATGTATCAGTTTGGGAATGTGGGGGCGTTGATAATGAGGGAGGCTATGCATGTGTGTGTGGGAAATCTCTGTATCTTCAGCTCAACTGTCCTGTGAACCTAAAACTGCTCTAAAAAAATTGAGTCTTAAAAGAAAAAAAAAGAATGGCCCAAAACATCTCAAATATGATGAAAACATGAATCTAGACATTCAAGAAGCAAAATGAACTCCAAAAAATAAACTGAAAGATATCCACACATAGAAACATCATAATCAAATTGTGAAAAGTAAAAGACAAAGAATCTTGAAAGCAGCAACAGAAAAGTAACATCACATATAACAGATCTTCAATAAGTTATATAGCTGATTTCTCATCAGAAACCATTTAGGCCAGAAGGTAGTGAGATGGCTTTTCTTTCAAAGTGCTGAAAGAAAAAAAAAAAAAAAAAACCTGTCAACCAAGAAATCTACATTCAGTACAACTATCTTTAAGAATGATATTTAAAAATAAAACGAAGATGGTGAAGATGTGGGGAAACTGACATTCTCATACATTGCCTGTGGGAATGTAAAATGCTACAGCCACTGTGGAAAACAATCTGGAAGTTCTCCAAAAGGTTAAACATAGAAAGAATTACTATATGATCCAGCAATCCCATTCCTAGGTAAATATACAAAAGAACTGACAACAGGTTTTCAGATACTTGTACAGCAATACTTACTGCAGCATTATTCACAACAGTCAAAAGGTAGAAGCAATCCAGGTGTCCATCAACGGGTGAATGGATAAACAAAATGTGGTATATACGTACAACGAAATATTATTCAGCTGTAAAAAGGAATGAAGTTCTGACACGTGCTACAACATGGATGAACCTTGAAGACAGCATACTAAGTGAAATAAGCTAGATACAAAAGTATAAATATCGTATGATTTCACTTATATGAAATATCTACAATAGGCAAATTCAGAGACAAAATAGGTAGATGAGTGGTTACCAGGGGCTGTAAGTAGGGGAAAATGGAAAGTTATTGCTTAACAATTACAGAGTTTATGATTAGGGCAATGAAAAAGTTTTAGAAATAATAGTGGTGATGGCACAACACTGTGAAGTAATTAATGCCAATGAATTATACTTTAAAATGGTTACAATGGCAAATTTTACGTTATGTATATTTTTTTCCACAATTTTTAAAAACTAGTAACATACCAAAAACCAATAAATGGGTGAATTGTATGTGTGAATTATATCTCAACAAAGCTGTTTTTAAAAAAAAAAAAATTTTTAAAAAGAAGAAATATACTACCAAATACACAAAAACAGAGATTCATCACTAGCAGACCCGCCCTACAAAAAACACTAAAGAAAAGTCTTGAGGCAGAAAATAAAAGGACACAAGACAGTAACTCAAATCTACATAAAGAAATAAAGAGCACCAGTTAAGTCACTGCATAAGTAAATAAATTTTTTAATGAATAAAAATATAAGACAGTATAAATATATTTTTTCTCCTTTCTGATATAAAAGAAAACTGCATAAAGTGATAATTATAAATATATGCTAATGGGAATATGAGACATAAATATGTAATTTATGACAATAATAGCACAACAGAGGAAGAAAAGGACAGAGCTATATATAAGCAAAGTTTTTGTATAGTACTGAAATTAACTTGGTATTAATCAAAACTAATAAAAGAAATGACAAAGAAATTCAAATGTACACTAGGAAACAGCTATTTAACACAGAAAAAAGCAAAAGGGGATGGCCAGGGGAACAAAAAAAGATGACAAATAACAAAACAGCTGCCCTATATCCTACCTTCATTAAATTATATTAAATAAAAATGGATTTAACACTCCAACTGAAAGGCGGAAATTGGTAAAATGGATAAGAAAACATGACCCTACTATATGTAGTCAAGAGCCATGTTTAGATTCAAAGATACAGATAGAAAATGAAAAGTTAGGAAATTACATAATATACAAATAGCAATAAGAGAACTGAAGCAGCTATACTAATGTCTGGCAAAATAGACTTGAAAACAAAAAAATGTTACTGGAGACAAAGAATACATTTTACAATAATAAAAAGATCAATGCATCAAGAAATAGAACAGCTATAAATATATATGCACCTAGCAACAAAACCACAAAATACATGAAGCAAAAGCTGACAGAACTGAATGGAGAAACAGAGAAGTCAGCAATAGCTGAAGATGTCCATATCCCACTCTCAATAACTGACAGAACAAAAAGGCAGAAAATCAGAAAGGATACAGAAAACTTGAACAATGCTATCGACCAACTTGATCTGTCATTTATAATCTTACACCCACCCAAACAGCAAAATACACATACTTTTCAAACACACATGGAACACAGACCTTATGCTAGGCTATAAAACGAAGTCTCAATACACTTAAAATGACTAAAATTAAATAAAATAGGTTCTCCAACCACAACAGAATTAGAAATAAATAAATTAGAGAAATTCACAATTCAAAAATTAAATACTTCTAAATAACTCATGGGTCAAAGGAGAAACCACAAAAGAAACTGAAAACTACTTTAAGGTGAATGAGACAAAAACACAACATATCAGAATTGATGGGCTGAGCTAAACAGCGCTTAGAAGAAAAATTATAGCTATAAACACCTACATTAAATAAACAGACCTCAATAGTAGCCTAAACTTCTACTTTAAGAAACAAAAAAGGAGAAGGGAAAAGATGGCGTAGATGACAGAGGCTTTGTTCATCCCTCTTGCAACCACATCAAAGTTGTGACAGAAACACGGAACAAACAGCAAGCAGAGTCATCTGAGATCTAGATGAACAGAAGTCCTACAATTAGAGAGAGAAGTAAGAAATCAACCTGCAACAGTAGAAGATAGAAGCAGGCAAAGACATGAGGCTGCCTGGTCCCAAGAGGCTGAGTGTGACAAAGGCTATGGCAGTGGCAGCCGACAGCTGCAGACATCTCTTAAAGGGGCTGTGTCCGCAATTGGACTTTCATGATTACAGACCTGCCTGCTCTGAGCACCTGCGCTGCATCGGCTGCTCAGGCGGCACCAGGAATTTAAAAGGGGACACTTAGTTGATGGAGTAAGGGCCAGAGGTGAGGCTTTCTCCTGGGCAGAAGTGCTGGCAGTATCCATTGTTCCTCTGTTGAGCCCTCCCCATCCCAGTGTGCAGACGTAGCTCCACCATAGCTGAGACATCATCAAATTGGATAACGGAGGTCACTCTGCCCAGAGGATTCCTTGAGACTCCACCTCACCAACTCACAGCCCCGCCTAAGCCACATCCAGGTGTGTCCTTGGCAAGTCCCATGCTCCTTGCTGAGCCAACTCCAAGACCCACACAGGTGGAAGCTGGCCTCAGTTGCTGGTGTGGCCTCTTGAGGCAACAATAAGCACAAGATCTGTGAAAGGCTTGCTGAATTTTAACAGGTGGCCCCAGAGGGGCACAGCCTGGAGCTAAATTTGGCCTGCAGCTGAACCCCTCTCAGGACTGTGCCACTGGACATCTACTACACAAAGCCACGCTAATAAGACCAGAAGACAAGAGTTTTGCTTAATACATAGAAACAGACACAGAAAGGCAGTCAAAGAGGGAAGACAAAGAAGCAGAAACCATATGAGAGAACACAACAGAGATCTAGGAATAATGGAGTCAAGCAATCTAACAGATGCAGAGTTCAAAACACTGGTTATAAAGATGCTCAATGAACTTAGGGGAAGTGTAGATGAATTCAGTGAGAACTTTAACAAAGAGATTTTTAAAAAACCCATAAAAATGGAATTGAAATTATAAAAGGGAACCAGTCATAAATGAAGAACGCATTATCTGAGATAAAGAGTATAGAAGAGGAAATCAACAGAGTGAATAAAGAAGAGGATTGAACCACCACTACAGAGTGTGGGGAAGCCAAGGAAACTCAATCAGAGGATGGGTAAGCCAAGGACACTCAAGCAAAAAAAAAAGAAGCCAGGACTATAATAATTTAAGGAGCCTCTGGGACAAAATTAAATGTAAAAATATCAGTGTCATAGGGGTGCCTGAAGGAAAACAAGAAGTTGAAGAGCTAGTTGAAGAAATAATGATGGAAAACTTCCCTCAGGTGGCAAAGGAAATAGACATACAATACCAAGAAGCTCAGAGTCCCAAAAAAGAAGAGCCCAAAGAGGCCCACACCAAGACATATTATATTTAAAATGCCAAAAGTTAAATACAAAGAGAGAATCTAAAAAGCAGCAAGAGAAAAGCAGTTAGTTACCTACAGGGGAGCATCCATAGGACTGGCAGCTGATTTCTCAAAAGAAACTATGCAAGACAAAACATTCAACGTGATGAAAACCCAGGATGTATGACCAAGAAGACTTTATCCAGCAAAGCTATTATTCAGAGTCGAAGAACAGATAAAAAGATTCCCAAACAAAAATAAAGGAATTTATCAACATCAAGCTGGTATTACAGGAAATGTTGGAGGGACTTCTTTAAGAAGAAAAAGCATATATCAAAAACATGAATAAAGAATGGTATAACTACATTCCTACAAGTACTTGAAATGGAAAAGAATTAAGTGTTCCAACCAAAAGATATGAAAGCTGAATGGATAAGAAAGTAAGACCCCTACATATGCTGCCTATAAGAGACTCACTTCAGATTAAAAGACACACAGACTAAAAGGAAGGAGATGGAAAAAGATATTGCCTTAATAGAGCTGAATGAAATGGGTAGGACAGAGATATTGCCTTAATTGAGCTGAATGAAATGGGTAGGACAGAGAAAGACAAATATTGCATGATTTCACCAGCACGTGGAATCTAAAGAACAAAATAAAAAACAAAAAAAGCAGAAACAAACTCATCTATACAGAGAATATTCTGAGGGCTACTAGTTGAGAGAGGGGTGAGGAGAGGAAGGTGAAAAAGGGCAAAGGGATTAAGAAGTACAAAATAGACATGGAGATATAAAGTGAAGCATAAGGTAATAATTAACAATGTTGTAATAAATATGCAAGGAGGAAGAGTGGGGTGATCACTTTGTGAGTTATATAGATCTCTAATCACTATGCTATAACCTGAAACTAATATATTATTGTATGCCAACTATAATTGAAAAAAAAAATTCACTGAATTGTACAAAGTAAACCTGAGCAGCCAATTATCTATTATATTTCAATAAAGCTGGGTAAAAAAATCATAAGAGGAAAAAAAAAGAAACAAAAAAAAAAGCAAATTAAACCCAAAGCAAGCAGAAGGAAGGAAATAAAAATTCAAGTGGAAATCAATGAAACAGAAAATGCAAAAACAATGGAGAATGTTAATTAAACCAAATGTTGGTTATTTCAAAAAATTAACAAAATTGACAAATATTTATCTAGATAGACCAAGGGAAAATGAGAGATGATACAAATTACCAAAATCAGAAATGAAAAACTATGGAAATGTAGAGGATTGCAAGTGAATACTATAAACAACTTTATGCCAACAATATTAGATACCTGACATAAAATGGACAAACTCCTAGAAAGATGCAAATTATCAGAGCTGGCTCAAGAAGAAATAGAAAACTTTAATATCCCTATAACAAGTTTAAAAAATTGAGTTAGCAATTTAAAAAAACTTCAAACAAAGAAAGCCAAGACCCAGATGACCTACTTCATTGGTAATTCTACCAAACATGTAAATAAAACAAAATACCAATTCTTTACAAACTCTTCTAGCAATTCATTCTATGAGGACAGTATTACCCTGATACCAAAACCAGACAAAAGATCACAAGGAAAACTTCTCGACAAAATATTACCAAACCAAATCCAGCAACATATAAAATGTATTATTCACTATGACCAAGTGTAATTCATCCCAGAAATACAAAATTGGTTTAATATTCAAAGATTAATTAATGTAATATATCCTATTAATAGAACAAAGACAAATACCACACAATCACCTTAATAGACACAGAAAAAGCATTTGACAAAATCCAATCCCTATCCATGATTTAGAAAAAAGAACGCTCAACAAAGAAGGGAAACTTCCTCAACTTGACAAAAAGCATCTATGAAAATCATACTTAATAGTGAAAGACTGTTATCTCTCTAAGATCAAGAATAAAGCAAAGATATTGGCTTTCACCACTTCTATTCAATGATATACTTTAGGTTCTATTCAGTGGAATCAGGCTAGGAAAAAGTAAAAGGTTATTTAAATTGGAAATGAAGATGTAAAACTGTCTTTATTCATAGACAACCAGACAACATAATCTCATATGTAGAAAATCCTAAGGAATTCACAAAAATCTATAGAGCTAATAAATTCAGCAAGGTCACAAAATATAAGCTCAATATACACACAAAAAAAACTATTTCTAGCAATGAACATTCAAAAAATAAAATTAAGAATACAATTCTATTCAGAATAGCATCAAAAAGAATAAAATACTTAGGAATAAATTTAACCAAAGTGTAAGGCTTGTACACTGAAAACTACAAAACATAGTTGAAAGAAATTACAGATCTAAATAAATGGGTAGACATTCTAGGTTCATAGACTGAAAGACACAAAATTGTTTAGATGGAATTTGTCTCCAAATTGATCTACAGATTGTCATAATCCCTATCAAAAACCCCAGCAAGTATTTTTGCAGAATATGGCAAGCCAATCCAAAAATTCAAACACAAAAGCAAAAGCAAAAGATCAGAATAGCCACAATTTATAAAAAGAAAAACAAAGTTGGAGAACTTACATTTCTCAATTTCAAAACTTATTAAAAAGCTACAGTAATCAAAAGTGTAATTTTGGCATAAAGATAGACACATAGATCAATGGAATATAAATGAGAGTTCAGAAATAAACCCTTACATTTACAGTCAATTGATTTTCCACAAAAATGCCGAGACAGTTCAATAAGGAAAGGATAATCTTTTCAACCAATGATGCTAACACAATTGGATACTCACATTCAAAAAGACTGTTATCCCACACCATACACAAAAATCACTCAAATAGGTGGTTCATAGACATAAATATAAGAAAACTAAAAAGCTCCTAGAAGAAAACATAGAAAAATAATCTTTGTGAGCCTGGATTAGACAAAGATTTCTTAGGCATGCTACTAAAGCATAATCCACAGCAGAAAAACTTATCAATTGAATTTCGTCAATATTAAAAACTTTTGCTCTTCAATGGACACTATTAGGAACATAAAAAGAAAAGCCATAAACTGGCAGAAAATATTTGCACACATCATACATGTGATTAAGGACCTATATCCAGGTTACTTTAATAACTCTTACAACTCAGTATTAAGAAGTCAACCCAACTTCTCATTCATCTGTAACTTAAATACCGTTTCTCTTAATCTTCCTTTTTTTAGTGAAAAGGTCGTTTGTTATCCCTGACGGTGAGAAGCCAAACTGTTTAAATCTGCTTCTTTTTCATCGCCTATCAAGATTTCCACACCATTCCCAAGAACCTAAGCATCCATGTTTGCTCTTCCGAGTATTGGCTTCCGAGATAAGTAGCCCTCCCTTAGCTATCTTTTGCTGCATTTTTTTTCAAAACTAAGTCAGAGAGAGACCTCTTGTGCAACCATTCTAATGTGTTTAGAACGCTCATCCTTCCTCTCTCATCCTGTTACTGCGCCAGCTAACATTTCCTTTCTGAGTTGTTCACCGACTCCAGCCAGCTCATATTTTCGCTGACTTTTTGAAAAACTGCCTTTCCTAACAGAACTTCTGGAGTCACGCTGGCCAGAGTGCGAATCCCACAGCACATGCACCTACTAGCTGTGGGACCTGGGGCCTCTGGCTTAAAACCCTCTGGGCTTCCCTTTCCTCTCCTGCGGTGACAACCCCGACTCCCAGGATGATGTGCGAATGACGCGAGCCGGCCACACTACCCAGCATGTTTCAGGCATTCGGTAAATACTGGCAGTGTCCCTAACGCCCTCCCCTCCTGGGTCTGCAGCCCGCTCGAGGGTCGTTCTCCCCCAAATCTGACCACCCAGTGTCTCCAACTTCTCAAAGAGGGCCAAGGGCCGAGGGGAGTGGGAGGAATGGAGCCGCGGCCCGCACCTTTTGGTCCAGCTCCAGGCGGTAGGGCACCGGCTGGATCCTGCGGGGCGGCCGCGAGCCGGCACGGGGCTGGGGCCCGGAGCCGGGCAGCACGAAGGTGGGCACGCCCAGTGCCCCGGAGAAGCTGAAGCCCCACACGAATATGCGGTCGACGCGGGCCGCACGCTCGCCCACGTACTGGAACACGGGCGCGTCTGCCTCGGCCTCTGCCGCCTCGCGCCGGCTCCGGGAGCGCCGGGCCGCGGTCCAGTGCCCTCGCCCGGGTCCCGGACCCCTCAGCCGGCGCCCCAGCCGAGGTCCCACCGCCAGCGCTACCAGTGCCATCCTCGGCTTCACGCCTCAGCGGCCCCTGGGCGCCGCCATTTTGCGTAACCCTTGACCCCACGCCCCGGCGGAAGAGCCCGCGATCACGCTCACTACTGGCTGAAGGCAAAAGGGCTGAGGGCAGGCAAAGGCTCAGCGGGCCGGGAGGGCTAGGCGGAGCCAGGTATTGCCAATCCTTTTTGAGCTGGCGGTGAGGACCTGGTCCTGGCCCTGCGTGTCTAGTGCGCGACTGTTGTCCGAGCTCCGGCGCCCAGCCTTAACTCACGTTCCTGCTCAACGCACGTTTGCTGAGCCTGGCTCGGGCGGGCGTGGGCGCTTTTTTTTTTTTTTTTTTTGCCAGGCCCTTCGCTTCTTGCGGTCAGCAGGGGTAAAACTTAAGGGGTTGCCCATTCTGCGCAACTGCAGTATAGTACTCTTTCCTACTCTATTTTATTCCCTTTGCCACTGTTCTTCGTCATTTCTTTACCTAGTTGCACTGTTCCTGTTCCCATGAGCTACCAGGTCATTCAGTTTGTGCTCCAGCCACAGTGAGATAGAATGTAGCTCTTATTGTGGTCATTCGCTGCCCAAAAGACCGTAGTGATTCCCTGCTGTCTTCAATGCATTCTCCTCCCCAGCATCACCTTGCCTATTAGCCTGTCACGACACTTGAGTCAGGTGGTTCTACTTGTAATTTCTGTTTCAGGCCTCCCTACTTGGCAACACAGTGCCTCAGATGCCCATCCAATGCCCTTGTCTACCTGCAGTCGTCTGGCAAACTTCTACTCATCTTCTAAGATCCAACTCCAGCACCTTCGTTGAAGTTCCATGAAGGCAGCAACTTTAGTTTATTCAGATTGTCCTCATCAACTGTGTACTCGAGTTTAACGTGCAGCCAGGAGCAAAGGACACTCTCATGAATAAATGATCTAGCAGTCTAGGGACCTGGGTTCTACTCCTGGCTCTCTGCTCCTGACTTGCTGACAACTTGAGACGTTGTCTCCTTTCTCTGGATCTCACTTCCAAAATAAAGAGGTTAATATATATATATATACACATATATATATATATATGTATATTTAAAAATATATATAAATTTTATATATTTTTTGTGGTCATTCGCTGTATAGGTATATAAATTTTAAAAATTTCATGTATGTGTGTGTATATATGTATATATGTATATATATACATATATACACATATATATATATACACACACATACATGAAATGAAATTTTTAAAAAATAAATGAAGAATGAAGTGTTTGGACTTTATGGCCTGTAGGATCTATTATAGCCTGTTATAATTCATGACAGAGTTCCCAAATACAATCTCCAATACTGAGGGCAAACTATTTTTTTCTTCCCTCCCTTGCTTCCTTTCTCTCGTTTTCTTTACATTGCTTGATACTTGGAACTAATCCAGTTTTAATGTCCTCCAAAAACCAGTTCAAATTACTTTGCTGTCCTGGAATGTGCCTTGGATCCAGTCTGTGAAACATGTTTTTATGATCCGTGGAGAAAGAAATGTGGTTGATATTTTACCATTCTGTGGGGCTGTTTTACAGCAGATGATCAGAGAAAACTGATAAGGTGTGGTATCCATGAGACTGCTCTGCAGAGGCCTCAAACTATAAGGAACATAATTAACCAAAGCTATGAGATCAGTAGTCGGCTGGGCTATGAAATCTATCCTCTGTTTACACTGAGGTCATGCTTTCCTTGGACTGCTCCCAGTGACTAAATGAGGCAGACTTGCTCTTGGGAGGCATGGATTGCTCTGATGGTCAGCTTTGGCTGGAGGCCTTACCAAGCCTTTTTTAGACTACATGGCAATATAGGACACTTTTACCTAGCCTCCCCTCTCTTTCCCTTGCTTCAAATTAGACTTGCATCGTGGCCTCATGGCTCTCCCGGGTTTCCCAGGCTCCACTCACCTCTATTTTCTCTTACAGAGACATTTCCCCTAATAAAATCCTTGCTGGTTTAATTCTATCTTAGTGTCTACCTCTCAAAGGACACAAACTAACATATAAGGAAACATATGAGCCCAAGCATGAAAAAAATGAGTAAGCCATTAGGTATCCTGGGTAGAGTGTTCTAGACAAGGGGTGCAGCAAATACAAAGGCCCAAAGTTGAAAGACTGCTTGGGTGTGTGTGCTGCTAACTGACCCAAACAGCTTAAGCTAACCCAATTCTTAAGTTGTTTTTGGTAGATGATGATAGCCACGAAAAACAGACTTGGTCAGGGTTAGACAAGCCCCTAATAGGGGTTAGCTATGATATAATGAAAGCGAGTATCAAGTCAAATATTGTCACACAGACAGACATTTACTTAAAAACATTCATTAGGAAACAGGGATCCAACAATCCATAAAACCTATTCTGTAAGTTCAAGAAAGTCCCAGCTCTCTGTCCTTTTAGATGCACCTACCAGCCCTGGGCATGAAAGGTTTTTTCAAGGCAAATAAAACATTCCAGAAACAGAATTTTGTTTCTCTTTTAACAGCAGTTAGCATTAGGCCTGACAGAAGTGCCTGGAGATCAAAACCTCAGGTACCATCTCTAAAAGTAAAGACCTCACTGGAACCTCATTTCCTGTTCATTCATGCAAAGGAGGGAATAGCTCAAAAAAGCTGCTTTTCTAGTCTTGTCTACCACCAATTTCACAAACGAAAACCCAGTTCTCACCCTCCAATGCCAATTATGTCAGGTCTCAGCTCCAAATCCACTCTTTATTGCTTGCTTTGGGAAAATTAAGATGGGCTCTTTAGTAATTTTTCCTGGAGAAACATAGCAGGACAAAGAGGCCATCCTTCTTGGTTCCAGGTGCATGGAATGGCTTCTCCAGCACCTAGCTCCTTTAGCATTTGGTTGCCAGAAGCACAGAGCAGCCACCAGCAGCCCCCACCCCCCGCCCCCGGGCAATGTCATATAAGAGTGATCCCAGAGGACCTTCCATGAGCATTCCTTTCTTTGGCCCATTGTAGGATGGGTCTCCTCCAAGTTTCTGAATACACAGCACTACAGTAACCCTGTGAGCCATGTTGTGCCTTTTCCACAAAGGTCTGGGGTTCAGCTCTGGGGGTGGCCTCTTTCTGGGGTTGCCCCATCTCAGCCTTAAGGGTGAGCTGCTCTTTATATCTATTTTTCCAGTATTTCTTACTGTACCCTTCTTACCGGCCAATCTCTCACTCCAATCTATTGTTATCATTAGTAAGTCTTTATAGTAAAGTTTTCTTTAAGTCACTGGGTGGTTTCTGTCTCCTCATTGGACCCTGACTGGTACACCAATTAACAAGCCACTAATTTCACCAAACCCATTTTTATCACTCATTAAGCTAATTAGCAAATCTTCCAGTGTGAGGAGAGAATGCTGAAGACTCCTGATAGCTGCCTCTGGGTGTGGCTCCTCTGAAATGCTGGCTGACCACACCTGGAGTGTGTAAAGTTTGGGACCCCCACACACATCACTTCACTCCACCCCCCACCCTGGCCACAATACAAGGAAGGCAGTAGAATGGTTAGAGCTGAGTGAGAGGAAGTGAGAAAGGTAGGGAGATGACCTTAAAGATGGAGGTAAGATTTGGGCATTTTCTTTGGCGTTTTGGCCATTGTAAAGTTTTGAGCTTTTACCTAAATTTGTAAATCTATAGAGGTGTATTGGAGTAGGCAGTCGAGTGTCCTTGATCATTCTCCTTGGCCTTATGTCTGATGTCTCTGACATGGGGGTGGGGGGAACAGTTCCACACAGGTTTTGAGTCTCTTCAAGCTTCTTGTCCTATGTGTATGCCAAGCATATTAAAATTTCTAGCAAAAACTCCTCAGATGCCTCAGGCACAGAGAGGAGCTAAGGGGGTCCATACACACAAGCAACTTGGAAGGGAAAAAGAATTAACATCCTAGAAGTAACCCTAAACCAATGGGGTTAGGAGCCAATGAATAAATGCTACCACTGAAGTCCATTAGAGGAGGCCCCTGTCCACTCCTTGGGGGTCCTGGCAGAATTAGGACCCCACTGGCCATAGCAGCAACCTCAATAATGTCCCTTATATAGGCTATTCCTGCCTGACTCTTGGCACTCCCTCACTCCTATTCCCTAGGGTCACCTCCCAAATGAGCCACCAGAGCACAAATCTTTCTCTGTGGCTCTGTTCTGGGGGGATCACGGCTTAAACAGTTGGGACCAGAAGTGGGCAGCTGCTACCCCTTGGTTTGTTGTAGCATCATAATTACAAAAACCCTTGCTTGTGGTGCAGGGTACAGGTACACACAAAGCATTTGGTTAAGCTGTACACACCTATTATATGAATAGTATGTGGTCACAGTAATTGCAAGGTTTGTGCAGTTGGCTAGCTCTATTATCTGTGGAGGAAGCCTTGAACAAAGATAATGACAGATTCAGATCAGCCAGCTGTTTACTCAGAGCATGCTATGAAAACAAGCAGTCCTCCATGATGCTGTTTAAAAAGACTTTCATCTCCTGCAGCCATAAAGGAGACATAGGCCTAGGATCTCATTGTGAGTAATAAAAGGCATTTCTGTCTACCAAGTGACTAGTCTTGTTACTGTGGGCATGAGTGTTCACTCTACTTCTTAGAAAGAACCAGGCTTGAGCGTGTGTGAAATGTTTTCCACTCGAGTTTACCTTGAAAATGAGACCGGCATGGTGTCGTGTTTTCAAACATCCACTCTACTTCCCCGGATCCAGGCAGAGGACTGGGGCGTGGGTCATGGACTTCTATCCACATTTTTTTTTCTACCAAGACAGTCTTGTTACCGTGTGCCAAGTCCTCTATTGAAGGTTCCATTATGAAAATTTAGGCTATATTCTGTGGCCAATGTCTCCACTACTTCCTGGAAATAGCAACAATGCTTGGCCACACTTCCGAACTCCCCAATCGAGTAGTGTCCCTGGTTCCTACAGGCTCACATGAGCCACGTACTACAATTCTATCAGTCAGTAAGCTGTTTCCTCTTACAACAGGGACTGTACTTCCTCATTCAGGCTCTACTGAGAACTGCTCTAAATATTGGTCTACAGGCAATGAAGTGAATTGAGCTGCATCTTGGGAGGATGAGCACCATTTTGGGAGGGTTCCATTCAGGTGGAGTCTTTGTCAGGTACCTAGACAAAGGGAGGCTGCTCCCCTATGTCAAGGAGGAGGGGCCACAGCTACTGGTCTTGAAATTAGAGGGGGAGTCTGTGTTTTAATATTCCTGGGTTCAGAGTCCCAACTCCCTGTCCCAGTCTCAGGTTTCCACTACTTCGCTATAAGGGCCCAACTTCACCATGGGAGACCTCCAACCTCCTTTGCAGCAGCTTCGTTTGTGGGCCATGCACTCCACAGGAGTTTCTATTCACAGGTGCTACTTTGGGTGTAGTGTGAGTAGTTGTTTTGTCTAGTTTGTTATCAATTAGATGGTCTTGACCTTCGGAGCCTGGGCCTGCACCCTAGTTCCTGTGAGGAGAGTCCAGGCTTCGTGTCACAAGCCTAAGCTTTCATTCTAGTTTACCTTGCATAAAGACAGGCTTGTTGCTATGCGCCTAGGACATCACTCGACATTCGTTAGGGAGCAAAGGCTTAGAGACATGAGCCTAGGCCACCACTTCAGCCTCTGTTAGGAAAATACATAAGAAATACCCACAACACCCAGTCTGACCCCTGCTCCCAGAAATTCTTGGGGAGACATTGGCTCACAGAATCAAGCTGTCATCTCCTAGGAGGAGGAAGAACGGAGGACTCGGTTCACGGCACCAAGACTGTCCTCCGTTTAAAGCATTTACGATAGAAATTTGGGCCGATGACACCACCCTTGTGTCATCTTATCTGTCCATTCAGCACAACATGATCCCAAGTCACCAATTTCCATTTTGCCAATTATTGAAAGGTGACCGAAACCTACAGCACAAAACCTTTCTCCTGGTAAGAAAAGATAGTATGGGCACTTAGAAACTTGGCACAAAGCCTGGAATCTTCTGTCAGGAACTCAATTGGGGAGCTTGGAAGCACAGCCAAACATTGTTCCTAATTCCAGGAAGTAGAGTGGAGACTTTGGCTCACAGAATCTAGCCTAAATTTTCATAATGGAACCTTAGGTGAAGGACTTGGCACTCGGGAACAAGACTGTCTTGGTAGAAATAAAAAGTCAGTAGAAGTCCATGGCCCATTAACCAGTCCTCTGCCTGGATCGGGGGAGGTAGCGTGGATGTCTAAAAAAACGACACCATGCCGGTCTCATTTTCAAGGTAAACTCGAGTGGAAAATGTTTCACACACACTCAAGCCTCGTTCATTCTAAAAAGTAGAGTGAAAACCTATGCTCACAGTAAGAAAACTAGTCACCTGGTAGACAAACAATTCCTATGGGGTCTTTCAAGACTCCCATGTGAATCCAGCATGTGACTGCCGCATGATTCTCTAGTGATTGCTACGTGATTTTCAGGTGACTTTTACCTTATTCCTCTTCTCCTATCCTAAACCAAGTTTTTCCAAAACATGTCTCATAAACTTCACATTATCATTATTTCAGCATTGATGCAACGTCTGTTAAGCAATTTCTTCTCATCAGCAGGGCCTGAGGTTTCCAACCAAGAATAGTCCGGGAGTCACATCTGAAGCCGTTAATAGTTCTGCTCACAATGACTCAGCATTTTTGCTACAATACAGTAAAATGGCAGCTGCTGTTTCCACTGCTCTAAAGTAGCTTCCCAAAGCACACTCGGCCTCCAAATTTCAACGCGGTTAATGTGTGACAGCCAATTCCATTGCCTCAAGCAGGTTACCTGAGCACAGGCAAGACTTTAGACCAGTTATCTAAGAATCATTGTCTGGTAGCCTATACCGCTGTCCTCAAGCAATTCTCCTCATGCAGACCTGACCTTTCAATTGAAGGACAGTGAGGTTGCCGTCTCAGTCATGCTCTATTATGCACAGACTGTCTTTTTGTCAAGGTTTATGTGAATTTTACCAAGGAATCTCATAGGGTAACTCAAAATTGAGCCTTGCACCATCATCCAATGTCACATGATCTCCCTGTGATGCCTCTCTTGATGTTCACGTGATTCCCACAGGGTAGCCATGTGAATATCACCAGATTCCCGCAATCTTGCTATGAGATTTTCAGGTGACTTCCCCCTCATTTTCTGGTGCAGGCCTAAACCAAAGGTTTCCAGAAAAAGTTGAAGGAACTGCCTCAATTTCAATATCTCAGCTTTCTTTGTATGGTCATTAAGCCAATCCGTATTAGAATTTGTAGTCTGAGGTCTTCTGTAGAGGAATTGGAGGCAGCTATTCTTTCCACCACGAAAAGGTGTCCTCACAATGACTCAGCATTTTATCTACAATACAGAAACATGGCGGCTGTTGTTTCCACTGCTATCCAGTTGTTTCCTCACAGCACACTCAGCCTCCAGGTTTCAACGTGGAAAATATGCGACTGCTGCCTCCACTACCATAAAGCAGGTTTTCTGACAACAGACAAAACCTGAGGTGAATTAAAGATCATTGTCTGGCTTCATATACCATTGACCTCAAATAAGTTTTGTAATGTGGACATGACATTCGATTGGCGGTCAGTTAGGAAGCTATCTTGGCCAACTTCTGTTACACAGAGACTAATGTTTTCTCAGAGTGTATGTGAATGTCATCAAGTGATATGCACTCGTCATTCATAAGGGAGCACTACGTCATCCCCATCTTTCACATGATCTCCCTGTGTTTCATACAGGCCAGTCTCTTGATGGGCATATGATTCCCACTGGGTGGTCATGTGATGCTATCATGACTCCCATGAGGCCATGGTCCACAGGTTAGCATTGTTTAATTTTGAACAGACTAGGCAAAGACCAACTCATACTACCAACATCTTAGACCCAGTGATGGAAACTAATGTGCAGTTCATGACCCACAGACAAAAGCTGTGTACATTTAAAAAAAAAAGGAACTCCGTTCATGGTGACAGTACTGTCCTCCCATCAAATGATGTAGACTGGAGACCTGGGCCCGTGACACATAGCCAGTCTCTTCCTAATAATAATACAACAGAGCCCTGGTTTAAAGCCACCACACCTATCCTCATTGAAAATTCTTAGATTGGAGATCTTAAACTGCAAGGCCAGTCTTTCCTCTGGTAAGACTATCTTTCTTGGAGAACTTGAACCTTTGCTCCATGTCTGGAATTTCTCTTAGGAGCAAGAGTGATGACTTTGGCTAGCAATTCCAATATCTTTACCTTTTCCAGGAGGGAAAGCTGAGACCTCGTCCCACAACATATCTTCTGTCTTTTCTTAACAGAGACTGAAGTGGTGGCCTGGGCTTACGGTTCTAAGCCTGTCCTCCCCGAACAAATATAGAGTGGTGTCATAGGCCCACAACGACTAGCCTGTCTTTATTCAAGGGTAACTAGAATGGAAACTTAGGCATGTGACACCAAGCCTAAACTCTCTTCACAGGAACTAGAGTACAGGCCCAGGCTCCTAAGTTTAAGACCATCTAATTGATAACAGACTAGACGAAACAACTGCTCACACTACACCCAAGGTAGCCCCTGTGAACAGAAACTCCTGTGGAGCACACGGGCCACAAAAAAGCTGCTTTCTCTAAACAGAAGGAAGAATGGAGGCCTCTGTTCCTACCAGCAACACTGTCTTCCCTTGATAGGATGTGGAGTGGTGACACAGGCCCAAGGCACAAAGCCTGTCTTTTCCTAAAAATAAGTACAAGGTAGACTGGGACCGAAGGCAAAAACATGTGCTCCCTGAAAACTAGTAGAGAGGAGACTTTACTCCACAGGGAAAGCCTGTCCTCAGGTCAGAGAATCTTAACTCGAGACCTAGGAACTTGTCTCCTTCCTGGATTTCTAATCTGGAAACAGAGTGCTGACCTTGGTTTGCAATTCCAATCCCTTCTCCTATTTCCAGGAAGCAGAGCTGAGACATTGGCCAACAGCATATCTTCTGTCTTTCCCTAACAGAGACCGAAGCAGTGGCTTGGGTTCATCTCTAAACAAATGTCACCTGGAGCCCTAGGTACGCAGCAACAAGCCTTCTTTATGGAAGAGAAACTAGAACGGAGACTGTGGAAATCGGCACCAAGCCTGGACCTCCTAAAAGGAAATAGTTGGCAGCCCTATGCCCACAAAGTCAAGAACATCCAATTGGTAACAAAGTCCAGACTGAAGACCTAGTCTCACACACCCAGCCTGACCAGTGCTTCCAGAAACTTGTGAGGAGAACTTAGCCCACAGAACCAAGATGTCATCTCCAAGGAGGAGGAAGAACGGAGAAGTCAGTTCATGGCACCAAGACTGCCCTTCCTTTAAAGCATTTACAGTAGAAATTTGGGCCAATGGCACCAAACTTGTGCCTTCCTAACAGTCCATTCAGCACTACCTGGTCCTACTTCACCAAATTTCCCTTTTGCCAGTTATTGAAAGGTAACTGTAACCTACAGCATCAAGCTTTTCCCTTGGTAAGAGAAGGTAGTGTGGGCGCTGAGACTCTTGGCACAAAACCTGAAGTCTTCTTTCAGGAACTCGAGTGGGGAGCTTGGAAGCATGGCCAATCCTTCTTCCTATTTCCAGGATGGAGAGTGGAGACTTTGGCCCACAGAATCTAGCCTAAATATTCATAGCGGAACCTTAGGTGGAGGACTTGGCACATGGTACAAGACCGTCTTGGTAGGAAAAAAAACTTGATAGAAGTCCATGGCCTACAACCTAGTCCTCTGCCTGGATGGGGGGAAGTAGAGTGGATGGTTCAAAACTCGACACCATGCAGGTCTAATTTTCAAGATAAACTCGAGTGGAAAGCATTTTACACATATCAAGTCTGGTTCATTCTCAGAAGTAAAGTGAAAACCTACGCCCACAGTAACAAGACTAGACACTTGGTTGACAAACGATTCCACGGGTCTTACATGACCCCCATGTGAATCCTGTGAGGTGTTCACGTGACCGCTGCATGATTTCCTAGTGATTGCTACATGATTTTCAGGTGACTTCCACCTTATTATTCTTCTACTATCCTCAACCAACTGTTTTCAAAACATGTCTCATAAACCACACATTTTTAATATTTCAGCATTGATGCATTGTCCTTTAAGCAATCCCCTCTCCTCAGTAGGGCCTAAGGTTTGCATCCAAGAATAGTGCAGGAGTTGTACCTGAAGCCATTAAGAGTTATGCTCACAATGACTCAGCATTTTTGCTGCACTACAGCAAAATAGCAGCTGCTGTTTCCACTGCTCTAAACTAGCTTCCTCAAGCAGACTCAGCCTGCAAATTTCAATGTGTTTAATGTGCAACAGCCGCTCCCATTGCCTTCAAACAGGTTGCCTGACCACAGCCAAGATCTCAGGCCTCTTATCTAAGAATCATTGTCTGATATTCTACATCACTGCCTTCAAGAAATCTTCTCCTGCAGACATGACCTTTTGACTGATGAACAGTGAGGTGGCTGTCTAGGCCATGCTCTTTTACACACAGACTCTCTTTTTCTCAGTGTATGAGAATTTTACCAAGGACTCTACAGGGTAACTAAAAAGGGAGCACTGATCCATCACCCTATGTCATGTGATCTCCCTGTGAGGCCCTCAGACCAGTCTCTTGATGGTCACATGATTCACATCAGGCAGCCATGTGAATATTGTGAGATTACCGCGTTTTTGCTATGAGCTTTTCAGGTGGATTCCACCTCATTTTCCTCTGCTGGTTTAAACCAAGACTTTCCAGAATACACTGAAGAAACTGCCTCAATGTCAATATCTCAGCTTTCTTTTTATACTCTCTAAGAATTTGTAGTCTGAGACTTGCTATATAGTAATTCGGAGGCAGCCTTTCTTTCTGCCATGAAGAGGTGTCCTCACAATGACTCAGCATTTTACTTATAATGCAGCGAAACGGCGGCTGTTGTTCCCATTGCTATCCGGTCGCCTTCTCACAGCACACTCAGCCTCTGGGTTTCAACGTGGCCATATGTGACTGCCGCCTTCACTGCCACAAAAATGTTTGCTGACAACAGACAAAAACTGAAATGAATGAAGGATCATAGTCTGGCCACATATACCGTTGTCCTCAAGTAAGTTTTGTAGTGTGGTCACGACTTTCGATTGGAGGTCAGTTAGGAGGCTGTTTCGGCCACAATCAGTTACAGACACTAATGTTTCCTCAGTGTTTATGTGAATTTCATCAGGTGATGTGTACTCGTCATTCCAAAGGGAGCACTATGTCATCCCCATCATCACATGATCTCACTGTGTTTCATATAGGCCCTCTCTTGATGGGCACATGACTCCCACGGGCAGTCACGTGTTCCTGTCGTGACTCCTGCAGAGCCATGGTCCAGAAGTTAACACTGTCTAATTTTGAACAGACTAGGCAGAAGACCTACTCACACTACCAACAACCTATCATGTGACAGAAACTAATGTGCAGTGCATAGCCCACAGACGAAAGCTGTCTACACACAGAAAAGAAAGAAAACCTCCATTTATGGTACAGTACAGTACTCCCTTCAAATTATGTGGGCTGGAGACCCGTGCCCATGACACAAAGCCACTTTCTTCCTAACAATAATACAATGGAGACTTGGTCTAAAGCCACCAAGCCTGTCCTCATTGAAAATTAGTAGATTGGGACCTTAAATTGCAAAGCCAGTGTTTTCTCTGGAGGGAATATCTTTCTTGGAGAATTAGAACCTCAGATCCTTGTCTGGATTTTCTCTTAGGAGTGAGAGTGCTGACTTTGGTTTGCAATTCTAATCCCTTCGCTTTTCCAGGAGTTAGGGTTGAGATCTCGTACCACAGCATTTCTTCTGTCTTTTCTAAGAGAGACTGAAGTCGTGGCCTGAACCCACGGTTCTAAGCCTGTCCTCCCTGAACAAATGTCGAGTGGAGACCTAAGCCCACAGCAACAAATCTATCTTAATGCAAGGTAAACTAGAATGCAGGCTTAGGCTTGTGACATCAAGCCTGGACTCTCCTCACAGGAACTAGAGTGCAGGCCCATGTTCTCAAGGTCAAGACCATCTAATTGATAACAGACTAGACCAAACAACTACTCACACTACACCCTAGGTAGCCCCTGTGAATAGAAACTCTTGTGGAGTGCATGGCACACAAACAAAGCTGTTTTCTCTGATTAAAAGGAAGAATGGAGGCCTCCATTCGCACCAGCAACACTGTCTTCCCTTGAAAGGATTGCACGCACAATGCCACCACATTATTAAACGTAAGCAGAACCGTACACTGATACTCATAGAAATGTTCACCCAGGCACACACATGAGGGCATTTACATATTTTCACCTGACTGGATATCACACAATCATGTCTCTGTCTCACATACACACACACACACAGACACCAGACACACAGAAACACACATACACGTACTTACACACAGGGGGACACTGTGAACTCCTAGCCAGAAATCTATTTGGATTCAGTTCTTTAGAGATTGAGGGACATGGAACAGGTCCACTACACCCACAGCAGGCTGGGAAAATGAGGCAAGCCATGGCTGCACCTGTTTGATATAGACATATGAACACATGAAGGCCCCCGACGTCAAAGAGGCTTCCTAGCCGGGCTCTCAAAGCCTCCAGAGGCCTTTCTCTTCTGTGCTCCACATGCCTAGGCCTAGCTCAGTCTCCTCAATCCACTGATTTCCTGGCCTCAGGAGGAAAGAGACTGTGCCTGGCAGCATGGCTGGCAGAGGGAATGTGGGGTCTCGCTTTCTGAGGTGCTGGCCAGGCCTAATAAAATATTACCCAACCATTTGCCCCCAAGACCCAGTCCCTGGCTGCCTTAGCCTGGCTGATCAGTGGGCTTGACAGCAGCCAAGGTCCCAGGAGGAGTGTGCTTGCTGGTGGTCCAAAGCCCTGCTGTGGACTAACAGACTGCCCAGCTTGAGAGTGTGGGAGGGGCAGAATGGGCTGCTTGCGTTGGATCAAGTAGGTGAGGATTATGGCTGTGGAGAGGGGTAAGGATGCTGGTCAAATGTGAGAAGGGAGGGCGGTAGAATTGGCAGGAAAGGAGTATGAAAACGTGGAGGAGGCTGGGAATGGGTTACCTGGAGGCCAAAGAAGGTGGAAGGGTCCTGGGAGTTTACTTGAAAGGTGAGAGTGGAAAGAAAATGGAATGGGGTGTCTGGAGAAAGAGTGGGGCTGCTTTGTCATGGGGAGACACCGCAGAATAAAGGAGGAGAGAGCCCCCTCCCTGACTGGCCCTAATCAATTCGATGGGCAACAGCTGTGATTATTGACAGCTCATCCCATCTCCAAGAAGTGTTGATTGGGCAATTCACCAGTACCAATCCCAGAGCCTGGAAAAGCTGAACCCCTGACCAGTTGCCACTTCATACCCAGGCCCAGAGGGCCCTTCTAGGTTTCCAAGTGCCCTGGGCCTTGTGGGACCAGTTTCAGAAGAGCAAAGTGAAGAAAGAGAAAGAGAAAGAGAAGAAGCTCCAGGGAAGAGAGGGAGGCATGGCTCGTGTTCATTTCCTGATCAGTCAAGAGGCCTGGGGCGAGAGTATGAATATCAGTGAACTGGACACTCAAGGCAGGGTGAGATTGGCTGCACCACTGCCTGCTGCCTTGCAGACCTTTAGGGGTCCTGCAGGTGCTGGTTCGCCAGGAGGGGCAGAGCTGTGACATCCAGACCTCCCAATTTCAGGCCCTTTCCAGGCAATTCCTTCTTAACAGTAGTGGCCTGAGGTCTGCATCCAAAAATAGTGGCACCTGAAGCCGTTAAGAGTTATGCTCTCAGGCCAATGTCTTGATGGTCACTTGAGGCCCACGGGGCAGCCACGAGAATAACGCAAGATTCCAGCGTTCTTGCAATGAGACTTTCAGGTGGCTTCCATCTCATTTTCCTCTTCTGGCCTAATGCAAAGGTTTCCAGAACACTTTGAAGGAACTGCCTCAAGATCAATATCTCAGCTTTCTTTTTATGATCGTGAAGCCAGTCCGTATTAGAATTTGTAGTCTGAGGTCTTCCATAGAGGAATTTTGGGGCAGCCGTTCTGTCCACCATGAAGAGGTGTCCTCACAATGACTCGGCATTTAATCTACAATACAGCAAAATGGTGGCTGCTGTTCCCATCGCTATCCAGTGCCTTCTTCACAGCACATTCAGCCTCTAGCTTTCAACATGGTCAATATGCAACCACTGTCTCCACTGCCACAAAGCAGATTTCCTGACAACAGACAAAACCTGAAGCGAATTAAGGATCATTGTCTGGCCGCATAGACCGTTGATCTCAAGGAAGTTTTGTAATTTGAACACGACATTCGATTGGAGGTCAGTTAAGATACACTCTTGGCCACATCTGTTAAACAGAGACTAATGTTTTCTCAGTGTTTATGTGAATTTTACCAAGTGATCGGCATTTGTCATTCTAAAGAGAGGACTACGTTATCCCCATCTGTCACATTATCTCCCTGTGTTTCATACAGGCCAGTCTCTTGATGGACATGTGATTCACCTGGGTTGGTCACATGATCCTGTTGTGAATCCCATGAAGTTATGGTCCCAAGGTTAACACTGTCTAATTTTGAACAGACTTGGCAAAAGACCTGCTCACACTACTAACAGCCTAGACCCTGTGCCGGAAACTAATGGACAGTGCATGGCCCACAGACCACAGTTATCTATTGTTACAGAAGAAATAGAAGACCTCCGTTCATGGTAACAGCACTGACCTCCCTTTAAATGATGTACGTTGAAGAGTGGGGCGCATGCACAAAGTCACTCTCTTTTTAACAATAATGCAACTGAGCAGTGGTCTAAAGCTACCAAGCTTGTCCTCATTGAAAATAAGTAGATTAGAGGCGTTAACAACTAGGCGAGTCTTTCCTCTGATAAGAATATCTTTCTTGGAGAACTAGAACCTGGGCTCCATGTCTGGAATTTCTCTTAGGCGTGAGAGGGGTGACTTTGGCTTGCATTCCAAAGCCCTTCACTTTTTACAGTGTATAGAGCTGAGAGCTCATGACACAGATTTCTTATGTCTTTTTCTAACAGATTCTGAAGAAGTAGCCTGAGCCCATGATTCTAAGCCTTTGTCTCAGAATGAATGTCGAGTGGTGTCCTAGGCCCACAGCAAAAAGCCTATCTTTATGCAAAGGAAACTAGAATGAAAACTTAAGCCTGTGACACCAAGCCTGGAATCTCCTCACAGGAACTAGCGTGCAGGCCCAGGCTCCCAAGGTAAAGACCATCTAATTGTTAACCGACTAGATGCAAGAACTACTCACACTACACCCAAGGTAGCCGCTGTGAACAGAATCTCATATGGAACTCACAGCCCACAAACAAAGCTGTCTTCTTTAAACAAAAGGAAGAAAGAGGTCTTCATTAGTCGCAACAACACTGTCTTTTATTGAAAGGATGTGGACTGGTGACCCTGGCACAAGGTACAAAGCCTGTCCTTCATAACAATAAACAAGGGTGACTGGGACCCATGGCAATAAACCTGTCCTCTCTGAAAATTAGTAGACAGAAGACCTTACCCCTCAGGGCAAGCCTGACCTCAAGTCAGAGAATCTTAACTTGAGACCTAGGAAATTGTCTCCTGCCTGGATTTCTAATCCGGAACCAGAATGCTGACCTTGGTTTGCAGTTCCAATCCCTTCTCCTATTTCCAGGAAGTGGAGCTGAGAAATTGGACCACAACATTTCGTCTGTCTTTCTCTAAGAGAGACTGAAGGAGTGGCTTGGGCCCATAATTCTTAGCCTGTCTATTCTGAACGAATGTCGCCTGGAGTCCTAGGCACACACCAATTAGCCTGCCTAATGGAAGAGACACTAGAACGGAGACTGTGGAAATCAGCAGCAAGCCTGGACCTCTTAAAAAGATGCAATTAGCAACCCCAAGCTCATGAAGTCATTACCATCCAATGGGTAACAAAATTCAGACACAAGAACTAGCCCCACACACCCAGCCTGGCCACTACTTCCAGAAACTAGTGAGGAGACCTTGGCCCACAGAACAATGATGTCATCTCCTGGAAAGAGGAATAATGAAGGACTCATTTCAAGCACCTAGACTGTCCTTCCTTAAAGCATTTATGATAGAAATTTAGTCCATTGACACAAAACCTGTGTCATCCTAACCCTCCACACAACCTGGTTCCATGTCACCGATTTTCCCTTTTGCCACTTATTGAAAGATGACCATAACGTCCTGCACCAAGCCTTTCTTTCCCCTGGTAAGGGAAAGTAGTGTGGGCACTTAGAGACTTGGCGCAAAGCTTGAACTCTTTTTTCAGGAACTCAGTTGGGGAGCTTGGAAGCATGGCCAAGCATTGTTCCTAATTCCAATAAGTAGAGTGGAGACATTGACCCACAGAATTTGTCTCAATATTAATAACGGAACCTTAGATGGAGGACTTGGCACATGGTACAAGACCATCTTGGTAGAAATGAAAAGTCAATAGAAGTTCTTGGCCCATGTCCCACTCCTCTACCTGAATCGTGAGAAGTAGAGTGGATGCCTGAAAAGAAGATACCATACTGGTTTCATTTTCAAGGTAAACTTGAGTGGAAAACGTTTCACACACACTCAAGCATGGTTCATTCTAAGAAGTAGAGTGAAAACTTAGGCCCAGAGTAAGAAGACTAGTCACCTGGTAGACAAACGATTCTCGCAGAGTCTTTCAAGATCCTCATGTGAATCCCGCGAGGTGTTTAGGTGACTGCCAGATGATTCCCTATTGCCTGCTACATGATTTTCAGGTGATTTCCACCTTATTCCTCTTTTCCTATCCTCAACCAAGTGTTTTCAAAACATGTCTCATAAACTGCACATTTTAAATATTTCAGCACTGATGCATTGGCCATTGAGCAATTCCCTCTTGACAGTAGTGGCCTGAGGTCCACATCCAGGAATAGTGCGGAAGTTGCACCTGAAGCCATTAAGAGTTATGCTCACAATGACTCAGCATTTTTGATACAATACCGCAATATGGCAGCTGCTGTTTCCACCGCTCTAAAGTACCTTCCTGAAGCAGATACAGCCTCTTAATTTCAACGCATTTAATGTGCTACATCCACTTTCATTACCTTCCAGCAGGTTGACTGACCACAGCCGAAAATTCAGGCCATTTATTGAAGGATGATTTTCTGATAGCCTACACCACTATCTTTAAGCAAGCCTGAGCAGACCTGAGCTTTCGATTGAAGGGCAGTGAGTAGGCTGTCTTGTCCACTCTATTTTACTAAAAGACTCTCTTTTTCTCACTTTTTATGAGGATTTTACCAAGGAATGCAGAGGCATAACTCAAAAGTGAGAGCCACACCGTTACCCAATGTCACATGATCTGCCTGTTATGCCCTCAGGCCACTCTCTTGATGGTCAAGTGATCCTGCAAGGCATCTTCGTGAATATTGCAAGATTCTTGCATTCTTGCAATGAGACTTTCAGGTGACTTCCATTTCATTTTCCTCTTCTGGCCTAATGCAAGAGTTTCCAGAACACATTGAAGGAACTGCCTCAATGTCAGTATCTCAGCTTTCTTTTTATGGTCATTAAGCCCGTCCGTATTAGAATTTGTAGTCTGAGGTCTTCTATAGAGGAATTCGGAGGCAGCCGTTCTGTCTGCCATGAAGAGGTGTCCTCACAATGACTCAGCATTTTATCTACAATACAGCAAAATGGCAGCTGTCGTTCCATCACTGTCTAGTCCCTTCTTCGCAGCACATTCAACCTCCAGGTTTCAACACGGCCAATATGCGACTGCTCTCTCTACTGCCACAAATCAGGTTTCCTGACGACAGACAAAACCTGAGGTGAATTAAGGATCATCATCTGGACACATGTACCATTGACCTCAAGTACGTTTTGTGATGTGGATACGACATACAATTGGAGGTCAGTTAGGAGGCTGTCTCGCCCACCTTCTAATACACAGACTGTTTTCTCAGTGTTTATGTGAATTTTATCAAGTGATATGCTCTCGTCATTCCAAAGGAAGCACTACATCATCCCCATGTGCGACATGATCTCCCTTTGTTTCATATAGGCAGGTCTTTTATGGGCACCGGATTTCCACCGGGTGGTCAGGAGATACTGTCATAACTCTTGGGGGCTGATGGTCCTGAGGTTAACACTGTTTGATTTTGAACAGACTACGCAAAAGACTTGCTCATACTACCAGCATCCTAGACGTTGTGACGGAAACTAATGTGAAGTGCATGGCTCACAGACCAAGCTGTCTACAATTCCAGAAAACAAAGGAGACCTTGTTCATGGTAATAGCACTGACTTTCCTCCAAATGATGTAGACTGAACACTGGGGCCCATGACACAAAGCTACTCTGTTTTTAACAATAATACAAATGAGCCATGGCCTAAAGCTACCAAGCTTGTCCTCATTGAAAATTAGTAGATTAGAGACTTCACCATCAAGACGAGTCTTTCCTCTGGTAAGAATATCTTTCTTAGAGAGCTAGAACTTTGGCTCCATGTCTGGAGTTTTTCTTAGGCACGAGAGGAGTGACTTTCTTACATTTCCAATCCCTTCACCTTTTACATGGCGTAGAACTGAGACCTCATCCCACAGATTTCTTCTCTTTTCCTAACAGATACTGAAGTAGTGGCCGAGTCCATGGTTCTAAGCCTGTCCTCTCAGAACAGATGTTGATTGGTGTCCTAGGCCCACGGTTCCAAGCCTATCTTTATGCAAGGGTAACTAGAATGAAAACTTAAGCCTGTAACATCAAGCCTGGACTCTCCACACAGTAACTAGGGTGCAGGCCCAGGCTCCCAGGGTCAAGACTGGTAAATTAATAAGCGACTGAATGAAAGAACTTCTCACACTACACCCAAGGTACCTCCTCTGAACAGAAACTCATATGAAACGCATGGCCCGGAAATAAAGCTGTCATCTCTAAACAAATGGAAGAACAGAGGCCTCTGTTAGTCCCAGCAACATTGTCTTTTCTTGAAAGGATGTGGACCGGTGAACCTGGCACCAAAAAGCAAAGCTTGTCTTTCCTAACAATAACTACAAGAATCACTGGGACCCATGTCAATAAACCTGTCTTCTCTGAAAATCAGTAGACAGGAAACCTCACCCTTCAGGACAAGCCTGTCATCAGGGAAGAGGAACGTAATTCGAGACCTAGTACCCTCTCTTTTGGATTTCTAATAGACTTCTAATTCAGAACCAGAGTGCTGACCTTGGTTTGCAATTCCAATCCGTTCCCCTATTTTTAGGAAGTAAAGCTGAGAAATTGGACCACAGCATTTTGTCTATATTTCATAGCAGAGACTAAAAGTATGGCCTGGGCCCACAGTTCTAAGCCTGTCCTCTCTGAACGAATGTCGCGTAGAGTCTTGGTATACAGCAACAAGCCTTCTTTATAGAAAAGACACTAGAACAGAGACTGTGGAAATTGGCAACAACCCTGGACCTCCTAAAATGAGCTAGTTGGTAACCTCAAGCCCACAGTCATAACCATCCAATTGATAACAAAGACCAGACCGAACACCTAGCCCTACACACTCAGCCTGGCAACTGCTTCGAGAAACTCATGGGGAAACCTTGGCCCACAGAATTATGATGTTATCACCTAGGAGGAAGAAGAACAGAGGACTCAGTTCAAATGCCAAGATTGTCCTCCCTTTAAAGCATTTCCGAATGAAATTTGTGGCAATGGCACCAAACTTGTGACATCCTAACACTCCATTCCACAAAAACTTGTTCCATGTCACCGATTTTTCCTTTTGCCACTTATTGAAAGATGACCATAAACTACTGCGCCAAGCCTTTCTTTTCCCTGGTAAGAGAAGGTAGTGTGAGTACTTCAAGGCTTGGCACAAAGCCTGGACTCTTCTTTCTGGAACGCGTTTGGGGAGCTTGGACGCATGGCCATGCATTGTTCCTAATTCCAATAAGAAGAGTGAAGTTTGGCCCACAATCTACCCTAAATATTCATAACGAAATCTTAGGTGGAGGACTTGGCACATGGTCCAAGACCGTCCTGGTAAAAATAAAGTCAGTAGAAGCCCATGGCCCATGACCCAGTCCTCTGCCTGGATTGTGGGAAGTAGATTGGATGTCTGAAAAGAAGACACCATCCCGGTCTCATTTTCAAGGTAAACTTGAGTGGAAAAAGTTTCACACACACTCAAGCCTGATTCATTCTAATTAGTAGATGAAAACCTACAACAAACAGTACGACTACTAGTCACCTGGTAGACAAACGATTACCGCGGGGACTTCAAGTCCCTCATGTGAATCCCGCCAGGTGTTCACTTGACTGCAGCAGGATTCCCTACTGCCTGCTATGCGATGTTCGGGTGATTTCCACCTTATTCTTTTTCCCCTATCTTCAACCAAGTGTTTTCAAAACTTTTCTCATAAACTGCACATTTTCAATATTTCAGCATGGATTCATTGGCCTTTAACCAATTCTTCTCAACAATAGTGGCCTAAAGTCCCTCTTCAAGAATAATGTGAGAATCGCACTTGAAGCCTTTAAAAGTTATGCTCACAATGACTCAGCATTTTTGCTACAAAGGAGCAAAATGGTGACTGTCACTTCCTCCGCTCCAAAGTAGCTGTTCAAGCCAACTCGACCTCCAAATTTCAATGTGGTTAATGTGCGACAGCCGCTGCCCTTGCATTCAAACAGTTTTCTGGACCAAGCCGTAACCTCAAGCCAGTTATCAAAGAATCATTGTTTAGTACCCTACCGCTGATCTCAAGCCAGTCTTCTCATGTAGACCTGAACTTTCAATGAAATGGCAGTAGGTGGCTGTCTTGGCCATGCTCTGGTACACAAGGACTCTCCTTTTCTTTGTGTTTATGTGAATTTTACCAAGGAATGTAGAAGGGTAACTCAAAAGTGAGTGCCACACCATCACCAAAAGTGACGAGATCAACCTATAATGCCCTCGGGCCATTCTCTTGATGGTCATGTGATTCCCGCAGACAGGATGTGAATATCAAGAGATCCCATGTCCTTGCTACAAGATATTCAGGTGGCATATACCTCATTTGTTACTGCTGGCTAAAACAAGAAATTCCAAAACATGTCAAAGAAACTGCCTCAAAGTCAATATCTCAGCTTTCCTTTCATGGTGGTAAAACCAGTCCCTCTCAGAACTTGTGGTCTAAGGTTTGCTAGAAAGGAATTCTCAGGCAGCCATTCTTTTTGTCATGAAGAAGTAGGTTCACAATGTCTCAGCATTTTACCTACAATACTGCCAGGTAGGAACTTCTGTTTCTACCATTCTAAAGTACCTTCCTTAAGTAAACTCAGCCTCCATATTTAAATGTGGTTAATGTTTTAAGCAGCTCCCATCACCAACAAGCATGTTGCCTGACCACAACTGAAACCTCAGGTCAGTGATCTAAGAATTGTTGTCTGGTAACTCCTGTCCTCAGGAATTCTTCTTATGCAGAATTGATCTTTCCATTGAAGGGTAGTGAGGTGGCCTTCTCGGCCACGTTCTCACACACACGGATTCTCATTTTCTCTGTGTTTATGTTAATTTTACCTAGGAATGTAGAAGGGTAATTCAAGAGTGAGCACCATAGCATCACCCAATATCACGTGATCTTCCTGTGATGCCCTCAGGCCAGTCTCTTGATGGTCACATGATTCACACATGGCAGTCACATGAATATCACAAGATCCTGCATCTTGCTACAAGATTTTCTGGTGACTTCCACTTCATTTTCCTAAGTTGGCTTAACAAAAGATTCCAGAACACTTTGAAGGAGCTGGCTCAATGTAAAATTCCAGAACACTTTGAAAGAGCTGGCTCAATGTAAAATTTCTTCCCATGGTAGTTAAGCATATCCCTCTCAGAATTTGTAGTTTGAGGTTGCCAGAGAGAAATTCTGAGGCAGTCATTCTTTGCACCACGAAGAGTTATACACACAGTGAGTCAACATTTTACCTACAGTCCAGCAAAATGGCAGATGTTGTTTCCACCGTTATCAAGTCACTTCCTCCCAGCACACTCAGACGCCAGGTTTCATCATGCTCCATATGCTACCCTGGGCTTCTTTGCCATAAAGAAGGTTACTGACAACACACAAAACCTGAGGCGAATTAAGGATCATCATCTGGACACATATATCGTTGACCTCAAGTATATTTTGTGCTGTGGATAAAATATACAATTGGAGGTCAGTTAGGAGGCTGTCTCGGTCATCTTCTGTTTCACACGGACTGTTTTCTCAGTGTTTATGTGAATTTTATCAAGTGATATGCTCTCGTCATTCCAAAGGAAGCAGTACGATATCCCCACGCGTGACATGATCTACCTTTGTTTCATATAGGCAGGTCGCCAATGGGCACTGGATTCTCACGGAGTGGTCGGGAGATATTGTCGTGACTCTCGGGGGCTGATGGTCCAGAGTTTCACACTTTCTAATTTTGAACAGACTATGGAAAAGACCTTCTCACACTACAACCAACCTCGACCTTGTGATGGAAACTGTTGTGAAGTGCATGGCCCACAGACCAATGCTGTCTACTCCTACAAAAAACAAGGAGACCTTTGTTCATGGTAACAACACTGTCCTTCATTCAAATGATGTGGACTGGAGACTCACACCCATGATTCAAAGCCAGTCTCTTCCTAACAATACAATGGAGCTCTGGACTAAAGCCACCAACCTGTCCTCGTTGAATATTAGTAGCTTGGAGACATTAAATTGCAAGGCCAATCTTTCCTCTGGTAAGAATATCTTTCTTGTAGAATTAGAACCTGTGCTACATGCCTGGTATTTCTCTTATGACTGAAAGCGGTGACTTTGGCTTGCAGTTCCAATTCCTTCACCTTGTCCAGGAATTAGAGCTGAGTCCTATTCCCACAGCATTTCTTCTGTTTTTTTTTTTTTCCTAACAGAGTTCGAAGTGGTGGCCTGGGCCCAAGGTTCCAAGCTCGTGCTTCCTGAACAAATGTCAAGTGGTGTCCTAGGCCCACTTCAACTATTTTGTCTTTATGTAAGAGAAACTAGAATGAAGACTTTGGCCTGTGACACCAAGCCTGGACTCTCCTAACAGAAATTGCAGTGCAGGCGTAGGTTCCCAAGGTCCAACTGTCTAATTAATAACAAATTAGACCAAACAACTGTCTAATTAATAACAGATTAGACCAAACAACATCTCACATTACACACAAGTGAGCTCCTGTATGCAAATAATCGTGTGAAATTTATGGCTCACAAACAAAGTTGTCTTCTCTAAACAAAAGGAAGAATGGAGGCCTATGTTTGTGTTGGCAACACAATCTTCTCTTGAAAGGATGTGTTGTGGTGACATGGGCACAAGGCACAAAATCTAGCTTTTCCTAAGTATTAGATCTAAGGAGACTGGTGCCCATGGCAATAAAACTGTGTTCTCTGAAAAACAGTAGAGAAGAGACCTTACCCCACAGGGCAAACTTGTCCTTAGGTAAGAGAACATGATCTCAAGACCTAGGACCTTGTCTCCTGCCGGGATTTCTAATTGGAAACCAGAGTGCTGACCTTGGTTTGCAGTTCCAATTTCTTCCGCTATTTTCAGGAACTAGAGTTGAGAACTGGACTCACATCATTTCCTCTGTCCTTCCCTAACAGAGCCTGGGGTCAAGCTTCTAGCTTGTCCTGTCTGAATGAATGCCGCCTTCAGTCCTAGGCACACAGCAACAAGTCTTCTGTTGGAATAGACACTAGAACGGAGACTGTGGAGATCGGCACAAAGCCTGAAACTCCTAATAGAACGTAGTTGGCAGCCACAGGCCCACAAGGTCTAGACCAACAAAATGGTAACAACACCCAGCCTGGCCCCTGGTACCAGAAACTCTTGGGGAGACATTGGCCCACAGAACTAAGATGTCATCTTCTAGGAGCAGGAAGTATGGAGGACTCGGTTCATTGCACCAAGACTGCCTTTTCTTTAAATATTTATCATAGAAATTTGGGTTGATGAAACCAAACATCTGTCATCCTGAGTCCACTCAGCACAAACTGGTACCAGGGCACCAATTTTCCCTTTTGCCATTGACTAAAAGATGACCATAACCTACAGAACCAAGCCTTTCTGCTGATAAGAGATGGTAATGTGGGCACTTATACACATGGCACAAAGCCTGGACTCTTCTTTCAGGAATTTGAATAAGGAGATTGGGAGCACGGCCAAACATTGTTCCTATTTGTAGGACTTCGAATGGAGACCTTGGGCCAGAGTATCTCGCCTAATTTTTCATAACAGAACCTTTGGTGGAGGACTTGGCGCACGTAACAAGATCGTGTTGGTAAAAAAAAAAAAAAAAGAGAGAGAGAAAAAAGAAAAGAGAAAAAAAAGTTGATAAAAGTACATGGCACAGGATGCTGTCTACTGCTTGGATCAAGAGAAGTAGACTGGATGTTTTTAAACACGACACCTTTCTGATCACATTTTCAAGGTATACTCGATTCACAATCAAGTCTGGTTCATTCTAAGAAGTATAATAAAAACTTACGCCCTAGGAAAAAACCAGTTACCTGAGTGACAAAGGATACCCGTGGTGTTTGCCATGACCCCCAAGTGTATCCCGCGAGGCGTTAATGTGAAGGCGCATGATTCCATAGAAATTGCTACATGATTTAAAGGTGATTTCCACCTTATTCCTTTTCCCCTGTCGTCAACAAAGTGTTTTCAAAACCTTTCTCATAAACAGCACCTTTCCAATATTTCAGCATGGATGCAGTGGCCTTTAATCAATTCCTCTCAACAGTAGTGGCCTAAAGTCTGTCTAGAAGAATAGTGCGAGATTTACACCTGAAGCCTTTTGATGTTATGTTCACAATGACTCAGCATTTTTGCTACAATAGAGCAAAATGGCGACTCCTGCTTCCTCTGTTCCAAAGTAGCTTGCTCAAGCCGATTTAGCCTCCAAATTTCAACGCGGTTAATGGCTGACAACCGCTGCCCTTGCCTTCAAGCAAGTTTCAGGACCAAGCCGTAACCTCAGGCCAGTTATTGAAAAATCATTGTTTCGTAGCCTACACTGCTATTCTCAAGTCAGACTTCACATGTAGAACTGACCTTTTGATTAAATGGCAGCAGATGGCTTTCTTGGCCATGCTCTAGTACACAATGACTCTCCTTTTCTTTGTGTTTATGTGAATTTTACCAAGGAATATAGAAGAGTAACTCACAAGTGAGAGCCACACCATCACCCAATGTGACCAGATAACATATGATGTCCTGAGGCCATTCTCTTGATGGTCATGTGATTCCCGCAGGACAGGACATGAATATCAAGAGATTCCATGATCTTGCTATGAGATTTACAGGTGGCATACACCTCATTTGCCGTTGCTGGCTAAAATAAGAAATTCCAAAACACATTGAAGGAACTGCTCAATGTCAATATTTCGGCTTTCTTTCCATGTCATAAAACCAATCCCTCTCAGAATTTTTTGTCTAAGGTTTGCTAGAGAGGAATTATGAGGAAGCCATTCTTTCCGTCATGAAGAGATATGTTCAGAATGACTCAGCATTTTTCTACAATACAGCAAGTTGTTTGCACTGTTTCTATCACTCTAAAATACCTTCCTAAAGTAAACTCTGCCTCCATGTTTAAATGTGGTTAATGTTTTGAGCATCTCCCATGGCCTACAAGAAGGTTGCCTGACCACTAGTGAAAGCTCAAGCCAGTTACCTAAGATTCATTGTCTGGTAGCCTACACTGCTGTCCTCAGATAGTCTTCTCATGCAGAACTGATCTTTCCACTGAAGGGCAGGGAGGTGGCCTTCTCAGCCATGGTCTCATACACACGGACTCTCTTTGTCTCTGTGTTTATGTGATTTTTACCAAGAAATGTAGGAGGGTAACCGAAAAGCAATCGCTACACCATCACCCAATATCACATGATCTCCCTTTGATGCCTTCAGGCCAATTTTTCTGATGGTCATGTGATTCTCGCAGAGCAGCCATGTGAATATCATGAGATTCCCGCATACTTGCTATAAGATTTTTGGGTAACTTCCACCTCATATTCCTCAGCTGGCCTAAACAAGGGTTTCAAGAAAACATTGAAGGAACTGGCTCAATGTCAACTCCTCAGCTTTCTCCTCATGTTTATTAAGCCATTCCCTATCAGAATTTGTAGTCTGAGGTTTCCTAGAGAGAAACTCTGAGACAGTCGTACTTTGCGCCATGAAGAGGTATCGACACAATGACTCAGCATTTTACCTACAGTTCAGCAAAATGGCAGCTGTTGTTTCCACCATTATCCAATTGCTTCCTCACAGCACACTCAGCCACCAGGATTCATTGAGCTTTATATGTGAGTCCCGCCTCCTTAGCCATAAAGTAGGTTTCCTGACAACACACAAAACCCGAGATGATATAAGGATCATTGTCTGGACATATATACCGTTGACCTTAAGTATGTGTTGTAAGGTAGATACGACATACTATTGGACGTCAGTTAGGACACTATCTTGGCCACCTTCTGTTAACACAGACTAATGTTTTCTCAGAGTTTATGTGATATGCTGTTGTCATTTCAAAGAAAGGACTACATTATTTCTATGTGTAACATGATCTTTCTTTGTGTCATACAGGCAGGTCTCCGATGGGAACAAGATTCCCACTGGGTGGTTAGGAGATACTGTCGTGACTCTCGGGGGCTGATGTTCCTGAGGTTAACCTTGGTTTGCAGTTGCAATCAGCCCCTATTTTCAAGAACTAGAACTGAGAACTTACCCACAGCATTTCTTCTGTCTTTCCCTAACAGAGACTGAAGAGGCGGCCTGGGGTCAAGCTTCTAAGCCTGTTGTCTCTGAACTAATGCAGCCTTCTGTCCTTGGCACACAGCAACAAGTCTTCCTTATGGAAGAGAAAGTAGAGAGGAGACTGTGGAGATCGGCACCAAGCCTGGAAGTCCTATAAGAAAGTAGTTGGCAGCCACAGGCCCACAACGTCTAGACCGACCAAATGGTAAAAAAGTTCAGACTGAAGACATAGGCCTGAAAAACCCATCCTGGCCAGGTACCAGAAACTCTTGGGGAGACACTGACCCACAGAACGATGATGTCATCTCCTAGGAGTAGGAAGTACGGACGATTCAGTTCACGGCACCAAGACAGTCCTACCTTTAAAATGTTTATGATAGAAATTTGGGTCAATGAAACTAATTTTCTGTTATCCTAAGAGTCCACTGAGCACAAACTAGTACCAGGGCACCAATTTTCCCTTTTGCCATCGATTGAAAGGTGACTGTAACCTACAGCACCAAGCCTTTCCGTTGGTAAGAGAAGGTAGTGTGTGCTCTTATACACATGGCCCAAAGTGTGGATTCTTCTTTAAAGAATTTAAATGGAGAGATTGGAATCACAGCCAAGCATTGTTCCTATTTCCAGCAATTAAAGTGGAGGACTTTGGCCAGAGTATCTCGCCTAAATTTTTACAACGGAGCCTTTGGTGGAGGACTTGGCACATGTAACGAGACTGTCTTGGCAAAAAAAAAAAAAAAGCTAATAGAAGTGTATGTTTCAGGATCCTGTCTACTGCCAGGATTAGGAGAAGAGTGGATGTTTTAAAACACGACACCATTCTGGTCTCGTTTTCAAGATAAACTTGAGAGGAAAACGTTTCACATACTACCAAGCCTGCTTCATTCTAAGAAGTATAGAGAAAAACTTCTCCCTTGGGAACAAGACCAGTTATGTGAGTGACAAAGGATACTCATGGGGATTGCCATGACACCCATGTATATCTTGAGAGGTGTTAACATGACTGGCGCATGATTCTTAGTTGTTGCTACCTGATTTTAAGGTGATTTCCTCCTTATTCCTGTTCCCTGATCCTCAACAAAGTGTTTTTAAAACTTTTCTCATAAACTGCACATTTTCAATATTTCAACATGGATGCACTGGCCTTTAACTAATTCCTCTCAATAGTAGTGGCCTAAAGTCCACCTCCAAGAAGAGTGCGAGAGTTGCACCTGAACCCTTTCGATGTTATGCTCACAGTGATTCAGCATTTTTGCTACAATAGAGCAAAATAGCGACTGCTGCTCGCTCCGCTCCAAAGTAGCTTGCTCAAGCTGACTCAGCCACCAAATTTCAATGTAGTTAATGTGCGACAGCCGCTGCCCTTGTCTTCAAGTAGGTTTCCGGACCAAGGCATAATAGGCCATTTATTGACAGATCATTGTTTGGTAGTCTACAGCGCCGATCTTAAGAAAGTCTTCTCATATACACCTTACCTTTCGATTAAAAGGCAGCAGATGGCTTTCTTGGCCACGCTCTAGTACACAATGACTCCCCTTTTCTCTGTGTTTATGTGTATTTTACCAAGAAGTGTAGAAGGGTAACTCTAAAGTGAGTGCCACACCATGACCCATTTGACCAGATCAAACTATGATGTCCTCAGGCCATTCTCTTGATGGTCATGAGATTCCCACTGGACAGGGCATGAATATGGAGAGATCTCATTTCTTTGCTACGAGATTTTCAAGTGGCATACACCTCATTTGCTGCTGCAGGCTCAAACAAGAAATTCCAAAACACTTTGAAGGAACTACCTCAATGTCAATATCTCAGCTTTCTTTCCATGGTCATAAAACCAATACCTCTCAGAAATTGTAATCTAAGGTTTGCTAGAGAGGAATTCTGAGACAGCCGTTCTTTCTGTCATGAAGAGGTATGTTCACATTGACTCAGCATTTTACCTACAATACCGCCAAGTGGTCACTGCTGTTTCTACCACTCTAAAGTATCTACCTCAAGTAAACTCAGCCTCCATATTTAAACGCGGTTAATGTTTTGAGCTGCTCCCATCGCCTAAAGCAGGTTACCTGAAAAAAACTGCAATCTTCGGCCGGTTATCTAAAAATCGTTGTCTGGTAGACTACACTGCTGTCCTCAGGCAGTCTTCTCACACAGAATTGATCTTCCATTGAAGGGCAGTGAGGTGGCCTTCTTGAACACGCTCTTGTACACACGGATTCAATTTTTTCCCTGTGTTCATGTAAATTTTACCAAGGAATGTAGAAGAGGAACTCAAAAGTGAGCACCACACCATCACCCAATATCACGTGATCTCCCTGTGATGCCCTCAGGCCGTCTCTTGATGCTCAGGTGATTCCCATGGGGCAACCACGTGAATAACGCAAGATTCCTGCGGATTTTCTATAAGATTTTCAGGTGACTTCCACCTCATTTTCTTTACCTGGCTTAAACAAAGTTTTCCAGAACAGGTTGATGAAACTGGCTTAATTTCAAATTCTCACCTTTCTTCCCATGGTCGTTAAGCCAATCCCTCTTAGAATTTGTAGTCTGAGGTTTGCTAGAGAGAAACTCTGAGGCAGCCGTTCTTTGTGCCAGGAAGAGGTCTCCACACAATGACTCAGCCTCTTACCTACAGTCCAGCAAATGGCATTTGTTATTTCTACCGTTACCCAGTCGCTTTCTCCCAGCACAATTAGCCACCAGATTTCATTGTGCTCCATATGTGCCTTCGCCTCCTTTGCCATAAAGCATGATTCCTGACAACACACAAAACCTGAGATGAATTAAGGATCATTGTCTGGATCCATATACTGTTGTCCTCAAGTACGTTTTGTGATGTGGATATGACATACAATTGGAAGTCAGTTAGGAGTCTGTCTCGGCCACTTCTGTTACACACAGACTAATGTTTTCTCATTGTTTATGTGAGTTTTATGCTCTCATCATTCCAAAGAGAGTATTACATTATCCCCATGTGTGACATGATCTCCCTTTGTTTCATACATTCAGGTCTCTGATAGGCACTGGATTCCCAAGGGATGGTCAGGAGATACTGTCATGACTCTTGGGGCCAATGGTCCCAAGGTTAACACTGCCTAATTTTGAACAGACTACTTAAAAGACCTACTCACACTACAATCATCCCAAACCTTATGACAGAAACTATTGTGAAGTGCTTTGGCCCACAGACCAAAGCTGTCTACTCCTACATAAAACAAAGGAGACCTTTGTTCATGGTAATAGCACTGTCCTCATTCAAATAATGTAGACAGGAGACTCGCACTCATCACTCAAACCAGTCTCTTCCTAACAATGATACAGTGGAGCCCTAGATAAAGCCACCAAGCCTGTTCTCATTTAAAATTAGTAGTTTGGAGATGTTAAATCACAAGGCCAAACTTTTCTGTGGTAAGAATATCTTTCTTATAGAACTTGAACCTTGGTTACATACCTGGAATTTCTCTTATGAACGAGTGAGATGACTTTGGCTTACAATTCCAATCCCTTCAACTCATCCAGGAATTAGAGCTGAGATCTATTCCCACAGAATTTCTTCTGTTTTTTTCCTAACAGAGTTTGAAGTATGGCTTTGGCCCATGATTAAAAACCTGTGCTCTATGAACAAATGTCGATTGGTGTCCTAGGCCCACTGCAACTATCCTGTCTTTATGCAAGGGAAACTAGAATGAGACATAAGCCTCTGACACCTATCTTGAACTCTACTAACAGGAACTGGAGTGCAGGCCTAGATTCCCAAGGTCAATACCATCTATTTGATAACAGATTAGATAAAATAACATCTCTCACTACACCCAGTGAGCCACTGTGTGCAGAAAATCATGTGAACGTTACAGCTCACAAACAAATTTGTTTTCTCTGAACAAAAGGAAGAATGGAGGCCAGCAACACAGTCTTTCCTTGAAAGGATGTATTGTCAGGACATGGGCCTAAGGCAGAAAGCCTGGCTTTTCCTAAGTATCAATACCAAGAAGACTAGTGCCCATGGCAATAAATCTGTGTTCTCTGGAAACTAGTAGAGAGGACATCTTATCCCACAGAGCAATCCTGTACTTCGGTAAGAGAACCTGATCTCAAGACATAAGACCTTGTCTCCTGCCTGGATTTCTAATCAAGAACAAGAGTGCTGACCTTGTTTTGCAGTTCTAATCCCTTTCCTTATTGTCAGGAAGTATAGTTGAGTAGTTGACCCACAGTATTTTTTTCATCTTTCCCTAAGAGACTGAAGCGGTGGCCTAGGTTCAAGTTTCTAAGCTTGTTCCATCTGAACAAAAACCATTTTCGGTCCTAGGCATACAGCAACAAGCCTTTTTTATGGAAGAGAAACTAGAACGGAGACTGCGGAGATCAGCAGCAAGCTTGGAACTCCTAATAAAAAGTACTTGGCAGCCACAAGACCACGAGGTCCAGACCAACCAAATGGTAACAAAGTCCAGACTGAAGACCTATGCCCACAACAACCAGCCTGGATCCTGGTACCAGAAATTCTTGTGTAGACATTGGACCACAGAACCAAGATGTCATCTCCTAGGAGTAGAAAGTACAGAGGACTCAGTTCATGACACCAACATTGTTTTTCCTTTAAAATATTTATGATAGAAATTTGAGCTGATGAAACCAAACTTCTGTCATCCTAACAGTCCACTCAGCAAAAACTGGTCCCAGGGTGCCAATTTTCTCTTTTCCCATTGATTGAAAGGTGACCCTAACCTACAGAACCCAGCCTTTCTGCTGGTAAGAGAAGGTAGTGTGGGCACTTATACACGTGGCACAAAGCCTGGACTCTTCTTTCAGGAATCTGAATGGGAAAATTGGAAGCACGAGTAAGCATTGTACCTATTTTCAGGAATTAGAGTGGAGACCTTGGGCAAGAGTATCTCGCCTAAATTTTCATAATGAAACCTTTGGAGGAGGATTTGGCCCAAGTAACAAGATGGTCTTAGTAAAAAAAAAAAAAAAAAGCCAATAGAAGTGCATGGCCCAGGACTCTGTCTACCGCCACCTGGATCAGGGGAAGTAGAGTGGATGTTTTCAAACACGACACTATTCTGATTCATTTTCAAGGTCAACTCGAGTGGAAAAAGTTTCACACACAATCAAGCCAGGTTCATTGTATGTATAGTGAAAACCTATGCCCTCGGAAATAAGACCAGTCACCTGAGTGACAAAGGATAACAATGGGTTTGCCATGACCCCTAGTGTATCCCGTGACGTGTTAATGTGACCATGCATGATTCCCTTGTTATTGTTACATTATTTCAAGATGATTTCTCCCTTATTCCTCTTCTCCTAACCTCAAACAAGTGTTTTCAAAAGTTTTCTCATAAACTGCACATTTTCAATATTTCAGCATTCATGCATTGGCCTTTAACCAATTCCTCTCAACAGTAGTGGCCTAAAGTCTGCATCTAAGAATAGTATAAGATGACACCTGAAGCCTTCAAAAGTAATGCTTACTATAACTCAGTATTTATGCTACAATAGAGCAAAATGGCGACTCCTGCTTCCTCTACTCCAAATTAGCTTGCTCAAGCCACCTCACCCTCCAAATTTCAATGAGGTTAATGTGCGGCAGCCGCTGCCCTTGCCTTCAAGCAGGTTTCCGGATCAAGCCGTAACCTCAGAACAGTTATCGAAAAATTATTGTGTGTAGCCTACACCACTATTCTCAAGTCAGTTTTCTCATGTAGGTGGCTGTCACGGCCACGCTCTACTACACAAAACTCTCCTTTTCTCTGTGTTTATGTGAATTTTACCAAGGAACGTAGAAGAGTAATTCAAAAGTGCGTGCCACACGATCACACAATGTGACCACATCAACTTATGATGCCCTCAGGCCATTCTCTTGATGGTCATGTGATTCCTGTGGTACAAAACATGAAGATCAATAGATCTCATGTCCTTGCTACAAGATTTTCAAGTGACATACACCTCATTTACTGTTGCTGGCTAAAATAAGAAATTGCAAAACATATTGAAGGAACTACCTCAATGTCAATATCTCAGCTTTCTTCCCATGGTCATAAAACCAATCTCTCTCAGAATTTGTAGTCTATGGTTTGCTAGAGAGAAATTGTGAGGAAGCCATTCTTTCTGTCATGAAGAGGTATATTCACAATGACTCAACATTTTACCTACAATACTGCCGAGTGGTCACTGCTGTTCCTACCACTTTAAAGTAGCTTCCTCAAGAAACTCAGCCTCCATATTTAAACACGGTTAATATTTTAAGCAGCTCCCATCGCCAACAAGCAGTTTGCCTGATCACAACTGAAACCTCAGGCCAGTTATCTAAGAATCACTGTCTGGTAGCCTTCACTGCTGTCCTGAGGTAGTCTTCTCATGCAGAATTGATCTTTCCATGAAGGGCAGTGAAGTGGCCTTCTCGGCCACACTCTCGTACATATAGACTCTCTTTTTCTCTGTGTTTCTGTGAATTTTACCAAGGAATGCAGAAGGATAACTCAAAAGTGAGTGCCACACCATCACCCAATATCACGTAATTCCCTGTAATGCCTTCATTCCAGTGTCTTGATGGTCACGTGATTCTTGCCAGGCAGCAACATGAATATCGTGAGATTCCCACGGGCTTGCTATAAGATTTTCAGGTGACTTCTAAGTCATTTTCCTCAGCTGGCCTAAACAAGAGTTTCCAGAACATGTTGAAGGAACCAGCTCAATGTCAAATTCTTAGCTTTCTTCCCATGGTCTTTAACCAAACCCTCTCAGAATTTATAGTCTGAGCTTTGCTAGAGAGAAATTCTGAGGCAGCTGTTCTTTGTGCCACAAAGAGGTATCCACACAATGACTCAGCATTTTACCTACTGTCCAGCAAAATGGCGGCTGTTATTTCCACCTTTATCCAGTTGCTTCCTCATAGCACACTCAGCCTCCAGGTTTCATTGTGCTCCATATGCGAACCCGCCCACTTTGCCATAAAGTAGGTTCCTGACAACACACAAAACCTGAGGTGAATTAAGGATCATTGTCCAAATACATATACCGTTGAAGTCAATCACGTTTTGTGATGTGGATACGACATATGATTGGAGGTCAGTTAGGAGGCTGTCTCAGACACTTTTTGTTACACACAAACTAATGTTTTCTCAGTGTTTATGTGAATTTTATCAAGTGATATATGCTCTTGTCATTCCAAAGGAAGGTCTCCATTATCCCCTTGTGTGACATGATTTTTCTCTGTTTCATAAAGTCAGGTCTCCCATGAGAACCCAATTCCCACGGGGTAGTCAGGAGATACTGTAGTGACTCTCGGGGGCCAACGGTCCCGAGGTTAAGGCTGTCAAATTTTGAACAGACTACACAAAAGAACTACTCACATACAAACATCCTAGACCTTGTGACAAAAACTGTTGTGAAGTGAATGGCCCAGAGACCAAAGCTGTCTACTCTTACAGAAATCCAAGAAGACCTTTCTCATGGTAACAGCATTTTCCTTCCTTCAAATGGTGTCAACTGGAGACTCGCGACCATGACTCAAAGCCAGTCTCTTCCTAATATTACAGTTCAGCTCCGTACTAAAGCCACGAGCTTGTCCTCATTGAAAATTAGTAGTTTGGAGATGTTAAATCGCAAGGACAAACTTTCCTCTGGTAATATCTTTCTTGTAGAAGTTTAACCTTGGCTACAAACCTGGAGTTTCTCTTATAAATGAGAGTGGTGACTTTGGCTTGCAGTTCCAGTCCTTTCACCCTATCCAGGAATTAGAGCTGAGACCTATTCCTACAGCATTTCATCTGTTTTCTCCTAACAGATTTTGAAGTGGTAGCCTGGGCTCACTGTTCCAAGCCTGTGCTCCATGAACAAATGTTGAGTGGTGTCCTAGGCCCACCGCAACTATTCTATCTTTATGTAAGGGAAACTAGAATGAAGACTTAGGCTTGTGACTTCAAGACTGGACACCCCTAACTAATTGGAGTGCAGGCCTAAGTTCCCAAGGTCAAGACCTTCTAATTGATAACAGATTAGAAAAAACAATTTCTCACACAACACCCAAGTGAGCCCCTGTGAGCAGAAAATCATGTGAATGTTATGGCTCACAAAGCTGTCTTCTCTGAACAAAAGGAAGAATGGAAGCCTATGTTCGTGCTAGCAACACAGTCTTCCCTTGAAAAGATGTGTGGTGGTGACTTAGGCCCAAGGCAAAAAACCTGGCTTTTCCTAAGTATTAGTTCCAATGAAACTGGAGACATGAGAACAAGCCTGTGTTCTCGGAAAAGTAGTAGAGAGGAGACCTTACCCCACAGGATAAGCTTGTTCTCAGGTAAGAGAACTTGATCTCAAGACTTAGGACCTTGTCTCCTGCCTGGATTTCTAATCAGGAACCAGAGTGCTGACCTTGGTTTGCAGTTCCAATCCATTCCCCTATATTCAGGAAGTAGAGCTGAGAACTTGACCTATAGCATTTCTTCTGTCTTTTCCTAACAGAGACTGATGCAGCAGCCTGGGGCAAGGTTCTAAGCCTGTCCTCTTTGAACGAATGCCGCTTTCAATCCTAGGCACACAGCAACAAGCCTTCATTATGGAAGAGAAATTAAAACGGAGACCATGGAGAGCGGAATCAAGCCTGGAACTCCTAATAGAAAGTACTTGGCAGCCACAGGCCCACAAGGTCTAGAGCAAACAAATGGTAAACAAGTCCAGACTAAAGACCTATGCCCACAACACCCAGCCAGCTCCTGGTAGTAGAAACTCTTAGGGGAGACACTGGCCCACAGAACCAAGATGTTATCTCCTAGGAGTAAAAGTATGGAGGACTCGGTTAATGGCACCAACACTGTCCTCCCTTTAAAATATTATGATAGAAATTTGGGCTGATGAAACCAAACTTCTGTCATCCTAACAGTCCACTCAGCAAAAACTGGTACCACGGCACCATTTTTCCCTTTTGCCATTGATTGAAAGGTGACCGTAACCTACAGAACCAAGCCTTTCTGCTGGTAAAGAAGGTAGTGTGGGCACTTATACACGTGGCACAAAGCCTGGACTCTTCTTTCAGGAATTTGAATGTGGAGATTGGAAGCATGGATAAGCATTGTTCCTATTTCCAGGAATTAGAGTGGAGATCTTGGCCAGAGTTTCTTGCCTAAATTTTTATAACAGAAACTTTGTTGGAGACTTAGCACACATAAAAAGACCATCTTGGTAAAAAAAAAAAAAAAAAAAGCCGATAGAAGTGCATGGCCCAAGATCCTGTCTACTCCCTGGATCAGGGGAAGTAGAGTAGATGATTTAAACACAACACCATTCTGATCTCATTTTCAAGGTTAACACCAGTGGAAAACGTTTCGCACATCATCAACCCTGGTTTGTTTTACTAAGTATAGTGAAAACCTACGCCCTCGGAAACAAGACCAGTCTCCTGAGTGACAAAGGATACCCACAGTGTGCGAACATCTCCATGTGTATCCTGCAAGGTGTTATCGTGACCAGCGCAAGATTCCCTAGTTATTGCTACATAATTTTAAGGTGATTTCCACCTTATTCCTCTTCCCCTATCCTCAACCAAGTGTTTTTAAAACTTTTCTCATGAACTGCACATTTTCAATATTTCGGCATGTATACATTGACCTTTAACCATTTCCTCTCAAAAGTAGTGGTCTGAAGTAGCCTCTAATAATAGCACAAGAGTCGCACCAGAAGCCTTTAAAAGTTATGATCACAATGACTGAGCATTTTGTCATTGTGACAATAGAGCAAAATGTCGACTGGTGCTTCCTCCACTCCAAGGTAGCTTGATCAAGCCGACTCAGCCTTCAAATTTCAATGCGGTTAATGTGTAACAGTCGCTGCCCTGGCATTCAAGCAGGATTCCGGATCAAGCCGTAACTCTTGGCCAGTTATCTAAGGATCATTGTTTGGTAGCCTACACTGCTGTTGTCAAGTCAGTTTTCTCATGTAGACCTGACTTTTTGATTAAATTACAGTAGTTGGCTGTCTTATCAACACTCTGGTACTCAAGGACTCTCCTTTTCTGTGTTTATGTGAATTTTACCAAGGAATATAGAAGGGTAACTCACAAGTGGATGCCATACCATCACCCAATATGACCAGATCAACCTATGATGCCCATAGGCTATTCTCTTGATGGTCATGTGATTCCCATGGGATAGGGTGTGAATATTGAGAGATCCCATGTCCTTCCTTCGAGATTTTCAGGTGGCATACACCTCATTTGCCGCTGTTGGCTAAAACAAGAAATCCCACAACACGTTGAAGGAACTGCCTCAATGTTAATATCTCAGCTTTCGTTCCATGGTCATAAAACCAATCCCTCCCAGAATTTGTAGTCTATGGTTTGCTAGAGAGGAATTTTGAGGCAGCTGTTCTTTCTGTCATGAAGAGATATGTTCACAATGACTCAGTTTTTACATACAATTCAGCAAGGTGGTAACTGCTCTTTCTACCATTCTAAGTACCTTCCTCAAGTAAACTCAGCCTCCATATTTAAATGAGGTTAATGTGTTGAGCTGCTCCCATTGCCTACAAGCATGTTGCCTGACCACAACTGAAACTTTAGGCAAGTTATCAGAGAATTGTTGTCTAGTAGCCTACACTGCTGTCCTCAGGTAGTTGTCTCATGCAGAATTGATCTTTCCATTGAAGGGCAATGAGGTAAACCTCTTGGCCATGCTAGCATACATATGGACTCTCTTTTTCTCTGTGTTTATGTGAATTTTACCTAGGAATGTAGAAGGATAATTCAAAAGTGAGCACCACACCATTTCTCAATATCACGTGATCTCCCCATGATGCCCTCAGCCAGTCTCTTTTTGGTCACAATATTCCCACGGTACAGCAACATGAATATCACAAGATTCTGGCGTACTTGCTATAAGATTTTCTGGTGACTTCCACTTCATTTTCTCATCTGCCCTAAACAGGAGTTTCTAGAACATGTTGAAGGAAACGGCTCAATGTCAAATTCTCAGCTTTCTTACCATGTTTTTTAGCCAAATCTTCTCAGAATTTGTAGTCTGAGATTTATTAGAGAGAAATTCTGAGGCAGCTGTTCTTGGTGCCATGAAGAGGTATCCACACAATGACTCAGCATTTTACCTACAGTCCAGAAAAATGTTGTTTCCACCATTATCCGGTCGCTTCCTCCCAGCACACTCAGCCGCCAGGTTTCATTGCGCTCCATATGCAACCCCCATCTCCTTTGCCAAAAACCAGGTTTCCTGACTACACACAGAATCTGAAGTGAATTAAGTATTATTGTCTGAACCCATATACCATTGACCTCAAGTTCGTTTTGTGATGTGGTTACGACATATGATTGGAGGTCTGTTAGGAGGACATCTCAATGATATTCTGTTACACACAGACTAATGTTTCTCAGTGTGTATCTGAATTTTACCAAGTGATATGCTGTAGTCATTCGAAAGGGAGCACTACGTTATTCCCATGTGTAACATGATCTCACTTTGTTTTATACAGGCAGGTCTTTGATGGGTACAGGATTCTCATGAAGGAGTCAGGAGATACAGTCATGAATCTCGGGGGCCGATGGTCCCGAGAATAACATTGTATAATTTTCAGCAGACTACTCAAAAGACCTACTCACACTACAGACATCCTTGACCTTGTGACAGAAACTATTGTGAAGTCCATGGCCCAAAGTCCAAAGCTGTCTACTCTTACCGAAAACAAAAAAGACCTTTGTTCATGGTAACAGCACTGTCCTCCATTCAAATGATGTAGAATGGAAACTCGCACCCATATCTCAAGCCAGCCTTTTCCTAACAATAATACAATGGAACCTTGGACTAAAGACACGAAGCCTGTCCTCGATGAAAATTAGTAGTTTGGAGATGTTCAATCGCAAGGCCAATCTTTCCTCTGGTAAGAACATCTTTCTTGTAGAACTTGAACCTTGGCTACATGCCTGGATTTTCTCTTATGAGCGAGAGTGGTGACTTTGGCTTGCAGTTCCAATCCCTTCACCTTATTTAGGAATTAGAACTGAGACCTATTCACACAGCATTTCTTCTGGGTTTTTTTTTTTTCCTAACAGAGTTTGAAGTGGTGGCCTGGGCTCACAGTTTCAAGCCTATGCACCCTGAACAAATGTCGAGTGGTGTCCCAGGTCCACTGCAACTATCCTGTCTTTATGCTAGGGAAACTAGAATGAAGACTTATGCCTATGACATCAAGCCTAGACTCTCCTAACAGGATTCGGAGTGCAGACCTAGGATTCCAAGGTCAAGACCGTCTAATTGATAACCCATTAGATAAAACAACTTCTCAAACTACACTCAAGTGTGCCCCTGTGTGCAGAAATGCATGTAAATTTTACGGCTCACAAAGTTGTCTTCTCCGAAAAAAAAGAAGAATGGAGGCCTATGTTCGTGCCGGCAACACCGTTTTTCCTTAAAAGGATGTGTTGTTGTGACATGGGCCCAAGGCTCAAAGCCAGGCTTTTCTTAAGTATTATTACCAAGGAGTCTGGTACCCATGGCAATAAACCTGTGTTCTCTGAAAAGTAGTAGAGAGGAGGCCTTACCCAACAGGGCAAGCCTGTCCTCAGATAAGAGAACCTGATCTCAGGACCTAGGACCTTGTCTCCTGCCTTGATTTCTAATCAGGTATGAGTGCCGACCTTGGTTTGCAGGTCAAATCCTTTCCCCTCTTTTCAGGAAGTAGAGCTGAGAACTTGATCCACTGCATTTCTTCTATCTGTCCCTGACAGAGACTGAAGCGGTGGCCTAGGGTCAAGTTTCTAAGCCTATCCTCTCTGAACGAATGCCGCCTTTGGTCCCAGGCACACAGCAACGAGCCTGTTTTATGGAAAAGAAACTAGAATTTAGACTGTGGAGATCGGCACCGAGTCTGGAACTCCTAATAGAAAGTAGTTGGCAGCCACAGGCCCACAAGGTCTAGACCAACCAAATGGTAAGAAAGTCTACACTGAAGATCTAAGCCCACAACACCCAGCCTGGCCCTTGGTTCCAGAAACCCTTGGGGAGACATTTGCCCACAGAACCAAAATGTCCTCTCCAAAAAGTTGGAAGTACGGAGGACTCAGTTAATTGCACCAAGACTGTTCTCCCTTTAAAATATTATGATAGAAATTTGGGCCGATGAAACCAAACTTTTGTCATCCTAAGAGTCCATTCAGCACAAACCGGTTTAGGGCTCCATTTTTTTATGCTGTCCTTTGGCCACTACGTTCAACAGGGAATTGCTTAAAGGCCAATGACTCAACGCTGAATATTGAAAATAAGAGTTATGAGACGAGTTTTGAAAACACTTGTTTCAAAAAAGGGAAGAGAAATAAGGTGGAAATCACCTGAAAGTCACTTAGAAATCACTAGGGAATCATGCGGATATCAAGTAAACACCTGGAGGGATTCAGGTGGGGATCAAGGAAGACCCTGCAGGAATCTGGTGTCTACCAGGTGACTGGTCTTGTTGCAGTGTCTGTAAGTTTTCACCTTACCTCTTCCAGGGAATCAGGCTTCAGTTTGTAGAATGTTTTTCACTCAAGAGTACCCTGTAAATGAGACCAACGTGGTGTTGTGTATTCAAACGTCCACCAACTCACCCTAGTACTGGCAGAGGACTGGGTTCTGGGACATGGACTCCCATCGACATTTTTTCCTACCAAGAAAGTTTTGTGACTATGTGCCACATCCTCTATCTAAAGATCCATTCAGTAAAGTTAGGCTAGATTCTGTGTGCCAAGGTATACACTTTACTTCCTGGGAAGAAAAGCAGTGCTTGGCCGTGCTTCCACTCTCTACAATCGAGAAACTTATAAAACAATTCAGGCTTTGGTCCAGGTTTCTTCATGCCATAACTATGTTCTATTACCAGGGGGAAAGGCTTGCTGCTATAAGGTATGGTCACCTTTTAATATTTGTATAAAAGTAAAATTGGTGACATGGAACCAGTTTGTGAGAAATATACTGTTATGATGACACGAGTTGGTGTCTTCGGCCCAATTTCTATCGTAAATACTTTAAAGAGAGGACTGTCTTAGAACTGTTCTTCCTCCTTCTAGGAGATAACAGCTTGAATCTGTAGGCCCAGGTGTCCACAAGAGTTTCATGTAGCAGGGGCCAGGATGGATGTTTGTGGGCCTAGGACTTCAGACTAAATATTGTTACCAAATAAATGATCTTGAGGTTGTGGCCCTGAGTTTAACTGCTTTTTTTAGATGGTCAAGTCTTGGTTCAGATCTCCACAGTCTCCATTTTATTTTTCTTGTATAAAGAAAGCTTTTGCTTTGAGCCAGAACTCCAGGCAACATTTTTCACAGAAAACAGGCTTGTAAATTGGGCTTACGCCACCATTTTAGTCTATGTCGGAGAAAATGTGAAGAAATGCTGTGGGCTAATTTATCAGATCTCCTTCCTGGAAATCAGGGTAGGGATGGGAACTGCAAAACCCAGGTCAGCACCGTGGTTTCTAATAGGAAATAGAAGTAGGAGACAAGGTCCTAGATAAGACTCAAATTACATGAAGACAGGCTTGCACTGTGGTTTAAGTTATCCTATGTACTAGTTTTCAGAGAGGACAGGCTTAGTGCTTTCGGCCCAGTCTCCCTTCTACTTTCTGTTAAAAAAGACAGGCTTTGTGCCTTGGGCCATGTACCAATCCATATCTTCACGAAGAATGATGATTTAGTGCTCACTTGTAGTGACAAGAGTATATCATTGAGAAAATTCACATCAACACTGAGAAGTCATTAATCTATGTGGAGCAGATGGTGGCCGAGACAGCTTCCTTACGGTCCTCCGATGGAATGTCGTGTCCACATTACAAATCTAATTTGAAGTCAATTGTATATAAGGGCAGTCAATGATCTTTACTTCGCCTCTAGTTTTGTCTGTTTCTCAGGAAAACTGCCTTATGTTCGTGGGAGCAACAGTCGCACATTGGAAGGTTGATAATTGCTCCTGAGTATGCTGTGAGGCAGCGATAGATAGTGGTAGAAACAATAGCTGTCATTTTTCTGTATTGTAGGGAAAATGCTGAGTGATTGTGAGGATATCACTTGATGGCGGAAAGAACAACTGCCTCAGAATTTCTCTCCACCAAACCTCAGACTACAAATTCTGAGACGGACTGTCTTAACCACAAAGGAAAGAAACCTGACATATCGACATTGAGGCTGTTCCATCCACATGTTCTGAAGAGGCATATTTTAGCCTCGCAGAGGAAAGTGAGATGGAAGTCGCCTGGAAATCTCGTCACAAGAATCAGGGAATCTGGCGATACTCACGAGGCTTCCCTACAAGATTCACATGTCCGTCAAGAGACAGGCATGAGGGCATCACAGGGAGTCACGTGATATTGAGTTGATGGTGTGACGCTCACTTTGAGTTACCCTTCTCCATTCCTTGGTAAAATTTAGCAACCGCTGAGAAAATGATAGTGTATAACATAGCCAGCCACCCAATGGCCCTTCAATCAAAAGGTCATGTCTGCATGACACGGTTCGCTTGAGGATGGCAGCATAGGTTAGCAGACAATTGTTGTTAGATAACTGGCCTTAGGTTTCATCTGTGATCAGACAACCTGTTTGAACTCAACTGAAGTGCTGTCGAACATTAACTATGTTGATATTTGGAGGCTGAGTCTGACTGACAATGCTACTTTAGAGCAGAATAAACTGTAAATGCCATTTTGCTGTAGTATAGCAAAAATTCTGAGTCATTGTTAGTACAACTCTGAACAGCTTCCTGTGGGACTCTCTCACTATTCTTTTATATGAACCTTTGGCCACTACTGTCGATAGGGAATTGTTTAAAGGCCAATAACTCAATGCCAAATATGAAAATAAGAGTTTATGAGACAAGTTTTGAAAACACTTGTATGAAAATAGGGGAAGTGGAATAAGGTGGAAATCACCTGAAAAATCACTTAGAAATCACTAGGGAATCACGAAGCGATTAAGGAAACACCTGGTGGAATTCACATGAGGATCAAGGAATGACACGCACTAATCTGGTATCTACCAGTGACCAGTCTTTTGCTTTGGCTGTAGGTTTTCACTTTACTTCGTAGAATGAATAAGCCTACAGAGCATGAATCGTATTACAAACGAGTTTATCTTATATATAGGATTGGCGTGGTGTTGTGTTTTCAAATGTCCACCCAACTTACCCCAGTTCCATCAGAGGACTGCCTCCTAGGCCATGCACTTCCAATGGCTCTTCTTTTCCTACCATTTGCCAAGTCCTCTATCTAAAGATTCTTTATGTAAAGTTATGCTAGATTCTGTGGGGAAAGGTCTCCCCTCTACTTTCTAGTTATAGGAACAATACTTAGTAGTGATTCAAAGCTCCCAATCAAGTTTTTTAAAGAACAATCCAGTGTTTGATAAGTTTTCTTAGTGCCCACACTGCCTTCTCTTACCAGAAGAAAGTCTTGGTGTTGCAAGGTATGATCACCTTTCAATAATTGTCTAAATGATAAGTTGGTGATGTGGGACCAGCTTGTGCTAACTGTACTGGTATGATGACATAGATTTAGTGCCATAGGCCCAACTGCTATCATAAATGCTTTGAAGAGTGTACAGTCATGGAAGCATGCAGCGATTCCTCCATTCTTCCTCCTCCTAGGAGATGACAGCTTGGTTCTATAGGCCAAGGTGTCCATGAGAGTTTCAGGTAACAAGGGCCAGGCTGGATGTTTGTGGGCCTAGTTTTAAGACTGGAGATTGCTACCAATTGAATGGTCTTGATGTTGTGTGCCTGGGCTTTAACTATGTCCTTTTATGAGGTCCAGGTTTGGTTCAGATTTCCAGTCTTCATCTTATTTTTTTCTTCCCTAAAGAAGGCTTTTGCTTTGAGACAAGGACTTCAGGCAACATTTGTTCACAGATAACAGGATTGAAACTATGGGCTTATGCGACCCTTTCAGTCTATGTCGGAGAAAGTCGTAAGAAATGCTGTGAGATAATATCTCAAATCTACTTTCTAGAAATAGAGGTATGGATTGAAACTGCAACCAATGACAGCACACTGGATTCTGATAAAAAAGGCAGGCAGGAGACAAGATCCTAGGTTTCTAGTAAGACTCAAATTACGTGAAGATAGATCTGCCCTGTGATTTAAGTTTTCCTATTTACTAGTTTTCAGAGAAAATAGGCTTAGTGCCTTGGTTCCCAGTCTCCCTTCTTCTTTTTGTTAGGAAAAGACAGGTTCTATGTCTTGGACCCATGTCACCAATCCACATCCTCACAAAGGAAGATGATGTAGTGCTTTCTTTTAAGTGACTAGTGTATATAACTGAAAAAATTCACATAAACACTGAGAAATCATTACTGTGTGTATATCCAAAGGTGGCCAAGATTGACTTCTTACTGACCTCCAATGTAATGTCATTTCCACATTATAAATCTTATGTGAGGTCAACGGTATATGCGGGCAGTCGATGATCTTTAATTCGCCTCTACATTTGTCTGTTTCTCAGGAAAACTGTCTATGTCAGTGGAGGCTGAAGTTGCACATTGGCTGTGTTCATAATTCAGCCTGAGTGTGCTGCGAGACAGCGAATGGATAGTGGTTGAAACCATAGCTGCCATATTGCTTTATTGTATGAAAAACGCTGAGTCATTGTGAGGATAATTGCAAAAAAAAATGGCTTCTTAAGAATATCTCTATATCAAACCACAGTCTAAAAATCTGTGAGAAACTAGCTTAACTAATATAGAATAAATGCTGAGATACTGACATTGAGGCAGTTTCTTCAACGTGTTCTGAAAAGGCTTGTATTAGCCTAGCAGAGGTACTGATGTGGAAATTGCCTGGAAATCTCGTACCAAGAATTAGGAAATCTCACAATACTCACGTGGCTTTCATGAAGGATTCACGTGACCAGCAGGACACTGGCCTGAGGGAAACACACGAAAATCACGTGAAATTAGGGAGATGGTGTGGGGTTCACTTTTGTATTATTCTTCTGCATTCCTTGGTCAAATTCATATAAGCACTGAGAAAATAAGATGACCTGTGAAACACAGGCACCTAACAGCCCTTCAATCAAAAGGTCATGTCTGCATGAGAAGACTTGCCTCAAGATGGCAGCATAGACTAACACACTTGTCGTTAGGTAAGTGCCCTGAGGTTTCACCTCTGGTCAGGCAACCCGCTTGTATACAGTGGGAGTAGTGATCACACATTATCTGCATTGAAATTTAGAGGCGGAGTCTGAATGAAGAAGCTACCTTCGAGTGGTGGAAACTTTAAGCACCATTATTTTGAATTGTAGCAGAAATGCTGAGTTCATTGTGAGCATCATCCTTAACAGTTCTAGTGGAAGATCCACACTATTCTTGAAGGTAAACCTCTACTACTGTAGAGACGAAATTGCTTAAAGACCCATGACTCAATGCGGAAATATTGAAAACAACAGCTTATGAGAAGTGCTTTAAAAACACTTGTTTGAGGATAGGGAAGAGGAATAAGTTTGAAATCAAGGGAAAATCACTTAGTAATCACCAGGGAATTATATGGATGTCAAGAGAATACCTGGAGTGATTCACCTGGAAATCAAGGAAGACCCTGAAGGAATCTCGTGTCTACCAGGTGACTCTTCTTGGTCCTGTGGCTCTATTTTTTCACCTTACTTCTTAAAATGAATCAAGTTTAGTTTGTGAAATATTTGCAATTGAGTGTATCCTGTAAATGAGACTGGCGTGGAGTTGTGTATTCACACGTCCACAGAACTTACCCTAGTACCGGCAGAGGACTAGGTTCTGGGCCAAGGTCTTCCATCGACATTTTTTCCTACCAAGAATGTCTCGTGACCATGTGCCACATCTTTTATCTAAAGATCCATCATGTAAAAATAGGCTAGATTCAGTGTGCCAAGGTCTTCACTCTACTTCCTGTAAATAAAAGCATTGCTCGACCATTTTTCCAGGCTCCCCAATCGAGTGACTTACAAAACAATTCGGGCTTTCATCCAGGTTTCTTAGTGCTGAAACTATGTTCTATTAACAGGGGAAAGGCGTGATGCTATAAGGTGTGGTCACATTTCAATAATTGCATATAAGGAAAATTGGTAATGTGGAACCCGTTGTGCTGAATGTACTTATGATGACACAAGTTGGTGTCTTCAGCCCAATTTCTATCTTAAATACTTTAAAGGGAGGACAGTCTTGGAACCGTGCGCTGAGTCCTGCATTCTTCCTCCTTCTAGGAGATGACAGCTTGATTCTGTAGGTCAAGGTGTCCACAATAGTTTAAGGTAGCAGGGGTCCGGCTGGATGTTTGTGGTCCTAGGTGTTCAGACTGTATATTGTTCCCAATTTTATGCTCTTGACATTGTAGCTCTGAGTTTAACTGCTTCCTTTTAGGAGGTCTGGGATTGGTTCAGTTTTCCACAGGATCCGTTATTTTCTTTCATTAAGAAGGCTTTTGCTTTAAGCCAGAATGCCAGGCAACATTTGTTCATAGAAAACAGCCTTGGAACTTGAGCTTATGCCGCCATTTCGGTCTATGTCGAAGAAAGTGGGAAGAAATGCTGTGGGCTAATTTTTCAGATCTACTTTCTGGAAATAGGTGTATGGATTTGAACTGCAAAACCAAGGTCAGCACCCTGGTTCCTAATAGAAAATAGAGGCATGAGACAAAGTCCTAGGTTTCTAGATAAGACTCAGTTTACATGAGGACAGACTTGCCCTGTGTTTTAAGTTATACTATCTAATAGTTTTAAGAGAAGATAGGCTTAGAGCCTTGGTTCCCAGCATCCCTTCTAATTTGTTAGGAAAACACAGGCCTTGTGTCTTGGGCCCATGTTACCAATCTACATCCTCACAAGGGAAGATGATATAGTGCTTTCTTTGATGTGACAAGTGCATATAACTGAGAAAATTCATATCAACACTTAGAAATCATTAGTATGCGTGGAACAGAAGATGTCCGAGATAGAGTTCGTAATGACCTCCAATCGAATGTCATTTCCACATTATAAATCTTTTCTGAGGTCAACGGTATATGAGGGTAGTCAATGATCATTAATTCACCTCTACTTTTGTCTGTTTGTCAGGAAAACTGCCTATGTCAGTGGAGGCAGAAGTCACACATTGCCTGCGTGATAATTAAGCCTGAGTGTGCTGTGCAGAAGCGAATGATAGTGGTTGAAACCATAGCTGCAATATTGCTTTATTGTAGGAAAAATGCAGAGTCATTGTAGGATACCTCTTCATTGAAAAAAGAACGGCCAATTAAGAATTTCTCTATATCAAACCACAGACTGAAAGTCTGCAAGTGACTGGCTTAACCAATATGGGTAAAAAGCTGAGATCCTGAAATTGAGGCAGTTTCTTCAATGTGTTCTGAAAAGGCTTGTAATAGCCTAGCAGAGTAAATGAGGCGAGGTGGAAGTCACCAGAAATCTCGTGCCAAGAATTAGGAAATTTTGCGATACTCACAAGGGTTTCCAGGGAGATTCACATGACCGAGAAGAGACCGGTCTGAGGGCAACACACAAAAATCACATGAAATTGGGGTGATGGAGTGGTTCTCACTATTGTGTTATCCTTCTTTATTCTTTGGTAGAATTCACAGAAGCACTGAGAAAATAAGATTATCTGTGTACCATAGCCAGCTAACAGCCCTACAGTCGAAGGTCATGTCTGCATGAGAAGGCTTGCTTGAGGACAGCAGCATAGGCTAACACACACTTGTTGTTAGGTAACTGCCCTGAGGTTTTGTCTCTGGTCAAGTAAACTGCTTGTGTACAATGGGAGCAGCAGTCACACATTAACCTTGTTGAAATTTAGAGGCTGAGTCTGAATGACGAAGCTACGTTAGAGGAGTGGTTATAATACAGCAGCCATTATGCTGTATAATACAGCAGCCATTATGCTGTATTATAACAGAAATGCTGAGTCATTGTGAGCATAACCATTAATGGTTCTGGTGGGAGATCCGCGCTATTCTTGAAGGTGAAGCTGACACTACTATTGTCCAGAAGAAATTGCTTAAAGGCCAATGACTCAATGCTGAAATATTGAAAATAAAAGATAATGAGACTTCTTCGGAAAAGAATTGATTGAGGATAGGAGAAGAAGAATAAGATGGAAGTCACCTGAAAATCACGTGGTAATTACCATGGAATTACCTGGAGGGCTTCACATGTGGATCAAGAAAGACCCTGCAGGAATCTGGTGTCTACTAGTTGACTAGTTTTATTGCTGTGGCTGTAGGTTTTCACCTTACCTCTTAAAATGAGTCAGCCTTCAATTTCTTAAATATTTTGCACTCAAGTGTACCCCGTAAATGAGACCAGCATGTTGTGTATTTAAATGTCCACACCACTTACTCTAATTCTGGCAGATGACTGTGTCCTGAGCAATGGACGTCCATCGACATTTTTTCCTACAATGAAGATCTTGTGACCATGTACCACGTCCTCTGTCTAAAGACCCGTTAAGTAAAGTTAGGCTAGATTCTGAGTGCCAAGGTCTCCACTCTACTTCCTTGAATAAAAGCAATGCTTGGCCTTGTTTCCAGGATCCTCGATTGAGTAACTTACAAAACAGTTCAGGCGTTGATCCAGGTTTCCTAGTGCCCAAAATATGTTCTATTATCAGGGGAAAGGCTTGGTGCTGTAAGTTATGGTCACCTTTCAATAATTGTATCAAAGAAAAATTGGTGACGTGGAACCATTTTGTGATGAGTATACTGTTATGATGACACGGGTTGGTGTTTTGGGGCCAGTATCTATCGTAAATACTTCAAAGGGGAGACTACCTTGGAACTGTGCACCGAGTCCTCTATTCTTCCTTCTTCTAGGAGATGACAGCTTGATTCTGTAGGCCAAGGTGTCCACAAGAGTTTCAGGTAGCAGGAGCCAGTCTGAATATTTGTGAGCCTAGGTCTTCAGAACATATTGTTACCAACTGGATGATGACATTGTGGCGCTGAGTTTAACGGCTCCTTTTAGGGGGTTCAGGCTTGGTTCAGATTTCCACTGTCTCTGGTTTTGCATAAAGAAGGATTTAATTTTGAGCCAGAGCCCCAGGCTACATTTGTTCACAGAAAATAGGCTTGAAACTTGGGCTACTCCACCATTTCAGTCAATGTCGTAGAAAGTCAGAAGAAATGCTGTAGGCTAATTTCTCAGATCTACTTCCTGGAAATAGGGGTAGAGATCAGAACCATAAAACCAAGGTCAGATACCCAATTCCTAATAGAAAATAGAGGCAGGAGACAAGGTCCTAGGTTTTTAGATAAGACTCAAATTACATGAGGACAGGCTTGCCCTTTGGAATAAGTTCTCCTATCTACTAGTTTTCATAGAGGACAGGCCTAGTGCTTTTGGTCTCAGTCTCCCTTCTACTTTTTGTTAAAGAAAGACCGACCTTGTGCCTTGATTCCGTGTCACCAATCCATATCTTCATGAGGTAGGATGATGTAATGCTCCTTGAAGTGACAAGTGCATATCACTGAGAAAAATTCACATCATCACTGAGAAGTGATTAGTCTACATGGAGCGGAAGGTGGTTGAGACAGCCTCCTAACTATCCTCCAATCGAATGTCGTGTCCACATTACAAATCTAACTTGAAGTCAACTGTATATAAGGGCAGTGAATGATCTTTACTTCGCCTCTAGTTTTGTCTGTTTCTCAGGAAAACTGCCTTATGTTCGTGGAAGCAACAGTTGCACATCGGCGGCGTTGATAATTGAGCCTGAGTGTGCTGTGAGGCAGTGACTGGATAGTGGTGGAAACAATAGCCACCGTTTTTCTTTATTGTAGGAAAAATCTTGAGTCATTGTGAGGATACCACTTGATGGAGAAAGAACAGCTGCCTCAGAATTTCTCTCCACCAAGCCTCAGACTACAAATTCTGAGAGGGATTGTCTTAACCACCAATGAAAGAAAACTGAGATATTGACATAAAGGCTGTTCCATTAACGTGTTTCGAAGACGCTTATTTTAGCCTAGCAGAGGAAAATGAGGTGGAATTCACCAGTAAATCTCGTCACAAGAATTAGGGAATCTCGTGATACTCACAAGGCTTCCCTGTGGAATTCACATGACCATCAAGAGACAGGCATGAAGGCATCACAAGGTGTCACACGTATTGGGTTTATGAAGTGACACTTTTGAGATACCCTTCTCCATGCCTTGGTAAAATTTAGATAACCACTGAAAATGATAGTGTCTGTGTAACAGATTCACCTAGTGGCCCTTCAATTGAAAGATCATGTCTGCATGAGAAGGTCCGCTAGAGGACAGCGGCATAGATTAACAGATAGTTGTTATTAGGTAACTGGCCTTAGTTTCATCTGTGGTCAGGAAACCTGCTTGAATGCAATGGAAGCTGCTGTTGAACATTAATTGTGTTGATATTAATTGTGTTGATATGCTTGATGAAGAGACTTTAGAGTGATGAAAATGAAGTGTCATTATGCTGGATTATATCAAAAAGGCTGAGTCATTGTGAGTATAACTCTGAAAGGCTTCATGTGGGATTCCCACACTATTCTTTTATGAGGAATTTCGGCCACTACTGTAGGTAGACAGGGAATTGCTTAAAGAGAAATGACTTGATGCTGAATATTAAAAATAAGAGTTAATGAGACTAGTTTTGAAAACACATGTTGAAAATATAGGAAGAGAAAAGAGAAAAATCACCTGTAAATCATTTAGAAATTACTAGGGGATCACGAAGAGATTAAAGAAACACCTGGTGAAATTCACATGGGGATCAAGGAATAAACTGCACTAATCTGGTATCTACCAAGTGACCAGTCTTGTTGCTGTGGCCATAGGTTTTAACTTTACTTCATAGAATGAACCAGGCTTCAGAGCATGAATCATATAGCAAATGAGTTTACCATATATATGAGATTGGCATGGTATTGTGTTTTCAAAGATCCACCCAACTTATCCTAGTTTTAATAGAGGACTGTCTCCTATGCAATGGACATTCAATGACATTTCTTTTCCTAACAAATATGTCTTATGACCATTTGCCAAGTGCTCTACCTAAAGATTCGTTATGGAAAGTTAGGCTAGATATTGTGGGCCGAGGTCTCCACTCTACTTCCTAGACATAGGAGCAATACTTGCTAGTGATTCCAAGCTCCCCAGTCGAGGTTTTTAAAGAATAGTCCAGGCTTTGGCCAGGTTTCTTAGTGCCCACACTATCTTCTCTTACCAGAAGAAAAGCTTGGTGCCACAGATATGATCACCTTTCAATAATTATCTAAAAGGAAAATTAGTGACGTGGGAAAAGTTTGCGCTGAATGTCCTGTTATGATGACATAGGGTTAGTGCCATCGGCCCAATTTCTACCATAAATGTTTTTAAGGGAGTACAGTCTTCGAAGTGTACACTCAGTTCTCTATTCTTCCTCCTCCTAGGAGATGACAGCTTGATTCTATAGGCCAAGGTGTCTACAAGAGTTTTAGGTAACAAGGGCAAGGGCCTAGGTCTTGAGACTGGACATTGTTACCAATTGGATGATCTTGACGTTGTGGACCTGGGTCTGCACAATGTCTTTTTAGGAGGTCCAGGCTTGGTTCAGATTTCCATAGATTCCGTTTTATATTTTCTTTCCTAAATTAGGCTTTTACTTTGAGACAAAGACTTTAGGCAACATTTGTTCACAGAGAACAGGCTTGGAACAGTGGGCTTATGCTACTCTTTCAGTATATGTCAGACAAAGACAGAAGAAATGCTCTGAACTAATTTCTCTAATCTACCTTCCGGAAATAGAGATAGGAATTGTAACTGCAACCAGGCATAACACACTGGATACCAATAGGAAATGCAGGCAGAAGACAAGGTCCTAGGTGTCAAGATAATTACATGAAGTGTCAAATTACATGAGGACAAACTTGCCCTCTGGTTAAGTTATCCTATCTACTAGTTTTCAGAGAGGATAGGCTTAGTACCTTGGTTCTCAATCTCCCTTGTACTTTTTGTTAGAAAAGACAGGCCTTGTGTTTTGGGCTTGTGTCGCCAATCCACATCCTCACACGGGAAGTTGATGTAGTGCTTTCTTTGAAGTGACGAGTGCATATAACTGAGAAAATTTACATTGACATTGAGAAATCATTAGTATGCGTGGAACCTAGGTGGCCGAGACAGACTTCATACTGACCTCCAATCAAATGTCATGTCCACATTACAAAACTCATATGAGGTCAACGATATATGTGGGCAGTCAATGATCTTTAACTCATCTCTGTTAGTCAGGAAAACTGCCTATGTTAGAGGAGGCAGAAGTCGCACACTGGCTGCATTCATAATTGAGCCTGAGTGTGCTGTGAGGCAGCAAATGGATAGCGGTTGAAACCATAGCTGCCATATTGCTTTATTGTAGGGAAAATGCTGAGTCTTTGTGAGGATACCTTTTCATAAAGACTTATTGAAAGGTGACCATACATGTGGCATGCAAAAAGAACGGCTGCTTCAGAATTTCTCTATATCAAACCACAGACTAAAAATCTGCAAGAGACTGGCCTAACCAATATTGAAAAAAAAGCTGAGGTACTGACTTTGAGGCAGTTTCCTCAACGTGTTATGAAAAAGCTTGTAATAGCCTAGCAGAGGCAATGAGGTGGAAGTCACCTGGAAATCTCATACCAATAATTAGGAAATCTCGCGATACTCACAAGGCTTTTCTATGGGATTCATGTGACTAGGAAGAGACCTGTCTGAGGGCAACACCCGAAAATCACGTGAAATTGGGGTGATGGTGTGGCACTCACTTTTGAGCTAACCATCTACATTCCTTGGAAAAATTCACATAAGCACTGAGAAAATAAGATTACCTGTGTAACATAGCCACCTGACAGCCCTTCAATCGACAGGTCATGTCTGCATGAGTAGGTACACTTGAGGATGGCGGCATAGGATAACAGACAATTGTTGTTAGTTAACTGGCCTTAGGTTTCATCTCTGGTCAGGCAACATGCTTGAATGCAATAGAAGCTGCTGTTGAACATTAACTGCGTTGATATTTGGAGGCAGAGTCTGCTTGATGAAGCTACTTTAGAGCATTGGAAACTGTAAACGCCATTTGCTGTATCATAGCAAAAATGCTGAGTCATTGTGAGTATAACTCTGGATGGCTTCATGTAGTACTCCCGCACTATTCGTTTATGTGGATCTTTTGCCACTACTGTCGACAGGGTATTGCTTAAAGGCCAATGAGTCAATGCTGAATATTGAAAATAAGAGATTATGAGATGAGTTTTGAAAACACCTGTTTGAAAATAGAAGAAGAGGAATCATGTGTAACTCACCTGAAAATCATGTAGAAATCACTAGAGAATCACAAGGAGATCAAGGAAACACCTGGTTAAATTAACATGGGCATAAGGAATACCCCGTGTTAATCTGGTATCAAATAAGTGACCAGTCTTGTGGCCGTAGGTTTTCAGTTAACTGAGTAGAATGAATCAGGCTTCAGAGCATGAATCATATTGCAAAGGAGTTAACCTTATATATGAGATTGGCGTGGTGTTGTTTTTTCAAACGTCTACCCAGCTTACCCCAGTTTCAGCAGAGGACGGCCTCCTAGGCCATGGAATTCCAAAGACTTTTCTTTTCCTAGCAAGAATGTCTTGTGACCATTTGCTAAGTCCTCTATCTCAAGATTCGTTATGTAAATTAAGCTAGACTCTGTGGGCCAAGATCTCTGCTCTACTTCCTAGAAATAGGATCAATACTTGCTTGTGATTCCAAGCTCCTCAATCGAGTTTTTTAAAGAATAGTCAAGGTTTTGGCCATGTTTCTTAGTGCGCGCACTACCTTCTCTTACTAGAAAAAAGACTTGGTGCTGTAATGTATGGTCACCTTTCAATAACTGTCTGAAAAAAAATTGGCGACGTGGGACCAGGTTGGGCTGCATGTAATGTTATGATGACACAATTTGGTGTATTCGGCCCAATTCCTATCGTAAATATTTTAAATGAAGGACAGTATTGGAAACGTGTACAGAGTCTTCCATTCTTCTACCTTAGAGGAGATGACAGCTTATTTCTACTGCTTAAAGACCAATGACTTGATGCCGAATACTGAAAATAAGAGTTTATGAGACAAGTTTTGAAAACACTTGTTTGAAAATAGGGGAAGAGGAATAAAGTGGAAATCACCTGAAAATCACTTAAAGATAATTAGGGAATCACGCAGACATCAAGGAAACACTTGATTAAATTAACATGGGCATAAGGAATATCCCGTGTTAATCTGGTATCTATCATGTGATCTATCTTGTTGCTGTGGTCGTAGGTTTTCACTTTACTTTGTAGAATTAACCAGGCTTTAGAGCACGAATGTATTGCCAAGGAGTTAACCTTATATATGAGATTGGGTGGTGTTGTTTCCAAACGTCCACCCAACTTACCACAGTTCCAGCAGAGGATGGCCTCCTAGCCCATGGACTTCCAACAACTTTTCTTTTCCTACCAAGAATGTCTTCTGACCATTTGCCAAGTCCTCTACTTAAATATTCCTTATGTAAAATTAGGCTAGTTTCTGTAGACCACGGTCTCCACTCTACTTCCTAGAAATAGGAGCAATACTTGGTTGTGATTAGAAGCTCCCCAGTTGAGTTTTTTAAAGAACAGTCCAGGCTTTGGCCAGGGTCCTTAGTGCCTACACTACCTTCTCTTACCAGAAGAAAGTCTTTGTGCTGCAAGGTATGGTCACCTTTCAATAATTGTTTAAAAAGAAAATTGGTGATGGGGACCAGGTTGTGCTGAATGTACTGTTATGATGACACAAGGTTGGTGCCATTGGCCCAATTTCTATTGTAAATGCTTACAAGGGAGTACAGTCTTGGAGACATGCACCGAGATCTCCATTCTTCCTCCTCCTAGGAGATGACAGCATGGATCTATAGGCCAAGGCGTCCACAAGAGTTTCAGGTAACAAGGGCCATGCTGGATGTTTGTGGGCCTAGTTCTTGAGACCGGACATTGTTACCAATTGGATGGTCTTGACGTTGTGGACCTGGGCCTTAACAATGTCTTTTTATGGTTCAGATTTCCATAGATTCTGTTTTATATTTTCTTTCCTAAAGAAGGCTTTTGCTTTGAGACAAGGACTTCAGGCAACATTTGTTCACAGAGAACATGCTTGGAACTATGGGCTTACACTACCCTTTCAGTCTGTGATGGAGAAAGTTGTGAGAAATTTTGTGGGCTAATTTCTCAAATATACCTTCTGGAAATAGAAGTAGATTTGTAACCGTAACCAAGGACAGCACACTGGATTGCAATAGGTAATGCAGGCAGGAGACAAGGTCCTAGGTTTCAAGATAAGACTCAAATTACATTAGGACAGACTTGCCCTGTGGTTTAAGTTATCCTATCTACCAGTTTTTAGAGAGGATAGAATTAATACCTTCATTCCCAGTCTCCCTTCTGCTTTTTGTTAGGAAAAGACACACTTGTGATTTGAGCCCATGTTATTAATCCATATCCTCACAAGGAAAGATGATGTAGTGCTTTCTTTGAAATGATGAGTGTATATGACTGAGAAAATTCACATCAACACTGAGATATCATTAGTATGCATGGAACCTAAGGTGGCCAAGACAGACTTCGTACTTACCTCCAATTGAATGCCATGTCCACATTACAGATCTTATGTGAGGTCAATGGAATATGCGAGCAGTCAATGATTATTAATTCGCCTCTACTTTTGTCTGTCAGGAAAATTGCCTGTGTCAGTGGAGGCAGAAGTCGCATATGACTACGTTCATAGTTGAGCCTGAGTGTGCTGTGAGGCAGCAAATGGATAGTGGTTGAAACCATAGCTGCCATATGCTTTATTGGAGGAAAAATGCTGAGTCATTGTGAGGATACCTCTTCATTGCAAAAAGAACGACTGCTAAAGAATTTCTCTATATCAAACCACAAACAAAAGAAATCTGTGACAGACTGGTTTAACCAATATGGAAAAAAGCTGAGATACGGACATTGAGGCATTTTCTTCAACGTGTTCTGAAAAGGCTTGTATTAGCCTAGCAGAGGTAATGAGGTAGAAGTTGCCTGGAAGTCTCATACCAAGAATTAGGAAATCTCGTTATACTCATGAGGCTTTCCCGCAGGATTAATGTGACCAGGAAGAGAATGGTCTGAGGGCAACACTTGAAAATTACGTAAAACTGGGGTAATGATGTGGTGCTCACTTTTGTGTTACCATTCTACGTTCGTTGGTAAAATTCACATAAGCACTGAGAATATCAAATACCTGTGTTACATAGCCACCTAACAGCCTTTCAATCGAAAAGTCATATCTGCATGAGAAGACTTGCTTGAGTACAGCGGCATAGGCTAACACACACTTGTCATTAGGTAACTTCCCTGAGGTGTCCTCTCTGGTCAGGAAAGCTGCTTGTATACAATGGAAACAGCGGTCACACGTTAAGCACGTTGTAATTTAGAGGCTGAGTCTGACGAAGCTATCTTCGAGTGGAGGAAACTTTAAGAGTCATTATGCTGTATTGTAGCAGAAATGCTGAGTCATTGTGAGCATAACTCTTAACGGTTCTGGTGCAAGATCCACACTATTCTTTAAGTTGAAGCTTAGGCTACTAGTGTCAAAAAGAAATTGCTTAAAGGACAATGAGTCAATGGTGAAATATTAAAAATAAGAGTTTATGAGATGTGTTTTGAAAACACGTGTTTGAGCATAGAGAAAGAGGAATAAGGTGGAAGTCACCTGAAAATCAGGAGGTAATCACCAGGGAATCACATGGAGTTTAAGTGAATGCCTGCAGAAATTTACGGGTGGATCAAGGAAGATTCTGCAGGAATCTGGTTTCTACCAGGTGACTAGTTTTGTTGCTGTGGCTGTGGGTTTTCTCCTTACCTCTTAAAATGAATCAGGCTCCAGTGTGTGAAATAGTTTACACTTGAGTGTACCCTGTAAATGAGACCGAAGTGGTGTTGTGTATTCAAACGTCCGCACAACTTACCCTTGTTCTGGCAGAGGACTGGGTCCTGGGCCGTGGGCTTCCATCTTGCTTAGAAATAGGGAAAGAAAAATAATGTGGAAATCACCTGAAAATCACTTAGAAATCACTAGGGAATCACGCGGAGATTAAGAAAAAAACTGGTGGAATTCACATGAGGATCAAGAAATATTCCGCACTAATCTGGTATCTACCAAGTGAACAGTCTTGTTGCTTTGGCTGTAAGTTATCACTTTACTTCATAGAATGAACCAGGCTTCAGAGCATGAATCATATTGCAAACGAGTTTACATTATATGTGAGTTGGGCAGGGTGTTTTGTTTTCAAGTGTCTACCAAACTTACCCAAGTTCCAGCAGAGGACTGCTTCCTAGGCCATGGACTTCCAATGAATTTTTTTTTCCTACCAAGAATGTCTTGTGACCGTTTGCCAAGTCCTCTGCCTAAAGATTCGTTATGTAAAGTTAGGCTAGATTTTGTAGGCATGGTCTCTACTCTACTTCCTAGATAGGAGCAATACTTGACTGTGATTCCAAGCTCCCCAATTGAGTGTTTTAAAGAACAGTCCAGGCTTTGACCAGGTTACTTAGTGTCCACATTACCTTCTATTACCAGAAGAAAGGCTTCATGCTGCAATGTATGGTCACATTTAAATAATTGTCTAAAAGGAAAATGGGTGACGTGGGACCAGGTTGTGCTGAATGTACTGTTATGATGACACATGATTGGGGATATCGGCTCAATTCCTATCATAAGTGCTTTCAAGGGAGTACAGTCTTGGAAGTGTGCACTGAGTCCTCCATTCTTCCTCCTCCTAGAAAATGACTGCTTGGTTCTCTAGGCTAAGGTGTCCACAAGAGTTTCAGGTAACAAGGGCCATGCTGGATGTTTGTGGGCCTAGTTCTTGAGACTGGACATTGTTACCAATTGGATGGTCTTGACGTTGTGAGCCTGGTCATTAACTATGACCTTTAAGGAAGTCCAGGCTTGGTTCAGATTTCCATAGTCTCTTTTATTTTTTCTCCCCTAAAGTAGGTTTTCGCTTTGAGACAAGGACTTCAGGCAACATTTGTTCACACAGAATAGACTTGGAACTGTGGTTTTATACCACCCTTTCTTTCTATATCAAAGAAAATTGTAAGAAATCCTGTGGGCTAATTTCTTTCAAGGGAGTACAGTCTAGGAGGCGTGCACTGAGTCTTCTATTCTTCCTCCTCCTAGAAGATAACAACTTGGTTCTAAATGCCAGGGTGTCCACAAGAGTTTCAGGTATCAGGGGCCAGACTGTATGTTTGTGGGCCAATATCTACACACTGGATATTGTTATCAATTGGATGATCTTAACGTTGTGGTTCTGAGTTTCTCTGCTTCCTTTTAGGTGGTCCAGACTTGATTAAGATTTCCATAGTCTCTGTTTTATTTTTTCTTCCATAAAGAAGGCTTTTGCTCTGAGCCACGTCTCCAGGCAACATTTGTTCACAGAAGACAGGCTTGGAACGTGGGCTTTATGTCACTATTTCAGTCTATGTTGGAGAAAGTCAGAAGAAATTCTAATTTCTAAGATCTACTACCTGGAAATAGGGGTAGGGGCTGGAACTGCAAAACCAAGATCAGCACCCTGGTTCCTAATAGGAAATAGAGGCGGGAGACAAGGTTCTAGGTTTTTACATAAGACTCAAATTACATAAGGACAGAACTGCCCTGTGCTTTAAGTTTTTGAACTACTAGGTTTCAGGGAGGACAAGCCTAGTGCTTTGGTACCAGTCTCCCTTCTGCTTCTTGTTAGGAAAAGACAGGCCTTGTGTCTTGGGCCCATGTCACACATCCACATCCTCAGAAAGGAAGATCGTGTAGTGCTTTCTTTGAAGTGACGAGTGCATATAACTGAGAAAATTCACATCAACACTGAGAAGTCATTAGTATACATGGAACCAAATGTGGCCAAGTCATACTTCGTACTGACCTCAAATCGAGTGTCATGTCCACATTATAAATCTTAGGTGAGGTCAAATGTATATGTGGGCAGTCAATGATCTTTAAATCGCCTCTACTTTTGTCTGTTTGTCAGGTAAACTGCTTATGTCAGTGGAGGCAGAAGTTGTACATTGGCTACGTTCATCATTGAGCCTGAGTGTGCTGTGAGGCAGCAAATGGATAGCAAATGAAACCATAGCGGCCATTTTGCTTTATTGTAGGAAAAATGCTGAGTCATTGTGAGGTTACCTCTTTATTGCAAAAAGAATGGCTGCTTAAAATTTCTCTATGTCAAACCACAGAATAAAAATCTGCGAGAGACTAGCTTAACCAATATGGAAAAAAAGCTGAGATACTGACATCGAGGCATTTTCTTCAACGTGTTCTGAAAAGGCTTGTAGTAGCCTACAGTGGTAATAAGATGGAAATTGTCTGCAAATCTCATAAAAAGAATTAGGGAATCTTGCGATACTCACAAGGCTTTCCCCCGGGATTCACCTCACCAAGAAGAGACTGGCCTAATGAAAACATAGGAAAATGACATCAAACTGAGGAAATGGTGGGGCACTCACTTTTGTGTCACCCTTCTGCATTCCTTGGTAAAATTCACAGAAGCACTGGGAAAATAAGATTACCTATGTAACATAGCCACTTAATAGCCCTTCAATTGAAAGGTCATGTCTGCTTGAGAAGACTTGCTTGAGAACGGCGGCATGGGCTAACATACACTTGTCATTAGGTAACTACCCTGACGTTTCGTCTCTGGTCAGGCAACCTGCTTGTATACAATGGGAGCAGCAGTCACGCATTAAACGTGTTGAAATTTAGATGCTGAGTCTGAATGACAAAGCTACCTTCCAGCGGTGAAAATTCTAGGTGCCATTATTCTGTATTGTAGCAGAAATGCTGAGTCATTGTGAGCATAACCCTTAACGGTTCTGGTGGGAGACGCACGCTATTCTTGAAGGTGAACCTTAGGCTACTGCTGTCAAGGAGAAGTTGCTTAAAGGCCAATGACTCAATGCTGAAATATTGAAAATAAGAGTTTATGAGACGTGTTTTGAAAACACCTGTTTGAAGATAGGGGAAGAAGGATAAAATAGAAGTCACCCAAAAATCATGTAGTAATCACCAGGGAATTACATGGAAGTCAAATGAATACCTGGAGGGATTCACATGGGGATCAAGGAAGACTCTACAAGAATCTGGTCTCTATCAGGTGACTACTCTTGTTGCTGTGACTATATGTATTCATCTTACCTTTTACAATGAATCAGGCTTCAGTCTGTGAAATGTTTTGTACTCGAGTGTACCCTATAAATGAGCTCGGTGTGGTGCTGTGTATTCAAACATCCACACAACTTACCCTAGTTCCGGCAGAGCACTGGGGTTTGGGCCATGGACTTCCATCGACTTTCTTTCCTACCAGGAAGATCTTTTGACGGTGTGCCACATTTTCTATCTAAAGATCTGTCAAGTAAAGTTAGGCTAGATTCCGTATGCTAAGGTTTCCATTATACTTCCTGTTGATAAAAACAATGCTTGGCCATGCTTCCAGGCCCCTCAACTGAGTAACTTAAAAAAACAGTTCAGGCTTTTACCTAGGTTTCTTAGTGACCAAACTATGTTCTATTACCAGGGGAAAGCCTTAGTGCTGTAAGGTATGGTCACCCTTCAATAATTGTATAAAAAAAATTGGTGACATAGAACCAGTTTGTGCTGAATGTGCTGTTATGATGACACAGGTTGGTGTCTTCGACCCAATTTCTATTGTAAATACTTTAAAGGGAGGACAGTCTTGGAACTGTGCATCAAGTCCTCCATTCTTCCACATTCTAGGAGATGACAGATTGATTCTGTAGGCCAAGGTGTCCACAATACTTTCAGGGAGCAGGAGCCGGCTGTATGTTTGTGGACGTAGGTCTTCAGACTGGATATTGTTACCAATAGGATGAACTTGACATTGTGGCCCTCAGTTTAACTGCTTCCTTTTAGGTAGTCCAGGATGGTTCAGATTTTCACAGTCTTCATTTTATTTTTTCTTCTGTAAAGAAGGCTTTACTTTGAGCCAGGCTCAGATAACATTTGTTCACACAAAATATGCTTGAAACTTGGGCTTACGCCACTATTTCAGTCTATGTCAGAGAAAGTCGGAAAAAATACTGTAGTCTAATTTCTCAAATCTACTTCCTGGAAATATGAGTAGGGATTGGAACTGCAAAACCAAGGTCAGCTCCTTGGTTTCCTAATAGGAAATAGAGGTAGGAGACAAGATTCTAGGTTTCTAGAGAAGACTCAAATTACATGAGGACAGGCTTGCCCTTTGGATTAAGTTCTCCTAGTTACTAGTTTTCAGAGAGGACAGACTTAGTGCTTTCAGTCTCAGTATCCCTCCTACTTTTTGTTTAAAAAAAGACAGGCCTTGTGCCCTCTTTCTGTGTCACCAATCCATATCCTCACAAGGGAGGATGATGTAGTGCTCCCTTTGTAGTGACAAGTGCCTATCAATGAGAAAACTCACATCAACACTGAGAAGTCATTAGTCTACATGGAGCAGAAGGAAGCCGAGACAGCCTCCTAACTGTCTTCCAATCGAATGTCATCTCCACATTACAAATCATTTGAAGTCAATGATATATGCAGGCAGACAATGATCTTTAATTTGCCTCTAGTTTTGTCTGTCAGGAAAACTGCCTTATGTTCCTGGAGGCAACTGACACACATTCATGGTGGTTCGGGGTCAAGGTTCTAAGCCTGTCCTCTCTGAATGAATGATGCCTTTGGTTTTAGGCACACAGCAACCAGCCTTCTTAATGGAAGAGAAACTAGAATGGAAACTGTAGAGATGGGCACCGACACTGCAACTGCTAATAGAAAGTAGTTGGCAGCCACAAGCCAACAAGTACTAGACCTACCAAATGATAACAAAGTCCAGACTGAAGACCTAGGCTCACAACAACCAGCCTGGCCCCTGGTGCCAGAAACTCTTGGAAAAACATTGGCCCACAGAAGCAAGATGTCGTCTCCTAGGAGTAGGAAGTATGGAGGGCTCAGTTCACGGCACCAAGACTGTCCTCCCTTTAAAATATTTATGTGAGAAATTTGGACCGATGAAACCAAGCTTCTGTTATCCTAACAGTCCACTCAGCACAACTGGTCCCAGGGCACCAATTTTCCCTTTTGCCATTCATTGAAAGGTGACCGTAACCTACAGCATGAAGCCTTTCTGCTGGTAAGAGAAAGTAGTGTGGGCACTTACACACATGGCATAAAGCCAAGACTCTTCTTTCAGGAATTTGAATGGGGAGATTGGAAGCACAGCCAACCAATGTTCCTATATACAGGAATTAGAGTGGAGACCTTGGGCCAGAGTATCACGCCTAAATTTTAACAGAACATTTGGTCGAGGATTTGGCACACGTGAAAAGACCTTCTTGGTAGGAAAAAAAAAAAACAGTGATAAAAGTCCATGGCCCAGGACCCTGTCTACTGCCTAGATCAGGAGAAGTGGAGTTAATGTTTTTAAAGATGACACCACTCTCATATAATGTTCAAGGTAAACTTGAGTGGAAAACGTTTCACACACAATAAAGCTTGCTTCAATCTAAAGGTATAGTAAAAACCTATGCCCTCAGAAACAAGACCAGTCACCTGAGTGACAAAGGATACCCACGGCGTTTGCCATGACCCCTATGTGTATCCCACAGGGTGTTAACATGAACGATGCATGAATCTTTAGTTATTGCTACATGATTTTAAGGTGATTTCCACCTTATTCCTCTTCCCCTATACTCAACCAAGTGTTTTCAAAAGTTTTCTCATAAACTGCACATTTTCAATATTTCAGCATGGATGCATTGGCCTTTAACCAATTCCTCTCAACTGCAGTGGTCTAATATCCCTCTCCAAGAATTGTGCAAGAGTCGCACCTGACGCCATTAAAAGTTATGCTTACATAACTCAGCATTTTTGCAGCAATATAGCAAAATGGTGACTGCTGCTTCCTCTGCTACAAAGTAGCTTGCTAAAGCCGACTCAGCCTCCAAATTTCAACACTGTTAAAGTGTGACAACCGCTGCCCTTGACTTCAAGCAGGTTTCCGGACCAAGCCGTAACCTCGGGCCAGTGATTGAGGGATCATTGTTTGGTAGCCTACACCACTGTTCTCAAGCAAGTCTTTTCATGTAGACCTGACCTTTCGATTAAATGGCAGTAGGTTGCTGTCTTGGCCACGCTATGGTACACAAGGATTCTCCATTTCTCTGAGTTTATGTGAATTTTAACAAAGAATATAGAGGGGTAACTCAAAAGTTAGCACCACAGCAACATCCAATGTGACCATATCAACCTATGATGCCCTAAGGCCATTCTCTTGATGGTCATTTGATTCCTGCAGGAGAGGATGTGAATATCGTGAGATCCCATGTCCTTGCTACGAGATTTTCAGGTGGCATACACCTCATTTGCTGCTGCTGATTCAAAAAAGAAATTCCAAAACACGTTGAAGGAAATGCCTCAATGTCAATATCTCAGCTTTCTTTCCATGGTAGTAAAACCAATCCCTCTCAGAATTTGTAGTCTAAGGTTTGCTAGAGAGAAATTCTGAGGCAGCCATTCTTTGCGCCACAAAGAGGTATCCACACAATGACTCAGCATTTTGCCTACAGTCCAGCAAAATGGTGGCTGTTGCTTCCTATTCTCTAGGCGCTTCCGCGCAGCACACTCAGCCACCAGGTTTCATCTCGATCCATATGCGATCACTGCCTCCTTTGACATAAAGCAGGTTTCCCAGCAACACACAAAACCGGAGGCGAATTAAGGATCAATGTCCGGACACATATACCATTCAAGTCAAGTATGTTTTTTGATGTGAATACAACATATGATTGGAGGTCAGTTAGAAAGATGTCTGGGCCACCTTCTATTACACACAGACTAATATTTTCTCAGTGTTTATGTGAACTTTATCAAATGATATGCTCTCGTCATCCCAAAGGGAGCACCACATTACCCCATGTGTGACATGATCTCCCTTTGTTTCATATAGGCAGGTCACCAACAGGCACCGATTTCCCACGGAGTGGTCAAGAGATACGGTCATAACTCTCGGGGGCTGATAGCCCCAAGGTTAACAAAGTCCAATTTTGAACAGTCTATTCGAAAAACCTAATGACACTACAAACATTCTAGACCTTGTGACGGAAACTATTGTGATGTACATGGCCCACAGACCAAAGCTGTCTACTCTTACAGAAAACAAAGACGACCTTTGTTCATGGTAATAGCACTGTCCTCCATTCAAATGATGTAGACTGGAGACTCATGCCCATGACTCAAAGTCAGTCTCTTCCTGACAATAATACAATGAAGGCTTGGACTAAACCCACATTGTTGGTCCTCATTGAAAATTAGTAGTTTGGAGACGTTATCGCAAGGCCAATCTTTTCTCTTGTAAGAATATCTTTCTTGTAGAACTAGAACCTTGTCTACATGCCTGGAATTTCTCTTATGAGCGAGAGTGGTGACCTTGTCTTCCAATCCCTTCACCTTATCCAGGAATTAGAGCTGAGACTTATTCACACCAGCATTTCTTATGTCTTTCCCTAACAGAGACAGAAGCGCTGGCCTGTGGTAAAGGTTCTAAGCCTGTCCTCTGAATGGATGCCACCTTTAGTCCTAGGCCACCTTTAGTCCTAGCCTTCTTTATGAAAGAGAAACTAGAACGGAGACTTTGAGAATCGGCAACAAGTCTATAACTCCTAATAGAAAGTAGTTGGCAGCCACAGGCTTACAAGGCCTAGACCTGCCAAATGGTAACAAAGTCCAGACTGATGACCCAGGCCCTCAACACCCAGCCTGGCCCCTGGTTCCAGAAACTCTTGGAAAGACATTGGCCTACAGAACCAAGATGTCATCTCCTAGGAGTAGGAAGTATGATAGACTTGGTTCAAGGCATGAAGACTGTCCTCCTTTTAAAACATTTATGATAGAAAATTGAGCTAAAGAAACCAAACTTCTGTCATCCTAACAGTCCCTTCAGCCCAAACTGGTCCTAGGGCACCAATTTTCCCTTTTGCCATTGATTAAAAGGTGGCTGTAACCTACAACACCAAGCCTTTCCGCTGTTAAGAGACAGTAGTGTGGGCACATATACATGAGGCACAAAGCCTGGACTCTTCTTACAGCAACTTAAATGGCAAGATTGGAAGCATAGCCAGATATTGTTCCTAATTCCTACTTCCAGGAGTTAGAGTGGAGACTTTTTCCGGAGTATCTCGCTAAATTTTCATAACGGAACCTTTGGTGGAAAACATGGCACATGTAACAAAACCATCTTGGTAGTAAAAAAAAAACAAAAAAAAAGCTGATAGAAGTGCATTGGCCAGAACCCTGTCTACTGCCTGGATCAGGAATAGTACAGTGGATGTTTCCAAACACAAAACCATTTCATTTTTATTTTCAAGGTAAAATCAAGTGGAAAACTTTTCACACACAATCAAGTTCTTTCTAAGAAGTATAGAGGAAACCTATGCCCTCGGAAAAAAGTCCAGTCATCTGAGTGACAAAGAATACCTGTGGGGTTTGCCATGACTCCCATGTGTATCCTGCTAGGTGTTAATGTGACCGGTGCATCTTTGCCTAGTTATTGCTACATGATTTTAAGGTGATTTCCACCTGATTCCTCCTCCCCTATTTTCAAATGTTTTCAAAACTTTTTCATAAATGCACATTTTCAATATTTCAGCATGGATGCATTGGCCTTTAATCCATTCCACTCTACAGTAGTGGTCTTAAGTCCGCCTGTAGGAATACTGCAAGAGCCACACCAGAAACCCTTAAAGGTTATATTCTCAATGACTCAGCATTTTTGCAGCAATAGAGCAAAATGGCAACTGCTGCTTCCTCTGTTCCAAAGTATCTTGCTCATGCCGCCTCAGCCTCCAAATTTCAATGTGTTTTAATGTGTGACAGCCACTGCCCTTGCCTTTAAGCAGGTTTCTGGACCAAGCTTTAACCTCAGGCCAGTTATCGAAAGATCACATTTTGGTAGTCTACACAGCTGTTCTCTCATGTAAACTTCAGAATACTGTAGTCTACACAGCCAGTCTTCTCATGTAAACTTCACCTTTCACTTAAAAAGCAGTAGGTGGCTTCCTTGGCCATGCTATGCCACACAAGGACTCTCCTTTTCTCTGTGTTTAGGTGAATTTTACCAAGTAATGTAGAAGGGTAACTCAAAAGTGAGCAGCAGACCATCACACAACAAGACCAGATCAACCTTGATGCCCTCAGGACATTCTTTTGATGGTCAGGTGATTCCTGCATATAGAGAGTGAATATCAAGAAATCCCATGACCATGCTACGAGATTTTCAGGTGACATACACCTCATTTGCCGCTACTGGCTAAAACAAGAAATTCCAAAGCACATTGAAGGAACTGCCTCAATGTAAATATCTTAGCTTTCTTTCCATAGTCGTAAAATCAATCCCTCTCAGAATTTGTAGTCTCAGGTTTGCTAGAGAAGATTTCTGAGGCAGCCATTCTATCAGTCATGAAGAGGTATGTTCACAATGACTCAGCATTTACCTTCAGTACAGCCAGGTGGTCACTGCTGTTTCTACTACTCTAAAGTACCTTCCTCAAGTAAATTCAGCCTCCATGTTTCAATGTGGTTAATGTTTTTAGCAGCTCCCATCACCTACAAGCACGTTGCCTGACCACAACTGAAACCTCAGGCCAGTTATCTAAGAATCGTTGTCTGGTAGCCTACACTGCTGTCCTCAGGTAGTCTTCTCATGCAGAATTGATCTTTCCATTGAAGGGCAGTGAGGTGGCCCTCTGGGCCACGCTCTCGTACACACAGACTCACTTTGTCTCTGTGTTTATGTGAATTTTAGAAAGGAATGTAGAAAGGTAACTCAAAAGTGAGCGCCACACCATCACCCAATATTATATGATTTTCCTGTGATATCTTCAAGCCAGTCTCTTGACAGTCAAGACTCACGCAGGGTAGCCACGTGAATATCTCCAAATTCCGGCGTGCTTGCTATAAGATTTTCAGGTAACTTCCACCTCATTTTTCTCAGCGGGCCTAAATAAGGGTTTCCAAAATACATTGAAGGTCCTGGCTCAATGTCAAATTCTCAGCTTTCTTCCAATGGTCGCTAAGCTCATCCCTCTCAGAAACTGTAGCCTGAGGTTTGCTAGAGAGAAAGTCTGAGGCAGCTGTCCCTTGTATCATGAAGAGGTATCCACACAATGACCCAGATTTTACCTACAGTTCAACAAAATGGCGGCTGTAGTTTCCACCGTTATTTGGTCGCATCCTGCTAGCGCACTCAGCCTCCAGGTTTCATCACACCTCATGTACGACCACCACCTCCTTTGCCATAAAGCTGGTTTCCTGACAACACACAAAACCTGAGGCGAATTAAGGATCAGTGTCTGGACGCACATACCGTTGACCTCAAGTACGTTTTCTGATGTTGATATGACATACGATTGAAGGTCAGTGAGGAGGTAGTCTCGGTCACCTTCTCTTACACACAGGCTAATGTTTTCTCAGTGTTTATGTGAACTTCATCAAGTGATATGCTCTCGTCATTTCAAAGGGAGCACTACATTATCCCCATGTGTGATATGATCTCCTTTTGTTTCATACAGGCAGGTCTCCGATTGGCATTGGATTCCCACAGAGTTATCAGGAGATACTGTCATGACTCTCGGGGGCCAGTGGTACCGAGATTAACATTGTCTAATTTTGAACAGACTATGCAGAAGACCTACTCACACTACAAACATCCTTGATCTTGTGACAGAAACTATTGTGAAGTGCATGGCCCACAGATTAAGATTGTCTTCTCTTACAGGACTCAAAGAAAACCTTTGTTCATGACAAAAGCACTGTCCTGCATTGAAATGTTGTTAACTGGACACTGGTGCCCATGACTCAAAGCCATTCTTTTCCTAACAATAATACAATGGAGTCCTGAACTAAAGCCACCAAGCTTGTCCTCGTTGAAAATTAGTAGTTTGAAGATATTAAATCGAAGACCAATCTGTCCTCTGGTAATATCTTTCTTTTTGAACTAGAAACTTGGCTACATGCCTAGATTTTCTCTTATGAGCAAGAGTGGTGACTTTGGCTTATAGTGCCAATTTATTCACCTTAACCAGAAATTAGAGCTGAGACCTATTCCCACAGCATTTCTTCTGATTTTTTCTTAAGAGAGTTTGAAGTAGTGGCCTGGGACCATGGTTCCAAGCCTGTGCTCCCTGAACAAGCGTCTTGTGGTGTCCTAGGCCCACTCCAACTATCCTGTGTCTATGCAAGGGAAACCAGAATGAAGACTTAGGCCTGTGACACCAAGACTGGATTCTCCTAAGAGCAATTAGAGTGCAGGCTTAGATTCCAAAAGTCAAGACAGTCTAATTGATAACAGATTAGACAAAACAACTTCTCACACTACTCTCAAGTGAGTCCCTGTGAGCAGAAACTCATGTGAACTTTACGGCTCACAAACAAAGTTGTCTTCTCTGAACAAAAGGCAGAATTGATGCCTAAGTTCATGCCAGCAACACAGTTTTCCCTTGAAAGGATGTGTTGTGGTAACACGGGCCCAAGGCACAAAGCCTGGCTTTTCTTAAGTATTAGTGTCAAGGAGACTGGTAACCATAGGAATAAACCAGTGTACTCTGAAAACTAGTAGAGAGGAGACCTTAACCCACAGGGCAAGCCTGTCCTCAGGTAAGAGAACTTGATCTCAAGACCGAGGACCTTGTCTCCTGCCTGGATTTCTAATCAGGAACTAGAGTGCTGACCTTGGTTTGTAGTTCCAATCCCTTCCTCTATTTTCAGGAAGTAGAGCTGAAAACTTGACACACAGCATTTCTTCTATCATCCCTAATAGAGATTCAAGCGGTGGCCTGGGGTCAAGCTTTTAAGCCTGTCCTCTCTGAACAAATGTCGCCTTCGATCCTAGGCACACAGCAGAAAGCCTTTATGCAGTGAAACTAGAACGGAGACTATGGAAATAGGCACCAAGCCTGGAACTCCTAATGGAAAGTAGTTGGCAGCCACAGGCACAAAAGGTCTAGAACAATAAAATGGTAACAAAGTCTAGACTGACGACCTAGGCCCACAACACCTAGTCTGGTGCCTGAAATCAAAAACTCTTCGGGAGACATTGGTGCACAGAACCAAGATGTCATCTCCTAGGAGTATGAAGTACAGAAGACTCGGTTCACAGCACCAAGACTGTCCTCCCTTTAAAATATTTATAATATAGATTAAGGCTGATGAAACCAAACTTCTGTTATGCTAACAGTTCACTCAGCACATTCTGGTCCCAGGGCACCAATTTTCCCTTTTGTCATTGATTAAAAGGTGACCGTAACCTACAGCACCAAGCCTTTCTGCTGGGAAGGTAATGTGGGCACTTATACAGGTGGCACAAAACCTGGACTCTTCTTTCAGGAATTTGAATGGGGAGTTTGGAAACATGGCCAAGCATTTTTCCTATGTCCAAGAATTAGAGTGGAGATCTTGGGCCAGAGTATCTCGCCTAAATTTTCAAAACGGAACCGTTGGTGGAGAACTTGGGACATATATCAGTTTTTTCCCGGTTAAAAAAAAAAAAAAGCTGATAGAAGTGCATGGCCCAAGACCCTGTCTACTGCCTGGATCAGGGTAAGTAGAGTTGATGTTTTAAAACGTGACACCATTCCAGTCTCATTTTCAAGGTAACCACACACAATCAAGCCTGATTCATTCTAAGATGTATAGAGAAAACCTACGACCTCAGAAACAAGACCAGTCACCCGAGTAACTAAGGATACCCATGGGTTTTCCCATGACCACGATGTGTATCCCACAAGGTGTTGACATGACCGGTGCATGATTCCTTAGTTATTGTACATGATTTTAAGGTGATTTCCACCTTATTCCTTGTCCCCTATTTTCAAACAAGTGTTTTCAAGACTTTTCTCCTAAACAAAACTTTCAATATTTCAATATGTATGCATTGGTCTTTAACTAATTCCTCTCAACAGAAGTGGCCGATAGTTTGCCTCCAAGAATAGTGCGGGAGTCACACCTGAGGCTTTTAAAAGTAATGCTCACAATGACTCAGCATTTTTGCTACAATAGAGCAAATGGTGACTGCCAATTCCTCCATTCCAAAGTAGCTTGCTCAAACCAACTCAGCCTTCAAATTTCAATGCAGTTAATGTGCAAAACCCTCTGCCCTTCCTTCAAGCAGGTCTGGACCAATACCGTAACCTCAGGCCAGGTATCGAAGGATCTTTGTTTGGTAGCCTACACCGCTGTTCTCAAGACAGTCTTCTTACGGAGACCTTATCTTTTGATTAAATTGCAGTAGGTGGCTTTCTTGACCATGCTCTGGTACACAAGAACTCTCCATTTCTTTGTGTTTATGTGAATTTTACCAAGGAATGTAGAAAGTTAATTCAAAAGTGAGTGCCATACCATTACCCAATGTGAGCATTCAAACTATGAGGCCCTCAGGCATTCTCTTGATGGTCATGTGATTCCTATGGGACAGAATGTGAATATCAAGAGATCCCAAGTCCTTGTTACGAGATTTTCAGGTGGCATACACCTCATTTGCCGCTGCTGGCTAAAACAAGAAATTGCAAAACACGTTGAAGGAACTGCCTCTTTGTTAATATCTCAGCTTTCTTTCCATGGTCGTAAAACCAGTCCTCTCAGAATTTGTAGTCTAAGGTCTGCTAGAGGGGAATTCTGAGGCAGCAATTTTTTCCATCATAAAGAGGTATATATTCACAATGACTCAGCTTTTTACCTACAATACAGCGAGGTGGAAACTGCTGTTTCTACCACTCTAAAGTACCTTCCTCAAGTAAACTCAGCCTCCATATTTAAATGTGGTTAATGTTTTAAGCAGCTCACATCTCCTACAAGCAGGTTGCTTGACCACAAGTGAAACCTCGGGCCACTTATCTAAGAATTTTTGTCAGGTAGCCTACACTGCTGTCCTCAGGTAGTCTTCTCATGGAGAACTGATCTTTCCATTGAAGGACAGTTAGGTGGCCTTCGAGGCCATGCTCTCATACACACGGACTCTCTTTTTCTCTGTGTTTATGTGAATTTTACCAAAGAATGCAGAAGGGTAAATAAAAAATGAGTGCCACACCATCTACCAATATCACGTGATCTACCTATTTGCCCTCAGGCTAGTCTCTTGATGTTCACATGATCCTTGCAGGGAAGCCACAGAGATATCGCGAGATTCCTGCGTACTTGCCATAAGATTTTCAGGTGACTTCCACCTCATTTTCCTCAGCTGGCCTAAAATAAAGTTTCCAAAACACGTAGAAGGAACTGATTTAATGTCAAATTCTCAGATTTTGCCCAATGGTCATTAAGCATATCCCTCTCAGAATTTGTAGTCTGAGGTTTCCTAGAAAAAAATTCTGAGGCAGCTGTTCTTTGTGCCACGAAGAGATATCCACACAATGACTCAGCATTTTACCTACAGTCCAACAAAATGGCAGCTGTTGTTTTTCCCATATCCAGTCACTGCCTCACAGTACACTCAGCCGCCAGGTTTTATCACTCTCCATAAGCGACCCCTGCCTACTTTGTCATAAAGCAGGTTTCCTGACAACACACAAAACCTGAGGAGAATTAAGGATCATTGTCTGGACGCATATACCATTGACCTCAAGTACATTTTGTGATGTGGATACGACATACGATTGCAGGTCAATTAGGAGACTGTCTCGGCTATATTCTGATACACGCAGACTAATGTTTTCTCAGTATTTATGTGAATTTTATCAAGTGATATGCACTCGTCCAAAGAGAGCACTACGTTATTCCCATGTGCGACATGATCTCCCTTTGTTTCATACATGCAGGTCTCTGATAGGCACCGGATTCCCACAGTGTGGTGAAGAGATATTGTCTTGACTCTTAGGAGCCAATGGTCCCAAGGTTAACACTGTCTAATTTTGGACAGACTACGCAAAAGATCTACTCACATTACAAACATTCTTGACCATGTGACGGAATCTCTTGTGAAGTGCATAGCCCACAGTCCAAAGCTGTCTACTCTTACATAAAACAAAGGAGACCTTTGTTCATGGTAACAGCACTGTCCTCCATTCAAATGATGTAGACTGGAGATCATACCCATGATGCAAAGCCAGTATCTTCCTCACAATAATACAATAGAGCCTTGGCCTGAAGCCACCAATCCTGTCATCATTGAAAATTAGTAATTTGGAAACATTCAATTGCAAGGCCAATCTTTCCTCTGGTAAGAAAATCTTTCTTGTAGAGTAGAACTAGAACCTTGGCTACAGGCCTAGAATTTCTTATGAGCGAGAGTGATGACTTTGGCTTGCAGTTCCAATCCCTTCATGTTATACAGGAATTAGAGCTGACCTATTCCCATAGCATTTCTTCTGTTTTTTCTTAAGAGAGTTTGAAGTGGTGGCCTGGACCCATGGTTCCAAGCCACTGCTCCCTGAACATATGTGGAGTGGTGTCCTAGGCTCACTGCAACTATCCTGTCTTTATGCAAGAGAAAGTAGAATGAAGACTTAGTCCTGTGACACTAAGCCTGGACTCTCCTAACAGAAATTGAAATACAAGGTCAACACCATCTAATTAATAACAGATTAGACAAAACAACATCATACACTACACCCAAGGAGCCCCTGTGAGCAGAATGTCATGTGAAATTTACGGCTCACAAACAAAGTTGTCTTCTCTGAACAAAAGGATGAATAGAGGCTTATTTTCGTGCTGGCAACACAGTCTTCTCTTCAAAGAATTTTTGTGCTGACACGGGCACAAGGGACAAAGCCCGGCTTTTCCTAAATATTAGTACCAAGGAGTCTGGTGCCCATGGCAATAAACTTGTGTTCTCTGAACACAAGTAGAGAGGAAAACTTACCACACAGGGCAAGCCTGTCCTCACGTAAGAGATCTTGATCTCAAGACCTAGGACCTTGCCTCCCGCCTGGATTTATAATCAGAAACCAGGGTGCTGACGTTGGTTTGCAGTTCCAATTTCTTTGCCTATTTTCAGGAACTAGAGTTGAGAACTGGGCCCACAGCATTTCTTTCGTCTTTCTCTAAAAGAGACTGAAGCAGTGGCCTGGGGTCAGTGTCTAAGCCTGTCCTTTCTGAGCAAATGCCGCCTATGGTCCTAGGCACACAGCAACAAGCCTTCTTTACAGAAGAGAAACTAGAACGGAGACTTTGGAGATCAGCATCAAGCCTGGAACTCCAAATAGAAAGAAGTTGGCAGCCACAGGCCCACAAGTTCTAGAACAACCAAATGGTAACAAGGTTCAGACTGAAGACCTAGGCCCACTACACACAGCTGGTCCTGGTACCACAAACTCTTGGGGACACATAGGCCCACAGAACCAAGATGTCATCTGCTGGGAATAGGCAGTACAGATCTCAGTTCACGGCACCAAGACTGTCCTCTCTTTAAAATATTTATAATAGAAAATTGGGCCAATGAAAACAAACTTCTGTCATTCTAACAGTCCACTCAACACAAACTGGTCCCAGGGCACCAATTTTCCCTTTTGCCATTGATTAAAAAGTTACCGTAACTTACAGCGCCAAGACTTTCCACTGGTAAGAGAAGGTAGTGTGGGCATTTATACACGTGGCATAAAGCCTAGACTCTTCTTTCTGGAATTTGAATGGGGAGATTGGAACCACGACCATGCATTGTCCTATTTCCAGGAATTAGAGTAGAGACCTTGGGCCAGAGTATGTCATCTAAATATTTATAAAGAACCTTTGGTGGAAAACTTGGCACACATAACAAGACCGTCTTTGAAAAAAAAAAGCCGATTGAAATGCATGGCCCTGGACCCTATCTACTGCCTGGATCAGGGGAAGTAGAGTGGATGATTTAATACACGACACCATTCTTATCTCATTTTCAAAGTAAACTCGAGTGGAAAACGTTTCACACACAAACAAACCTAGTTCGTTCTAAGAAGTATAGTGAAAACCTACACCCTCAGAAACAAGACCAGTCACCTGAGTGACAAAGAATACCCATGGGGTTTGCCATGTGTATCCAGCGAGGTGTTAACCTAACTGGCGCATGATTCCCTATTTATCGCTACATGATTTTAAGGTGATTTTCACCTTATTCTTCTTCTCCCATGTTCAATGAGGTGCTTTCAAAACTTTTCTCATAAACTGCACGTTTTCAATATCTCAGCAAGAATGCATTGGCTTTTAACCAATTCCTCTCAACAGTAGTGGCCTAAAGTCCGCCTCTAAGGAGAGTGTGGGAGTTGTACCTGAAGCCTTTGAAAGTTATGCTCACAATGACTCAGCATTTTTTGTACAATAGAGCAAAATGGCTACTGCTGCTTCCTCCGCTCCAAAGTAGCTTGCTCAAAATGACAAAGCCTTCAAATTTCAACATGGTTAATGTGTGACATATGCTGCCCTTACCTTCAAGCATGTTTCCAGACAAAGCTGAAACCTTAGGACAGTTATCAAAGGATCATTGTTTAGTAGCATACACCACTGTTTTCAAGCCAGTCTTCACATGTAGACCTGACCTCTCCATTAAATGGCAGTTGATGGCTGTCTTGTCCACACACTGGTACACAAGAACTCTCCTTTTCTCTGGGTTTATGTGAATTTTACAAATGAATGTAGAAGAGTAACTCAAAATTGAGTGCCACACCATTACCCAATGTGACCAGATCAAACTATGATGCCCTCAAGCCATTCTCATGCTGGTCATGTGACTCCCACAGGACAGGTCATGAATATCGAGAGATCCCATGTCCTTGCTAAGAGATTTTCAGGTGGAATACACCACATTTGTTGCTGCTGGCTAAAACAAAAAATTCTAAAACACTTTTCAGGAACTACCTCCCTGTCAATATCTCAACTTCCTTTCCATGGTCGTAAAACCAACACCTCTCAGAATTTGTAGTTTAAGGCTTGCTAGAGAGGAATTCTGAGACAGCCGTTCTTTCTGTCATGAAGAGATATGTTCACAATGACTCAGCATTTTACCTACAATACAGCAAGGTGGTAAATGCTGTTTCTACCACTCTAAAGTACCTTCCTCAAGTAAACTCAGCCTCCATATTTAAATGCGGTTAATGAGCAGCTCCTTTCGCCTACAAGCAGGTAGCCTGACTACAACTGAAACCTCAGGCCAGTTATCTACGAATCATTGTCTCGTAGCCTACACTGCTATCCTCATCTAGTCTTCTCATGCAAAATTCGTCTTTCCTTTGAAGGGCAGTGAGGTGGCCCTCTCAGCCATGCTTTCGTACACATGGACTCTCTTTTCTCTGTGTTTATGTGAATTTTTCCTAGGACTGTAGGATAATTCAAAAGTGAGCACCACACCATCTCCCAATATCATGTGGTCTCCCCGTGTTGCCCTAAGACCAGTCTCTTTATGGTCACGTAATTCCCGTGGGGCAGCAACGTGAATATTGCGACATTCCTGCGTACTTGCTATAAGATTTTCAGGTGACTTCCACCTCATTTTCTTCAGCTGGCCTCAATAAGGGCTTCCAGAACATGTTGAGGGAAGTGGCTCAATATCAATTTCTCAGCTTTCTTCCCCTGGTTGTTATGCATATCCCTCTCAGAATTTGTAGTCTGAAGTTTGCTAGATAAAAATTCTGAGGCACTTGTTCTTTCTGCTACTAAGAGGTATCCACACAATGACTTAGCTAGCAATTTACCTATAGTTCAACAAAACAGAGGTCTTGTTTCCACAGTTACCCAGTTGCTTCCACACAGCACACTCAGCCACCAGGTTTCATCGCACTCCATATGCGACCATTGCCTCCTTTGCCATAAAGCAGGTTTCCTGACAACACACAAAACCTTAGGCGAATTAAGAATGATTGTCTGGACGCATATACTGTTGACCTCGAGTACATTTTGTGATGTGAATACAACAAATGATTGGAGGTCAGTTAGGAGGCTGTCTCGGCCAACTCCTATTACACAAAATAATGTTTTCTCAGTGTTTATTTGAAATTTACCAAGTGATATGCTCTCGTCATTCCAAAGGGAGCACTGCATTATCCCCATGTGTGACATGATCTCCCTTTGTTTCATACAGGCATGTCTCCAATGTCCCCGGCTTCCACGGGGTGGTCAGGAGATTCTGTGTGACTCTTGGAGCTGATAGTCCCGAGGTTAACACTGTCTAATTTTGAACAGACTACACAAGTGTCTTACTAACACTAAAAATATCCTAGACCTTGTGATGTAAACTATTGTGAAGGCATGGCCCACAGACCAAAGCTGTCTACACTTACGGAAAACAAAGGAGACCTTTGTTCACAGTAACAGCACTGTCCTCCATTCAAATATTGTAGACTGGAGACTCGTGCCCATGACTCAAAGCCAGTCTCTTCCAAACAATAATATAATGGAGCCCTGCACTAAAGCCACCAAGTCTGTCCTCATTGAAAATTAGTAGTTTGGAAACATTAATTCGCAAAGCCAATCTTTCCTCTGGCATGAATATCTTTCTTGTAGAACTAGAACCTTGGCTACATGCCTGGAATTTATCTTATGAATGAGAGTGGTGACTGGCTTGCAGGTCCAAACCCTTCACCTTATCCAAGAATTAGAGTTGAGACCTATTCAAACAGCATTTTTCTATTTTTTTCTAACAGAATTTGAAGTGGTGTCCTGGGTCCATGGTTCCAAGACTGTGCTCCCTGAACAAATGTCGTGTGGTATCCTAGGCCCACTGCAACTATCCTGTCTTTATGTAAGGGAAACTAGAATGAAGAATTAGGCCAATGGCACCAAGCATGGACTCTCCTAACAGGAATTGGAGTGCAGGCCTAAGACCCAAGGTTGTCTAATTGATAACAGAATAGACAAAACAACTTCACACACTAAACCCAAGTGAGCTCCTGTGAACAGAAATTCATGAAATTTTACGGCTCACAAACAAACTTGTCTTCTCAAACAAAGGGAAGAATGGAGGCATATGTTCATGCCAACAACAGAGTATTTCCTTGAAAGGATGTGTTGTGATGACAGGGGTCCTAGGCACAAAGCCTGGCTTTTCCTAAGTATTAGTACCAAGGACACTGGTAATATGGCAAAAAATCCTCGGTTATCTGAAAAATAGTAGAGAGGAGTCCTTATCCCACAGGGCAAGCCTAACCTCAAGTAAAAGAATCTGATCTCAAGACCTAGGACATTTTCTCCTGCCTAAATTTCAAATCAAGAACCAGAGTGCTTTTGGTTTGTAGTTCCAATCCCTTTTCCTATTTTCAGAAAGTAGAGCTGAGAACTTAACCCAGAGTATTTCTTCTGTCTTTCCTTAAGAGAGACTGAAGCGGTGGCCTGGGGTCAAGGTTCTAAGCTTGTCCTCTGTGAAAGAATGCCTCCTTCGGTCCTAGGCACACAGCAACAAGCATTTTTTATGGAAGTAATCTAAAACGGAGACTATAAAGATCGGCACCAAGCCCGGAATTCCTAATAGAAAGTAGTTGGCAACCACAGGCCCACAAGGTCTAGACCAACCAAATGATAACAAAGCCCAGATGGAAGACCTTGGCACAGAACTCCCAGCTTGGCCCCTGGTACCAGAAACTCTTGGGAAGACATTGGCCCACAGAACCATGATGTCATCTTCTAGAGTAGGAAGTATAGAGGACTCGGTTCACAGCACCAAGACTGTCCTCCCTTTAAAATATTTATGTTAGAAATTTGGGCCAATGAAACCAAACTTCTGTCATGCTAACATTCCACTCAGCACAAACTGCTCTAGGGCACCAATTTCTCTTCTCCCAATGATTGAAAGGTGACCGTAACCTACAGCACCAAGCCTTTCCGCTGGTAAGAGGAGGTAGTATGAGCACTTATACACGTGGCACAAAGCCTGGACTCTTTTTTCAGGAATTTGAATGGGGATATTGGAAGCAGAGCCAAACTTTGTTCCTGTTTCCAGAAATTAGAGTGGAGACCCGGTGCCAGAGTATCTCGCCTAAATTTTCATAATGGAACCACTGGTGGAGGACTTGGAACACATAACAACACCATCTTGTTAAAAAAAATAAATAAATAAAAGCTGATAGAAGTGCATGACCCACAACCCTGTCTACTTTCTGGATCAAGAGAAGTAGAGTGAATGTTTTCAAACACAACACCATTCTGGTCTCATTTTTAAGGAAAACTCGAGTAGAAAACGTTTCACACGCAATCAAGCTGCTTTGTTCTAAGAAGTATAGTGAAAACCTACGCCCTTGAAAAGAAGACCAGTCACCTGAGTGTCAAAGGATACCCACAGTGTTTGCCATGACCCCCATGGGTATCACGCGAGGTGTTAACATGACTGGCATGATTCCATAGTTATTGCTACATGATTTCAAGGTGATTTCCAACTTATTCTCTTCCCCTATCCTCAACCAAGTGTTTTCAAAACTTTTCTCATAAACTGCACATTTTCATTATTTCATCATGGATTCATTGGCCTTTAACCAATTCCTCTAAACAGTAGTAGCCTAAAGTCCACCTACAAGGATACTGTGAGAACCCCACCTGAAGCCTTTAAAAGTTATGCTCACAATGACTCAAAATTTTTACTACAATAGAGCAAAATGGTGACTGCTGCTTCCTCTGCTCAAAAGTAGCTTGCTCAAGCCAACTCAGCCTCCAAATTTCTACACAGTTAATGTGCGAAAGCCGCTGCCCTTACATTCAAGCAGGTTTCTGGGCCAAGCCGTAACTAATGAAGACTTAGGCCAGTGACACCAAGCCTGGACTATCTTAACAGAAATTAGAGGGCAGGACTAGGTTCCCAAGGTCAAGACTGTCTAATTGATAACAAATTATACAAAACAACTTCTCGCACTACACCCAAGTAAGCGCCTGTGAGCAGAAACTCATGTGAACTTTACAGCTCACAGACAAAAGTTGTCTTATCTGAATAAAAGGAAAATGATGGCCTATATATGTGCCGGCAACACAGTTTTCCATTAAAGGGATGTGTAGTGGTGGCACGGGTCCAACGCACAAAGCCTGGCTTTTCCTGAGTATTAGTACCAAGGAGACTGGTATCCATGGCAATAAACCTGTGTTCTCTGAAAACAAGTTAAGAGGAGACATTACCCCACAGGGTAAGGCTCTCTTCAGTTAAGAGAACCTGATCTCGAGACACAGGACTTTGTCTTCTGCCTGGATTTCTAAACAGGAACCAGCCTGCTGACCTTGGTTTGCAGTTCCAATCCCTTTCCCTACTTTCAGGAAGTAGAGTTGAAGACTTGACCCACAGCCTTTCTTGTCTTTCCCTAACAAGGACTGAAGCGATCGCCTGGGGTCAAGATCTAAGCCTTTCCTCTCTGAACAAATGCCACCTTCGGTTTCAGGCACACAGTAACAAGCCTTCTAAGTGGAAAAGATACAGAATGGAGTCTGTGAAGATCGGCACAAAGCCCTGAACTCCTAATAGAAAGTAGTTGGCAGCCACAAGCCTACAAGGTCTAGACCAACCAAATGGTAATAAAGTCTAGACTAAAGACCTATGCCAACAACACCCATTCTGGGACCTGGTACCAGAAACTCTTGGGGAGATATCGACCCACAGAAGCAAGATGTCATCTTCTAGGAGTAGGAAGTACAGAGGACTCAGATCACAGCACCAAGCCTGTCCTCCCTTTAAAATATTTACAATAGAAATTTGGGCTGATGAAACCAAACTTCTGTCATCCTAACAGTCCACTCAGCACAAACTGGTCCCAGGGTACCAATTTTCTTTTTTGCGATTGATTGAAAGGTGACCATAACCTCTAGCACCAAGCCTTTCTGCTGGTAAGAGAAGCTACATGTGGCACAAAGCCTGTACTCTTCATTCAGTAATTTTAATGGCGAGTTGGGAGCACAGCAAAGCATTGTTCCTATTTCCAGGAATTATAGTGGAGACCATGGGCAGAGTATCTCACCTAAATTTTTATAAAGGAACCTTTGGTGAAGGACTTGGCACACGTAACAACTGTCTTGGTAAACAAACAAAAAAATAAAAGCCGATTGAAGTGCATGGCCCAAGACCCTGTCTACTGCCTGGATCAGGGGAAGTAGAGTAGATGTTTTAAAATACGACACCATTCCAATCTCATTTTCAAGATAAACACGAGTGGAAAACATTTCACGCAAAATCAAACCCTGGTTCATTCTAAGAATTAAGTGAAAACCTACGCACTCGGAAACAAGACCAGTCACCTGAGTGACAAATAATACCCATGGTGTTTGCCATGACCCCCATGTGTGTCCTGCGAGGTGTTAACATGATGAGCGCATGATTCTCTAGTTATTGCTACATGATTTTAAGGTGATTTCCAACTTATTTCTCTTCCACTATCTTTAACCAAGTGTTTTCAAAACTTTTCTCATAAAATGCACATTTTCAATATTTCAGCATGGATGCAGTGGCCTTTAAAAGATTCTTCTTAATAGTAGTGGTCTAAAGTCCAACTCCAAGAATAGTGCGAGAGTCGCACCTGAAGCCTTTAAAAGTTATAATCACAATGACTCAGCATTTTGCTACAATAAAGTACAATGGTGACTGCTGCTTCCTCCGATCCAAAGATGCTTACTCAAGCTGACTCGGTCTCCAAATTTCTACGCGGTTAATGTGAGACAGCCACTGCCCTTGCCTTCAAGCAGGTTTCTGTACCAAGCCGTAACCTCAGGCCAGTTATCAAAGGTTCGTTGTTTGGTAGCCTTCACTGCCATTCTCAAGCCAATCTTCTCATGTAGACCTAACCTTTCGATTAAATGGCAGTAGGCGGCTGTCATGGCCAACCTCTGGTACAAAAGGACACTCCTTTTCTCGGTGTTTAGGTGAATTTTGCCAAGGGATGTAGAAGGTAACTCAAAAGTGAGTGCCACACCATCACCCAAAATGACCAGATCAACCTATGATGCCCTCAGGCCATTCTCTTGATGCTCATGTGATTCTCCCAGGACATGTATGAATATCGAGAGATCTCTGTCCTTGCTATGAGATTTTTAGGTGCATACACCTCATTTGTTGCTTCTGGCTAAAACAAGAAATTCCAAAACACGTTGAAGGAACTGCCTCAATGTCAATATCTCAGCTTTCTTTCTATGGTCATAAAATCAATCGCTCTCAGAATTTGTAGAGTAAGGTTTGCTACAGAGGAATTCTGAGGCAGCCGTTTATTTGTCAGGAAGAGGTATGTTCACAATGACTCAGCATTTACCTACAATACAGCCAGGTGGTAACCGCTGTATCTACCACACTAAAGTACCTTTCTCAAGTAAACTCAGACTCCATATTTAAATGTGGTTAATGTTTTGAGCAGCTCCCATCACCTACAAGCAGGTTACCTGACCACAAATGAAACCTCAGGCCAGTTATCTAAGAATATTTGTCTGGTAGCCTACACTACTGTCCTCAGGTAGTCTTCTCATGCAGAATTGATCTTTCCATTGAAGGGCAGTGAAGTGGCCTTCTCGGCCACACCCTCATACACACGGACTCTCTTTTTCTCTGTGTTTATGTGAATTTTACCAAGGAATGTAGAAAGGCAACTCAAAAGTGAGTGCCACACCATCACCCAATATCACGTAAACTCCCTGTGATGCCCTCAGGCCAGTCTCTTGATCATCACGTGATTCCCGAAGGGCACCCATGTGAATATTGAGAGATTCCTGTATACTTACTATAAGATTTTCAGATAACTTCCACCTCATTTCCCTCAGCTGGCCTAAACAAGGGTTTCCAGAACACATTGAAAGAACTGGCTCAATGTCAAATTCTCAGCTTTCTTCCCATGTATCTTAAGCCAATTCCTCTGAGAATTTGTAGTCTGAGGTTTGCTAGAGAGAAATTCTGAGGTAGCCATTCTTTGCACCATGAAGAGGTATCCACACAATGACTCAGCATTTTATCTACAGTCCAGAAAAATGGCGGCTGTTGTTTCCCCTGTTATCGAATCACTTTCTCACAGCACAATCAGCCGCCAGGTTTCATCGTGCTCCATATGTGACCCACGCCTCTTATGCCATAAAGGAGGTTTCCTCACAACACACAAAACCTGAGGTGAATTAAGGATCATTGTCCGGACTCATATACCGTTGACCTCAAGTACGCTTTGTGATCGGATACAACATACGATTAGAAGTCAGTTATGAGGCTGTATTGGCCACCTTCTGTTACACAGAGACAAATGTTTTCTCAGTGTTTAGGTGAACTTTATCAAGTGATATGCTCTTGTCATTCCAAAGTGAGCACTACGTTATCCCCATATGGGACATGATCTCTCTTTGTTTCATACAGGCAGTTCTCCAAAAGGCAAGGGATTATCACGGGGTGACCAGGAGATACTGTCATGACGGTTGGGGGCCAATGGTCCCAAGGTTAACACTGTCTTATTTTGAACAGACTATGCAAAAGATCTACTCACACTACAAACATCCTAGACCTTGTGACGGAAACTCTTCTGAAGTGCATGGCCCACAGACCAAAGCTGTTTATTCTTATAGAAAACAAAGGAGAACTTTGTTCATAGTAACAGCAATGTCCTCCCTTCAAATGATGTAGACTGGAGACTCAGGCCCATGACTCAAAGCCATTCTTTCCCTAACAATAATACAGCAGAGTGCTGGACTAAAGCTACCGGCCTGTCCTCATTAAAAATTAGTAGTTTAGAGACATTAAATCGCAAGACCAATCTTTCTTCTGGTAAGAATATCTTTCTTGTAGAACTATAACCTTGGCTACATGCCTTTAATTTCTTTTATAAGTAGAGTGGTGACTTTGGCTTGCAGTTCCAATCTCTTCACTGTATCCAGGAATCTGAGCTGAAACATATTCTCACAGCATTTCTTCTGTTTTTTTCCTAACAGAGTTTGAAGTGGTGGCTTGGGCCTACGGTTCGAAGCCTGTGCTCCATGAACAAATGTCAAGTTGTGGACTAGGCCCACTGCAACTATCCTTTATGCAAGGAAAACTAGAATGAAGACTTAGGCCTGGTACACCAAGCCTAGTCTCTCCTAACAGGAATTAGAATGCAGGCATAGGTTTCCAACATCAAGACTGTCTACTTGATAACAGATTAGACAAAACAACTTCTCAATTACACCCAAGTGAGACCCTGTGAACAGAAATTCATGTGAACTTTGTGGCTCACAAATAAAATTGTCTTCTGTTAACAAAAAAAAAAAGAATGGAGGCCTGTGTTCATGCCAGGAACACAGTCTTCCTTTGAAAAGATGTGTTGTGAAGAAATGAGCCCAAGGCACAAAGCCTGGCTTTTCCTAAGTATTAGTATCAAGGAGACTAGGGCCCATGGCAAGAAATCTCTGTTCTCTGAACACTAGTAGAGAAGAAACCTTACCCCACAGGGCAAGCCTGTCCTCAGGTAAGAGAACCTGATCTCAAGACCTAGGACTTTGTCTCCTGCCTGGATTTCTAAACAGGAACCAGCCTGCTGACCTTGGTTTGCAGTTCCAATCTCTTCCCCTATTTTCAGGAAGTAGAGCTGAAAACTTGTCCCACAGCATTTCTTTTGTCTTTCCCTAATAGAGTCTGAGTGGTGGCCAGGGGTCAAGTTTCCAAGCCTGTCCTCTCTGAGCAAATGCAGCCTTCAGTCCTAGGCACACAGCAACAAGCCTTCTTTATGGAAGAGAAACTAGAACAGAGACTGTGGAGATTGGCAACAAGCCTGCAACTCCTAATAGAAAGTAGTTGGCAGCCACAGGCCCACAAGGTCTAGACAAACCAAATGGTAACAAAGTCCAGACTGAAGACCTAGGCCCACAACACCGAGCCTGGCCCCGGTACCATAAAGTCTTGTGGAGACATTTGCCCACAGAACCAAGATGTCATCTCCCAGGAGTAAGAAGTACGGAGGATTCAGTTCACGGCACCAAGACTGTCCTCCCTTTAAAATATTTATGACAGAAATTTGGGCAGATGAAACCAAGCTTCTGTCATCCTAACAGTCCACTCAGCACAAACTGGTCCGAGGGTACCAAATTTCCCTTTTGCCATTGATTGAAAGTTGACTGTAATCTACAGCACAAAGCCTTATGCTGGTAAGAGGAGGTAATGTGAGCACTTATACATGTGGCACAAAGTCTAGACTCTTCTTTTAGGAATTTGAAAGGAGAGAATGGAAGCATGGCCAAGCAATGTTCCTATTTCTAGGAAGTAAAGTAGAGACCTTGCACCAGAGTATCTAGCCTAAATTTTCATAACGGAACCTTTGGTGGAGGATATGGCACACGTAACAAGACCGTCTTGGTAAAAAAAAAAAAAAAAAAGCATCCGATAGAAGTGCATGACCCAGGACCCTGTCTACTGCCTAGATCAGGGCAAGTAGAGTGGATGTTTTAAAACACGACACCATTCCAGTCTCATTTTCAAGGTAAACCCAAGTGGAAAATGTTTCACACACAGTCAAGCCTGGTTCGTTCTAAGAAGTATAGTGAAAATCTACACCCTCAAAAACAAAACCAGTAACCCGAGTAAGAAAGGAAACCCATGAGGTTTGCCATGACCCCCATGTGTATCCAGAGAGGTGTTAACGTGACCGGCACATAATTCCCTAGTTATTGCTACATGATTTTAAGGTGATTTCCACCTCATTCCTCTTCCCCTATCCTCAACCAAATATTTTCAAAACATTTCTCATAAACTGCACATTTTTAATATTTCAGCATTCATGCATGGGACTTTAACCGATTCCTCTCAAAGATAATGGCCTAAAGTATCCTCCAAGAATACTGGGAGAGTCACACCAGTAGCCTTTAAAAGTTATGCTCAAAATGACTCAGCATTTTGCTACAATAGAGCACAATGTAGGCTGCAGCTTCCTCCGCTCCAAAGTAGCCTGATCAAACCGACTCACCCTCCAAATTTCAAAGCGGTTAATGTGCGACAGCCCCTGCCCTTGCCTTTAAGCAGGTTTCCAGACCAAGCCATAACTTCAGGCCAATTATCTAAGGGTCATTGTTTGGTAGCTTACTGCTATTCTTAAGCCAGTCTTTCCATGTAGACCTGACCTTTCGATTAAATGGCAGTAGGTGGCTGTCTTGGCCATGCTCTGGTACACAAGGACTCTCCTTTTCACTGTGTTTATGTGAATTTTACCAAGGTATGGAGAAGGGTAACTCAAAATTGAGCGCCACACCATTACTCAATGTGACCAGATCAACCTATGATGCCCTCAGGCCATTCTTTAGATTGTCATGTGATTCCCCTGCAACAGGACATGAATATCGAGAGATCCCATGTCCTTGCTATGAGATTTTCAGGTGGTGTACACTTCATTTGTTGCTGCTGGCTAAAACAAGAATTTCAAAAACACGTTGAAGGAATTGCCTCAATGTCAATATCTCAGCTTTCTTTCCATGGTCGTAAAACCAATCCCTCTCAGAATTTGTAGTCTAAGGATTACTAGAGAGGAATTCTGAGGCAGCCGTTCTTTTCATCATAAAGAGGTATGTTCACAATGATTCAGCATATTACTTACAATACAGCAAGGTGGTAACTGCTGTTTCTATCACTCCAGAGTTCCTTCCTCAAGTAAACTCAGACTCCATATTTAAACACGGTTAATGTTTGGAGCAGCTCCCATCGCCTACAAGCAGGTTGCCTGACCACAACTGAAACCTCAGGCCAGTTATCTAAGAATCACTATCTGGCAGCCTACACTGCTGTCCTCAGGTAGTCTCCTCATGCAGAATTGATCTTTCCATTGAAGGGCAGTGAGGTGGCCTTCTTGGCCACGCTCTCGTTCACACGAACTCTTTTTCTCTGTTTTTATGTGAATGTTACCAAGGAATATAGAAGAGTAACTCAAAAGTGAGTGCCACACCATCACCCAATATCACGTGTCTCCCTGTGATGCCCTCAGGCCAGTCTCTTGAGTGTCATGTGTTTCCCACGTGGCAACCATGTGAATATCATGTGATTCCCGTGTAGTCGCTATATGATTTTCAGGGGACTTCCAACTCATTTTTCTCAGCTGGCCTAAACAAGGGTTTCCAGAACACGTTGAAGGAACTGGCTCAATGTCTAATTCTCACCTTCATTCCCATGGTCGTTAAGCAAATCCCTCTCAGAATTTGTAGTCTGAGGTTTGCTAGAGAGAAATTCTGAGGCAGCCGTTCTTTGTGCCATGAAGAGGTATCCACACAATAACTCAGCATTTTACCCACAGTCCAGCAAAATGGCAGCTGTTGTTTCCACCATTACCCAGTAGCTTCCTCACAGCACACTCAGTCACCAGGTTTCCTTGGGCTCCATATGAGACCCCCACCTCATTAACCATAAAGCAGTTTTTCTGACAATACACAAAAACTGAGGAGAATTAAGGATCCTTGTCTGGACACGTATACCGTTATCCACAAGTACATTTTGTGATGTGGATATGACATACGATTGGGGGGCAGTTAGGAGGCCTTCTTGGCCACCATTTAATGCACACAGAATAATGTTTTCTGTGTTTATGTGAATTTTATGAAATGATATGCTTTCGTCATTCCAATTCGTCACTATTTCATCCACATGTGTGACAAGATCTCCCTTTGTTTCATACAGGCAGGTCTTTGAAGGGCACCGAATTACCACAGAGTTGGGGGTCAGGAGATACTCTTGTGACTCTTGAGGGCCGATGGTCCCGAGGTTAACACTGTATTATTTTGAACAGACTACGCAAAAGCTCTACTCACACTACAAACTGTGTAGACCTTATGACAGAAACTATTGTGAAGTGCATGGCTCACAGACCAAAACTGTCTACTTACAGAAAACAAAGGAGACCTTTGTTCACGGTAACAGCACTGTCCTCCATTCCAACGAAGTAGATTGGAGACTTGCATCCATGACTGAAAGCTAGTCTCCTCCTAACAATAATACAATGGAGCCCTGGACTGCAGCCACCAAGCCTGTCCTCATTGAAAATTAGTAGTCTGGAGTCACTAATCGCAAGGCCAATCTTTTCTCTGGTAAGAATATCTTTCTTGTAGAACTAGAACCTTGGCTACATGCTTTTAATTTCTCTTATGAGTGAGAGTGGTGACTTTGGTTTGCAGTTCCAATCCCTTCACCTTATCCAGGAATTAGAGCTGAGACATATTCCCACAACATTTCTAATGTTATTTCCCAATAGAGTTTGAAGTGGTGCCCTGGGCCCACGGATCCAAGACTATCCTTCCTGAAAAAATATTGAGTGGTGTCCTAGGCTCACTGCAACTATTCTTTCTTTATGCAAAGGAAACTAGAATAAAGACTTAGGCCTAGTACACCAAGTCTGTAATCTCCTAACATGAATTGGAGTGCAGGCCTAGTTTCACAAGATCAAGACCGTCTAATTGATAACAGATTAGACTAAAAAACTTCTCACACTACACCCAAGTAGCCCCTGTGAGCAGAAACTCATGTGAACTTTACAGCTCACAAACATAGTTGTCTTCTCTGAACAAAAGGAAGAATGCAGGCCTACATTTGTGCCGTCAACACAGTCTTCTCTTGAAAGGATGTGTTGTGGTGACACAGGCACAAGGAACTTAGCCTGGCTTTTCCTGAGTATTAGTACCAGGAGACTGGTGCCCATGGCAATAAACCTGTGTCCTCTGAAAGCCAGTATAGAGGAGACCTTACCCCACAGAGCAAACCTGTCCTAAGGTAAGAGAACCTGATCTCAAGACCTAGGACCTTGATCCTGCCTAGATTTCTAATCGGACACCAGAGTGCCGACCTTGGTTTGCAGTTCCAATTTCTTCCCCTATTTTCAGGAACTAGAGTTTAGAACTTGACACACAGCATTTCTTCTGTCTTTCCCTAACAGAGACTGAAGTGGTGGCCTGGGGTCAAGGTTCCAAGCCTGTCCTCTCTGAATAAATGATGCCTTTGGTCCTCGACACACAGCAAAAGCCATCTTTTTAAAAGAGAAACTAGAATGGAGATCAGCACCAAGCCTGGAATTCCTAATAGAAAGTAGATGTCAGCCACAGTCCCACAAGGTCTAGACCAAGCAAATGGTAACAAAGTCCAGAATGAAGTCCTAGGCCCACAACACCCAGCTGGTCTGGTAACACAAACTCTTGGGGAGACATTGGCCCACAGAACCAAGATATCATCTCCTAGGAGCAGGAAGTACGAAGGACTTGGTCCACGGCACAGAGACTGTCCTCCCTTTAAAGTATTTATGATAGAAATTTGAGCCAATGAAACCAAACTTCTGTCATCCTAACAGTCCACTCAGCACAAACTGGTCCAACAGCACCGATTTTACCTTTTACCATTGATTAAAAGGTGACCATAACATACAGCACCAAGCTTTCCGCTGGTAAGAGGAGGTAGTATAGGCACTTATACATGTGGCACAAAGCCTGGACTCTTCTTTCAGGAATTCGAATAGGGAGATTGGAAGCACAGCCAAACATTGTTTCTATTTCCAGGAATTAGAGTGGAGAACTTGGGCCAGAATATCTCATCTATTTATTTATAACAGAACCTTTGGTGGAAAACTTGACACACATGACAAGACCGTCTTTGGGAAAAAAAAGCCAAGAGAAGTGCATGTCCCTGGACCCTGTCTACTGCCTGGATCAGGGCAAGTAGAGTGGATGATTTAAAACACAACACAATTCCAGTCTCATTTACAAAGTAAAGTCAAGTGGAAAACTTTTCACATTCAAACAAGCCTGGTTCATTCTAAGATGTAAAGTGAAAATCTACACCCTCAGAAATAAGACCGGTCACCTGAGTGACAAAATATTCCCACCAGGTTTACCTAGACCTCCATGTGTATCAGGCGAGGTGTTAACGTGACCGGCGCATGATTCTCTAGTTATTGCTACATGATTTTAAGGTAATTTCCACCTGATTCCTCCTCCTCTATTTTCAAACGAGTATTTTCAAAACTTTTTTCATAAACTGCACATTTTCAATATTTCAGCATGGATGCATTGGCCTTTAACCAATTCCTCTCAACTGCAGTGGCCAAAAGACCAACTCCAAGAATAGTGCAAGAATCACACCAGAAGCCTTTAAAAGTTATGCTCACAATGACTCAGCATTTTTGCTACAACAGAGCAAAATGGTGACTGCTGCTTCCTCTGCTCCAAAGTAGCTTGCTCAAGCTGACTCAGACCCAAATTTCACCGCGGTTAATGTGCAACAGCCTCTGCTCTTGCCTTCAAGCAGATTTCTGGACCACTCCGTAACCTAAGAGAAGTTATTGAAGAATCATTGTTTGGTATTCTACACCACGGTTCTCAAGCCAGACTTCTCATGTAGACCTGACCTTTCGATTAAATGCCAATAGGTGGCTGTCTTGGCCACGCTCTGGTACATAAGGACTCTCCGTTTCTCTGTGTTTATGTGAATTTTACCAAGGAATGTAGAAGGGTAACACAAAAGTGAGCACCACACCATCACCCAATGTGACCAAATCAACCTAAGATGCCCTAAGACTATTCTCTTGATGGTCATGTGATTCCCACTGGAAAAGACCTAAGTATCTAGAGATTCCATGTCCTTGCTATGAGATTTTCAGGTGGCATACACCTCATTTACCACTGCTGGCTAAAACAAGAAATTTCAACACATTGATGGAGTTGCTTCAATGTCAATATCTCAGCTTTCTTTCCATAGTCGTAAAACCAATCCCTATCAGACTTTGTAGTCTAAGGTTTGCTAGAGAGGAATTCTGAGGCAGCCGTTCTTTCCGTCATGAAGAAGTGTGTTCACAATGACTCAGCATTTTACTTACAATACAGCCAGGTGGTAACTGCTGTTTCTATCACTCTAAAGTACCTTCCTCAAGTAAACTCAGCCTCCATATTTGAATGCGGTTAATGTGTTGAGCCTCTCCCACTTCCTACAAGCAGGTGCCTGAGAACAACTGAAAACTCAGGCCCATTATCTAAGAATCATTGTCTGGTAGCCTACACTGCTGTCCTTAGTCTTCTCATGCAGAGTTGATCTTTCCATTGAAGGGCAGTGAGATGGCCTTCTCGGCCATGCACTCGTACATACAGACTCTCTTTTTCTCTGTATGTTTATCTGAATTTTTCCAAGGAACGTAGAAGGGTAACTCAAAAGTGAACACCAAGCCATCACCCAAAATCACATGATCTCCCTGTGATGCCCTCAGGCCAGTCTCTTGATGGTCACGTGATTCCTGCAGTGCAGCCACATGACTATCGCTAGATTCCCATGTGCTTCTTATAAGATTTTCAGGTGACTTCCACCTCATTTTCCTCAGCTGGCCTTAACAAGGGCTTCCAGAACGCATTGAAGGAACTGGCTCAATATCAAATTCTCAGCTTTCTTAACGTGGTCGTTAAGCCAATCCCTCAATGAATTTTTAGTCTAAGGTTTCCTAGAGAGAAATTCTGAGGCAGCCGTTCTTTACGTCATGAAGAGGTAACCACACAATGACTCAGCATTTAACCTACAGTTTCGCAAAATGGTGACTGTTGTTTCCAGCGTTATCCCGTTGCTTCCTCCCAGCACACTCAGCCACCCAGTTTCAACATGCTCAATATGTGACCCCCTGCTTCCTTTGCCATAAAGCAGTTTTCTTGACAACACACAAAACCAGAGACGAATTAAGGATCATTGTGTGGACACATAACCGTTGACCTCAAGTAAGTTTTGTGATGTGGATACGACATACAATTGGAGGTCAGTTAGGAGGTTGTCTCAACCACCTTCTGTTACACACAGTCTAATATTTTCTCAGTGTTTATGTGAATTTTATCAAGTGATACGCTCTTGACATTCCAATGCAAGCACTACGTTATCCCTATGTGTGACATGATCTCCCTTTGCTTCATACACGCAGGTCTCCTTGTGCACCGGATTCCCAAAGGGTGGTCAAGAGATTCTGTCGTGACTCTCAGGGGCCGATAGTCCAGAGTTGAACACTATCTAATTTTGAACAGACTATGCAGAAGACCTACTCACACTACAAACATCCTAGATCTGGTGACGGAAACTATTGTCAAGTGCACGGTCCACAGACCAAAGCTGTCTAATCATACAAAAAAAGAAAGGAGACCTTTGTTCATGGTAACAGCACTGTCCTCCATTCAAATGATGTAGACTGGAGACTCGTGCCCATGAATCAAAGCCAGTCTCTTCCTAATGATAATATAATGGAGCCCTGCACTAAAGCCACAAAACCTGTCTTCACTGAAAATTAGTAGTTGGAGATGTTCGATCGCAAGGCCAATCTTTCCTCTGGTAAGAATATCTTTCTTGTAGAGCTGGAACCTCGGCTACATACCTGGAATTTCTCTTATGAGCAAGAGTGGTGACTTTGGCTTGCAGTTCCAATCTCTTCACCTTATCCAGGAATTAAAGCTGAGACCTATTCCACAGCATTTCTTCTGTTTTATCCTAACAGAGTTTGAAGTAGTGGTCTGAGTCCACGGTTCCAAGCCTGTGCTCCCTGAACAAATGTCGAGTGGTGTCCTCAGCACACTTCAACAATCCTGTCTTTATGCAAGGAAAACTAGAATGAAGACTTAGGCCTGTGACTCCAAGCCTGGACATTCCAAACAGAAATTAGAGTGCTGGCCTAGCTTGGCAAGGTCAAAACTATCTAACTGATAACAGCTTAGACAAAACAATATGTCACACTACCCCCAAGTGAGCCCCTGTGAACAGAAATTCATGTGAACTTTACTGCTCACAAACAAAGTCGTCTTCTCTGAACAAAAGGAAGAATGGAGACCTACGTTCGTGCAGGCAACACAGTGTTTCCTTGAAAGGAAGTGTTGTGGCGACACAGGCCCAAAGCACAAAGCCTGGCTTTTTCTGAGTATTAATACCAAGGAGACTGGTATCCATGGCAATAAACCTGTTTTTTCTGAACACTAGTAGAGAGGAGACCTTACCCCACAGGGCAAGCCTGTCTTCAGGTAAGAGAACTTGATCTGAAGACCTAGGACCTTGTCTCCTACCTGGATTTCTAATCAGGAACCAGGGTGCTGACCTTGGTTTGCAGTTCCAATCCCTTCCCCTATTTTCAGGAAGTAGAGCTGAGAACTTGACCCACAGCATTTCTTCTGTCTTTCCGTAACAGAGACTGAAGCAGTGGCCTGGACCAAGATTCTAAGCCTGTCCTCTCTGAACGAATGCCGACTTTAGTCCTAGGCACACAACAAGAAGACTTCTTTATGGAAGAGAAACAAGAATGGAGACTGTGGAGATTGGCACCAAGCCTATAACTCATAATGGAAGGAGTTGGCAGCTATAGGCCCACAAGATCTAGACCAACCAAATGGTAACAATGTCCAGACTGAAGACCTAGGCCCACAACACCCAGCCTGGATCTTGGTATCAAAAATTTTTGAGGAGACATTGGCCCACAGAACCAAGATGTCATCTCCCAGGAGTAAGAAGTACGGAGGACTCAGTTCACGGCACCAAGACTGTTCTCCCTTTAAAATATTTATGATAAAATTTGGGCTGATGAAACCAAACTTCTGTCATCCTAATAGTCTACTCAGCACAAACTGGTCCCAGGGCACCAATTTTCCCTTTTGCCATTGATTGAAAGGTGACCGTAACCTACAGCACCAAGCCCTTCCACTGGCGAGAGAAGGTGGTTTGGTCACTGACACAGGTGGCACAAAGCCTGGACTCTTCTTTCAAGAATTTGAATGGGAACATTGGAAGCACAGCTAAGCATTGTTTTTATTTCCAGGAATTAGAGTAGAGACCTTGGGCCAGAGTATCTCGCCTGAATTCTCATAACGGAACCTTGGGTGGAGGACTTGGCAAATGTAACAAGACTATCTTGGTTAAAAATAATAATAAAAGTTGATAGAAGTGCATGGCCCAGGACCCTGTTTACTGCCTCGATCAGCAGAAGTTGAATGGATGTTTTCAAACACAACACCATTCGAGTCTCATTTTCAAGGTCAACTTGAGTGGAAAACGTTTCAAACACAACCAAGCCTGGTATGTTCTAAGAAGTATAGTGAAAACCTATGCCCTCAAAACAAGACCAGTCACCTGAGTGAAAAAGTATACCCACGGGATTTGCCATGACCCCATGTGTTTCCCGCGAGAGGTTAACATAACAGGCGCATGATTCCCTAGTTTTGCAACGTTTTTAAGGTGATTTCCACCTTATATCGTTTCCCCTATCCTCAAACAAGTGTTTTCACAACTTTTCTCATAAACTGTACATTTTCAATATTTCAGCATTGATGCATTGTCCATTAAGCAGTTCCCTCTCTACAGTAGTGGTCTGAGGTCCGAATCCAGGAATAGTGCAAAGGTTGCACCTGAAACCATAATAGTTATGCTCACAATGACTCATTATTTTTGCTACAATACAGTAATATGGCAGCTGCTGTTTCCACCGCTCTAAAGTACCTTCCTTAAGCAGACCCAGCCTCTTAATTTCAACTCGTTTAATGTACTACATAAACTCCCGTTGCCTTCCAGCAGGTTGACTGACCACAGCAAAAACCTTAGGTAAGATTGAAAGATCATTTGCTGGTAGACTAAACTTGCTTTATTCTTAAGCAAGTTTAGTCCTGCAGACCTGACCTGTCGATTGAAGGGCAGTGAGTTGGCTGTCTCGTCCACTCTTTTTTACTAACAGACTCCCCCTTTCTCAGTTTTTATGTGAATTTTACCAAAGAATATAGAGGGATAACTCAAAAGTGAGCGCCACACCATTAACCAATGTCACTCAATCTGCCTGCGATGCCCTCAGGCCAATCTTTTGATGGTCACATGATTCCCGCGAGGCTTCACCATGAATATCGTGAGATTCCCGTGTTCTTGCAATGAGACTTTCAGGTGACTTCCATCTCCTTTTCCTCTTCTGGCCTAATGCACAAGTTACCAGAACACATTGAAGGAACTGCCTTAATATCAACATCCCAGCTTTTTTTTTAAGGTCGTTAAGCCAGTCCGTATCAGAATTTGTACTGTGAAGTCTCCTATAGTGGAATTCGGAGGCAGCCATTGTGTACCACATGAGGAGGTATCCTACCAATAACTCAGTATTTTATCTACACTACAACAAAATGGCGGCTGCTCTTCCATCGCTATTCAGTTCCTTCCTCACAGCACATTCAGTCTCCAGGTTTCAACAGGCAATATGCAATTGCTGTCTCCACTGCCACAAAGCAAGTTTTCTGACGACAGACAAAACCTGAGGTGAACTAGGATCATTGTCTAACCTCGTATACCGTTCACCTCAAGGTTTGTAATATAAACACAATATTCGATTGCAGATCAGTTAGGAGGTTTGTAATATAAACACAACATTCGATTGCAGATCAGTTAGGAAGCTGTCTTGGCCACGAATGTAACACAGACTAATATTTTCTCAGTGTTTATATGAATTTTACCAAGTGATAGGCACTTGTCATTCCAAAGAGAGCATCACGTCATCCCCATCTGTCACATAATCTTCCTTTGTTTCATACAGGCCATTCTCTTGATGAGCACTGTATTCCTACGAGGCAATCACCTGATCTTGTCCTGACTCCCATGAGGCCATGGTCCCAAGGTTAACATTGTCTAATTTTGAACAGACTAGGAAAAGATCTGCTCACGTTACTAACAACTTAGACCCTATGATAAAAACTAATGAACAGTGCATGGCCCACAGACCACAGTTAATTCTTGTTACAGAAAACATAGAAGACCTCTTTTCGTGGTGACAGTACTGACCTACCTCCAAATGATGTAGACTGAAGACCAAGGCCCATGACACAAAGCCACTCTTTTTTTAACACTAAAACAACTGAACCCTGGTCTAAAGCTACCAAATCTGTCCTCGTTGAAAATTAGCAGATTAGAGACTTTAACATCAAGGCGAGTCTTTCCTCTGGTAAGAATAACTTTCTTAGAGAACTAAATCCTTGGCTCCTGTATGGAATTTCTCTTAGGCACAAGAGGAGTGACTTTGGCTTGCATTTCCAATCCCTTCATCTTTTACAGTGTGTAGAGCTGAGGGCACATCTCACAGATTTCTTCTGTCTTTTCCTAACAGATACTGAAATAGTGGCCAAGCCCATGGTTCTATGTCTGTCATCTCAGAACGAATGTCAAGTGGTGTCTTAGGCCCACAGCAACAAGCCTATCTTTATGCAAGGGAAACTAGAATGAAAACTTAAGCCTGTGACACCAAACCTGGACTCTCCTCACTGGAACTAGGGTGCAGACCCAGGTTCCCAAGGTCAAGACCGTCTAATTGATAACCAACTAGACAAAAGAAATACTCACACTATACCCAAAGTAGACCTTGTGAACAGAATCTCTTATGGAACACACACCCACAAACAAAGCTGTCTTCTCTAAACAAAAGGAAGAACAGAGGACTCCGTTTCTCCCAGCAACACTGTCTTATCTTGAAAGAATGTAGACTGTTGACACTGGCACAGTGCACAAAGCCTGTCTTCCCTAACAATAACTACAAGGGTGACTGGGACCCATGGCAAAAAACCTGTCCTCTCTGAAAATCTGTAGACAGAAAATCTCACCCCTCAGGGCAATCCTGTCTTCAGGTAAGAGAATTGTACCTAGAGCCCTAGGACCATGTCTTTTGGATTTCTAGTAAACTTCTAATCCAGAACCAGAGTGCTGACCTTGGTTTGCATTTCCAATCCATTCCCCTATTTCCAGGAAGTAGAGCTGAGAAATTAGACTACATCATTTCATCTGTTTTTCCTTACCAGAGACTAAAGGGATGGCCTGGGCGATTCTAAGTCTGTCCTCTCTGAATGAATGTCGCATAGAGTATTGCCACACAACAACAAGCCTTCCTTATGGAAGAGACACTAGGACGGAGACTGTGAAAATTAAAAACAAGCCTGGACCTCCTAAAAGGAACTAGTTCAAAACCTCAAGCCCACAAGGTCATAACCATCCAACTAGTAACAAAGTCCAGACTGAACACCTAGCCCCACACACCCAGCCTGTCAACAACTTCCAGAAACTCATGGGGAAACCTTTACCCACAGAACCATGATATCATAACCTAGGAGGAGGAAGAACGGAGGACTCAGTTCAAACACCAAGACTGTCCTCCCTTTAAAGAATTTGAGATAAAAATTTGGGGTAATGGCACCAAACTTGTGTCAGCCTAACACTCCATTCTGCAAAACCTGGTTCCACGTCACCGATTGTCCCTTTTGCCAATTATTGAAAGATAATCATAACCTACTGCACCAGCCTTTCTTTCCCCTTCTATGAGAAGGTAGTGTGGGCACTTCGAGGCTTGGCAAAAAGCCTGGACTCTTCTTTCACCAACACAACTGGGCAGCTTGGAAGCACGGCCAAGCATTGTTCCTAATTCCAATAAGTAGAGTAAAGTTTGTCCCACAAAACCTACCCTAAATATTCATAACGGAATCTTAGGTTGAGAACTTGGCACATGGTACAAGACCATCTTGGTAAAAATAAAAAGTCAATAGAAGTTCATGGCCCATGACACAGTCCTCTGCCTGGATCATGAGAAGTAGATTGGATGTCTGAAAAGAAGACACCATCCCGGTCTCATTTACAAGGTAAACTTGAGTGGAAAATGTTTTCAGACACACTCAAACCTGGTCCAGTAGAGTGAAAACCTACACCAACAGTAAGACTGCTAGTCACCTGGCAGACAAACAATTGCCGCGGGGTCTTCCAAGTCCCTCATGTGAATCCTGCCAGGTGTTCTCTTGACCGCCGCGTGATTCCCTACTGCCTGCTACGTGATTTTTGGGTGACTTCTACCTTATTCCCTATTCTCAACCAAATGTTTTCAAAACATATCTTATAAACTACACGTTTTCTATATTTCAGCATTGATGCATTGGCTTTTGCACAATTCCCTCTTGACAGTAGTGGCCTGAGGTCAGCATCCAAGAATACCACGGAAGTTTCACCTGAAGCCGTTAAGAGTTATGCTCACAGTGACTCAGCATTTTTGCTAGAATACTGCAATATGGTGACTGCTGTTTCAACCGCTCTAAACTACCTTCCTCAAGCAGACTCAGCCTCTTAGTTTTGAGGCGTTAATGTGCTACATCCACTCCCATTGCCTTCCACGAGGTTCGCTGACCACAGCCGAAACCTCAAGCCAGTTATCAAAGGATCATTTTCTGGTAGCCTACACCAATATCCTTAAGCAAGTCTAGTCAAGCAGACCTGACCTTTCGATTGAAGGGCAGTGAGTTGGCTGTCTCGTCCACTCTCTTTTACCAACAGACTCCCCTTTTCTCTCTGTTTATGTGAATTTTACCAAGGAATGTAAAAGGATAACTCAAAAGTGAGCAGCACACCATTACTCAATGACAAGTGATCTGTCTGTTATGCCCTCAGGCCAGTCTCTTGATGGTGATGTGATTCCTGCAGGGCATCTCCGTGAATATCATGAGATTTTCGCATTCTTGCAATGAGACTTTCAGATGACTTCTATCTCATTTTCCTCTTATGGCCTAATGCACGGATTTCCAGAACACGCTGAAGGAACTGCCTCAATGTCAGTATCTCAGCTTTCTTTTTATGGTCATTAAGCCAGTCCATATCAGAATTTGTAGTCTGAGGTCTTCTATAGAGGAATTCGGAGGCAGCCGTTCTGTCCACCATGAAGAGGTGTCCTCACAATGAGTCAACATTTTACCTACAGTGCAGCAAAATGGCAGCTGTCATTCCCATCGCTATACAATCCCTTCTTCACAGCACATTCAGCCTCTAGGTTTCAACATGGCCAATACGCAACTGCTGTCTCCACTGCCACAAAGCAGGTTTCCTGACAACAGACAAATCCTGAGGCAATAAAGATTCATTTTCTAGCCACATATACCATTGACCTCAACTAAGTTTTGTAATGTGGACACAACATTCCATTGAAGGTTATTTAGAAAGCTATCTTGGCCACATTTGTTACACCAAGACTAATGTTTTCTTAGTGTTTATGTGAATTTTGCCAAGTGATAGGCACTATCATTCCAAAGAATACACTATGTCATCCCCATCTATCACATGATCTTCCTGTGTTTCATATAGGCCAATCTCTTGATGGGCATGTGATTCCCATGGGCGGTCATGTGATCTGCCGTGATTCATGAGAGGCCATAGTCTCGAGGTTAACACTACCTAATTTTGAACAGACTAGGCAGAAGAACTGTTTACACTACTAATAACCTAGACCCTGTGCCAGAAACTAATGTACAGTGCATGGCACAACAGACCACAGTTATCTATTATTACAGAAAAAATAGGAGACCTCCATTCATGGTAACAGTACTGGCCTCCCACCAAATGATGTAGACTGAAGACTGGGGCCCATGACACAAAGCCACTTTTTTTTTTTTAACAATAATACAACTGAGCCCTGGTCTAAAGCTACCAAGCCTGCCCTTGTTGAAAATTAGTAGATTAGAGACTTTAACATCAAGGTGAGGCTTTCCTCTGGTAAGAATATCTTTCTTGGAGAACTAGAACCTTAACTTTATGTCTGGCATTTCTCTTAGGTGAGAGAGGGGTCACTTTGGCTTGCATTTCCAATTCCTTCACCTTTTACAGGGTGTAGAGCTAAGACCACATCCCACAGATTTCTTCTGTCTTTTCCGAACAGATACTGAAGTAATGGCCCAAACCCATGATTCTAATCCTGTCGAATCAGAACATATGTCCAATGGTGTGCTAGGCCCACAGCAACAAGCCTATCTTTATGCAAGGGAAACTAGAATGAAAACTTAAGCCTGTGGCGCCAAGCCTAGACTCTCCTCACAGGAACTAAGGTACAGGCCCAGGTTCCCAAGGTCAAGACCGTCTAATTGATAACCGAAAGAACTACTCACACTACACCCAAGGCAGCCTCTGTGAAAAGAATCTCATACGGAACGCAAGACCAACAAATAAAGCTGTCTTCTCTAAACAAAAGGAAGAACGAGGGCCTCTGTTTGACCTAGCAATGCTGTCTTATCTTGAAAGGTTTGGTCTGTTGATCCTGGCACAATGCACAAAGCCTGTCTTTCCTAACAATACCTACAAGGGTGACTTGTACCCATGGCAATAATCCTGTCCTCTTTGAAAATTAGTAGAGAGGAGACCTTACCATTCAGGGCAAGACTGTTTTCAGATAAGAGAATTGTAACTCGAACCTAGTACAATGTCTTTTAGATTCTAATCCAAATTTCTAATCTAGAAACCAGAGTTCTGACCTTGCTTTGCAGTTCCAATCCCTTCCCCTATTTTCAGGAAGTGTAGCAGAGAAATTGGACCACAGCATTATGTCTGTCTTTCCTTAACAGAGACTGAAGGACTGGCCAGCGCCTCCTATTCGAAGCCTATCCTCTTTGAATGAATGTCGCCTGAAGTCCTAGGCACATAGCAACAAGCCTTCCTTACAGAAGAGACACTAGAACGGAGACTGTGGAAAAAGGCAGCAAGCCTGTACCTTCTAAAAGGAACTAGTTGGCAACCCCAAGCCCACAAGGTCATGACCATCGAATTGGTAACAAAGTCTAGAATGAAGTCCTAGCCCTACAACCCAGCCTGGCCACTGCTTCAAGAAACTCATGGGGAAACCTTGGCCCACAGAACCGTGATGTCATCTCCTAGAAGAAGAAATAATGGAGGACTCAGTTCAAGCACCAAGATTGTCCTCTCTTTAAAGCATTTACGATAGAAATTGGGTGCGATGACACCAAACTTGTCATCCTAACCATTCATTCCGCACAACCTGGTTTCAGCATTGATGCATTGTCCATTAAGCAGTTCCCTCTCTACAGTAGTAGTCTGAGGTCCACATCCAGATATAGTGCGGAAGTTGCACCTGAAGCCGTTAAGAGTTATGCTCATGATAACTCAGCATTTTTGCTACACTATAGCAATATGGCGGCTGCTGTTTCAACCACTCTAAAGTACCTTCCTCAGGCAGACCCAGCCTCTTAATTTCAAAGCGGTTAATGTGCGACAGCTGCTGCCCTTGCCTTCAAGCAGGTTTCCTGAACAACCCGTTACCTCAGGCCAGTTATCTAAGGATCATAGTTTGGTAGCCTACATAGCTGTTCTCAAGCCAGTCTTCTCATATAGACTAGATCTTTCAATTAAATGGCAGTAGGTAGCTGTCTTGGCCACGCTCTGGTACACAAGGACCCTCCTTTTCTCTGTGTTTCTGTGAATTTTATCAAGGAATGTAAAAAGATAACACAAAAGTGAGTGCCACACCAACACCCAATGTGACCAGGTCAACCTATGATGCCCTCAGGCTATTCTCTTGATGGTCATGCGATTCCCACAGGAAAAGACCTGAGTATCTAGAGATCCCATCTCCTTGCTACGAAATTTACACCTCATTTGCCACTGCTGGCTAAAACGAGAAATTTCAACACATTGATGGAACTGCTTCAATGTCAATATCTCAGCTTTCTTTCCATGGTCGTAAAATCAATCCCTATCAGACTTTGAAGTCTAAGGTTTGCTAGAGAGGAATTCTGAGGCAGCCGTTCTTTCCTTCATGAAGATATATGTTTACAATGACTCAGCATATTACTTACAATACAGCAAGGTAGTAACTGCTGTTTCTATCACTCCAGAGTTCCTTCCTCAAGTAAACTCAGCCTCCATATTTAAACGTGGTTAATGTTTGGAGCAGCTCCCATCGCCTACAAGCAGGTTGCCTGACCACAACTGAAACCTCAGGCCAGTTATCTAAGAATCGTTGTCTGGTAGCCTATACTTCTGTCCTCAGGTAGTCCTCTCATGCAGAATTGATCTTTCCGTTGAATGACAATGAGGTGGTCTTCTCAGCCATGCTCTGCTACACACGAACTCTCTTTTTCTCTGTGTTTATGTGAATTTTACTAAGGAATACAGAAGGGTAACTCAAAAGTGAGCGCCACAACATCACCCAATATCAGGTGATCTCCCTGTGATGCCCTTAGGCCAGTCTCCTGATGATCACGTGATTCCCACAGGGCAGCCACATAAATATCGTGAGATTCCCACGTACTTGCTATAAGATTTTCAGGTGACTTCCACCTCATTTCCCTCAGCTGTCCTAAACAAGGGCTTCCAGGACATGTTGAAGGAACTGGCTCAATGTCAAATTCTCAGCTTTCTTCTATGGTCGTTAAGCCAATCCCTCTCAGAATTTGTAGTCTGAGGTTTGCTAGAAATTCTGAGGCAGCCATTCTTTGCACCACGAAGAGGTATCCACACAATGACTCAGCATTTGACCTACAGTCCAGAAAAATGGCGGATGTTGTTTCCACTGTTATCCAGTCGCTTCCTCAAAGCACACTAAGCTGCCAGGTTTCATTGCACTCCATATGCGACTGCTGCTTCCATTGCCATAAAGCAGGTTTCCTGACTGAAAAATAAAGAACCTGATGCAAAATAAGGATCCTTGTCTGGACGCGTATACCGTTGACCTCAAGTACATTTTGTGATGTGGATATGACATACAATTGGAGGTCAGTTAGTTGGCTGTCTTGGCCACCTTCTGTTGCACACAGACTAATGTTTTCTTGGTGTTTTTGTGAATTTTACCAAGTGATATGCACTCTTCATTTCAAAGAAAGCACTATGTCATCCCCATGAGTTACATGATCTCCCTTTGTTTCATACAGTCAGGTCTCCGATGGCCACCAGATGCCCACAGGGTGGTCAGGAGATACTGTTGTGACTTTCAGGGGCTGATGGTCCCAAGATTAACACTGTCTAATTTTGAACAGACTACGCAAAAGACTTACTCATACTACTAACATCATAGACCTTGTGACGGAAACTAATGTGAAGTGCATGGCCCACAGACCAAAGTTCTCTAATCTTCCAGAAAAAAAAGGAGACCTCCATTCATGGTAACAGTACTGACCTTCTCCAAATGATATAGACTGAAGACCAAGGCCCATGACACAAAGCCACTCTCTTTTTAACAATAATACAAATGAGCCCTAGTCTAAAGCTACCAAGCTTGTCTTCGTTGAAAGTTAGCAGGTTAGAGACTTTAACATCAAGGCGAGTCTTTCCTCTGGTAAGAATATCTTTTGTAAAAAACTAGAACCTTGGCTCCATAACTGGAATTTTTCTTAGGCACAAGAAGAGTGACTTTGGCTTGCATTTCCAATCCCTTCACCTTTTACAGTGTGTAGAGCTGAGGCCGCATCCCACAGATTTCTTCTGTTTTTTCTTAACAGAGACTGAAGTAGTGGCCCAGCCCATGGTTCTATGCCTGTCGTCTCAGAACGAATGACGAGTGGTGTCCTAAGCCCACAGTAAAAAGCCTATCTTTATGCAAGGGAAACTAGAATGAAAACTTAAGCCATTGACATCAACCCTGGACCCCACACAGTAAGTAGGGTGCAGCCCCAGTCCTCCAAGGTCAAGACCAGCTAATTGATAACCGATTGAATGAAAGAACTTCTCGTAATACACCCGAGGCAGCCCCTCTGAACAGAAACTCATATGGAACGTACGGCCCACAAACAAAGCTGCCTCCTCTAAACAAAAGTTTGAACAGAGGCCTTCGTTCGTCCCAGCAACACTGTCTTTTCTTGAAAGGATGTGGACTGGTGAACCTGGCACAAGGTGCAAAGCCTGACTTTCCTAACAATAACTACAAGGGTGACAGTAACCTATGGCAATAAACATATCCTCTTTGATAATTACTAGACAGGAAACCTTACCCCTCAGGGCAAGCCAGTCCTCAGGTATGAGAATCGTAACTTGAGACCTAGGGCCATGTCTTTTGGATTTCTAACCTGGATTTCTAATCCAGAACCAGAGTACTAATCTTGGTTTGCATTTCCAATCTCTTCCTCTATTTCCAGGAAGTGTAGCTGAGAAATTGAACCACAGCATTTCGTCTGTCTTTTCCTAAGAGAGACTGAAGAAGTGGCTTGGGCCCCCAAATCTAAACATGTCCTCTCTGAAAGAATGTTGCCTGAGTCCTAGGCACACAGCAACAAGCCTGCCTTATGGAAGAGACACTAGAACAGAGACTGTGGAAATCGGCAGCAAGCCTGGACCTCCTAAAAAAAGTAGTTGGCAACCCCAAGCCCACAAGGTCATGACCACGCAATTGGTAACAAAATCCAGACTGAAGACCAAGCCCACACACCCAGCCTGGCCCCTGCTTCCAGAAACTCATAGGGAGACCTTGGCACACAGAACCATGATGTCATCTCCTAGGAGGAGGAAGAACAGAGGACTCGCTTCCAGCACTAAGACTATTTTCGCTTTAAATCATTTACGAAAGAAATTTGGGCCGATGGCACCAAACTTGTGTCATCCTAACCCTCCGTTCTGCGCAACTTGCTTCAAGATCACCAATTTCCCCTTTTGCCAATTATTGAAAGATGGCCGTACCTACTGCACTAAGCCTTTTTCCCCCCCCTGGTAAGAGAAGGTAGTTGGGCACTTAAAGACTTGGCACAAAGCCTGGACTTTTCTTTCAGGAACTCGATTGGTGGCCTTAAGCATGGTCAAGCATTGTTACTAATTCCAATAAGTAGAGTGGAGACCTTGGCTCACAGAATCTCGCCTAAATATTCATAACAGAACCTTAGGTGGAGGACTTGGTACACAGTACAAGACCATCTTGGTAAAAATAAAAAGTCAGTAGAAGTCCATTTCCTTGATTCAGTCTTCTGCCTGGATCATGCGAAAACAGTGGTTGTCGAAAAAGAAAATACCATGCTGCTCTTAAATTCAAGGTAAATTTGAGTGAAAACGTTTCACACACATTCAAGCCTGGTTCATTCTAAGAAGTAGAGTGAAAGCCTACACCCACAGTAAGAAGACTAGTCACCTGATAGACAAACGATTCCCGTGGGGCCTTCCAAGACCCTCATGTGAATCCCGGGAAGTGTTCACGTGAATGCCACATAATTCCCTATTGCCTGCTACTTGATTTTCGTGTGGCTTCCACCTTATTCCTTTTCCCCTATCCTCAACCAAGGATTTTTATACATGTCGCATAAACTACACATTATTAATATTTCAGCATTGACGCATTGGCACTGAGCCATTCCCTCTCGACAGTAGTGGCCTGAGGTCCACATCCAAGAATAGTGTGCTAGTTGCACCTGAAACCAATAAAAGTTATGCTCACAATGACTCAGCATTTTTACTACAATACAATAATATGGCAGCTTCTGTTTCCACTGCTCTAAACTACCTTTCTCGAGCAGACTCAACTTCTTAATTTCAACATGTTTAAAGTGCTACATCCACTCCCAGCCATTGTTTCCAGCAGGTTGGTTTACCACAGGCAAAACCTCAGGCCAGATATTAAAGGATCATTTTCTGGTAGCCTACACCAATATCCTTAAGCAAGTCTAGTCAGGCAGACCTGACCTTTCGATTGAAGGGTAGTGAGTTGGCTGTCTCGTCCACTCTCTCTTACTAACGAATTCCCCTTTTCTCTCTGTTTATGTGAATTTTACCAAGGAATGTAAAAGGGTAACTCAAAAGTGAGCGCCACACTATTACCCAATGTCACGTGATCTGCCTGTGATGCCTTCAAGCCAGTCTCTTAATGGTGATGTAATTCTCGCTGGGCAGCCACGTAAATATTGTGAGATTTTCCCGTTCTTGCAACAAGACTTTCAGGTGACCTCCATCTCATTTTTCTCTTACGGCCTAATGCACGGGTTTCCAGAACATGCTGAAGGAACTGCCTCAATGTCAGTATCTCAGCTTTCTTTTTATGGTCATTAAGCCAGTCCCTATCAGAATTTATAGTCTGAGGTCTTCTATAGAGGAATTCGGAGGCAGCCGTTCTGTCCACCATGAAGAGGTGTCCTCACAATGACTCAGCATTTTATCTACAATACAGCAAAATGGCGGCGGCTGTTTCCATTGCTATCTAGTCCCTTCCCCACAGCACATTCAGCCTCCAGATTTCAACACGGCCAATATGCGACCGTTGTCTCCACTGCCATGAAGCAAATTTCCTAACAACAGACAAAACCTGAGGCGAATTAAGGATCTTTGGCCGCATAGACTGTTGACCTCAAGGAAGTTTTGTAATGTGGACAGGATGTTCGAATGGAGGTCAGTTAGAAGGCTGTCTCGGCCACGTCTGTTACACAGACACTAATGTTTTCTGTTTTGATGTGAATTTTACCGAAGACAGGCACTCATCATTCCAAAGAGAACACTGTGTCATCCGCATCTGTCACATGATCTCCCTGTGTTTCATACAGGCCAGTCTCCTGATGAGCACGTGATTCACATGGGGCAGTCATGTGATCTTGTCATGACTTCCACGAGACCATGTTCCCAAGGTTAACACTGTCTAATTTTGAACAGACTAAGCGAAAAACCTGCTCACACTACTAACAACCTAGACCCTGTGCCGGAAACTAATGGACAGTGCACAGCCCACCAACCACAGTTATCGATTGTTACAGAGAATATAGGAAACTTCCTTTCGTGATAAGTGTACTGACCTCCCTCCAAATGATGTAGACTGAAGACCAGGGCTCTGACACAAATCCACTCTCTTTTTAACAATAATACAGCTGAGCCTTGGTCTAAACCTACCACGCCTGTCCTCTTTGAAAATTAGTAGATTAAAGACTTTAACGTCAAGGTGGGTCTTTTCTCTGGTAAGAGTATCTTTCTTAGAAAACTAGAACCTTGGCTCCATGTCTGAAATTTTTCTTAGACATGAGAGAGGTGACTTTGGCTTGCATTTGCAATCCCTTCATCTTTTACAGGATGTAGAGCTGAGACTTCATCCCACAGATTTCTTCTGTCTTTTCCTAACAGAGACTGAAGTAGTGGCCCGAGCCCATGGCTCTAAGCCTGTCGAATCAGAACGAATGTCGAGTAGTGTCCTAGGCCCACAGCAACAAGCCTATATTTATGCAAGGGAAATTGGACCATCAAGCCTGTACTCTCTTCACGGGAACTAAGGTGCAGGCCCAGGCTCCCAAGGTCAAGACTGTCTAATGGATAACCATCTAGATGAAAGAACTCCTCACGCTACACCCAATGTAGCCCCCTGTGAACAGAAACTCTTATGGAACGCACAACCCACAAACAAAATTGTCTTCTTTAAACAAAAGGAAGAATAGAAGACTCCGTTCATCCCAGTAACACTGTCTTATCTTGAAAGGATGTGGACTGGTGACCCTGGCACAAGGCACAAAGCCTGTCTTTTCTAACAATAACTACAAAGGTGACTGGGACCCATGGCAATAAACCTGTCCTCTCTGAAAATCAGTGGAGAGAAGACCTTATGCCTCAGAGCAAGCCTGTCCTCAGGTAAGAAAATCTTAATTCAAGAACTAGGTCATTGTCTCCTGCCTGGATTTCTAATCCAGAACCAAAGTGCTGACCTTGGTTTGCAGTTCCAATCCCTTCTTCTATTTCCAGGAAGTGAAGCTGAGAAATTGGACCACAGCATTTCATCTGTCTTTTCCTAACAGAGCCCGAAGGAGTGGCCTGGGCCCACGATTCTATTCCTGTCCTTTCTGAACAAATGTCTCCTGGACTCCTAGGCACACAGCAACAAACCTTCCTTATGGAAGAGACAGTAGAACAGAGACTGTGAAAATCGGCCGCAAGCCTGGACCTCCTAAAACGAACTAATTGGCAGCCCCAAGCTCACGAGTTCATGACCATGCAATTGGTAACAAAGTCCAGACGGAAGACCTAGCCCCACACACCCAGCCCAGCCACTGCCTCCAGAAACTCATGAGGAGAACTTGGTTCACAGAACCATGATGTCATCTCCTAGGAAGAGGAAGAATGGAGGACTCAGTTCAAACACCAAGACTGTCCTCCCTTTAAAGCAGTTACAAAAGAAATTTGGGCCCATGGCACCAAACTTGCGTCATCCTAACCCTCCATTCCATACAACCTGATTCCACGTCATCGATTTTCCTTTTTACCAATTATCGAAAGCTGACCATATCCTACTGCACCAAGCCTTTCCCCTGGTAAGAGTAGGCAGTGTGGGCACTTAGAGACTTGGCATAAAGCCTGGACTCTTCTTTCAGGAACTCAACTAGGGTGCTTGGAATCACGTCCAAGCATTGTTCCTAATTCTATTAAGTACAGTGGAAACCTTGGCCCACAGAATCTCGCCTAAATATTGAGAACAGAACCTTAGGTGGAGGACTTGGCACATGGTACAAGACCATCTTGGTAGAAATAAAAAATCAATAGGAGTCCATGGGCCATGACCCAGTTCTCTGTCTGGATTGTGGGAAGTAGAGTGGACATCTGAAAAGAAGACACCATGCCAGTCTCATTTACAAGGTAAGCTCAAGTGAAAAACATTTCACACACACTCAAGCCTGGTTCATTCTAAGAAGTAGAGTGAAAGCCTATGCCCACAGTAAGACGACTAGTCACCTGGTAGACAAAAGATTCCCCCGGGGTCTTCCAAGACCCTCATGTGAATCCCGCAAGGTGTTCACGTGACTGCAGCATGATTCCCAATTGCCTGACGTGTGATTTTCAGGTGAATTCCACCTTATTCCTCTTCCCCTATCCTCAACCAAGTGTTTTCAAAATACATCTCATAAACTGCACATTTTCAATATTTCAGCATTGATGCATTGGCTGTTAAGCAATTCCCTCTCGACAGTAGTGGCTTGAGGCCCGCATCCTAGAATAGTACAGTAGTTGCACCTGAAATCATTAGAAGTTATGCTCACAATGACTCAGTATTGTTGCTACAATACAGCAATATGGTGGTTGCTGTTTCCACCACTCTAAAGTACTTTCCTCAAGCAGACCCAGACATAATTTTAACACGTTTAATGTGCTACATCCACTTTCATTGCCTTCCAGCAGGTTGGCTGACCACAGCAAAAACCTCAAGCTAGTTATCGAAGGATCATTTTCTGGTAGCCTGCAACGCTATCCTTAAGCAAGTCTAATCATGCAGACCTGACCTTTCGATTGAAGGGCAGTGAGGTGGATGTCTCAGCCATGTTGTTACACACGGACTCTCCTTTTCTCAGTGTTTATGTGAAGTTCACCAAGGAATGTAAAAGGGTAACTCAAAAGTGAGCGCCACACAATCACCCAATGTCACATGATCTCCCAGTAATGCCCTCAGGCCAGTCTCTTGACAGTCACATGATTCCTGCGGGGCAGCTACATGAATATCGAGAAATTTCCACATTTTTGCAACAAGATTTTCAGATGACTTCCACCTCATTTTCCTTGGTGGCCTAAAGAAAGAGTTTCTAGACCACATTGAAGGATCTGCTTCAATGTCAATGTCTCTGTTTTCTTTTTATGGACGTTAGGCCTGTCCCTATCAAAATTTGTAGTCTGAGCTCTGCTGTAGAGGAATTCGGAGAAAGCCGTTCTTTCCGCCATGAAGCTGTATATTCACAATGACTCAGCTTTTTTGCTACAATACAGCAAAATGGCGGCTGTTGTTTCCACCGCTATCCAGCACACTTCCTCACAGCACACTCAGGCTCCAGGTTTCAACGCGGCGAATATGCGACTACCAACTCCATGGCCACAAAACAGGTCTCTTGAATCAGACTAAACCTGAGGTGAATAAGGATCATTGTCTAGCCATATATACCATGGTCCTCAAGTAAGTTTTGTAATGTGGACACAACGCTCAATTGGAGATCAGTTAGGAGACTGTCTCGGACACCTTCTGTTACAGAGAGACTAGTATTTTCTCAGTGTTTTTTGTGAATTTTATCAAGTTATATGCACTCGTCATTCCAAAGGGAGCACTATGTCATCCCCATGTGTCACATGATCTCTCTGTGTATCTGGGACTCATGGCAATAAACCTGTCTACTCCAAAGCTAAGAGAGAGGAGACCTTACCCCTCAGGGCAAGCCTGTCTTCAGGTAAAAAATCTTAACTCAAGACCTAGGACTTGTCTCCTGCCTGGATTTCTAATCAGAAACTAGAGTGCTGACCTTGGTTTGCAGTTCCAATCCCTTACCCTATTTCCAGGAAGTGAAGCTGAGGAATTGGCCCACAGCATTTCTTCTGTCTTCTCTAACAGAGACTGATGGGGTACCCGGGCCCATGGTTCTAAGCTTGTCTTCTCTGAACGAATGTCTCCTGGAGTCCTAGGCACACAGCAACAAGCCTTCTTTATGGAAGACACACTAGAATAGAGATTGTGGAAACTGGCACTAAGCCTAGATCTCCTAAAGGGAAATAGTTGGCAACTCCAAGCCCACAAGGTCATGACCATCCAATTGGTAACTAAATCCAGATTGAAGACCTAACCCCACAACACCAACCTGGCCCCTTTCTCCAGAAACTCTTTGGGAGACCTTGGCCCGCAGAACCAAGGTGTCATCTCCTAGGAGGAGGAAGAAAGGAGGACTCGGTTCACAGCACCAAGACTGTCCTCACTTCAAAGTATTTACGATAGAAATTTGGGCTGATGGCACCAACTTTGTGTCATCCAAACAGTCCAGAACAGGGAAATACGTTTAGGTGTTTTTGGTTCTTTATGGTGTTGGATTAGCAAGCACCGAATCCAAGAGTGGATAGAGAGTTTATTGACACAGGGGCAACTCCCTCAGCATTTAACAACCTGGCAAGGAGCCAATTCCAACATGCTGCTTGGATGGCTCCATGAAGATTACATACGACAACAAAATATAATGAGTTGGAGATGCTGGAACTCCCTGTCTGAGAAAAGAGGAGGCTTGGACAACCCTCCCTGGGAGGGTTCAGAGGACTCTTTCTTCACTCAGGACAATAAGATATGCCCTGGTGAGGGATCTCTAGCATTTTTGAGAAGCTTGGGAAACTAGGCTACTCTGAAACTACAACTACACTCCCAATGCAGACTGTAGGCTCCCAGAACAGCAGAGCCAGGTGGTTGGACTTCATCTTCAGAAGCACAGTTGATGGGCTTGCTAGAACAGGAAGCAAGGCAAAAATAGTGCCTCAACACCAGCAATCCACGGCATTGGCCACCTGACCATGGTATTCCGAGGGATGAGATGTAAGGGCAGACACCTAGAATGCTTCCTCGATTAGAATAATTGTAAAAAATCTGGTGAGTGGAAGGCTGACATTGGTTAGTACACTGGAAAATTAATCCTTCACCAAGTTTTAAGATCTAAACCAGTTCTCAGAGTGGGGGAGGCTGGGTCCACTTGAGGAAGGACCCTGCAGAGCCACCACAAGCAGAGTCAAATAGTCTCCTTATCATTTCCCAAGAAACCTATGATTATTTACCAGAGTTAACTAGACAATGGAGAATGAGAATAACCAGATCTTCTAAGAGCTAGATACAGAGTCTGAGCTGGGGCTGGGGACAGGGGGTCGAATTCAATCTTCCCCTGCCTTTTTGTTCTTCAGACCCTCAGTGGGTTGAATGAGGCCCACACACACTGCGGAGGGCAATTTTCTCTGCTCAGTCTACAAATCCAAATGCTAATCTCTTCCAGAAGCACCTTTACAGACACACTCAGATATAACGCTTAAGAAATAATGCCTATCTGGGCATCTCGTGGCCCAGTTAAGTTGACACATAAAATCAACCATCACAATTATTACTATAATTATAAGACATTTATGTATTTATGAAATGAGTGTATAATTTTCAGCTACTCTTTCATGGGACTGTTTCTTTAAATTTATGGCCTCTGATTTTTCTGGTTTTAAGTCTCTGTTCTTTTGCAAACTGGCAATGCTGATAGAAAGTAGCCTTTTAAAAAATCTTTGTCAGAATTTAAAAATTTATAACTACATGTGTGTCTTTTGAATTTCTAAAACATTTTACTTTTAAGGAATATACAAAATACGGAATGGTGGTTTGAGATATGGGGGCTAAGGGGTACAAAGACAAACTCTACAATGTGAGTTATGACCACTGGGTGGCGATGCTTGCCTAGCAATTTTGTGACTCCCGATAATGTAGAAACAGGAAAAAAGCCTAAAAGCCGTTTCGGCCAATGAAAAGCTGGATTTATCGTCACAACTGGGCTTTTATTTTACTGTCAAAACCCGGTTGGCTTTATATGCTGGCTGTATGCTGGCAAATACAGTACTTGCATTTTAATCCAAATTGCTGTTCGGAATAGATGGTCCTACAGCAAAATATCAGCTACTCCAACATATTAAAATGTCTGCTAATGTTAGCCAAGCTAAACTTTCCCACCACCTATAAAGGCATTTTCCTGTAGATGGTCTAATTTTTTTGTTACTATGGAGTAGCTGAAATTCTCTAGTTTGGGAACAAGCAAACTTAATTAATCTTACATATTTTAATTTTTATTATTAAATTTTAATCATACAATTAACATGATTTTTACCTTTGTAAAAAATTAATAAAACACTATATTAACCACAGACACATATATGTCTAGTGCTATAGAAAAATATTATTTTTGTTATGTGTGTTTAAAGATAATTAGAATAATATGTATGCCATTCTGCAACTTTTTTCACTCAAAACTATATTGGATATAATTTTATAACAATTTGTTTGGGGCTACCTCATTCTTTTTCTCTCTTTCATATTAGTAGAAATAAATTACATCTTATTTAACCATTCTTCTCCAGGTGGACATTTGGGATGTTTCCATTTTTTGCTATTACAATGAATATTCTTGTTTGTTTCCTTTCATACCTGAGTATCTCCTGGGTAAATACTGATAAGCAGAACTGCTGGGTCATAAAAATGCACATATTAAAAAACTAAATAGATGTTTTCAGTTTGTTCTTCAAAAGTGTGCTTCAATAGTATATGAGTGAATTCATTGTTTCATATATCCAACACCTGATTACAAACTTTTTAAATGTTTGCCAATCTGATACCTAAAGCATATCTCATTGTTGATTTTACTTTGTATTTCTGTGACCTCTAGGGAGGTTGAACATTTGTGGTTACTGGCATTTCATGTTTCCTCTACTGAGAATTGTTTGTCTATTCATATCCTTGACCACATTTCTATTGGGTTCTCTCATTATTTTATAGAAGTAATTGATATATTCTGCATAGAAACATTTATGTTAAAATTTTTTACCTTTTTACTTAATTCATGGTCTTTTGTCCTACAAAATTTTATTTTGATGTAGTCAGTTTTATTAATTTTATCCATTAGAGCTTTTGCTTTCTGTTTGTTATTTAGGAAGACTATCTATATCCGAGATATAAAGATATTGTATTATATTCATAAAACACTTCATCTGATGCTTTTTTATATTTGATTTGGAGTTGATTTTTTCAAATGATATGAGACTAGATTGTATACTTATTGATACTGTTTCAATGAAATCAGATTGTATGTTTCCTGAAATTTTTTTTTCAGTTATCTGATTGTCCCAAAATAATGTATTGGCTATTTACAGACTTTACCTGAAGATTTGCGATGCCACTTATAACATATGATAAATTTCCATATTCATGGGTCAATTTCTGGAAACTATTTTGTTCTACTGATTTATTCTTGAACCAATATGACAAGGTTTCAACTGCTACAGCTTTGTAATATGCTCTGATTTTTATTCAATGAGGTCTCTCTTCTTTGTTCTTTTACAAAATTGCCTTTGCTATTCATAACATTTACTTTCACATAAATTTTAAAATCATCTTGTCAAGTTGCATTAAAAAATTCCACTGGGGTTTTTATTGGAATTGCTTTAAATTCATGAGCTAATTGAGAGAAATTAACTAGGAGAAATGACATTTTATAATCTTGAGTATTCTTATATCACATAAATGTGGTGTAATATTACTATTCCTCTAATAGTACCATTGGTTTCAGTCATCTACTTGAATGAATTCAGACCTCTGCTTGTAGATAAATTCTTCTTTCAGTTTTCCGAGAACAGGATCTTCCAACTCTTTAGGATAGTAGTCTCCAAATTATTTTGATTACACATTCCTATGGATAAAATTTGTGAGCATGAAAAAATACAAATTATTTACACACATTATTATACAGTTTAGAAAACATACAAAGTAATTATTTAAATAATAAGATACAGTTTAAATAAACAATGATTTTTAAAAACAAATATCTTGTTTTGCAAACCATTTGATCTCATTAAAAATCGCAGTGATTGGAAAATAGCAGTAATAAGATGATTTTAGCAAGAACAATGTGACCACATATACTTAAGTAGTTAACATTTCATAATATAGAAATGTGAACTGCTGATTTTTTTAAATTAACATAAAAATATACATAAGGGTATAATTTACGTATAATAAACTGCACTTGTTTAAATTGTACAGTTTGATAAATTTTGAAAAATGTGTAATGCATTCACCTGTTTGAGCATCACCACAATCAAGATACAGCATAATTCCATCCTCTGCAAAGCATCCTCATGTCCTTTGTAGTCAATCCATTTCTCCACCCCGGTGCTAAGAAATTGATATGTTTTTCACCACTATGAAATAGTTTGCACTTTCTAGAATCATATCATAAAATATGGACTCTGTTATGTGTGGCTTCTTTGATTCAGCATGATGATTTTGGAGATTAATCCATATTTTGGCATGTACTCAGAATTCGTTCTTTTTACTGCTATCACTCAATTATATGGACATACTATGATTTGTTTATTGATTTACCTGTTGATTGACATTTGGCTTGTTTCCTGCATCAGATATTATGAATAGAGCTGCTGTGAACATTCATGTACAAGTCTTTGTACTGATATATATTCTTATCTTAGGTAAATATCTGTGAGTGGAATGGCTACATCATATAGCAGGAAGGATTTTCACCTTAAATTTTTTTCATAATGAAATTTGTCATTCAAACAGTTTTTAAATGTGTAATTCAGTGACATTAAGTACATTCACAAAGTTATGCAATCATAACAACTTCAATATACAGAAATTTTCATGGCCCCTAACAGAGACTTTGTAATTAATTGTTAAAAAATAACTGCTCTTTCTCTCCTTCAACCCAGCTGCAGGTAACCTCTAATCTATTTCTGTCTCTATGAATTTGCCTATTCTAAGTACCTCATGTACATGGAATTATATAAAATTTGTTCTTTGTGTCTGGATTATTGTCCTTAGCATAATATCTTCAAGGTTCATTTTCGTGGTAGCTTTTATCAGAACTCCATTTTTTTTATGGCTGTATGCTATTTCATCATATGTATATGCCATATTTTGTTCATTCATTCATCTGTTCATGGACATGGGTTATTTCCACCTTATGGCTATTAGGAATAATGCTGCAATAAGCACTGGTGAACAAGCATTTGTTTGAGTCTCTGCTTTCAATCACTTTGGATATATACCTAGGAGTAGAATCGCTGGATCATATGATAATTCTATGTTTAGCTTTTTCAGGAACTACCAACATGTTCTCCAAAGCAGCTACGCTACTTTACATTTCTACCAGCAGTGTACAAGGGTTCCAACGTTTCCACATCTTCATCAACATGTTATTTTCTGGGTTTTTAAAAAAAGAATAACTGTCCTAATGGGTGTGAAGTAATATTTTATTGTGATTTTGATTTGCATTTTCCTAATGACCAGCAATATTGTGCATGTGCCTAATGGTCATTTGTATGTCTTCCTTAGAGGAAGAGTTATGCAAGTTCTTTGCCCATTTTTGAATTGGGTTGTGTGTTTTTATTGTTGTTGTTGTTGTTGTTGAGTTGTAGGAGTTCCTTACACAGTGTAATGCAGGGCCCCAGGCCTGGAACTTGCACCTGGGTTACGTATTCCAGAAGAACCACCAGGAGGACCAGAGGGGCGAGAAATGCTGTTTATTACAAGGCAGAGAAGCTTCAGCAGCAGCAAGAGCTGCAGAAAGAAGCTGCTCCCGACCAAATGCAAGCATAAAATTTAACTTTTATGCCCACAAGCAGGGGGAGGGTAATCTCATGGGGGAGCAGCCGCCTTCTCAGACATATGGGAGCAAGATGTGCTGCTCGGTTACAGGAGAAGATAACGTCCATGAGAGCAGGCATTGCTGAAAGCTTTTTGTGCGCACTGCCTTCCTTGGCTGCTGGCCAGGCAGCCAGCAGTCTTCTGAGTATATGGAGGGGCTATAGACTAAGTTCACCCTATGCATAGTCTGGATATTAATTCCTTATCAAATATATAATTTATAAATATTTTCTCCTATTCCATGGGTAGCAAAAAAGTTTTTAATTTTGATGAAGTTCAATTTATCTATTCCAACCAATGTTATAAAGTTTTTCCCCTATGTTTTTTTCTTCAGAATTTTGTAGTTTTACCTCTGTGTTTAGGTCTTTGATTCATTTTGAGTTAAATTTTATAAATACTGTAAAGTAAGGGTCCAACTTTATTCTTTTGCATGAGGATACCCAGTTTCCCCTGCACCATTTTGTTGAAACTGTCTTTTCCTTATTGTATGGTTTTGGCGCCCTTGTTGAAAATAAACAAAAGGAAAGAGTTCATTACCACTAGACCTGCCTTGCGAGAAATGCTCAAGTGAGTCCTGTCAACTGAAATGAAAGGACGTTCAACAGTAACTTGAAGCCATATGGAGAATTAAAGATCTCAATAAAGATGAATAAATGGGCAATTATAAAAGCAAGTATTATTGTAACAATAGTTTGTAATTTTGTTTTCTACATGATTTAAGAGATTAATACATTTAAAGAAAAATTAGTCTAAAAGCTAGTATTATTGTAATTTTGACTTGTTTTCTACATAATTTCAGAAAGTAATGCATTTAAAAGGACTATTAGAAATGCTTTTGGGCACACGATGTGTAAAGATGTAATTTTTGTGACTTCAACAACCAAAAGGGATGGGGATAGAGTTGTAAAGGAGCAGAGTTTTTGTATGCTATTAAAGTTAAGCTGGTATAAATTCAAATTAGAATGTTATAACTTTAGGATGTTAATTAATGTAATCCCCATAGTAACCACAAAGAAAATACACTCATTAGTCGCTTAATGATGGGGATGCACTCTGAGAAATGTGTTATTAGGTGATTTTTGTCATCGTGGGAACATCATAGAGTATACTTACACAAATCTGGATGATAAAGTCTACTATATACCTAGACTATATGGTATAACCTTTGCTCCTAGACTACAAGTTTACACAGTATATTACTTCACTGAATACTGAAGGCGGTTGTAATACAGAGGTATTTATATAAGTAAACATATATAAACATAGAAAAGATACAGAAAAATATGGTATAAAATATAAAAAATGTTACACCTGCATAGGGCATTTTCCATGAATAGAGCTTGCAGGACTAGAAGTTGCTCTGAGTGAGTCAGTGAGTGGGTGGTGAGTGAACGTGAAGGCCTAGGACATTACTAGACACTTCTGTCGACTTTATAAACAATGTACCTTTAGGCCACACTAATTTATTTTAAATTTTTTCTTCAATAATAAATTAATCTTAGTTTACTGTAACTTTTTGTTTATAAACTTTTTAATTTTTTAAACTCTTTCATAGAAACAGTTAAAACACAAACACATTGTACAGCTAGCTGTACAAAAATATTTTCTTTATATTCTTATTTTATAAACTTTTTTCTATTTTAAGACACGAACACACACATAAGCCTAGGCCTATACAAGGTCAGGATCATTAATATCACTATCTTCCACCTCTGCATCTTGTTTCACTGGAAGATCTTCAGGGACAATAACATGCGTGGAGCTGTCATCTTCTATAATACCAATGCCTTCTGCTGGAACACCTCCTGAAGGAACTGACTGAGGCTCTTCTTGAGGAGGTGTCACTATTTCAGAAATATGTCCTTGGCGTTTTGCTTGGTTTCTTTCTTTCTTTTTCTTTCTTTCTTTTTTTATCATAGATGTGTTTCTAAGCAGATGCTGCTTCCTGAACATTCTTTTCTATTGATGAAAATTTTCTTGGTGTTAGGGTGGATGTTTTCAAACCTTTTAAGGAGGTAATTGAGATCTATAAACGTTTCTGCTAAACCCTTCATTGTGAATTTTCTTGGGGGCTCTTCTTATGGGACCACTGTTGTATATGTGGTTCACCATTCGCTAAAATGTCATTCTGCAGCTCATGACTATAGCTATAGAATATACACAAAAGGAAATAATAAAGGAATTTAAATGTTTCATAATAGAAAATCGACTAAACAAAAGAAAACTGTAATGCAGAACATGAGGGACAATAAAGCTATAAGGCATATAGAAAACAAATAGCAAAATGTCAGTAGTTCCTCCTTATCACTAATTACTTTAAATGTAAATGAATTTAACTCGGCAATCAAAAGACAAATTGGCAGAATAAATAAAAACCATGATTCACCTATATGCTGTCTATGAGAGATTCAATGACACAAATTGATTGAAAGTTAAAGAATGAAAAAAATATATTCCATGCACATAGTAACCAAAAGAAAACAGGAGTGGCTATACTAATAGAAGACAAAATAGACTTTAAATCCAAAAAGCTTCCGAGAGACAGAGAAAAACATTATATGTTAATAAAAGTTTCAATACAGCAAGAAATATAACAATTATAAACACATATCTAATGACAGACCATCAAACTATATGAAGCAAAAACTGACACAACTGCAGGGAGAAATAGACATCTTGACAATAATAGTTAGAGACTTTAATACCCCTCTCACAATAATGAATAGAACAACCAGTAGAAGATAAGTAATGAAACAGAGGACTTAACACAATAAAGCAACTAAATCAGAGACATATACAGAATATAATTACAGAAATAAACTAGTCATAAAAAGACAAATGTTGTATGACTCCACTTACATAGGAAGTATTTAGAGTGTTTAGAAACAAAAAGTAGAGTAATAGTTGCCAGGGGTTGGGGGGAGGGGGAGTAAGAGTTCTTGTTTAATGGGTATGGGGTTTCAGTTATACCAGATGAAAAGAATTATGGAGATGAATGGTGATGGTTGCACTTTATAAAGGTATTGAATGCCACTGAACTGTACACTTTAAATGGTTAAGATGGTAAATTTGGTTTTAATATTTTTAAAAATTGAGAAAAAAGTTTATGGAGACTTTTACATCCATGTTCATGAGGGATATTGGTCTGTGCTTTACTTTTCTTATAATATCTGTCTGGTCTGGGTATCATGGCAATGCTGTCCTCATAGAATGAATTAGAAAGAATTTCCTTCAACTTTTGGAACTATTTTTTTAATAAATGTATTTATTTAGTTTCAAGTATAATGTACATTGGTTAGACATCTATATAGTTCATAAAATGATCCCCTCAATTGCTCCCTCCCTCCCCTGGCCCTCCACCTAGCCATCATATTAATGCTAACTGCATTCCCTGTGCTGTGGTCCCCATCCTCGTGCCCAACTATCAACTACTAATTTGTACTTCTTTAATCTTTCATCCTATTATCCCAGCCCCTCAACTCCTCTCCCCTCTGGAATGATTTCTTTTTACTTTAAACTTCTGGTAGAAATCACAGTGAAGTCACCTGGGGCTGGAATTTTCCATGTGAGAGAGTTTTTATCTAAATTTCAATTTCTTTGATACAAGGCATTCAAATTATCTATTTCTCTTGAGTGAGCTTTGATAATTTGTCTTTCAAGGCATTTGTTCATTTCACTAAAATTGGAAAATTTTGTGTCAAAAACTTGCTCATAATTTTCCCTTATGTATTTTGCTTGTTTGTTTTTTAGTAGTTTCAGGTGAGAGGATAAATCCAATTTTTGTTACTACATTTGGCCAAAGCATAAGTTAGAATCTGTACTCTTACTCTGAGATAAAAAGTTATTAGACAGTTTTGAGCAGAGGAATGAAATGAGTTACAAGTTACAGAAGTCTTCCAGATGTTGTGTTAAGAATAATCTGAAGAGGGTTAAGGGTGGAATCACAGAGAGAAATTAGTTATAATTGCAAGAGATTATGTTGATTTGGACCAGTATGATGATAGTAGTGATGGTGGTCAGAAAGTGGTAGAATCTTGGTTAAATTAGAACAGACTGAGTTGTCTGAAGGATTACTGCATGCTTTGGGAAAAGTAAAGGGAGCTTCTAATGTTTTTGGCCTGAGTAACTGGAAGAATGGAGTTCCAGTCATTGAAAAAGTGAAAACTTCAGGAGGAACTGGGGAGAGGGTAGGACATGTTATGCTTGGGATGCCTATTCATCTGCAAAGTGAAGATTTCAAAGTAGGCAGTTGGTTACATAGGCTGGAGTTGGGGTACATGTTCTGGGCTGGAGGCACATACTTGAGAGTCACAATCTTATCAATGGTATTTAAGGCCCCAAGACTGAATGAGATCATCTAAGGAGAGAAGACAGGAAGGAGATCCAAGACTAAACCCTGTTACTGCTTTATGGGGGCCTGGGGGCGGGCGGGGGGCCTGCAAGGGACTGTGGAAAACAGCCAGAAAAGTAGGCAGAACAACAGCCAATTGCGGTTTCTTAGGAGCCCAGAAGTATTTCAGAAGATGTAGTGATTGGTTATGTTAAATGCTGATACATCAAGTAATTCAGGCACTGAAAAATGACTATAGGATTTAGTAATGTGGAGCTCACTAGTCACCTTGGAAAAGGTTTTATGGAGTGGTGGGGGTTAACTGGAATAAGTTCAAGAAAGAATGAGAGGAGAGAAATTTCGTATTTGTGAATTCACCTACTCACTAAAATTTAATAGGGAAACCCAAAACCAATACTCGCAGTGCTTTCCCCAGCTTTTTGCAGGCACGGAGAGTGGCAAAAATTTTGAGTTGCCTCCAGCAGTTCCCAGCTGAGGTAGAACAAAGCGACGATTTTATTTGATTTTATTTCAGCTATCGCACTATCAACAAGTATCCTTTTCCTGGTCTGTTTAATGCTACACTGTTCATATTTTTGTGCTTTTTGTTGGTTTTGTTGTTTAAAATGTCCAAGTGTAATGCTAAAATGTTTAGATTTCCTAAGCACAAGGCTCTGATGTGCCTTACGCAGAAAATAACTGTTAGATAAGCTACCTTAGGCATGAGTTACAATGTTACTGGCCATGAGATCAACTACTAAATCAAACATATATATTAAATCAGGTGTCTTTAAACAGAAACACATAAAACAAGGATATGTATTGATATGGTCACAAAAATGTATTGATCAGAGCCTGGCAGAAACCTTGCTTTCCACCCTGGAAGCAGTGGTTCAGTCTCGCTAAGTGTTTGCTGCAACTTTATAGAACATAACTCTTCTGAATAAAAAGAATTAACATAACAGAAATATTTTCAAATCTTTTGAAAATGATGTCAAAAATGCAGATAATTGTTGAATTATCTTTGACAAGAGTTTTTAAAACAGCATCTGCTAGGAAGCATATCTTTGATAGCCACTTAAAAATGTCAGCAAATTTGAGACATTTCTTTTTGCAAAGGAAATTGTGTGTTACAACATATACTTACCTTTAGTCAAGGAAAGACAGAGGAATGAAAACGGTGCCTTCAATTGTATAATAGTTCTTTAAAATATGAAATAAATAAGGCATAATATCTTAAATCTGAGCAATGGGTAAGTGGTATCTGTAGTCTATTCTCCTTTTCGCATACTTTAAATATGAACCTGTAAATTAAATAACTCTTTTAACATTTGACTGCTTGCTAAAGGGCACTCATCGTCTGATGGCCAGCTCATAATTGGCTGGCTATGTCACTGACCGATGGAAAAGTCAAGACATGGTGTTATAACAAATAAGTCGACGGTTTTAAGGCAGCTTCACCGGTCACTGGCGTTGTGATCTCACTGCTCTAAAGCTATAGATTATGCTCCTGCTACAGTATTCTAAATAACAGCAAGAAAGCACGTCCACGTTTGGGGGCGGTGTCTAGGAAAGAGATCAGACACGTGCCAGCCATTCATCAAAGGCTGGAGATGGATGAGCAAGTCTGGCCTTCAGCTGAACGGGACTAGGAGCCTTCAAACAAACTCAGTGTGCAGCTAAACTGAATTCGACGGCACCGGAAACGGCAACTCCCACTTGGGGCGCTGCGGACACACGAGTTGAGGCTGCCTTCCAGGAAGCCAAAAAAAAAAAAAAAAGGAAAAAGAAAGAAAAAGGAGGGATAGTGGGGAGCAGGGCCTAGGCCGCCGCCCACACGCCGCACCCTAGCCTCCTCGTCGTCCGGGCTGCTGCCCGCGGCTTTTGGCAGCTCGCTGGTAGCCCAGCCCTCGGACCCCAGTGCCAGGCGGCCGTTGCCCGCCGGCGGGGACCTCAGGTGCGTACCCCGCCCCAGCCGCCATTAAAAGCGGATGCTTTTCTTGGAACTTTCTTCTCCCGCGGGCCTGGTGAAAGGGAGGCCATACGCCCAGGCGCACGAAGGGAAGCGCCCCTTTCTCCACCTGCCCAGCTGGTCCCCGAACCCTGTTGCCGAGAGCAGGGCCCCAGGAGTGGGGGTGGGGCAGGGAAGCCCTGCTGTGGGGGCAACGGTCGCACGCACGGAACGCGCATCCTTCTCCCTTCTGATTGGCTGTGTGGGGCAATGGGGCGGATGCTGCAAGCTCTGGGGCCCGGGGCCCGTGAGGTCACGCTCCGCCTGACGTGCGCGAGGCTCTCGTTCTGTGTGCGGACGTGTTTGATTGGTTGGGTGAGGGGGGCGGGGTCGCTGCAGTTGCTTGGTAACTGCCGGGCTCCGCCCCTCACATGCGCGTTACTGAGTACCCTGCGGCCTGAGTTTTGTTGTAGGTGTTGTCGGTCGAGCAGCCAGCGGCTTAGTTGGCAGAAAACCTATGCAGAGGCAGTAAGATTAGCCTCTGGCCCAGGTCTGAAGTCCATTATGGCTTAGAGATAAAGGGGAAAAAAGGCTCGTAGGTCTATTTTCTGCCCTTCAAACCCATGCTTTGCTATTTAATAACATTTTTGAGATACTCCATAAAATTTCACTATTTCAAAGTGCATAATTCAGTAGTTTTTAGTTTTTTCATAGAGTTTTGCAGTCACCTAATTCCAGAACATTTTTGTCACGGGAAAATAAACCCCATATCTTAATTAGGGAATCATTCTCCATTTCCCACCCCAGCCCTTGGCAACCGCTAATGTTCTCTCTGTCTCTATGGCTCTACCTGTTCTGGACATTTTTTCCTGCGGATGGAAAAAGGAGTCTTATGACTTCTTTCATTCTTTTTTAAGGCTGAATAATCATTATACGGGTATACCACATTTTCATTTTCCATCAGTTTATGGCAATTTGGGTTGTTTACACTTTTTTGGGCTGTTGAGACTAACGCTGCCATGAACATTCGTGTACACATTTTTGTGTGCATGTTTTTAACTCTCGGGTATATAACAAAGAGTGGAATTGCTGGGCCAAGATTTGTGTTTTAAGGGAGGAAATTATCATAATTTAGTTTCATGGTGGTAATTTGAAGTAAACAGGATGTCTAGATGTAAGTTTGGATGTTGGCAAATTGGATACTGCTCAGAGCCGCAGCTGAAGAATTGAGCATCCTTTCTCCATTTTTCCACTTGGAGAGGAAGGCTTGATCTTATATGCCTTTAGTGGACACAGGGCTTGGCCCCAGCTGCGGCAAGTATTAATCTTCAGTGGCAATTTGGAGTGAGTCACCATTCTTCTGTATGTTGTTTAGCTTCTGATGTTTGCTGGCCAGAACTCTGGGTTTTTGCACATTCCCTCATCCTGGACAAGCTCTTTCCTTGTTCTCAGGCTGCAAACCTTATGCGCCTTCACTCTGTTATCTCTCCAGTTGTTGACTCTGTCCTCACGTGCCCTGGACCATTTCAAGGATGTCTGGCTTTTGTTTTGCCTTTATTAACTGCTCTTCTGCCATGTCTGTGCAGGTCTGTCTCACTTGAGAGTGCAGGCGGTGCTCAGTATGTTTTTGGTTATTGTTGTTGTTTTAATTTTTATTAATTTATTTGGCTAAGCTAAACTTCTCAACTATATTAATCATTTAAATTTGTTCAAAAAGATATGTTATTCTAGTTTTCTTCCATTCTCCTTGGTCATTCTAGAATAGAATACTTTGCTGTCTTGAATACTTTGTTGTTATTCTTTTAAAAAAATGTTTTCAGTTTTATTGTGGTATAATTGACATACAATATTATATTCATTTTCGGTATACACCATAGTGATTTGATATATGTATGCATTGTGAATGATCACCACAGTAAGTTTAGTCAACATCCATCACATCACATAGTTTTATTTCTTGTGATGAGGACTTTTAAGATCTACTCTCTTAGCAATTTTCAAATATACCACACAGTATTGTTAACCATAGTCACCATGCTGTACATTACATCCCCGGGACTTATTTATTTTAAACTATAAGTCTGTTCCTTTTGACTGCCTCAGTACATTTTTCTTGAATGCTGAAAAGATTACGCTTGAGTTTGTAGTTTCCATTTACTGTAGGCCTGGGCTGAGCTGTGGAGAGGGTGGTACCTCAGGAACTTGTTAATTAAAATTAAGGCCTCAGAGACCTGAAAAATTAACCTTTAGAAAGGAAAACCTAGGAACACTTTAAAAAATAAACCAGGCCTATATTTCAAGATTTCAGAGGTTTGATAAATGAAATGGTTGATATTCCAAATGATGAAGACTGTAAGTGATGGAAATGAATTGTAGATCAAGGATGGGCAAACTTTTTCTGTCAAGGTCTAAATAATAAATATTTCAGCTTTGGGGACATGTGGTCTGTCACATGCATGCAGCCTTGCCTTTGAAGGAAAGCAACCATAGACAAGATGTAAACAAATGAGTGTGTTCTGTGTGCCAATAAAACTTTGTTTACAAAAATAGGTGGCAGTCTGGATTTGACCACAGACTGCAGATTATTGACCCCTGTTTGCTTTTCAGTAGTAAAATATGTTGAAAAAGCGAGAAAGTCCTCCAGGGTTGCTGGGAAAACTATGAGATTTTAGGGTCTTTTTAGTTTACATATCAGTTTTAAAAGCAAAAAATTAAGTATTATATAAAATCTGTGATCTAAATGAACGTTGCTGGTGCTTTAGATTTTAATAGAAAAGTAGTTAATTACCTTATAGACTGCAAGATTTTACTCTTGTGGTATAAGCCATCATCGTCAAGGATTTTTAGCTTTATTAGAATTCAGTGATTTATTTTTTTCCTCAGGGTAGGAAACACCAATTTGGCGTATAACCGTGTTTCTTTTTTTTTTTTGGTATTACTTTTTTTTTCCCCAGCTTTATTGCAATATAATAAACAATTACTTGCTTATATTTATATTGTACAATTCAGTAAGTTTTTTTTTTCAATTATAGTTGGTGTACAATAATAGTTTCAGTTGTACGACATAGTGATTAGAGATCTATATAACTCACAAAGCAATCACCCCAATAAATCTGGTACCTCTTCCCCCTTACAATTTATTATAACATCATTAACTATTTTCCTTATGCTAACACTTTATATCTCTATGTCTAATTTGTAACTATCCATTTGTACTTCTTAATCCCTTTGCCCTCTTTTGCTGTCCCCCCAACCCCCTTGCCATCTAGTAGCCCTCAAAATATCCTCTAGTCCTATGAGTTTATTTCCATTTTTGTTGTTGTTGTTGTTTATTTTGTTCTTTAGATTCCACATGTGTGTGAAATCATGCAGTGTTTGTCTTTCTCTGTCCTACCCACTTCATTCAGAATATGCATTGTGGCCACACCTATAATTGTGACCTCTCATTAAGTCCTTACAAACCAGCTTTTCATGCAGTATTGACATATATCATGATTTCTAACATGCATCATCCAATGAAGTAGTTTAGGTGTATAAAAACATGCATGTTTAAATGCTAGATTCACGTGTAGTGTTGTGAGATGCTCATGCTGAGAGGCCCCAGAGAACTGAGACCATTTGAGGGGCTAGCATATTCCAAGCTCTCATCTCATGCTCGCTCCTAAGTCAGGTGTTCCTATATCAGAATAGAAGAAAGTGCCTGCGATACTTAAATAGCTGTTTTTCTCATTTCATTTTTTCAGCTCAACCATGGTTAAACTCTCATAAGCTGAATGTATGTATGGCATGACTCCATTGTATCTATTATTTCTCAATTCTTTCCTTAGAGAAAATTTCAACAAAACCTTCCTCTAAAACACAAAAGTAAATTGCTTGATCAATATCTATTAGTGCCAGTGGCAAAGATACTGTTTCTGTCAATTACACCACTGTAATCCCTAAGAGGACCGTGATATCAAAACTCTGGTTTTCAACAGAAAATAAAATAATAGGCTGAACAAAACTAGGTGAAACTCATAAAGATTGAATGATCATTTTGACTATTTTTCTTCTTGCTGAATAAACAATGCAGACATAAATAATATTTGAGCTCATATATGAGTGTCCCAGTTTGATTGCTTTTTGGTCTGCTTCATAGAGAGACCTCTGAGCTTAAAGGTCATTTTAAGGACATACAACGTAATGTTCTAGTGATATTTTTCATTTCACAAACCACCCACATGGAAACATTTTATAGTGCATCCTCCAGACACTTGAGAGAGAAGGGAGCACTATTATTAATTTCACCTGCAATGCATAGTGAATAGAACTGTCCTGGCTGGGACTTGCGGTCACCCTAATCATGGGGCATCTGCCCCTGCAAGGTCCTTTATCTAGGCTCCAAGCGGTCTTCCATTTGCTTGTCTGCCCCTCCACTGCGGCCCCAGCCCCTGCTCTACCTTGAATCATCTGCACAACCCTGAGCAAGCTTCCTCTCCATTCTAGGTGCTTGCATGGAATAATTTTTCCCTTAGAAGGTGTGTGAGTATTAAATTGGATGATCAGAAAAGCACTGGCACCTGGTATGTGTTTACTGAGTGTTAATTTCCTTTTTCTCCATCCAACCTCTCTTTGATTTCATTTGATTTTTTGAAACAGCCTTACTGAGATAAAATTCACGTACCACACAGTTCACCCATTTAAAGTGTACAGTTCAGTGGTTTTTAGTGTATTCATAGAGTTGTGTAGTCATCATCACAGTCAATCCTGAAACTTTTTCATCATGCTAAAAAGATACCCTGTACTCTTTAGCTACCCCACCCCTCAGCCCTAAGCCACCATTGATCTGTCTCTAGAGATTTCCCTATTCTGGACATTTTATGTGGATAGACTTACATAATATGTGGTCCCCTTGATTTTAAATTGAGGGGGCTCAGAAAAAGTCAGAGGTGAAGGTGGTTGATTTAGTGTTTCCTTCATAGCAGAGCCTGAATGCAGGTCACTGGTGTCATAGAGCTGGTTAGTGGTCTTTGAAACCCACAACCTGGCTCTCATGGCTGCTGGTTCTGTGGGGACCAGCACGTCATGCCTCATGCTCTGTAAACTTATGTCACCAGCCTGGCCTGCTTTATTTCTCTTTTGCTTGCAAATATCATTAAGCCAGCTATGGCAGGGGCATGACACATCGACAAGTCTTTATTTTATATGCTTTATTTCAAAAATCTCTATGGTGTTGGAGAAACTTTTTCAAAGAAATTTCTTAGAGCTAACTTGATTTAGAGTTTAGCAAAATTTAGAGTAAGCTTTTATGCAGCAGAAGTCCTAGCAAAAAGGAAAGAAGGAGTTCTCTCTTCCATTCAAACCCACTTATCTCTCATGTGTCTGGCACTGCCATACTGAAATTAACAAAACATCATCGCATTGGTAAGGTTCATTTCCTTACCCATCTTATCTGGGAAGTAGTTAACTTGAATTTATTTTGTGAGGAGTTGATGTCTAGGTTTCTTGAAAGAGACATCATGTGAAAGTTAGCATTACTATACAGAGAACTTGGGAAAACTATTTAATACTTTTACATGTCAGTTTCTTCAACTCTAAAGGAAGGTTTGGAGTAGGTCATCTGTGAGGACCCTCACAGCTGTAACCCTATGTTTAGCAGGACACTGTGCATTTCTGCCATTCACTTTCTTCTTCTCTTGTACAGGGATCATGGCCCAAGTAGCAATGTCTGCTCTGCCAGTCGAAGATGAGGAGTCTTCGGAGAGCAGGATGGTGGTGACATTCCTCGTGTCTGCTCTTGAGTCTATGGTGAGACGGCTTCACAGTTCTATAAAACGTTCTATGGTTGGATCACTGTCGAAATAACAAAACTAGGAAACACTTCGCTGTCATTTTTAATGTTCGCCTTCAGTTTTGCATCCTATCTGTATGTGCCCACCCTTCTTCACAGAGGATAATGGGTTCATCAGATAACTTTTTAAAATTATTTATTTTTGTTTTTTGTACATTATTGATATGATATTAATTTAAGCTTTCCAGATCTGAAAATTTACTTGAGGAGAAGGCACCTGTGTTACCTTGTTTGAGAATATTTTTTTTGTCTAAATTCAATAATAACCCACTTTTATGTATCTGTTTACATACAAATGTAAACTTTACCTTGTGGGTGAAAATTTTATGGTAAATTTACATAACCTCAAAATAGCTTATCACAAGATACTTCTTGATTAAAAAGGGAAAATCAGTAACTTTATAAAAGTGAGGAAATCTGACAGATACCCCCTTAATGACGTGATCGAAGTGAACATCAGCAGTAATGGGACAGACTGACATCATGTGCCTCCTGACACGCTGCACTGAGAAGAAGCAGTACCACTTCTGTGGCATTCCTATCAAAAATATATAACCTGAATCTCATGAGGAAACATCAGACAAACCCAAATGATGGGACATTCTACAAAATAACTGGACTAGACTTATATAAATGCCAATGTCATGAAAGACAAAGAAAGGCTGGAGAGCTGGTCTAGATGGAAGGAGACCGAAGAGACAAGACACCAAATAGAAAGTGACCCTGGATTGATTCCTTGACCAGAAAAAACATAAACATAGATATTTATTTTTATTTTTCTATGAAGAACATTATTGGGCCAATTGGCAAAGTACCAAACTCAAATATACAAACATAACTCATACACACATGCACACACACACACGCCGCTAGACCCAACATATTTCAACTGTAGAAAACCAAATATAAAGAGAAATTTTGAAGGCAACCTATGATAAACTAGATAATGATCCCCAAAAATAGCCATATTCTAAACTCCAAGGCTGTGAATGTTGCATTCACCTGGCAAAAGGAACTCTAGAGATGTGATCAAGTGAGATGGGGAGATTATCCTAGCTTATTTGGGGATAAATAAAACTTTTTTTTCTTTTAAAACTTGGAATACATTTCAAAAGAAAGCATCAAGATCTATTTGAAGAGAACTAGAAATATCTTAACTTAGAACTGATCACATTGCTTTATTTCACAAATATTCATGAAGTGCCTCCTACATCTAGGCCCCTCTTCCAGGCACTGGGGCCACAAGACTTGAGAAGACAGATGAGCTCTCCCTCACAAAAATCCATCCTACTTGGAGAGAGAGACAGTAAGCAAGTTCTGTATGTGCATGTTTGTTTTAGTAAATATAATAAATATAAAGAAAAGGAAGGTCAAGAAACAGGTTTAGGGAAGAGAACAGATAGTGAGATGAACAGACAGTCATGGAGAAATTATGCAAAGACCTGGATGAAGTGAGTCATACCAGTATCCAGGGGCAGAGTGTTCAGAGTAGTGAGAACAGCTTGTGCAAAGGCCCTGAGGTGAGAACAAGTTTGTTATTTTCAAGGACCATCAAGAAGTCCAGTAATACTGGAGCAGAGTGAGCAAAGGAGAAGTGGTTAGAGGTAAGGTTCAAGAGGCACATCTGAGGCTGCAGGCAGCGGGCCTGCGGACCCGCGGACCGGCAGAAGGGACTCCACCTTGCTCCCTCCCTCGCTCCCTCCCGCGTGGCCGGCTTCCTTTTGTCTTTCTGGGCAGCGATGAGTGCAGGGCCGGGGCGGCAGCTGCGGGCGCTAAGAGGCCTAAGCTCCTAACCACCCTTCCCAGGCAGCGGCCTGCGTGCGAGGAGGGCATGGTCTAGTGGCCCGGACAAGGACGCGGAACCGGCCCCGGAGGTTCTGAGCCCTGCCCCATCCCCGCCTCCACTCGGTCTTGGGCGTAGGCACCCGCCCCCATGGGCCAGCAGAACAGCAAGCTGCGGCCCGAGGTGCAGCAGGACCTGCGTGAGAACACGGAGTTCACGGACCACGAGCTGCAGGATTGGTACAAGGGCTTCCTCAAGGACTGACCGAGCCGCCACCTGCCCGTGGACGAGTTCAAGAAGATCTACACTATCTTCTTCCCCAACGGCGACACCTCCAAGTTCGCGGAGCACATCTTCCGCACCTTTGACACCAGCGGCGATGGCACCACCGTCGCGCTGAGCGTCACCTCCCGCGGCAAGCTGGAGCAGAAGCTCAAGTGGGCCTTCAGCTTCTACGACCTGGATGGCAGAGGCTACATCAGCCGCAGCGAGAGGCTGGAGATCGTGCAGGCTATTTACAAAATGGTGTCCTCGGTGATAAAGATGCCAAGGAGGAGTTCAGCCCGGAAAAATGGACAGACAAGATCTTCAGGCAGATGGACACCAACAATGAAGACAAACTGTCCCTGGAGAATTTACTAAAGATGCCAAAAGTGACCCCTCCATCGTCCGGTTGTTACAGTGTGACCCCAGCAATGGAAGTCAGTTCTAAGAAAGCCCACGTCTGGACAGTTACAGGGAAACAGGATCGTCTCGCCGTTTAAGCTTTAATTGCAAAAGTGGATGCCTCCTCAATCATTCCCGCTCTCCCGGCCCAGGCCAGGTGACACGTGGCACCTGCCTAGCCCTGCGGTTGCACTTCCCTCCTCCTGGCCTTTTCCCACCGCCTCCCCGGTCCCTCCAGGGTGTCTAGGGCATCCCCGGGGATGTTTACATGCAGGGCTCAGTATTCTCACTTTCAGGGCACCTCCCTACCCGCAGGGAAGAGGACACGGCCAAGGACACTAGTGGGACTTTCTAACATGGCACCAAAGCCAGCTAATTTATTTTGTGACTGCAGGTGACTCTGCAGGTAAGGTGGGGAGAAAAACAGAGGGAGAGTAGATGATGGCAAGCCCTCCCCATGCACAGCACCACCTAGCTCATTAGTTTTCTCTGACTAAAGCCACTCGCACATTTATATATTATGGTCTCCTTTCTTTTAATATATAAATTATACATATGGTGAAGTGAAATGTCACTTGTAAGTCCCGTACTTAATGCCTCGATTGCCTTTGAAGCATGGTTCCCTTGTGGCCTGTGACCCCTCCAAGCCTGGTTATTTTGTGGTATTTACGCACTCAATCTGCCTGTTTCAATAGGAAATGCATGCATGCCTATTGCTGTGGAGACCCTCCGTGCAGGTAGTGAGTGATAAGGCATCTGTGTAAGGGTTATCCTCCTGTTGACTGTTCTGGCATTTCCGGTATTAAAATGATCAAATAAAAAAAAAAAAAAAAGGCACCTAGTTGTCAGATCATATAGAGCTTTGGACTTCTTTCCTCAGTGTGGTGGGAACCACCACTGGAAGGTTTTGAGTGAAAGGGTGATGTGGGGGAATGGCGCTTTTGAGAACAGAATCAACATGAAACAAGAGTGGAAGCAGGGAGATCAGTTAGCAGGCCATGGCTGTGGTTTGGCTAGGAAATTTCAGTGTCCTAGTCTAGGGTAGGAATGGTAGAGAAGGTAAGAAATGATCTGTTGAAGGGAGAGTTGATAGAACTTACTGGTGGATTGAATGTGAGCTATGAAGTTTTTCTGGGGGAAAATGAGAGGTTTTTGTTGTGATAAGATATATATCTCTCTCATAAAATTTACCATTTTAACCATTTTTAGTACACAGTTCAGTGGCATTAAGTACATTCACATTGTTGTGCGACCATCACCACCACCCCTCCCCAGAACTTTTTCATCTTCCTAAACTAGAGCACTTCCCCCTGTTTACCCTGCCCCTCCCTCAAGGAGTTTTGGAGGTTTTTTTAAATAAATTTTTATTTAGGAATTATAGAAAAATGGGAGAAGTACAGAGAGTTCCTATATACTTCTCACCCATAACTTATATAACTACAGTATGTTTTATATAATTATACTTCATTTCTCAAAAGTAATAGACCAGTATTGGCATATTACTATTAATTAACTCCAGACTTCATTCAAATTTCATCAGTTTTTTTCTATTCCAGGATCCACCCCATGGTACCACGTTGCTTTTAGTCATCATGTCTCCTTAATCACAGACACTCCTTTGAGGTGTCTGTGAGGGTGTTTTTGGAAGAAGGTAGCATTTGAATTGGTAACTTGAGTAAAGCAAATGGTTCTCCCAGTGTGGGTGTGCCTCATTCAATCTGTTGAAGGCCCCAATAGGAGAGAAAGATGGAAGAAAGTCAAATTTGTCCTCTGCCTGCCTGTTGAGCTGGAACGTTGATCTTTCCCTGCCCTCGGCACTCTTGGTTCTCAGGCCTTCAGACTTGGACTAGAATTTATGCCGTCAATTCTCCGGCTCTCAGGCCATTGAACTACACCACCAACTTTTCTGGGTCTCTAGCTTGCAGACAGCAGATTATGGGACTTCTCAGCTAATTACGTGAGCCAATTCCTTTAATAATGTATATAATATTCTGTCGGTTCTGTTTTTCTGGAGAACCCAGACTAATACAGGTAGCGTCTGCCATGTTACTCCATTGTCAAGTTATTTTGTGGTATTTACGCACTCAATCTGCCTGTTTCACTCTCCATGTCCTGTTCTGGGGAAGCGAGTCACTAAGCGCAGCCCCAAAATAATGATTCTTAGTGCTTGTAATGGAAGGTGACATGGCCTCTATCACAGTGCCGGTAGGAGTGTGAGCCCCACCTCTGAAATACTGTTTGTGATAAATTTCAAGAACCTTAAAAAAATGTATACCCTTTGACTCAGGTGTTCCACTTGTCTGAATTCATCCAATGGAAACAAACATGCACAGAAATATTTATGTTCTCGGATATTTATTATAGTATTATTTGTAATGGGAAAAAACTTTTCAAGGATGTTATGGTTAAACTGGCACATAGTGATTACGTTGGACCCAACTGGATAATCTAGGACAGAATATTATACATTTGTTCAGAAAATCATGTTTTTCAGTATTATAAATGCTCAAAAATAAATAAAGCAGAATGCCAACCTATATACGGTAGTATGGTTCTAATTTTATTCTTAAAAATTATGTGCGTATGTAGTTCAAGACATGAATAGTGGTTAATTCTGGATAATGGGATTATAGAGGATTTCTTTTTTTTCTTCTGTATACTTTTCCGTATCTACTAAAATTTTTAAAATATACATATTTCATGAGAAAAATTTCTTTTAAGAAGATCTTTTCTATTGAGGATGACCAAAGTAAGGCTAAAATCAATAATATCACCTGATATCAGAGTCTATATGTTAGAGTAACTGCTGAATTTTTGGCTCATTTGATAGAAACAGAGATTCGCCCCAAAGCTAATGGAGCCAGAGCTTCCGGGCTCCCCTCTTGCACTGGCCCCTTCTGTGGCCTTGGGAAAGTCCTAGCAATATGTGCACCTATGTTTCTGTATAGTTTGCTAAAACAAGGTATTTTAACCATATCAGTTAATGTCGCTGTCACCTTCTACTCTCTCTGCCACAGCCCCTGTACTAGTTTCCTGTGACTCATTACACAAACTTAGTGGCTTTAAATAATACATATTTATTATCTGACTGTCCTGGAGGTCAGAAGGCAGAAAAATGGGTTTACAGGGCTAAAATCAAGGTGTCAACAGGGCTATATTGCTTCTCTGGAGGCTTCTGAGGAGAACCTGGGCCTGGCCTTTTTCAACTTCTAGAAGCCTCTTGCATTCCTTGGCTTGTGGACCCTTCCAGCATGGGTACCACTTTACCCTTTGATTCCATTGTCCATCTCCTTCTTCTGCCTCCCTCCTGATAAGATCCTTGTGATTACATTTGGCCCCCATTATTCCAAGATAATCTCCCTATCTCAAGATCCCAAATGCAGTATCTTTTGCCACATAAGGTAACATATTCATTCATAGGCTCTGGGGGTTAGCACATGGACATCTTGGTGGGGTCATCATTCTGCTGATCATAACCCACTGTGTCAGATGATGTTGGAGGGGACATGGCATCCTTGGGGTCTTGAGAAAGGGAAGCTGGGCTGGGGATGCATTTAGTTTTAGTTTAGTAGTAAGTAAGTATTATGTGACTTACTGTTATTTTTGTGTCTGGGTAAGTTATTGCTAGATATCCCAATGTAGGAATGATTTCCAGGAATATTCTTATAGTCCACTATGTACACTCATCTGGTAACATGACATCGAGGGACAAGGCTTGAGGTTGTATTGTATCCAGAAATAGTTGGGTAGTAGGAGCAAAACAATGTTTTAAATGTACAGAGCTAGAAGCTAGTCTATGGAAAATTCTTCCAATCATTAAATAGGTAAAATTATAAACAGGATTTGTTTTTCACTGATATCTTGTCAAAACAGAAGTTTTTTTCTGGTCAGGAATATACCCAATAATGTAGCATATGCAATTATAAATACTCCATACATTTTTTTAAAATTTTTGAAAGGAATTACACAAAGTAGAATGTATCAGAATGCTTATCTGTAGGTCATAAACCTGTAGCACTATGAGGAGCAGCAAGTGTGTCTTTGTATGACTTCTTATGTTTTATGCATCTCTACCATCAATAATAAAAATGTAATCGGCCATGTTGGAAGAAATATTAAATTATTAAAATAATATTAAAAAATTATTGTCACAGGAAGAGGCAATCAAAGAGTCTGCAGCCAAAATACCATAAACATCATAAAACCCAGAGAAGAGGATAAGAAAAAGATGCTGCACCCAATTCCAATGTAGTGGAGAGGTTTCCCACACCAACAAGCAATTCTCCTCCAACGCCAGCTGGGTGTCCTACAATTCAACTCAGTTCTGACACTGTCTTCCCAGAGAGCATCTGATCCCACAGTTTACAGGCTCAGTCCCACAGGATTGCCCCACAAGATTGCCCCTTCTTCAGATGCCAGCTGCAAGTCAAGGTTGTCACTTGTGCTTCTGACCTATTAGCTATAAATAGGGGTTCCCACGACCCCCTCCTTGGGTTCGATTAATTTGCTAGAGTGGCTCACAGAATTGAGAGGAACATTTTATATATTAGACTACTGGTTTATTATAAAACGATGCAATTCAGAACAGCCAGATGGAAGAGATGCATAGGGCAGGAAATGGGGAAAGGGCACGTAATTTCCATGTTCTCTCTGGGCACACCACTCTCCCCAAATCACGTGTTCACCAGCCTAGAAGCTCCCCTATCTCGTCCTTTTGGGTTCTTACAGAGGCTTCATTACGTAGACATGATTGATTAAATCACTAGCCATTGGTGATTGAACTCAATCTCTTGTCCCTCTCTCCTCCGCAGAGGTCAGGGGGTGGCGCTGAAAGTTCCAACCCTCTAATCACCTAGTTGGTTCTCCTGGCACTCAGTCCCCATTCTTAGGTGCAGTCCAAAAATCAACTTAGTTAACATAACAAAAGACACTTTTTACCACTCTCTTCACTTAGAAAATTCCAAGGATTTTAGGAGTTCTGTGCCAGGAACAGTGGACAAAGACCAAATATATATTCCTTACTATAAATCACAATATCACAGGTGGTTAATAAAAAAAAATTCTTCTCTGGGTTTTATGATGTTTATGGTATTTGCATGATAAATTTGTTTTTTTTTCTTGGTTACTTTTCTCATTTTAAATAAATATTCAGTGTGTACCTATTTTATATTTTTTTCTTAAAGCAGACCTCTCAGGCCCCACAAAATCTGGATCTGCCATTGTATAAAACACTTCATTCTTTGTTTCTATTTCAGTGTAAAGAACTGGCCAAGTCCAAGGCAGAAGTGGCCTGCATCGCAGTGTATGAAACAGACGTGTTTGTCGTGGGAACTGAGAAAGGACGTGCATTTGTCAGTGCCAGGACAGACTTGCAGAAGGATTTTGCAGAATACTGTAGGTGTTAAAGATTTTATTCTTTGTATTAATACCTCTTAAAATATTTGTAGGCAAGTCTTATGTAATGTTTTCTTCTAAAATATCATAAACATCATACAAATGGTTCTGACATATCTCCTTTGACCTTGGCATACCACTGACTACTTAACACTGGCCAGCCCAAGAAACATGGTCAATGTATTTTTGTATTGTATCCTCAGCAGGCCTCTGTTTTGTAGACTAAATCTGAAGCACATAGAGTAAATTATCTTAGATCCCTAAAATAAAACCATGTTTAAAAAATCACTCTTATTTTACTCCTTCCCAAAGAAAAGGGAAAAAACTACTTGTGGGTTTGTTAGGTATTATTTTCAGTTAATAACTGAAAATTATAGTCCTTTTCCCTTCTTTTACTGGGGGCCTTCCAGAGCCTTCAGTATGCCAGTATGTGTTGTGAGTGCCAGGGAGTATTAGTGAGCATACCTGGCTATATGTGAGGGAAACTATAGTTTAAGGCAGCGGTTCCCAATCTCTTTGGCACCAGTGACCAGTGCTCCTATGAGAATCTAATGCCTGATGATCTGAGGTGGAGCTGAGGCAGTGATGCTAGTGCTGGGGAGCGGCTGCAAACACAGATGAAGCTTCACTCTTTCACCAGCCGCTCACCTCCTTCTGTGCAGCCTGGTTCCTAACAGGCCACAGACCAATACCAGTCCATGGTTTTGGGACCCCTGCTCTAAGGTGTTAAAACCTACACCTTATGTAACGTCTATCTCTACCACTGTAGGTCATCTACCAAGTATTGAGTTAACAATTTTGTATTTCCTGGAATCAAAAAAGGAAAAAAAAAATAGGGAAGTTTAATCAGAGGGTGAATATAGATATAGATACAGCTGTGTAGATATATAGATGTCTCCAAGGATTGGCAAAGGACATGTGTGTATATAATTTTACTACTAAACAAACATATATCTGTCTAAGATTCAATACACACACACATACACACACGCACACGCACACACATGAGAGAGAGAGAGAGAGAGTGAGACAGAGAGAGAGATTAATTGATTCAGATTGACTTCTAAAACCAAAATTTAGGGCCTCTACTATCAAAGATAGACTTAAGATTAAAGCAATCTTTAAAACATGGTGAGTATGTAATTGATGAACAAGAAAAGTTTTTTCAGTTCTTTAGCGTCAGCTGCCAATTGTATTTCTAATTGTTAAAATTTAATTACGGTTTTTTAGAAGTTTCAGAGTTGCATGCTAATTTTTCAGTTATAGGGCTATTCATATTTTCTATTTCTTCGTATACACATTTTAATAAACCTTATTTTTCAACTTTATTTTTAATTTGTTCATTTCATCTAAGTTGTCAAATTTGTTAGCACAAAATGGTTTTATAATATTTGCTTTATAATTTTAATCTCTGTATTGATGTCTTTACTTTTGCTCCTTTTATGTTGAGGTAGTTTCCTTTTTAAGCTTTTTGAGTGTTTTTATCATAAAAGAGGATTGAATCTTATCACATGCTTTTTCTGTATCAACTGAAATGCTTATGTGCTTTTGTCTTACATTCCGTTAATATTATAGTGATTGATTTTCATATGTTGAACCATCTTGCATTGAGGCATAAATCTCACTCAGTTATGGTATATAATCTTTTTAATATACTGGTGAATTCTGTTTGCTGTATTAGTATTTTTGAGGATTTTCACATCAATATTTGTCAGAGATATTAGTTTTTAGTTTTCTTATAGTATCTTTGTCTGGCTTTAGTATCAGGGTAATGCTGTCTCATAGAGTGAGTTAGAAAGTGTGCCCTTGTCTTCAATTTTTTGGAAGAGTTTCAGGAAATTGGTGTTAATTCTTTCAATATTAGAATTCTCCAGTGAATCCATCTGGTCTTGAGCTTTTCCTTGTTGAGAGGTTTCTGATTACTCATTCAATTTCACTCATTATTGGTTTGTTCAGACTTTATATTTCTTCCTACTTCAGTCTTGGTAGATTGTTTCTAGTAATTTATCAGTTTTTTCTAGGTTCTTCAATTTGTTTGTATACAAATGTTCATAATATTCTCTTGTAATTCTTTTTATATCTGAGGTACTCGTTATAATGTCCTTTTTTTATTTTTTATTTTAGTTATTTGAATCTTTTTTTTAATGTAGTTAAAGGGCTGTCAATTTTGTTCACCTTTTTAAAAAACTATCTTTCAGTTTTATTGATTTTTTTCTATTGTTTTTTAATTCTCTCTCTTGTGTTCTAATCTTTATTATTTCCTTCATTCTGCTAGCTTTGGGTTTAGTTTTCTAGTTTCTTGAGGTGTAAAAGTTTGTTGATTTGAGATCTTTCTTCTTTTTTAATGTACTCATTTATATCTATAAACTTCCCTTTTAGAACTGCTTTTGCTATATCCCATAAGTTTTGGTATGTTGCATTTTCATTTTCATTGTCTCAAGGTATTTTCTAATTTCCCTTGTGACTTTTTTGATCTCTTGTTTAACTTGCACATATTTGTGAGTTCTCCAGTTTTCCTTATGCAGTTGATTTCTAGTTTTGTTCCATTGTGATAAAAAAAAAAAAAAACTTCATATGACTTTGATCAATTTGAATTTGTTAAGTCTTGTTTTGTAGCCTAACATGTAGTCTATCCTGAAGAATAGTCTTATGCACTTGAGAAGAACACACATTCTACTATTACTGGGTGGAATGTTCATAATATTTGTTATGTCCAATTGGTTTACAGTGTGGTGCATTTCTTCTGTTTCCTTTTCGATCCTCAGTCTGATTGTCCTCTCCATTATTGAAAGCAGAAGTAATGAAGTCTCTTACATTATTGTATTGCTTTCTGTTTATCCCTTCATTTCTGTCAAAGTTTGCTTCATATATTTAGGAGCTCTGAGATTTAGTACATAAATATTAACAACTATTATATCTTCCTAATGAATCGACCTTTTTATTGTTATATAATGCCCTTTGTCTCTTATAATAGTTTTTGATTTAAGTCTATTTTGACTGATAGTATAGTATAGTATAGTATAGTATAGTATAGTATAGTATAGTATAGTATAGTATAGTATGGCTATACTACCATTACCATTACCTTTTGTATCTCTTTTGGTTATCATTTGCATAGAATACCTTTTTCTATCTTTTCACTTTCAGCCTATGTGTGTCTTTAAATCTAAAGTGAGTCTTATACATGATACTATATAGAAGGAACCCTAAAGATTCCACTAAAAAACTATTAGAACTGATAAATGAATTCAGAAAAGTAGCAGGATACAAAATTAAGATTCATAAATTAGTTGAATTTTTATACACCAATAATGAACTATCAGAAAGAGAAATGAAGAAAAGAATCCCATTAACAATTGCATCAAAAAAAAAATGAAATACCTAGGAATAAATTTAACCAAGGAGGTGAAAGACCTATACTTGGAAATTATAAGACATTGAAGAAAGAAACTGAAGAAGATACAAATAAATGGAAGCATATACCATGCTCCTGGATAGGAAGAATTAACACCATTAAATGGCTATACTACACAAAGCAATCTATAGATTGAATTCAGTCCTTATCGAAATGCCAGTGGCATTTTTCACAGAACTAAAACTTAAATCCTAAAGCTTATATAGAAACACAAAAGACCCCGAAGAGCCTTATCAATCTTGAGAAAGAACAAAATTGTAGGTATCATGCTACCTTATATCAAACTATACTCCAAGGCTATGGTAATCAAAACAGCATGATATTGGTGTAAAAACAGACACATAGATCAATGGAACAGAATAGAGTCCAGAAATAAACCCATGTCTGTATGCTCAATTAATTTATAACAAAGGAGGCAAGGATATAAAATAGAGAGACAGTCTTCAATAAATGATATTGGGAAAACTGGACAGATACATGCAAAAAAATAAAACTAGACCACCTTCTTACACCATATTTAAAAATCAGCTCAAAATGGAGTAAAGACTTATTTACAATAGCCAAGATGTGGAAGCAGCCTAAGTGCCCATCAACAGATAGTTGAATAAAGAAGAGGTGATACATATATACAATAGAATAGTACTCAAACACAAAAAAGAATGAAATCTTACCATTTGCAACAACATGGATGGATCTAGAGGGTATTAGGCTAAGTGGCATAAGACAGAGAAAGACAAATACCATATGATCTCATTTATATGTAGACCCTAAAGAACAAAATAAATGAACAAACAAAAACAGACACAGACTTATGATACAGAGAACAAACTGATGACTGGGTGGGAGGGGGCTGGGTGATAAAGGTGAAAAGATTAAGACGTAGAAATTGGTAGTCACAAAATAGTCATGGGGATATAAAGTTCAGTATAAGGAACATAGTCAATAACATTATAATAACTATGTATAGTGCCAGGTAGGTACTAGACTAATCAGAGAGATCACGTCGTAAATTATATAAATGTGTAACCACTCTGCTGTACACCTAAAACTAATATAAAATAATATTGAATGTCAACTAATTGAAAAAAATTTTTAAAGGAGTGAATGAGAGAAACGTATACTTAATTACTTAGAAAATAAATGTACCATCCATGGATTTTATTTGAAAGAAATTTATAATTTCATTTGTCCATAGCAGATCATTTTATACAGAACTGGGAGCATGTAATTAAAATGACAAACACGCTCATTTCAAAATTATCTCTCATTATTGTAAACTATTTACATTCTTAATGCAGATATTTTTTAATTCAAGGTAATTACTTTATTGCTCTTATAATGCATTTAAAAATATTACTGATGGTGAGAGAAGAATCAAAATATACACACAGAACAAAGTGGTTATTACTCTATATATGGTTTGATGAGAACAAATTTTTTTATTCTGTACTGAAATGAAATTCTATTTATATAAAAAGTAGATAAAGTGAGTCTTATAGATACCACAGTGTCCCATAAGTCCTTCAGGCTCTCTTCACTATTTTTTTTCATTCTTTTTTCTTTTGGCTCCACTGACTCTATGATTTCAAAAGACATGTTTTAGCGGTTGCTCATGCTTCTTTCTGCCTGATCAAGTAGGCTGTTGAACACCTCTAATGAAATCTTCAGTTCGATTGTATTTTTCAGCTCTAGAATTTGTTTGGTTATTTTTTATAGTTTCTATCCTTGTCAGTATTCTCATTTTGTTCATGAATCATTTAGTTGTCTACTTGTATTCTCTTTCAGCTCATTGAGCATCTTTGCACTATGTTATCATGACAGTTATTTTAAACTCTTTGTCGGGTGGTTCATAGATCTGCATTTCTTTAGAATTGGTTTCTGAATTTTTATTTTTTTAGTTTGTTCCTTTAATGGGCCTTGTTTCCCTGTATTTTCGTATGCCTTGTAATTTTTTTTTTTTTCCTGGAATTTGGGCATTTGAAGAAACAACTACCCCTCTCAGTCTTTGCATACTGGCTCCTGCAGGAGAAGACTTTCACCAATCAGCCTGGCTGGCTGTTCTAGGACTTCTCATACCTTTGTGGATCTCTCTCTCTCTCCCCCTGGTGTCTGCCAACAGAACTGCAGCTCTAACTTTCTGCTCACCTCTGTTTTCAGCAGCTTCCAAACTCAAGTGTTAATTCCATCTGTGCTCTGAAGCAAAACAGAATCCAGTTCCTCTGGCAGCCAACCCCCAGACAAGCCAGAATGTTGGACACACAGGCCACTCCCAAGGGGGGAGCCCCAGCATGGGTGGGTTTCCTCACAGGTGCTCTGCGCTATGCCACAGAGAGGGAGAGGCACAAACAGGTGCGCCACATGCCACATGCCCGGAATTTACCTACCCCTAGTGCTGGAATCCCTTCTTAGTTTAACAATGGCTTGGGTAGCTTCTCAACTGATGAGTGGAGGTCTCACAGGGGTGTTCTGGTCTATATATTATTATAATAATATATATATTATTATAATAATATATAGACCAGGGGTGTTCTGGTCTATATATTATTGCTGTGTATGTAGGGGAGGGAAGGCCTATTGCTTCTTAGCCATATTGCCCAAGACACCCTCTAGCTTTTGTTTGTGAAGAATATTTTTACTGGATATGGAATTCTAACTTGATAGATTTTTCCTTTCAGCCTTTTAAAAGTTTCATTTCACTGCCTTCTGGCTTCCATGGTTTTAGATACAAAGTCAGGTTAGAATTCTTATTTTTGTTTTTCTGAAGGTAATATATAATTTTCCTTAGCTCTGTTTAATTTTTAATTTGCAGTTTAGCCATGATATGTCTATTTGTTGTCTTCATCAATTTTGGACATTTTGGCCATTATCTCAAATATTTTTTCTGATCCTTTCTTTTCCTCATTTACACATATAGAAGAAAATTTCATATTGTCGCACATGTCATTAGACTCTGTTCCTTTTTTTTCCCCCATTCTTTTTTTCTACTCAAGCTTCAGATTAGATAGTTTCTATGACTTTTATTTGAGGCACTGATTCTTTCTTCAACAGTGTGCTGTTGTTAAGTCCATCCTGTGAAATTATCATTTCTGATTATTTTTCATTTCTAGAATTCTATTGTCTGTCTGTCTGTCTGTCTCTCTCTCTCTCTCTCTCTCTCTCTCTCTCTTTCTCTTTCCCTCTCCCTCTCTTTGATTCTTTTTTGTTAGCATTTTCATTTCTCTACTGGCCTGCAGTCAGTAGTTCCCTTATCCTTGGAGTAAACTCTGCAGGTAATATTGTCGGTTCTCTACTTCTCTATTCACCTCTTTATCCATAAGCCAAAATTGTTCAAATGACAAAACATACATAGGTTTTCTTCTGCTTCCTTCTTTTAGCCTAATTGACTGGTTCTACAATGTAAATGTGCATAAGAATATACACAAAACTGTATATTCTGTACTTGATAGATGACTGAAGGGTGTTCAGGTAACATTTTGCCTGTACACAGTATTTGCCTTAAATTATACTTGATCTTAGAACATAACTCCCGTATGGACCTCTCTAGCTCAAGAAAGCACTGTGTGACAATTTTCAGTGTGACAGTCATCAAGTTATTACCTCTTTGTGATATTAGAGCTGGGCCCTTTGGCAGCTGGCACAGTGTGTACCTTCGTCAGAAGAGGGCTGAGGAGGTCCCTGGAAGAGGAAGGAACTTCTCTTCCCGATTCCAATGGGTTCTCACCTGTTTGTTCCTGTGGCACCTGGTGACTAGTAACAGTTGAGATTCCCAGTGGCGCCCCTACCTCACATAGCACCTAGTCAGTTCCACCCACCCCAGCCGGCTTCCCAGCAAGTCTCAAAGAAATCTCAGAAAGTTCCAGAAGAAGGCCTCCCAGTGAATCTCAGCAGCACCAAGCCCACAGGCAGTTTCCCAGGAAAGCCCTCCAGAGCCCCAGAGGGTGGCTTTTCAGCAAGTTCTATTGGCATCACCCGCAGGTGGCTTATAGAGTTCCACCAACACTCCAAAAGACAGCTTCCTTGCAACACCCAGCAAGCTTTGCAGGCACCGGGGGGCAATTTGCCAGTGGTTTCCACTGGCACCCCCAGAGGGTGGGTCCCTGCTTGCCAGCCCCAGCTTGCTGCACCCCACCGACTTTCCACCATCCAGCAGGCCATGGCTGCATCCTCCCCAGAGAGCTCTGGATCTCAGCCCCACGGGCCCTTCTTCCAGATTAGTTCCTTCCTGGTGCTCTGCCTCAGCCCCAGAAGTGGGAGCTGCTCCCACTACATGCTGTACATGCTGTGTGTTCTTTAGAGTTCTCATTATCCCTCAATAGTCAGTCCTTTGTTGCTAGTTAATGATTCTTTTATCAAACTTTCCCTGTGCAAATTAACATGTAATTTCTGTCTCCCATCTGGCCCTGATTAAAATCATCAGTTTCAAAATTTTGGGAGTAGCACCTGATAGGGGGCCAGTTGGGGGAAGGGGGTTGATCCTGAACGTGTTCAGTGATGAGAGAGTCTTCCTACACAGCGGTTGTTACTTTTAGGCTGTATGGCAAATAACATGTCTGTTTAAAATAATTTCCTTTGAAACACTAATATTTCCTTATGCGTTGAATTACTTACAGTTTTTTACCAATAGATTCATTTCAGAGATGATCATGTTATATTGTCTTGTTCATCATAAATTGCCTATTCTTTATTTTTATTTACATAAACAAAGATCTTGTTTGATGTTTATTTTTTTCCCTTTTCCTTTCCATACCAGAAGCGTAGAGATTAAGGATGTGTGCCCCACAAATGCCTGGATGCTGACTTTGTGGCAATGACTCATTTACAGGCGTTGCGGAAGGCCTGCCTGAGACGAAACCCCCATGCCCTATGAACAGGATGCAGATGGACTCAGGAGAAAGAGAAATTCTCAGAAAAGCAGTCGAGGACTATTTCTGCTTCTGTTATGGTAAAGCGTTCTGAATAGTTCACGACAGAGTCAGACAGTGTTAGGTAATCAATCTTATTGGTGTGACCATTTAGAAGGTTTCTAACATTTGAAATTTTACAGTCTCATCAAGGAAGAGTCAGTCCTTAAGTACCAGATCAAGTCTTCTTACAAAGACAACTTGGCGTCTTCTGGTCTATTGAAAGCTTTGGATTGATCAGACTTCAATCTTTGCTCCCATTTTAGGGAAACCCCACTCCTTAGCCAACACAATTATTAGAGACAGTCAATGCTGTTCTGTCACCAACCTCACCCTCATTGGTCTCCCCACCTTCCCATGTCTTTCCATGGGCATTAAGACAGGGATTTTAAAAAAAGGACCTATACGATGTTTTAAAAAGCTAGATAACCAAATAACTATGCAACTGTTATACTTAATTGCAGCATAAGCACCTTCTCATCTTAGGGCCTTGTTTATCATTCCCAGACAGCTACACGCATTTATGTGACCTACAGGTCCCTGTGAGCATTTGAGAGAAATTTATATGAAGCCATTGAGTCTCCCACCTCTGCGACTCACTCCTTTCCAGGAGTTCCCCCTCAATTTCCAACCACAGTGGCACCAGGAAGAACCCAGCACAAGGGATCTTTGCATCTCAGGCTGTACTACTCTATGAGAAGTGGGACTCCAGCACCTTGGGGCTGGCTGGTCAGTGCAGAAAGAGTGACATGGCCCCCGATGGTGATGTGAGGCCATGTTGACTGTATAACTTTTCAACGGGCAGGTTGGCCTGACTTCTATGATGTGACATAGGGACAGTTAAGCTTTGACTGGGGCCTCTATCCTCTTTCAGCAGCAGCCTGAGTAACCACGGAGTGCTCTCCACAGCCCTGGGTGTGCCAGGGCGAGCACCCCAAATTGCACAACCTTCAAGAGAATGGAGAAAAAGACCTGTTAATTTGTGTGAAGGTTTAAAATAAACATTGTAAATTTTTTACTTTGGCCCTTTGGGAATTTTACTAACTTAGGATAGAGAGCAACAGGGTACCTTATGTTTTTAATGTATCTTCAAAGCCAGATGTCACCACCTGTGTTTATTACACTAAATGAAGTTGAGTGGCAGGGTTTTACACACATAACATTTAGAGACATCTTGCCTCTTCTTATAGGCAAAGCCTTAGGATCAACAGTGATGGTGCCTGTTCCGTATGAGGAGATGCTGCAAGACCAGGCAGCTGTGGCAGTGCAGGGGCTTCCAGAAGGAGTTGCCTTTCAACACCCGGAGAGCTATGATCTTGCAACTCTGAAATGGATTTTGGAGAACAAAGCGGGGATTTCATTCATCATTAACAGGTGACAGACTGTATCCCATCGTAATAGTCAGTTCATTGGAAAATAAACTGAGAGCTTAATTTCAATTAGTTAATTATGTCCTGTTACATTTAGAAGTTGGTTATTCAGATGTTTAATATCTTTCTTGTGTGTTCATGTTGCGTAATAGTATTGGTTTTCTTGCAGACCTTTCCTACGTCCAGTGAATCAGCTAGGTAAGTGACAACTTCTCATACTTAGTGACTGACTGCCTTTCGCTGCTAAACCAGTTCTGCTTTTCTTTTTTTTCTTTTTTCTTTTTTTTTATTTCAACCATCAATGGCATTTTATTTTGGAAGTTTCTATTTACTACATAGGTATTAACTTCCTTTCTCTCACCACCTCACCCCCTAAAAAATCAGAAAGATTAAAAAAAAAAAACATATAAAATCTTAGTTTCTCTAAAGTCTTAGGTTTAAAAAAAACTGAAGTGTTACTTCTCCTTAATGAGAATACTGCTTTTTAAGGAGACTTCAGTTTGTCCTTATGCTCAATACAGATTTCTACTCCATGGGGAAAAAAATGGTCAATGCTTCTGCTTCCTTTGAATAAATTCATTTCTTGATTATTACACATTATCGTTCCACATTTGACACCTTCTTAGAAACTTGATTGTTGGATGCGTTTTTCATTTGGCAAAAATCCAATGAGGCTTTGCGTGGGATGTCTGAGTGTCAGAAACAGCAGTGTTGATGTTCTGGTTTTGAGAGGGAAAATATATGGAGAGATGCATACATTCCCGGGAAGAAGAAATGCAGGAAACTGAAATATGGTGAGAAAGAGTTCAGAAGGCTGACAGACACTAGTTTTGAATTCTGTGGCCGTCAGCCACCAAAGACTGCAGTGTAGGTCAGAATATAAACCTCCGCAGGAAGAAGTTTGGTTCAGCACTGAAAAATGATGGAGTTGGCTTCATTTTGTTCTAGAATACTAGACTACTAGAGCAGATACACACAAAAAGGAACAGTATGGGTAGTGTGCGGTGAGCAGTAACCTGTATATAATCATATGTGGGCATTTCTGCCAATAGTCTGTCAACCCAGGCTCCAAGAGAAGAGAAAAGAAGCATCCTATTAAAACATACTTACATCTTTAACTCAACCAAGACCCCAGGCATCTTTAGCTCCATGCTTTTGCAAAGCCAAAGTGAAGTTTAGAGTTACATGTCATTCTAGGTCATCTGGAAGCTGGTTCCAGTTCCACTTTTCTTAATTAAAATACAAGTTCAGCACATTCTAAAGCTTGTTTATATTTTACTTTCTCCTCGCTGAGGCAGCCTCTGACATTCTAGGGTGGGTGGTTGTGGTATTTGCAGCTCAGGGAAAGACACACCCTGCCTAGAAAGCTGAGATGTCACCCTCCTCCCAGCTCACATGCCAGCGAGCCTCTGCATCCAGACCACAGACCGCAGTAGACCTGCCTTGTCCTCATGAGTGTGAGGATGCTGAGGTCACCTTATGGTCTTTAAACAATTGCCACGGGCCAGGCATTGTTGGGGTCAGGAGTGGGTCTAGGATGTGTGATTGTTCCCATGCTCCTGAAACTCACAGTCTCGGAGACGCAATGAGACTGTCCAGCAGAGATTCAGGGGTGATCCTTGGTGTTCTTAGAATGGCTGGAGGGAACTCCCCAAGAGTCCCTGGACATGGGTTAGAATTATGTGATTATAAGAGTTTCATGGAGGAGTTGACCCTGAAGATAAGCAGGGTCCATAAGCTGGTTCTTCTGGGAAGCCCATGTGATCAGGCAGAAAGCTATATGGAGGGGTGTTTGAGCCCATGTTTGGGAACACATGACCCCTTATAATCTGCTGAACTTAGGTTAATAGAGGGACTAAAACTTCGAAAAAATTAATTTACCAGAAACATTTAGAGATCTACCTAGGCCCATTTCCTATTTTCTCAGATTATTATCCTGAATGTAATTGGAAACGTTGGGCCAGAGCTATTTATGAAAGATCAGATCTAAAGAGACTGCATAGGTAGAGATGGCTGGGGGGTGCAGGGTGGGGGACACACAGTTCACAAGGCACACTGTGGAATACAGAGGAAAACGGGACACACACTCCGGTTCTTCTGAGCGTGGACTACTCATGGAGCAAATTCTGTTTCCGGAACAATTTTGAGCTCCTGGATCCTCTTTCTTACATTAAGGGAGAGACTTGAAGATGAGGATGGCAGGTGACCAGGTAATTGTTATGCCAGATGACTTGTATTTTCCTTATAGAATAATAACGGCTGATGCTTATTTAGTATTTATGATGTGCCAGAAACTGTTCTAAGAATTTTGCATGCATTAATTAACCCTACCCAACCACCATTTTTGGATGAGGAAACTGAGGCACAGGGAGATTTAGTAAGTTACTGGAGGTCACCCAGCTGATGAGCAGCAAGATGAGACCCACTCCTGTGCTGCAGCCCCAGTCTGCTCCTCGGTCCCCATTCTGCCCACACAAATGGCCTCAGAGCATGGGGCCTGGTTTGAGTTGGTCTCTCTCCCTTGCTATTCCATAATGACCCAGAGATAGAAATTCTGTTCTCTTTGTACGTGCTTTCACTTTATATGCCTTTGAATGTTGTCATATTTCAAGACACGGAAAAGGACTAGTGTGTCTCTTTTCACTTCTGTACAGGTGAGCCTGGGGTGGTAGTAGATGCTGAGAGATTAACAACATCGCCAAGTGAAAGGTAAAAAATAAATTAAAAAAAAAAATCCATATCTAGCCCCAAAGTGTTAGTTTTTAGACTATGGAAAGTCTTTCTTATTTTGTTACATGATTGACTCTTGAATAACATGAGTTTGAACTGCTCAGCTCCCCTTGTACGCATAGTGGACCAGTGCAGTTCGAACCCGTGTTGTTCAGGAGTCGACTGTATTTTCAATTCACTGTGGGAGTACGCCTTCGTGGAGAACCAAATTAAGTTACATTCGGATTTTCAGATTTTCAACCGCTTGATGGGTGGGCGCCCCCCAGGGTCAGTTGTATATTCTTTCTTCAAAAGACTGTTTGGGGTTACAAGGCTATATTCAACTGACACTTTAATTTTGTAACAAATTAAGAAAGTTAGTGGTCAAGCTGTGGCAGTTTTGCTTTCAGTTTGTGCGGGGAGGGAGAACTTGATGGCATGGAGACCTGGAGGATTCCACGTGTCCAAATGCCTGTGGTCAGTTCTTACCTGGCCTGTCTTTACCAGGTTTCCCTTCTCCTTTCAGTTGTGGCCCTGTCCATGTGAAAACAGAACCCATGGAAGATTCTGGTATGTACACCGATGCTTTTAGAATCAAGTATTTAGCAGGTTATCATTGGACCCCTTTTTTTGTTTTACTACAAAAAGAGTGGGAAGCCCATTTCATGTGAAGCCCATTTAGTTTTTTAGTAAACTGAGAACAGAGGAGAACTTCTTCAACTTAATTTTAAAAAATCTACAAAAAACTAACATCATACTCAATGGTGAGAAATTGGAATCTATCCTCCTAAGATCAGGAACAAGGCAGGTTTATCCCCTCTCACCACTCCTTTTCAACTTCGTGCTAAAAGTCCTAGCTAATGCAATAAGACAAGAAAAGGTATACGAGTTGGGAAGGAAGAAATAAAACTGTGTTCACACGTGACATGATTGTCTATGCAGAAAATCCCAAAGAAACAACAAAAAAAATGGGGATTAGGTTGCTAATTAACCTCCAGTGGGGCCTTATTTGCAGAATGGTCATATTTTACTCAGATTCTAGAAAAGAGCCTTCTAATTCAGTAAATATTAGGTACTTAATGTTATTAAATAGATATATTTGTGGACAAAATATTATTTTAATTTAAATTAGAACCAGACTGCAAAATGAGTTAAAAAGCCTTGCGTACACATTTGGAATTATGGCTTGATTTAGAAACAGAGCAGTGTTTTCATTTTTGAACATGTTTTACTGCTTTCCTGTACTCTTCTGTCATTTCTAAATGTTCTACAGTAGACATGCATTACAATGACAATGAATGTTGGGAGAAAAATCCCTCTTCTGTAGATGACAATGATTGATCCCTATCCCTGCCTCTCCTCACTCCTCAAAAAAAAAAAAAAAAAAGACATTAATTAGAGGAGAAATGTTAAAAGGTTAAAAATAGAATTCTTTGAAAACTCAAACGTTTAATCAAGAGGTGGGAAAATATTGAAAGCATTAAGAGTGGACAGGTTAGAAAACCTAAAGTAATCAAGTACGTAAAACTCAAACCTCAAAAAGATAAAAGTGAACACAAGCTGGTTATAAAAGGCTAAAACTAGAATTTAATAATGCTCTCAAAGCAACCTAGAATATGAAATATAAAGTTAAAATTAAATCTAACATAATCTGAAAGAAAGTCAATATTCAATATTAAGAAGAAAAGATGTAGAAAAAGGGAGAAGAGACATACCTATAGTAAAATGGAACACAGAGCACCAGCACCGTAAAGCTGTCAAGGTGTGGTTTATGTTCAGCGCCCCACCCCCCAAGTCCCTAGGGAGACCGCAGGACATGAGTGGACCAGTATCCAAGGGTTCCCTGCCCCTCCCCACAGCTGCAGGTGTTGTATCCCTCCCTTCCACATGTAAATATGTGCTTAGTAGAAGTTTCACCTTAAATGACAGTCTGAAAAATGATGGTGCTTGTCCACTTTAGTTATTCTAGGTAAAACCAATACAAGTCAACGAAAAGAAACAAGCCACGTTTCTCAGCTGAGCAGAATTCAGCTGTCCTGTCTTAATCTCACTTACTTACACATGACATGCCTTCAACTCTCACCCATTTAATCTTAGCCTTGGATGCTTTTCAAAGCTCCAATATGTTCTGCCTGCGGTCTCCTCTTAGAAACTGGGAAGACAAATGGTGGTGGGGGAGGGGAGTTGTCAGCTCTCTGTAGGAGCCCTTTCATAGATCTAGACCCAGCCTCCCCTCCCCTTTCTCATCAGCTGTTGGGTCCAATGAGCATTTCCTCTGTTGTTAAGGCCTCCTTTGGAAATGTGGTTCCGTTTAAACCGAAATATGCTCCCTATTAATGTGACTGTCTACCGTGGATTTTATTATGCAATATGAATTGCTTCCAGCTGCCTGCAGGCTTCTGAGAGCTGGCCATCAATCAGCCTTCTTTCTTGTGATATTTGTATAGCACTTGTTACACAGAAAAATGTTTAAATGGTTTAGAATTTTTTCTCTGTCTCTCCCTTTCCCTTCCTCTCTCTTTCCCTCTCTCTCTCTTTTATTTTGAGGAAAAGCTGAAGTAAATCTGTTTTCATTAGCATTTCAGAGAAATTCTACATTCTTACACTGTCGGGATTCAGTTGCCTGGATTATAAGGAGTTTTTCTTTGACAGCTGACACATGTTTATCAAATGTTTCTGTTAGTAGAGTCTTTAGTGCCTAACCCACTGGGACATGTACTTTAAAATTTTATTATAAAATATTACAAAAGTTAATACATGATTAAATTTTTTTTAATTCAGACAAAATAGTAATAAGGAAAATTCCTTTTTTTTACCCTTTCACTCTCTTCTCTCAAAACTCCATCCCCCCCCAAAATCTCCCTACACACCTCAAATCCCATCTCCATATTAGGGCCAACAGCTCTTACCCATCTGGTTGAAAATTCTTTCAGATCACTTACAGATAAACACATAAATAGCTGTTTTTATGCATAAGTAGACTTCCATTTGCCAACTTCCTTTAATCTTTCCATCAGATTACCTTTTTGTCCCACTTCTGAGCAAATTCCTCAACTTAACCTAACCATTTCAATACTATGGCTGTCAGCTGTGTCCATTCTGTTCCATAGCTGTTCTAATAGATTTTCGTTTTGATAATCACATTTTAAATATCCAACAGCTGTTAGTTTTCAGAAGACTCCTCAGAACTTGTAAATTGATGCTAAATAGTGAAGGCCGTGCTATGTCACAATTTTTGCTTTTGCTGTTTTAACATTCATGGTCAAATTATATGTATACTTTTGTAGCAGTTATCCATGGCTGTATTAAAAAGCACCAAAACTCAGTGGCTTCGATGATTTAGTCTTTCTCACAATTCTGTGTGTTTGTGCTGGCTCCTTACTGGGTCTGAAGCCTCAGCTGGGAGAGCCAGCTGGCCTGTCCCCTCCCCATCTCCTCAGGGCCTCACTCCTCCAGGAAGCTAGCCCAGCCTTGTTCACATGACAGCTCGGCTCCAAAAACAGCGGGCTCTGATGCACAAGCACTTTTTTAAGCCTCTGTTTGCATCCCATTAGCTTATGTCCCGTTGGCTAAAGCAAGTCATGTGGCCAGGTCTAGACTGAAAAGGTAGAGAAGGAGACTCCACTTATAGAAAATAGGAGTAGGAAAGTGACAGCACAAACAGGTGCCCATACTAGATGGGAGAAATTTGTGGCTAATTTTTGCAATCTACCACACCTTTCCCCAGTAAAGGCTTTTGGTTTCACTAATGTAGTTTCCCCAGGTTTTGAAGTCCATTTCATTGTAGTGGGTAAGTTAAGATTATATGTGCCAACTCAGGTCCCATTAGAGAAGGATGTTTTACAGTATTTCATGTAAATACGTGTGTATTCAGTCACCTTGAAAGGAAAATGTCCCCAAACTGGGATCTAGACCTCTTTTTCCTTCCCTTCTTTTCCTCCCTTCCTCCCTCCATTCTTTCCTTCATCCTTCTCTCCCTCTTTCCTTCTTTCTTTTTATATTGATTTTATATTATTTATATTTTTATGTGGGTAAGCCATTTGTTCATAGTGAATGAGCTACAATTTCTTTTACTGATTTATAATGTTCCTATGTTGATCAAAACAGAACTTGAAAATTCTTTCAGTAGTCATATTTCTCTGTTCGTGGGTTTGGCCTAACACGTAATTCTGTAATTTTCATTGCATTCAAAGGCATTTCACTGAAAGCAGCAGCTGTGTCAGTCAAGAAAGAATCAGAGGATCCTAATTACTATCGATATAATGTGCAAGGTAATACTATTTTATAATCCTTTTCTCCTCCGAAAGTTATTTGTGATGAAAAATTTTTATTACCACCCATCTGAAAAACAAGCAAAAACTGATAAAGAACCACGCACGATGACCTGTGCTCTAGCATCCTGTCACTTAGAATAAAAAGTTTTACAATCATTAGATGGATTCTGTTTAGCCTAGTTTACATGCTCCTAGGCATATATGACTGTAGAGGTATTTCAGGATGCCTTTTATTTGAGTTTGTCTATTGAATACTCTTATTTTGTGTGTTCTAAAATATTTCTCCCTTAATCATCTTCTGTCCAGCCTGACTCCTGTGTTACTGAAAAAAGATTCAAAGATAAAAGAGATGGAGATGAGAGTTAAGAAATTCAAATGCCAGTTCTTAATAATAGTTGCTTCATTGACATCATACAAGTTAAATGGGGAGAAGAAGACAATTATTACCAAATACACACAGTTTTCAAATGTGACAGAGTTAGGTGGTCCATGCAGTTCCTCTGCCCAAAGACCAGAATCCTGCTGGCCCCCTGCGTGATACCAGTTTGACCATACAATAGCTTCACGTCGACATGAATGTTGAAAGGATTCTGATGCTTTCTCCATCTTTGAGCTCCACTGTGAATGTGGGCAGAGTGCAGGACAATTTACAATTTCATTCCTCAAACATTATTACCAGATTTCAAGTATTTCCTATAAAATCTTAACTTCGAACTTTTCCTGCAGCATTGTATAGCTCCATAAATTTTACTAAAAAACTTTTTTCAAAATATCTAAAAGCAGAGATCAATGGAAGTGTCTGTTGTAATGGCTGCCCTGGGCCAGGCCCCCTACCTGCCTGTTGCAGGTCCCCAGTGATCAGCCCCCTTCCTTCTGGGCAGAGGGCCCCTTTTTATTCCATCCTACACCACTCCCTCCTCAAACAGTTATTTTCTGAAAACTGGGATCTGTCCACCGCCCTCCCTTGCTCACACATTGTGGCTCCCCACCACCTGCAGAGTCCCAGTTTACAGCGGCAGTTCTACTGCTCTTTCCAGCCTCCCTTCCTATGCCATCTGCCGCCCCCACCATCACCCTCCCTTAATTCTTTGGACATACTGCTCACTCTGGGGTTCTTTGGACACACTCCACAATCTGGTATTCCTTAAACAGGCCCTGAATCCTCCTTCCGCTTGGCTTTCATCTAAGCCCATCCTTCCGTGTAACTGCCTTTTACTTTGCAGACTTCTGATGAGTTCCATCCTTCTTTCTGGACACAGTCAGAATGTCAGCTTCCTAATCGCACACAGAGTTTAGTGTGGCCTGCTGTGTTCTGTTCATGCCTTTGCTGGGGACACCCTCAGCTAGCGGCAAGCTCCGGGCAGGAAGACCCAGCATCTTGCTCCAGCCCTAGAGACCCAAGCCTGGGCTGTGTACATACAGGGCACTTTATGTACTTGTTGAATTGAGCATGTTCCTCACAAAGTATCGGTGTAACCTCTTTCTAAATTACTTTGTTGTTTTGAAAAAAGTACTTATGTCTTGCTTCCCAAGAATATATTTTTGAACTTAAGTGATCTTGGTGTTGATCAAAAGGTATACAATCAGGGATATACTACTGTAGATTCTGCTCCCACAGGTAGTAGTAAAATACACAATTGGAGAGATGTACCTGCAGTCCTGTCTTTATAGTTTTTCAAAAAGAAGTACATTACGTTAAGAAAAACATTTAAGTTAAATGTATAATAGATAACATTTCTCCTGCTTGTCTTGGAAATGACAGAACTATTCAAGAGTTATTCTTTATAGCACTCCTTAAGTTGGGCAGCTTCCTTTCTTGATTCCCAGAGAGTTAAAAAGCCAGATATCACGGACCGTATTTTGTAACAGTGAATGTTTTTGTAGCCATTTAGGTTAAATACTCACATATTGAAGTATGTAAGGAAAAAAATTTTAAAACCATAAAAGCAACAAATGTGACCTGCTCATACTGGTGACTGGCCTTTGGGGAACCCCCAATAAAGTCAGCCATGGCCCCACAGTGCTTATAAACTCAAGTGGTGTTTCTGTAAACATCTGATTCCCCACTCCACCCGCACCAGGCCTCATGCTTTGTCTGCAGCACAGACCTCTTGGAAACTCCCTCCATCCACCCTCCACAAACACGCATTCACATCTTGTCCCCTGTGGAGCCCAGGAAGTCCCATAAGGTCATTTACATGTGCAAGAACCCAGTCTTCAGGGCCCCTTAAAGTGCAGAACGCATAGTACAAGCTTGGCTGAGATACACTACACCCAGGCTCATCTGACACTAGTGGATCTAAGAATATCAACACCATTCAGTTTTCTTCCCAGCTGACACTGTGTGATTTGGGGGAAGAGCTTTGCAAGCAGAGGGAGAAGTGGATGGAAAAGCCCAACTACAAAGAATTAATGTTATCTTCTCACATCACATCTGACACTGACTCTTCTGCATCCTCCTTCCACATTTAAATGACCCTTCTGATTACATTGAGCCCAGCTGGATAATGCAGGATAATCTCCTTTTCTGAAGGTCAGCTGATTGGCAGACTTAATCTATCTGCAACCTTAATTGCCCTTTGCCAAGTAACCTGGTATAGTCACAGGTTTTGAATATCTTTGTGGGAGCCATCTTCCTACCACAAATACTATGAACAATTGGAAGCCAACAAATTAACTAGATGAAATGGATAAGCTACTGAAACTAACTAAAAATAAAATACAAAATTTGAATAGTCATGTAACAAGTAAAGAGTTTGAATTAACAGTCAAAAAACTTCCTGCCAAAAAGCCCAGGACCAGATAACTTTACTTGTGAATTCCACCAAATATTTAAAGAAGAATTATTAATACCAATCTTTCATAAACTCTTCCAAAAAACTGAAAATGAAGAAACACTTCCTAACTCATTTTATAAGGCCAGTATTACCTTGATACCAAAACAAAACCAAAAAATTATAAGAAAACTATACTTAGATGTATGCAGTTACACTCTTAGATATATGCACAATTATACATATATACCCAAGATAATTGAAAATATATGTCTACACAAAAACTTGTACGTTCTTCCCAGTAGCCAAAAGATAAGAACAACCCAAGTGCCCATCAACTGATGAATGGATAAACAGAATGTGGTGTATTTATACAATGGAATATTATTCAGCCATAAAAAAAGAATGAAGTAGTGATGCATGCTATAACATGAATGAACCTTGAAAACACACTAAATGAAAGAAGCCAGACATAAAAATCTATAATTGTATGGATCCATTTATATGCAATGTCCAAAATAGGCAAATCTATAGAGACAGAAAGTAGATTAATAGTTACTTGAGTCTAGAGAGAGAAGGGGGTGGGGAGTGACTGCTAGTGGGTACATGGTTTCTTTTGGGGATGATGAAAATATTTTGGAAATAGTGGTGATCATTGTACAACCATGTGAATACCACTGAGTTGTACTCTTCAAAGGGTAGATTTTATGGTATGTGAATTACAACAATAAATTTAAAAAATAATCAGATTCAACGTTAGATTAACCTGTATCTATAATCTGTGTAAACAATCTGTATAAAATAAAATCTGTGAAATAATTTTAACTTTCGATTTGAAAAGACTGATTATCAGATCATTTTCAACATATGTGACACCCATTCAATATGTATGATTTTCACTGTTAAATTTCTAAACCAGAAAAATAATTTTGTTATAACTGGATAAATTTACCAAAGAGTTCTTGTCCTCCTAGTAAATTGACACTAGTCATCTTGTCACTTACATCCATTTTTTCCTAGCATTGCGCTAGAACATACATAACATAATATTTATCATTTTAACCATTTTTAAATGCATGGGTAAGTGGCATTAAGTACATTCACATTGTCGTATGCCCATCACTGCCATCCATCTCCAGAACTTTTATCATCTTCACAAGCAGAAACCCTACACCCATTAAACAGTCACTCCCTACTCCCCCTTCCTCTCCGCAATCACCATTCTGCTTTCTGTCTCTGAATTTGCCTATTCTAAGTACCTCATGTAAGTGAAATCGTACAGTATTTGTCTTTTTATGACCAGCTTATTTCATTTAGCATAATATCCTCAAGGTCCATCCTTGTAGCATGTGTCAGAATTTCCTTGCCGCTCATTTTATTTTTAATTTTGTTTTTTTTTTTAATGAAATGGCCTCTATTCTATATCTTTAACACAAATTTGATGACTAAATTTGTACTCCAAAGCAGGTTCTTTGAAAAGTTATCCTGCTGATGAAAAATTTCTCATTATTTCAAATGTACATCCTCTTCTACTTTCTGGAGCATGTCAGTATTTTAGAGCTAATACACATTGAATTTACTGAGTGTAATATTTTGTTCTGTATTTTGACTTTTTGAAATGGAAGAGAAGGAAAGAAAATACACTGGCCTACTTCTGTTTTTATGTAAACTTTATCTTGCTTAGACTTGAACCTAACAATGAGCAATTTGTTTTTAAATTATTTACCTCTACTGGCCTTTATATTTAAGTGATTTATATTTTGTAGTATTTGTGGCTCCATGTTGCATAGCATGAACAGTTCGATAATGCAGTGTTGAAGTTAGTTGGTGTTCTAGAAATGTACCAAAGATGACCTCTGTATATTAGCCCCGAGGTCATTTATTTCTTCACAGCAGGCTGAGACCTATTTGCTCAAAAGCCTGCTGGTGCCAAACTCAAAGTGCACTCAACATCTGCTAGGCTACATTAAGGAAAACCCCAGGGCTATAAAGACCCCCAGCCAAAACTGCCCCTCACAGCTCTCTGACTCAGAGACCCCCACCCCCCATGCTGCAATGTCACCTTAACACATAAGCCCCCTTTCCTATCTCCCTCTGCCCAGCCTTCCTTTACTCCTCACCCTTCTGCCTGGTGGTCCCCAAACTGAAGCCAACGGAGCTTTCTATTGGTGAGGGACTTTTCCTGGCATACAAACCTATCAGTTTTGCCCAAATAAAGTTGTGTGTGGTAGCGCCATCTCGTGGTCATATCTCTTTCCTGATCAGCCCTGAAATCCCTCGAATCCCTATCGCTTGGTCTTTAGTGGAATTGTGACAGATATAGGCGAATTGATGAAACGGTTTGTGAATTCAGTTGCCACACTATGCCCTTTGACTGTAGAAAGGCCATCACCTGTGTCTGTCCTGCCCGTGAGCAGCCCAAAATTTACTTGTCTTTCATGTCACCACAGAACCTGTGTAGCAGTGTGCTGAAGATTTAACAAGGTAATGAGAATCGTTGATTAAGAGGACCAGAGAGCCTGTGAATAGACAGACTCTAGTGAGTGCGGGCGGGAGGGCCCACCAGGGGTCTGTCATGGTCTCCTGGCCGCTGCCCCTCACCGTCTTACCAACAGCCTCTTCTCAGCTCACTCTCTGCTACCTCAGCCTCCCTCCTACTCCTTTTCTTCCAATATAACCAAACTTGGGGCAAGAGGCTGAAAAAAAAAAGCTTAAATATAATGTGTGCCTTGATATATACCGCCCCCCTACCCCCACACTTTCTTGAAAAATAATTGCAGAATTGGTAAATGAACAAAAAGTTAACTATGTTAGACTGTGGGCCCTCTTACAACAACCTGTTGGTTGTGAGTTTCCAACATGAAATATGCAAGTTTTCCTTTAAGACTTCATTTGCTCAGATTTCAGTCATGAGAATGGGAATTAAAGCCCCATGATGTTAGTCAGCACACACCTGGAAAACGATAATGTGACAAGTTTGTGTTTTGTCCCTCATTGGAAGAAACGCTTTACAGCAGACTCTAAAGTCCCATGTCTGCCCTTCACAATGAGGAAAAATATATAAGAAAAGCATAAAAGAAATGCTTTTGAGTTTTATTTGTTGTTGCTGTCACACAGACATTGATTAATAATTTTATAGTGTAGTTAGAATTATTGATAATAAAAACCAAAATTTATCAGCATTCCAATTTTTACCTAGCCAAATAACATATGTGCTGAATTCTTCACCTCTTTTTTTTTTAACTTAAGAGAATTTTGAGAAATAAAACATAAGGCTTTGAAAAAGAAGTCATAAGACATCTTCAATATTGCAGCCCCTAATGTAACAATGCATCTCAACAGTAACCACCAGTGGCTATTAAAACCATTCATAAAATGTTGATGAGACTTTATCACAAATGTATCAGGCTGATAGGTCCCAACTCACTGGTCCAGTTTTAACCTCACAAAGAGAGAGGTAACCAACACAACGGGATCCAGTAGGAAGTACGCTTTTGGGATTCTTGCCCCACAAAATCAAACCAAAGTCTGATCCAGCCTCTAGACCCAACCACCAATTTGCAAGACACGTAGGGGTACGGAACACATAGAAACAACAGCACAAGGACACAGGCAATAAAGTCCAGAAGGAGAGAACTCAACTACACAGTTATGCTGGTTTCTTCATCAAATAATAGCAATTTTTAAAAAAATGAAGACAAACCTATTTTGTAGTAAAAGGGATGTAAAAGGCATTTCAACCAAATGCAATGTGAGGGCTTCATTGGGATCCTGATTTGAGCAAATCAACTGCAAAAAGACATTTACTGCTCCCCATGGAATACCAAAAATGACTGGTAAATGGGGAGGGATGCTGAAATTAGAAAGTCATCATTTTGTAACCATTATGAAATAAGATTGGATCAAGAAGGAATCATCAGTGGATGCTAAATCTAGAGGAGAATTTAGAAAAGGAGTGGAATATTTATGTGATCTTTAGTTTCTCCCCACAGGTTGCTTGTTAGTTACAAGAGAGAGGGAAGAAAACAGTAATTATACAGTGGAGCAATCAAATAACACCGAGATCAGAGGATTAAAATTCATATCACCAGACAGGGACAGATAGACTCTGTCTTAGTCCAGAATAGCATAGTTCGGGTTGGGGGTCCTGGGAGTGGATTATAAACAAAAGAAATTTATTTCTCACAGTTCCGAAGGCTGGGAAGTCCAAATCAGGGTGCTGGCACATCCGGTGTCTGGTGAGAGCCCACTTCCTGATTCATAAACAGTTATCTCACTGTGTCCTCCCATGGTGGAAGGGACCAGGAAGCTCTTTGGGGTCTCTTTTATAATGGCACTGATCCCATTCATGAGGGCTCCACCCTCATAACCTAATTACCTCCCAAAGGCCCCACCTCCGCATACCATTCATTACACTGGAGGTTAAGATCTCAATATAGGAATTTGTGGACGACACAAACATTCAGTCTCTAGCAGACATCATATGCCTCCAGATGTGATATACCCTGAGAAGGACACACTATCTTCTAGGCAATATTCTGGCTGAAAATGGAAAATCTGAATCATAGCATAAAGAAACATCAAATTCAAAATAAGGACCATTCTGCTGGGGGTGGCGGAGATTCTATTCTTAAAAAATAGAAATGCCATAAAAATGGAAATGCCACAGACTATGGAACTGTTCCAGATTAAAGATGACTAAACAGACTTGACAACAAAAAACAATACCAGACCCCAAACTGGATCCTATACTTAAAGGAGAAGAGCTATAAAGGACATTTGGGGCAACTGACAAGATTGGAATACAGATGTTAAAATAAATAAAAGTATTGTTTCAATGTTAAATTCTGTGATTTTTATAACTGCTGTGATAACTGCTGGTGAGAGAGTATCCCTATTAGGAGATAAAGGGACACGATGTATGTAATTTTCTCTTGAATGGTACAGGAAAAATACAAAGTATGTATATATACATCTCTATAGATAGATTAAGGCAGGGGAGAAAGATTACAAATGGTAAAGGGAATGGTAAAATGTTAACATGTTTTCTGTGTAAAAGGTATATGGATCTTCTTGTACTGTTTTATTTTTGCAACTTCTTTGTAAGATTAAAATTACTTCAAGATAAAGTTTTTTTAGAAAAAGACATGAGACAATTGAAGAAATTTGAACGATGACTAGATATGAGATGATGATGAAGAATAATTGTTAATTTGGGGGGTCATCATGATATTGGAGTGGCACTGGAGGAAGAGAGCTGTTAAATCTTACTGGTACCTGCTCAGTATTTGCACATCGAATTCTACCATATCTAGGATTTACTTTAAACAACCAGTGAGGTGTGGTGAGTGAGCACAAAGGAACAGGGTCACACAAATCGATGACTGTGGGCACCCGCAGATGGGCACATGGCTTTATTATACCATCTCTCTACTTTTGTATGTTTGAAAATTTTCCAAAGTACAAAGAAAATAACAAAGAAAAAATATAAAGAAAGGAACATTTGTGCAAATTTTACTTCAAGGAGTCGAAGTATTTCATGTATATTTCCATGTGTGTCTTGAATTGTTTGCATTGTTTTAAATGATTTCTTTTTTTAAAATTTGTATTTCTACCTTTTTTATTTATTGTTTACTTTCCTTTCAGAAAGCCATCATTCTTCTGCAATCAGGGAAGTAATAGAAATGGAATCACCAATGGAAGGTTAGAAAAATGAGGCATTTTATTATTTTTAGTTTACAGTATTCTACGGAGAACACACTGAAACACATGCGTATGAAAATAGAGACGGGACTTCCTGGTGTGTTTTCTTAGAACACTAGCTGAGTTCTGGTCCTAAGATGTTGTAATGTTAAGAACTATCACTTTCTTACTTTCCTGATCTGGGAGTGATTCTACTTAAAGCCTCTGGATGTAGAAATGACAAGAAAACTTGGCACCGGTGCCGCATGTCACTTTATTTCATTGTGTCTTCTTGATGGGCATGACAAAATTCTTTTGAACAGAGTCAAAAAGTATTTAAGGAAATTCTTGAATTAGAAGTAAAATTTGATAATACTTCCCTCCATTCATTTATAAATCCAGACCATCATGTTTAACCCCTGAACCCCTAACATGGTTTATACATGTCCATGGTAACAATAGAGGAAACTTCCTCACCAAACCAAGAGGAATGGGACAACTTGGTCAGTTTACAGGCAAGATGACCTTGCTTTTAGGAATTGTGTGTGTATCTTAGTACCAAAATGATTTGTATTTTTCTCTAAATCAAAAGTGTTCTCCAGGAAACTGATTTGCAATTATTTTTAATGGCTTCTTCAATTTGGAGGCATCTGGAGTACTTAATTTTGGGGGACAGTTCCAACGGCCCCCTGAGCAATTTGTCCAATTCTCTGACTTAAAAGAATCTGATAAATTTTGCCAGAGAACATAATACAATAGAGTTCGGTCTTAGAATTATTTATTCACTCATAAAGTTTGTTATTTTGAATTTATTTGCTTTAAACCAAGAAGACAAGTTGACTTGGTCACTATTTAACATCTAAGTTATATATTTTACTATATATTATTTAATTATTTTAATGTATATTATTTTATTATATATTATTTTTCTAAATTATATATTTTTTTTCATTGTGGCCAAGGAAAAAAAAACACATAACATAAAATTTACCATCCTAACCATTGTTAAGTGTGAAGTTCAGTACTGGCTGAGTATTGAGTGTTAAGTATATTCAGATCATTGTGAAACAGATTCTCAGAACTTTTTCATCTTGCAAATCTATCCCCATTAAACAGCTCCTTTTCCTGACCCCCACAATCCCATTCTACTTTCTGCTGTATGAATTTGACTACTCTCTGTGTCTCAGATAAGTAAGATCATGTAGTATTTGTCTGTGACTGCTTATTTCATTGGGCATAATGCCTCAGGATTCATCCATGTTGTAGCATGTGACAGGAGTCTTTATTTTTTTTTTTTGTTTATATCTTTCTTTTCTTTTTCTTCAGTGCAATCTCTGACCTTCTCTGGATGTTGGGGAGGACAGTTATTTTTAATTTAGTTGAAATCTGTTTCTCCCTTATATTTTACTTCCCTTTATAAAACCTGTTAAGATATTATTTGGTCATTTTTTTTTTTAATGGTTAGATAGTATTTAAATAGAACAAAACCCACGTAGCAAACAATTGTAGAATGATGCTGAGTGAGAGTTAGAAAAGATTTCATTGGATGTTGGCCTTTGAATTATTTTATTTCCAAAGAGATTTTTATTATCACACTGTAGCGGGAAGCCCATTTATGATAGAGGTAAGTTAGTTTGATATTTTTTTACTTTCTATTTTTAAATAATCATAGATTCACAAGAAGCTGCAAGAATAGCACAGAGAGGTCCTGTGTACCTTCACTCATTTTTTCCTAAAGGTTACATCTTACATAACAATAGTATAATGTCAAAACAGCTAAATTAATTTTGAGTTCTAGTCTTTCTTCCTTTATGAACAATTAATATAAGTTTTGCTAAATCTTCCTGAAATGAACCAGAGTTAAATGAGATAATCTAGCCAGGCTTTTATCTATATAAGTCATAATTCTTGTCCACCAGAAAACTTGATCGTGCTTCCATGTAATAATAGATTGTGAATACCTGGGGGCTTCTGGTAGGATAAGATGGGAACTATTAATCAAAGAAAACGGCTTCTTTTTATCCTAGTAATTCCTGATGACAACAAGAAAACACTATGACCACATGAATTCCATTAGCTCAAATAGAAGGATATTCTGTGTTCATTAATGTGGGTAACTCCATATTATTTGATAATATCTGAAAGTTTCTTATCTCTCCTTATCACTTATATAAGATTATCCTTTATTACCCTATTATCCCTTTTAAAATTAAAATTACTTTATACTTAAACCTTTACATTTATTAAGTATGAAATGTATGTAAAATACCAAGATAAACAACTTTTTCGGTATAGGAGCAGTCAGATGTTGGAACATGAGAATACATAATAATGAATGTCATTTTAGAAATTTTTTTTTCAAGATTCTACTCAGCTTGTGCCTTCAGAAACAAGTGAGGAACCTGAAGCTGAGGTGAAAACTGAAGGTTAGTTTCCAAAAGCCTCATTCCATTCACACTGCTAAGTATAGTTTTTATTTCTTCCTAAAGGATTATTGTGGGAAAAAAATTGAAATCGATGTTTGTGTATGTAGGACCAGAGCAGCCCATGTTCCCATCAAGTACCCAGTGCCCTAAGCATTTTAGACAACAAATTAGGACATGCAGATTAGCACTGGGCCACTGTGAGACCAAACTGTACTCTCTCCAAGGGAGGAACAAATGCAGGGCGGGGAAGGGAAAAGGTAGAAAAGGACTAGTTCACTCAGAAACACATTCTCTTTTCTAGAGTGTGATAGAGTTCAAAAATGACAACCAATCAGGCCCGGAATCCGTGAACTCAGTTTAAGTGCAAGTATTTAAAGGAAGTGAAGTTCCTTTAAAAATATTTATTTTTTATGATCCACTACATAAGATTATTGTATTTTAAAATACTTAAAAACTGACAATCTGTTTGGTTTTTTGTTTGTATGTTTGTTTAAAAATTACATCCAATGGTTATGAACGTATCCTAAGGGGATTCTTTACAATTGAAAGTTTTTTTTAACATTTTTGATTTTTCTTAGAAATGATGAGACCATTTATTCTGGAATTTGCGAATTTTAAGCCCTAAATGTTAAAAGAATGTACCTATTTTATTTCATCGTGATTCATTTAATTATCTGCTAAAAAATATTTTTATCTCTGCTGCTGGAATATAAGCAGATCCATAGTGGCTTCCTAATATGAGAAGTTCTTTTATTTTACGTATTTAATAATGTTATGAGATCTCAGAATTAATGTCATTAGGTAGATAATTCTATCCTAACATTTAATGAAATCTCACTCATTTGAACAGATGTGATTTTGAATTAGTAAACTCTGAATTATAAAATAGCTTTAAATAATTGCAGGCTTATCTTTTTACATTGAAAAAATGATTTAACAAGAAGATCGTAGTATTTGGATAATAGTGTATAAACTATACAAATGACACTTTTAAAATAAACATTTATTCCCTCGAAGTTGCATTTACTTTTTTTTCTGAGTGAATCCTTTTTACTTAGAGATAATATTACTTCACTTGAAATATCACAGTGTCTGAACTGGTTTTGCCGTGACTGGGGGAATTTTCAGATTGAATGTTCCCATCCCAATTTGATTTTTATGTTGTACTTCATTTATTTGAATTCTAAAATTTCATCAAGTTGATTGTTTTAGGGTGGTAGAACTTTTCTCATTATTTTTTATAACAGAGAAAAAGTGGGTACAAAGTGCCCAACAGTTAAAAAAATGGATCATGGTAATCCATCTGGAAAAATAAATGCTCAGTACATTCAGTGAGAAACAAAACTATCTCACTCAAGACAAGTTACACACAAAACAGAGAGGGACCAAAAAAAATCACAATTTACAGTAGGATCTCAATTTTGTTTAGAAAAATTATTACATAGAAAGGAAAAATAAGAAAATATATTTAAAAAAAGAAACTATACCAATAGTATTAGAATTATGCAGGATTTTACTTTTCTTCCTTTCACTTTCACTGTTTCTTTAATTCTCCACAATAAGTGTATATTAAGCACGAAGGTGAAAATTTCAAGTATCGATTGGGCCTGTGTAAATGGACAGCTTTCCGTCATGCTTTAGCCCTAACCACTTTACTGGAAATTATGTACAATGCTCTCAGGGTGACTGAGCACTGAGGAGATGCTTCCTGTCCTAGGATAATGTTCCTGACCCACAAATGGATTTTCCATTAGTGAGGATGGATTTGTGCTGATTCATCTGTACTTGACGTCAATGGGGCCTGAGTAGGTTTATAGATGATAAAACATGATATTTACATGGCCTAGTTTGAGAGTCATCATAGGACGTCAGTGTGGCATCAGATTCCACTGTTCTGAGCTATATGGTGAGATTTATTTTTCTCCTTAAAATTCCACGAAAGGAAACGCTAAAAGTACATTTTAAAAATTTTGAGGTGAAATTGACATAACATAAAATTAACCGTTTTTAGAGTGAACAGTTCAGCGGCATTTAGTACATAACAGGGTGTTGTACAACCACCACCACCTATATCTGGTTCCAAAACATTTTCATCTCCCCAAAAGCAACCCCATACCCACTAGGCAGTTCCTCCCCATTCCCCGCTCCCACTCCACTAGCCCGTGGCAACCAGCGATTTCCTTTCTGTCTCTATCAAGTCACCTGTTCTACATATTTCGTACAGATGGAATTATTCAGTATGTGACCTTTTGTGTCTGGCTTCTTTCACTTAAAATCTTCAAGGTTCATCCATGTTACAGCATATGTCAAAACTCCCTTTCTTTTTAAGACTGAATAATATTCCATTCTGTGTATAAATCACAATTTATCCATTCTTTCATTGATAGACATTTGGGTTGTTTCTTAAAGTACTTTTAACACTATGAAGAGAAGAATCCCACATTGGAATCAAAGTCCAGCAATGATTTGAATGCCAGAAATGTCCTCCAAAGTAGCCCCTAGACTGTACTGCTGTCCTGTGGGGTGTCACAATTGTACAGCAAGTGCAAGCCGAATCATCCTTTTGTTCCGGATAGCAGTTGTTTTGTTCTGGATAGCAGTTGCCACAGAAAAATTAGGCATAAATTATTTGGTAAATAATTTAGCCACTAATAAGCGTGCATCTAGCAAAGGACCAAAACTTTTGGAAGTCCTTCTGTGGGAGTATTCTTGTCCTTCATCTGACAAGGATTATTATGATGGCTCATGGACTATGAGCCAGATGAGCAGTTTCAAACTGACTTATAAGGTAATTGAGCAGTCAACTCAAAAAGAATCATTGTTTATGTAAGTGTATTTTAGAGGAGTTAAGACTTGGACCTATTAGGGAAAATCCCATCCATTTACTTGAAATGTGCAGGGCAATTAAAATGAATTAACTTCCAGTTTATGCATTGATCATAATTGGATTTTGATCAGTTTTTAAATTGTGCTTCGTGTGTTTTGTGACAGATTTTTATATTTTGAAGAGTCAGTTTTAGTGGTAAAACATTACCAGTTCATCAAAACACAATGCCTCATCTTCTGACACTGTCTCTCTGTTGGTTCTGATGACCTGAATTTGGTTCTGGGTTTTGGAGGCTCAATGATGTTAAGTTCCCTGAATGATTTTTCTTGTTTCAAGGTAGTGATGGAACCTCACAGTACTTTCAGTAATCCCTTAGTGTTGAACCTGACTGTTAAGAATCAGACTTTCAGGATTTATTAGATTTATCAGAAAAAGGAGTAATTTTAAGGACAAGAGCAGCAAATTTTCTCACTTTTTCTCCAAAAATTTTGTGTCTGAAGCATCATGAAACTGCAGAAAAACCCAAGGGCTTTTGTTGCTGAAGTGGCTCCTGGGCGTTTGAGATTCTGATGTGTCTCTCTGAGGTCTTGCTCTTCAGATGCAGAATCTCAAATGCCCAGATGGTTCATCATTCACACAACACATGAACTGAGCTGTGAGTTCCTGGGAAAGGACTAGACAGGCTCATTCACATTTCTCAGCCTCCAACTTAAGTGAATGTTGTGTTTATCATTTGACAAAAAAAAAAAAAAAAGTGATAACATTAACTCTGCTTTTACTATTTAACCCTGTCTGAGACTTGCTGTGACTCTGTTAAATCACTGTTAATAAGATGTCTGTCTGCTACTTAAAGGTCCTCTTGGACACATTTATATGTCTGATTTCCTTTTTTCCTCCCTCTAAACTGAGAAAATAACTAAGGAAGTATGCTTTTAAGCACCCTCCTTTTAAAATATAATTAGACTGACTGAAGTATTGGGGCTATGAAATAAATAAAAGTAATTGTGCCCTTTCCCCTTTTACATCATTAAATTGCAGAGAGACTCAAATATCAATTAATTCCAAGCCACCTTGTTACTCTACAGCTCAGTGTTCTCTGGTTTTAAAAAAATCATTGTGGGCTTCTGATCAAAGTGGCACTTTGACATTTTTAGAGGAGAATTGGCCAAATTTCCTGTAAGTTCTAAATTTTAATTTCTGTTTTAAGGAAACACAAATTCATCCAGTATTACAAGTTCAGCAGCAGGTGTTGAAGATCTTAACATCGTCCAGGTGACAATTCCAGGTACGGAAGTTTATCTGGCTTTATCATAATTTATATTATGTTTTTTATTTTGTTATGTTTTAACCATTTTACAACATGGGTTAGTCTCTTGGAGTTATTTTCTGCTTAGTTCACCCTATCAACTAAGGAATGACAATTCAGGAATATAAAATATGCTTCAGATTGCCACACACCAAATATCTTGCTTATGTCGAACATTGTTAATCAGGTATATCGCTTCTCCCAGCCATGCCCTGGCATTACCTGGAAAATATACCTCAGGGCAGGCACTAGCTGCCATTGAATTGGAGCTGGCCAAGATTACTTGATGGCCTCTGCCCATCAAGTAATCATCTTTTCTGAATAAGTATATGTAAAATATGTCTGGAGAGATACAATAGAATCTAATAACATAATTCTTCCAGAGAAAAAAACTGAGAGCTGTGATAGACGTTTCACTATGCACTATTTTATGCCTCTTGAACTTTGAACCACATAGTTGCTTTAGTTGTTCAAAATAGAATTAAAATTTTAAGTATTAAAAAACATTCTCTTCTAATCTCAATACATCTTATTCCTTTTACATGTCATATTGCATTGGCTAGGATTTCTATTATTATGTTGAAGAGTAGTGGTGAAAGTGGAGTTCCTTGTCTTGCATGATATTGAAAATGTTCCCAAAAGTAGTTGTGGTATGTTTACATAAAGTTATAATCAGGAAAATTATCTACCATGTGTGATGGCTTCCATCTACAAATTTCCAAAATGCTTAATTTTTGCTAAAACTAAACTGAATAATAAGCCACATAAAGTGCTTTTTCATATGCTAACAGGCATTTCCTCCAATAGCTTTCTTTGGGGCAAATACATTAATAACCCTAGTTTTCTTATTTGTTTAATTATTTTTAGATAATGAGAAGGAAAGATTATCAAGCATAGAAAAGATAAAACAACTAAGAGAACAAGTCAATGACCTCTTTAGCCGAAAATTTGGTAAGTTTTATTTCTTTTTAATTGAATACTTTATCTAGGAAACTGATCTTTCTGTGAAGGAGCTTTGATCAAGATTAGTGTGTATTTTTACTGAAGAGCTTATACATGGAAGAACTAATTACAATAGTAATGATAATAATAATAATAATAGCTATCTTTGATTTACTGAGTTTTACCATGGTCGAGCATTGTTTTTAGTGCTCAACACGTGACTAATAATTTAATACTCACAAAAACCTTTTTTGGTACATACCATGATAATCCCTATTTAATAGAGAACGAAACTGAGTCTGCTATACGACCCATTGCCAATTTCAAAATCAATAAAATTTTTCATACACCATAGTAACACTGTAAGAAATCAAAGCTGATCACCAAGTGTTGTCATTTGATGTGAATGATTTTAAAATCTTGACATTAAAGATAAAGCGTGGTTTGAGAAAAGCAAATGACAAAAGCAACTGGTTTTTTGCTGTTTTGTCTCATCACAGGTGAAGCCATTGGAGTAGATTTCCCTGTGAAAGTCCCCTACAGGAAAATCACATTCAACCCTGGCTGTGTGGTCATCGATGGCATGCCCCCAGGGGTGGTATTCAAAGCCCCTGGTTACCTAGAAATCAGTTCCATGAGAAGGATTTTGGATGCTGCAGAATTTATCAAATTCACAGTCATTAGGTAAGTGAGAGTTTCCCTCTTGGTCATGAGCATGATTCTGCAGATCATAACTTGCCTTGATAAGTGGATAAGCAGTGGCAGAGGGATTTTTTACCCCAGGAGGCGGGTGGTGGGTCCCTGCAGTCAGTTGCTGTGCCAAGTTGTCTCTCACACTCATTTTATCATATTCTACATCTGCAAGCTATGTGACCCTGTTCCTGTTTCTTGGTCATCATGAGTAGCCTCTCAGTTTTCTCTCCCATTGTGCCCAACATAAAGTTGACTCTCACAGAAGTTTGTCAAATGGAACTAAATGGACAAGAGAGGAAAATGAGTGTTGTTGTATTCACCAGTGTCTCTTTCTCTTCAGACCACTTCCAGGCCTTGAGCTTAGCAATGGTGAGTATTTGGGTGGTGAGAAAATCATTCCAGCACCCGCTGTTCAGTGTGAAGTGTTTTAGCAGACACTCACCACTGCGTCCTTGCTTCTTGAGCCTTAGAGCAAAGCATGCTGCTCTTTATATGCATTTTATTTTTCCTGCTTGTTACAAGGTCTTTTAATTATCTTTCTTGAGTTTTATTAGCCAGACATTTTTTCTCCTATCAGTTTGATGGAGCTTGCTCCACATCAGACTGTGTGTGACTTGTGACGTAGCACACTCTTATCCGAGAACCTTTAATGGTAGGGGCTCATATCATAATACTGAACTACTTCACCTCAGTTGGTAGATAGTGCCTGCCTGGCCACCCCAGCCCCACCCCTGGGGGCCCCCACCCCCAAACTCCCATAGTTCAGAACCAAAAGGGGTACCACCTGGCACAGCTTGGACTCCCAGAACTACCCTACCCCATCCCCAGTGCTGAGGGCAACATCTGTTCTGGTAGAGCAATGCCCCAGCCACTCTGCTGGTTAAATATTTTGAATGTTTTGGAGTCCTGAATGTCTTGAATGTCCCTGGAGTCCTTGCAAGCAAGTCAGTATTCTGTAGGGTGGGTAAGGCAGAAGATGTAGAGATGTTCTCAAGAGCTTGAGTCACTTAAGGAACCTCCTCATTTTTTTTTTTTTTTTTTTTTTTTTACATCTACAGCACCTGGTCTTCCTAGGTGATCTCCCATCCAAATACTAACCAGGCCCGACCCTGCTTAGCTTCTGAGATCAGACGGGATCGGGTGTGTTCAAGGTGGCATGGCAGTAGACAGGAACCTCCTCATTTAAAGTTTGGAAACTAAAGTATTCTTTTCAAATGCTCAGTTATTAGTCCTAAACTTATGTGGTGGCGAACTGGTTTTTCACATTTTTAATAGCTTTATTGAGGCATGATTTACATGCCAGAAAATTCACTTGTGTAGAATGTACACAATTCAGTGGTTTTTAGTAAATTTATGGAGTTGTGCAACTGTCACCACAATCTAATATTAGAATATTTCCATCACTCCCAAAAAGATTCCTCCTACCCATTTTCAGTCATTTCCTGTTCCCACCCCCAGCCCCAGGCAACCACTAAATTGACTTTCTGTCCTGCTTACATTTTCTTAAAGTGAATTATTATGTCTGTGTTCTCTCAAAGAAAAGCTTACCTGCATCATGGCCAGGTTCTTTAAACTTAAAACAAGTAAGTTTTTTGCGGTTCTGTGGCTATCACCAATGTCTTTTGTGACTCACAGCAAGTAAATCATATACCTGTGTTCATTTTCTTTTCTGATTTCGATATTTTCTTGAGAATCAAATGAAAAAAATATGTTAAAATGCAAATATATTTTTAAATCATTCCTGTTTAAACCGGATGTGGCAAACAGAGCCACTAAAGATGTCTTTTGTTTGGCTCACATACATTTTTAAAATGGGAAGTAGTAACCAACATTAAATAGCCAGGGACTTTTTCATGAAAATCGATTTCCAGGTTTTCTTCAGAAATCTGAAGATCTGGCCCCAGTGGACCCATGTTCCCTCTGGTAGCAGTTTGCTGGAGCTGAGTGTCAGCCGCCTCTCTCTACAGGAGCAGGTTACTCTCCAGCTAACCAGGCCCCCAGCCACTTTATCGCTCCTGTTTATCATTGTCCTTTTGCTGCTGCTTTTCGAATAGTAGAGTTAAGAGAAAAATGAAATATTTCTTGTCTCCATGTTTCTATCAAAAGTGGGAAAAAGAAAGATAGACCAAGAGGGCCGTGTATTTCAAGAAAAGTGGGAGAGAGCATATTTCTTCGTGGAAGTGCAGAATATTCCTACATGTTTAATATGCAAACAGAGCATGTCCGTGTCAAAAGAATACAACTTAAGACGCCATTATCAGACCAACCACAGTAAGCACTATGACCAGTACACTGAGAAGGTGCGTGACGAGAAGCTTCATGAGCTGAAAAAAGGACTCAGAAAGTATCTCTTAGGGTCATCAGAAATCGTGTGTCCTGAGCAAAAACAAGTGTTTTCAAATGAGAGTCCCAAGGAAAATGCTGCCATTCAGCCTGTAGAAGATGTGGCTGGGAACTTATGGGAGAAATTACGTGAAAAAATCAAATCATTTGTGGCATATTCTATTGCAATTGATGAGATCACAGATATAAATAATACCAGCCAGTTAGCCATATTCATCCGTGGTGTCGATGAGAATTTTGATGTATCAGAAGAACTTTTGGATACAGTGCCCATGACAGGTACAAAATCTGGAAATGAGATATTTTTGCGTGTCGAGAAGAGTCTTAAGAAGTTTAATATTGACTGGTCAAAATTAGTAAGCGTGGCCTCAACTGGCACCCCTGCCATGGTAGATGCGAACGATGGACTTGTTACAAAACTTAAGTCCAAGGTGGCAATGGTTTGCAAGGGCTCGGATCTGAAGTCCGTTTGCTGCATTATTCACCCAGAATCACTTTGCGCTCAAAAGTTAAAGATGGACCACGTCATGAATGTGGTAGTTAACTCTGTGAACTGGATATGCTCCCGTGGACTGAACCACAGCGAGTTCACAACTTTGCTTTACGAACTGGACAGCCAGTATGGCAGCCTTCTGTACTACACAGAGATCAAGTGGCTCAGTCGTGGGCTGGTGCTGAAGAGATTTTTTGAATCATTGGAAGAAATTGATTCCTTTATGTCATCCAGAGGAAAGCCCTTGCCTCAACTGAGCTCTCAAGACTGGATCAAAGACTTGGCCTTCCTGGTCGATATGACGATGCATTTGAACACTTTGAACATATCTCTTCAAGGGCATTCACAAATCATTACACAAATGTATGACTTGATTCGAGCGTTTCTGGCAAAACTGTGCCTTTGGGAAACTCATTTAGCAAGGAATAATCTGGCCCACTTTCCCACACTGAAATCGGTTTCCAGAAATGAAAGCGATGGCCTGAACTACATTCCCAAAATCGTGGAATTAAAGACTGAATTCCAGAAAAGGTTGTCCGATTTCAAACTCTATGAAAGTGAACTGACCGTGTTTAGCTCCCCTTTCTCCATGAAAATCGAAAGCGTGCATGAAGCATTGCAGATGGAGGTTATTGATCTGCAGTGTAACACAGTACTGAAAACCAAATACGACAAGGTGGGAATACCGGAATTCTATAAATACCTCTGGAGTAGCTACCCAAGATATAAAAACCACTGTGCAAAGATTCTCTCCATGTTTGGGAGTACCTACATTTGTGAACAGCTGTTTTCCATTATGAAACTGAGTAAAACGAAATACTGCTCCCAGTTAAAGGCCTCACAGTGGGACTCCGTACTCCACATCGCCACATGATGAAGAACACGCTCCCGGCAACACCCTTGGGATGTAAGACTAGAATCATCTAGGCCCAAGGGATTGTGAGATGGGAAAATGAATTATGAACTACTTCTGTTTTTTCAGTTTTTCCCACTATGACTTGGAAATGTAATTTCCAGTATCATACCTACTTGTATGCCATTTTATGCTTCCGTATAGTTCAGTAAAAATCAAGAAAGTTTTCTTGTATTTCTAGTAGTTGACTTCTTTTATGCCTGGCCTTTGTCACTCACTCACATACTCACCTGACCTCTGTAGGCACTGGGGCTGGCATCTCGAGGCTTAAATCAATCAACAGAGAACAGAGAGAGACAGAGGTGTGTATTCATTAAGGGCACATACACACACACATTTATCTTTCCCCCCCACCTTCACATGGTGTTTCTTGTGATCTAACATAATTCTAAGTAAGGAGTCAGTTGGAGACATTATCACAGGCAATAGTGCTCCTGTTATCAGCCTCTGCCTCCACATGAACCCAGAAATATAGGGCTTAAAATAGAAAACCCCAAAACAAATAACATTTGCCTCGAAAAGGCAAACAAAGTTAAGGTTTGGAGGTTGTCTTTTTCTTTTAACTTTATTTTGAAATTCAAATTTACAGGAGAATTGCAGCAATAAAAATCGTATGAAGAACACTGAATGTGCCTTTTAGACAGATTTTCATATTGTAACATTTTACCTCTATGTTTTATCATGTTTGCTTTCTCTCCCCCACCCTTTTCGTGTGCATGTGTGTGTACAACATTGCCTATAAGTGTATAAATGAATGTCTAAGTATCTATAATGTTTACATAAATATATGCGCAAAATTTTTTTCTGAACTATTTAAAGGAAAGTTACATACATCATTTACACCTAAATACTTTAGGGAGTATTTTCTAAGAATAGGGCTATTCTCTTGCATTACCATAATTTAGTTACCAACTCAGACATTGATGCAATACTCTTATCTAGTCTACCATTCATACTCCAGTTTTGTCAGTTGACCCAATAATGTCCTTTCTTTTAGAGCATTTTCCCCTTGCTGAGTTGTCATTTGAAAGCATATATGTGTGTATGTATATGTGTGTGTATGTATATATGCATGTATCTGTGTTCTCAGCGTCTATTTGCCACTGGAATTAGTGACCCAAAATTGTGAATACTTTCTAAGTTGGAGGAATTAATCTGACTAAGATGCAAAAAGGCTGAGGATACTGACCTGATGACCCATTCAGGAAGCAGTGAAGAAGAAGGCTTTTATAAAAGTAAAGGGAGATTGCAGGTGGGAGAGACCAACCTCCAGGTGGTTACCTGCACAAGGCCCCAGCCCCAGTTAAAGCCTGAATGCATGTCCTCAGACACAGGGGAAATACCCCAACTCCAGCCGTTCCTGTCATTGGGAGGTTGACTGCAGGTACAGCTGGGTCTCGTTAGCTCAGAGGCTCACTTCCTTGTGGAGGGATCCAGGATGAACTGGTTTACAATGGGGGTCAGAGGGACCAGCTCCCGGTGCACCTGAACAGATGTGTACCCAGAATATCAGAGGTGGGGTGCTGCATCAGTCAGACTTGCCCGGGACTCCCAGCTCTCTTGGATTTGGGATCTCACATAATCTTCAAACATCCCAGCGTGGCTGACAGGAAAAGATCTGTATCCTCATTTTACAGGCAACTGAGGCTCAGAGTGGTTGAGTGGCCTGCCCTAGGCCACACAGCCAGTAGAGGAATCTTCAGGATTCAATCCCAGGTCCATGTGACTCTAAAGTCCACATTCTTCCTTTTCTAAGTGGCCACTGTGCCTGATGTGGAAACCTACCAGGTGTCTGTTGTACAGCCTCAGCTCATAGTCTGTCATGTGTGTGGCTTTCTGGTGGTTGGCCCATTGGCGATAGGGAAGGGACAGCAGAGTTTGGCCTGGACTACCTTCTGTTGATGGGGGCATTAATAGGATGATTTGAACCAACTCCTAAGGCCCCTAGATTCTTTCTTTACCCTGCAATGTGTGTCGGGACCAGGGTGGCTTGACCAGCACTGTCACTCATGTGACTAAGCCAAGACTGGGGGAAATGACTGAATTAGTGGGGTGGTTTCAGTAGCCATGGTGATGCAGTGCTACAAATGGGAGCACTTACGAGTGCTGTGATCACAGAGATGGGGGCTGGATTTGGTGGGTCCCTGTAAGTTCCCAGGGCAGAGGGTGTACTGCATCTGCTCCAAAGTCCTGTCTTTCCATCCGGAGTGGGCAGAGGGAAAGAGCTGGTTACTCCTCCAGGACAGGACCCAGAAGTGGGGACTAGAGAGGGCTCTGGAAGCCAGGCCACATTACACTCCCCACTCTCAGCATCCCTCAGCCAGCGCACCACCCACCAGGACTGACGCACAGATCATGAGCTCTGTGGTGTCAGGATAATGGAGTGGGTTCAGAAGGGCTTTGGAATCAGGAAAAAAAAAAAAAAAAGCCTGGATCCACCTCCCAGCTCGGCCACCTACTTGCCCTATTACCTTAAACAAATCACCTACATTTTCTGAGTCTTGGTTTTCTCATTCATAAAATACCTACCTGACAAGAGTTGTTCTCAGAGCTAGAGACAATGTAAAGAGCCCAGCACTATGCCTAGACTCAAGAAAACTGGCTGCACAGACAGTGCAGGCCTAACTCAGACCCAGGTGCCTGCAGGGTACAACCACCCGTTCTTGTCTGCTTCTCTGTGCATGGCAGAGGCCCATCTGGAGTGCCCTACTGACCTCAGGAATACCCACTACCGGAGCCTCCACACACACCAGCACGCTGTCATGGGACCAGCACAAGATCACCTCCGGGGGATCAGAGATACAGAAAAACATAAGGAAAATGTTTGATCAGGACTTTATCTTTAAAAAAAAAAACTAAAAATTATGAAAATAAGTATTTTATCCTATGCCGTATTTAATTATTTAAGTTACAACTGCAACTGAACAAGCAAAGAGGTTGGGGTTGCCTGTGGTTAATTTTTTCACAGCTTCCTATGACAGTCCTTGATGCCAGACTTTAGCAAACAGATCTGCAAAAAGCAAAAAGTTAGGGGCCCAAGTGGTTTTCTCAAGGTCTCTCTGAATCGTTTGATGGCCAATTATTCTCTTGAGAAGCATCTGTCCCCTTGCAGATTTTCTCTCATCTCTAAGGAAACCAGCTTTGCCTAGCCAGAAGCAGCTGTCCATGCCACCCATGGCCTTTGTGACAAGCTGCATCTTTTGCAATATTCACAGCTCCAGTTTGCACCTTACTGTCTTTGCATTTTAGGAAAGACTCACCAGCAAAGCCTTTGAGGCCATGGGCTGGCAGTCATACTAGAGTAAGTAGTGAGGATCTGTTCATCATTGAATATTTGCTTTCTGGCACAGCCTCCTACACAAGGTCACGCACCGTGCTTACCCCCCTGACCATGCACTGTGTCCACCCTGTTCTGCTGTGGGGCCAGAGTTCAAACAGGCAGTTTCTGTCCAAATGGCCAGCGGGGGCCGGTAGTTCATCTTGCAACTGGCCTTGCGCAAATTTGATCTTGTGCAAATTTGACCAAGGACAGGGCAGTATGCAACCTGACCTCAGCCACTGCAACTTCTCCCCAGAAGAGCTCACAGCAATCAGTCCTAATTCTAGAAATACACCTAAGGGCGGGGCCCAGCACCCCCAGCGTCTCTGCAGAGCCTCTGTCCATTCCAAGCAACGTTTACTGAGTGTGGCCGAAAGCTAGGTGATGTAGAGGCGGGGGCTCTATACACATAGACAGGGATTCTGGCGGAGGGGGCGGAAGAGCCAAGGCGCCATCTGGGGGCGGTGTCCCGGATCAGACAGCTGACGCCAGCTTCCGCTTGGTGCTTTCGCTGCAGCGGTGCAGGATGAGGTCGGCGCTGGGCCGCGGGGGAACCGCCGGCTGCGGCTTCGGGCGCTCGGTCAGCGGCTGCTCCTCTACTAGCAGACAGCGCGGTCAAGTGAGAGGCCCCGCCCCCGGCCCCGTCTCTCATTACCCTCCGGACCCGCCCCTCCCCTAAGCCCGGGCGGACAACGCAGAGCTCTGCGGTCCGGAAGCGCCTGGCCCCGCCCCCAGGCCCCGCCCCGCCCCCTGGCTCCGTCGGACACTCACTCCGCGGGCTCCCTGCGTTCTGCGGCCCGAGCCGCGCTTGACGGCGGCGCTGTTGCAAATAGCGGACGCTGTTGCGCCGATAGGCGTCCTGGCTGAGGCGCTTCCGCGATCGCTGGTGGATGCTGTGCGCGTTGCGGATGGACGACCTGGGCCCAGCGGAGTGGGGGCATTGGTCATCGCCCCGGCGTCCGCGCGCTCACGTCCCTGCCCACGGGGACTCGTAGGGCCACCCCTGGGGTCCAACGGCTGGACCAAGGAAGTAGGGACGGGCAGAGGGAAGAGGGGAAGGGGAGGTCTGGCACGGCCAGAGGCGACTGCCCTTTGACGCGGACCCCTGCCGCGCCGCAGAGTCAAGGCCCATTTCCCACGCCCCTCGCCAGCCTTCAGGCGGCCTCCTCCTGGAAGCCCTCTGGACTGCCTCACGGACCATCCCCAAGGACTCAGGTCATCGGCGCCTTCTCCACCTTACACTTGCTTTCCAACGCCTCGGTGTCAGCCCCACGGTGCAAGGTCGGAGGAGGGGCATGTCCGGGCTCTTGACCCGGTGAAGGTGCCTCCTCCCTCTCCAGGCTCGGAGCTCTTGCCCTATCTCACCTGTTCTAACCCTGCCAATCCAGGACCGACCGAAGGAACGCAGCTACACCCTCCCCAGCCCCGCCCAGTGCCCCAGCTCCAGGGATTCGCTCACCTGCGGGGCGGCGCCCCTCGCTTCTTGATCTGGCATTGAGCCTGGGTTATGTCCTGCCCTGCCTTCTGTAGGTACATAGATGGAAAGTAGCCGGTGACATCTTCTTTCCTGCAACAGAGACAGAAGCCCCGGCAGTGGGGATATCAGGGTTCCCGCTAAACAATTGGGGTCAAGGCAGCTGGGATGTTGCAGACACCTGTACTGGCCAACACCAGACCCTGTCCTTCTGGGCCTCAGTTTCCTCATCTGTGCAACACAGGCCTTCCCAGCTGTGACATTGGAAGGGGGAGGAAATTTGCAGATCCAAATCTCCCCAGGGAGATTTGCTGTAAAATATCTGCAATACTATATTTGTTAGTATTTCTTTATATGGTGATCGCCTTGTGTGTCCTAAGAAACTTGCTTGCCCAACTCCACATCACCAACTTCTCCTAGGAAAAGCTTTTTTCCAAAAGCTTTTCAGTTTGGGTTTTTGTGCTTGGTAAAACCTGTGATCCATCATCCCAAATGTGTATGGTGTGAGGTAGGTGTCTAGCTCTGTTGTTGTTGTTGTTGTTGTTGTTGTTGTTGTTGTTGATGATGATGATGTTGTTCCAGCACCATTTGTTGAAAAGATTTTTTTCATTCTCACTATTACATTCGGGAGTGAAAAAAATGTTGACTAATACACACTTCACTCAGTAAAACTGATTCTTCTTGCCCAGTGGGAGCATCACAAGCAGATTCCCAGGGGTGCATGAAGGGGGTTAACTGAGTGTGGGTCTAATAGGTTGAGAAACCCTGTCTCAAAGCCTCCAAACCAGGGCCATGCTGAGGATGAGTGTTGTGGCCACAAGTTCACTGGGATCATGGACCGGCCCTGTGACCCAAGACTCTGAAAGCATGTGCAAGGACCTGGGGAGGCCCAGTGGCTCTAGGGAAATGGCTCTACAAGCCCCGGGGATTCTGCTTTCCCCAGAACTGGTGGGGAAGGGGAGATCAGTATTCCTGCATTCATTTGGAGGAATAACAAGGGAATTGCAATGAAAGATGTAAAAGGAAAAGGGATGACAAATCTGTTCTACCAGTTATCAAGCATAATGATTAATACAGCAATTTGTTGTGTTGCTGAAGAAGGAATAATAGATGGACCAGTCAGGGGAAGTGACCTCAAGTCACAAAGGAAAAATGTACCCACTCTGACAAGGACACTGGATCTGAGAGATAGGGTGGGATTATCATTCATCTGCTACCATAATGGAAGCTGAGCCCAAAGAGGGCCAGAGGCTTACCCAGTGTCACACAACCAAGTGGACATCAGCACTGAGCCCAAACAGCCCTGCCACAGGCCAGGGCTGACTCTCAGGGCAGGCATAGTGAAGGGAGGGTGTGCTCTCCTACCTGATGACCCACCAGCCGTCCAGGAGCTTATGAATGACCTCTATGGTTTCGCCCTGCTGCAGGGATACTTCATCGTCCATTACAGCAGCGTAGGCTCTGATGGTGACGTAGGGCTCTCCTGGTCCACGGCGGGGGAAGGGGCAAGGTATGAGGATCTGCCTAGCATGAGGTTCGCCACCTCTCCTGTCCTCTCTGGGCCTGGGGCTTCCTCCAGCTGGTCCTTTTTGGTCTCTTTCTGTAGGCTCCTTCCAGCAACTTGTGGGGCACCCTGGAGTTCTGCCCTCTACCCACTCGACTCAGGGCAATTTGCCCACTCTCAACCACCACCATTCACACCAGGGGCCAGGAACTCCCATGACTGCTGAGGCCTTGTCAGGCACCTAAGTAGAGGAGAAGTCGGATGGGAAGTATGGGGGTGGAGCACCCATCTACATGGCACCTTAGCCACTCGACTCCAGCCAACTGTTGGCATAGGGGGCTTCGGGCCCAGTGTACACACCTTTTCCAGTTTTTAAAGAGGAACCAAAAATCCATATAAAATTATGAAATCTCAATTTTAAATTATGGGTAACCTTATTTTTTTCAAACTCCACAAGAGCCCCATCCACGCCTTCTAATCTGTGAAAATGCCACCTCCTCCAGGCAGCCCTCCTTCCTGAGCCTCAGGTCTGCTCATTATTCAGCTTCCCACTGGACCTGGCCCCAGCCAACTGCCACCTCTATTCCACCTCCTGATTCCCTGCTTTGACCAAGAGCATTGCCTCCTACCAAAACCAAGCCAGACTGTGGGTCTTAACCCTGACTCCCCCTCTGCCCAGCCTTCGACATGTTTGACCCCAAAGTAGTCACTTGTGGCTTTTCAATATCCCCAGGCCCTTCCCGCTCCTTCCTCCCATACCCCTACTGCCATGGAGGTCAGAGGGCACCTGCATAGTTGGGTTCTGGGTCCTCTGCCTCGTCAGGACTGTCCAAAGGCTCCAAGTAGGATGCCGGGACCCAGCCACGCTTTGTCTTCATTTGGCAGAACCACCAACCTGTGTCAGGGGCATAGGGTGGTAAGTCAGGTCTGGCCTGGCAGCCTCCCTCAGCCATCAGGTGGTGAGGACACTCAGACACAGACCCACCAACATCCAACACTCGGATTCAGAAATATCACCTTCACCATACTCCACATCAAAGTCATACACACCCACACACACACAATCACAGAATTGCAGCTCGGAACCCACTTCACACATGTGATGAGGAATTCGCCCGCCCCACCTGAATGCGATCCCCAGAGGTGCACAGCGAGGTACACAATACGTGCAGACACCCACAGCCACAGGGTACACGCTCAGAAAGAGGGTGATCCACAATGTGGGGAGGACAGTCAAGGCCCAAATGGGCCAGGTGGGGAGGAGGCCCGAGGCTGCCTGAGAGGCAGAGCCTTGGTGGGGGCTGTGTCCATTAGCCCAGGCAACAGGGGAGGGCGGTTCAGGCAGGGCAGGAGGCTGACCACTCTCGCTCTTCTCCACGACGTCCACCACGTCACCCATGGCCAGAGCCATCTCAGAGCCTGAGCTCTTCTCATAGTCAGCGATGGCCCGGTAGGTTTGCAGGATGATGGGGCCTGTGATGTCTGGGCAGAGGGAGGGCAGAGTGAGTGGACACACTGCAGGGGTGGGCTGCCTCTTCCTGGCTCTCCCACAACTGGCACTGGCATCCCAACCCCACCCAGCTCCAGGCAAGTCACAGGTGGACACGCCTTGCAAGCTGGAAAGCAACAAAAACAAGTTAATCTTTGCAGGCCTTCATTTAGTGAGCACCTAGTGTGTCCCAGATGGTAGTCACACAATTTAAGCACATTCTCTTTTTCATTCGATGAGGTTAGCAAGCAGGCCTGCACATGAATCCCCCAGGGGTCATGCTAAAACAAGGTTCTGATTCCATTAGTGTGGTCTGAGAGTCTGCATTTCCAGTGAACCTCCTGGCAATGCTGCTGCTGCTGCTTATTATGGGCTGAATTGTATCTGTCCCTACCCCCCAGAATTCATACACTGAAGCCCTAACCCCCAGTACCTTAGAATCTGACTGTATTTGGAAACAGAGCCTTTAAGGAAGCAATTAAGGTTAAACAAGGTCATAAAGGTGGGGCCCTGATCCAATAGGACTGGTGTTCTTATAAGAAGAAGAAACACAAGGGATGTGTGTGCACAGAGGAAAGGCCACGTGAGGACACAGAGAGAAGGCCGCCATCTGCAAGTCAAGAGGAGAGACCTCAGCAGGAACCCACCCTGCTCACACCTTGATCTCAGACTTCCAGCCTCCAGAACTGTGAGAAATAAATGTCTTGTTTAAGTCCCCCAGTCTGTGATACTTTGTTATGGAAGCCCAAGCTGGCTAAGTAAGATACTGCTGGTCCCTGGACCACACTTTGAGTGGCCCAGAGTACTCGCCCGGGCATCCCACTGACTGGTGGAAAGCCTGCTCCACATTTAGTAGCTGTGTGACCTTTGGTGAGACTCTCAAATTAAATCAAGCCTCAATGTATCCAGCTGTAAAATGAGGATCATAGCACTACAGTACCTATTTCATATTGTAATAAAGATGATTACATGAGTTAATACACGGACAACATTTAAAATAATGTCTGGCACAGAGTAAGCGCTAGATAAATGTTAGGTAGTATTATTAACAATTATCATGCAATAAAGATTAAATACTGTCATGCCCCTATGGCACCCATGAAGGTCGCCTTTGCCCCTAAACCTGTTCATTCAGCCACAATATCCCCCAGGGTCTGTGCTGAGTTCTGCAGCCACGGAGGCAGGGGAAGCACCTTCCTTTCCAAGGAGCTCTCTGCTGTCCAGTGACCCTCAAAGATCTCAACTCTTTAGTGTGGCCACCAACACTCTTCTTGGCTGCTCTCACCTCCTGCCCTTTTCCCTGCACACCCCACACTCAGGTCCCTGATCATAACAACAGTCTCCTTAGGGTGACCTGCACTGGCTGCCCCTGGGCCTCTCACCTGCAACATTACTCTTGCCATCTTTAGGCACCAGGTATGTCTCTGGCTTTTTCACCCTGCAGGAGAGAACAGTCTGGGTTAGACACTCGGCTTCCCACAGGGGAATGGAACACTCCCGGTGGACCTACAGAAGAATTTCCCACAAGGAAAAGGAATGTGGAAATGAGGGCCAATACAGAGAGAAGGTAGTGACGGGACCGGCAAGGAAAGGGCATTGGGAAGGACAGGGCAGCTGCTTGGCCAGCCCAAGGAGGGACCTAAGCCTTCGGCAGACCCCAAGGAGAAGGTGCCAGCTGTTGAAGAGAGCAAGGGCCTCATTCCCCAGCCGGCTAGAGCAATGCGCTGGGTCTGGGAAAGGCTCCTGGCAGCTCCTGGGCTGGCTCCCTGGACCAGAGCCCATAGGAAGTGGGCTCTCTCACCAACGGGGCTGGTAGGAGCTGTCCTTCCCTGCACCAGGAGTGCATTCAGGGGCTAATAAGCACTGGCTGGAGCAATCCTGTCTGCCTATGGCCGTCCTGTCTTCTGGTCAGTGACCAGAGAGGGACAGAGGGAGGGACCTTCAGCCTGTTCCCCTGGAATCTCATTCAGCCTCTCAGATGCCTTCCACACAGGGCCCTGAGGACAGGAGACCCTAGGGCAGAGGCAAGCAGAGAATGAGGTGACAAAAGGGAGCCAGGGGCCTGAGACTTGCTCAGCAATTAACAGAGGCCACTGCCACATTCCTCTGGGCTCTCACTTCACCTTCTGTAATCACTCTCCACTGTGCCCAGGACTACATTTGGCCCTCGCCCCCATCACACGTAGAGAAACTGCTTTCAGAAGGTTTTCAAGCCTCTGGCCCAGAGTACCTCCCCCGGCTCCATGACACTCAAGGGGGTCCAGATGGAGACTTGGAAATGATGCTGGTTGGCTCCAGATAACATGGGCCAGAGTTGGAACCATGCCTCCTTCTCTTTCCAGCTGTGTGACTTTAGGCAAGTTGCTTCCCCGCCCGAGCTTCGGTCTCCTCATCTGTAACATGGGGAAAGTCCCGCCCGCCTCCAGGGTGGGGTTCACCACCTCATTTCGTCTCCCACCTGCCTGGGAACGGGACAAGGAGGCCACTCACTGGCTGTCCGTGGGGAGCTTGAGGTCGTCGGGGCGCACCTTGAAGAAGTCCAGGAGTTGTGGGCAGCGGGAGATCTTAACAGGCAGGCCCATGAGTGCGTTGTAGTATTCAGTGAGTGTGCCCTGGCGGCTCTCGGCTACCCGCTGCCCATCAAACCACCGTGGTGCTAACCAGACCAGAAGGGGCACCAAAGAAGCGGTGAGCACATTCTCAAGATCAAGTCTAAGCGGGAGTAGGGGGTGAAGGGGCAGTTTAGAGGGCAGGTGTGGGGAGCCAGGACAAGTAACCCGGCCCAGGTGACTGAGCCCCTCACCTGGCAGGTGGGGAATGATCCTGTTCTCTGGGTTGATGTCCCCAGCCTCAATAGGAAACATTTCCTTTAAGGTTTTCTGCACAGAAAAGAAGATATTAAGGAATATTTCTTATTACAACACTGTAAAAGCACAAAATGGAAATGACCTAAATACCCTTCTAGTCACTCGGGCAGAAAGTTCTGGTGGCATCCTTGATTCCTCTTTCTTTCCCGCCTCACATCCAAGCTACCAGCAAATCCTTTCGATTCTACTCCCAGTATCTACCCAGAGAATCTGACCCTTCTCACTACCCACACTGCTACCACCCTGGGCCGAGCTTCCACCAGGCCTGGATTTCACAACATCCCCTTCCACCCTTGTCTGTCCTCAGTCCAGCACCCAGATAGAGAAGGAAGCCAGTGGCACACTGATAGCTTTTATATAGACTACAGGAAATGCATGTTCAACACTACTGCATATTGCTCTTGGGCTGTGTGTGTGTGTGTGTGTGTGTGTGCGCGCGCGCGCGCGTGCACGCAGTCACCCAGGGTAGGAGCTGGGATGGGGTATGGGATAAAGAGAGCCTTCCACTTCTTTTATAATGCTTTATTTCCCTTATCTTAAAAAAGTCTTGTAGCAAACAGCCCAGTGACATCAGTTGTGATGCCAAGTGCTAGGGGTACAGGGCTGGTTATAGTCTTCTTCGCATTTAATGTATTTCACTTTCATTTCTCACATAAGAGGAACCCACACAGTCCAGGACTCCCTCTCCAGTTAGGAAGGGCCCTATGTGTAGAGTGGGTTCTTGGGAGACCCATCTGGCTTCTGTGGACCTCCATCCACTTTACCCTATCTCAGACCAGGAACCAGCAGCCAAGCTCTGCACACTATAACCCCACAAATGACCACCCTCAATTCCATCCAGCAGTCACTGGTGTGAGGATCCTATGGAGTTTAGAGCCTATGGGATTTGCTCATGTAAAACTTGGTAACAGCAGGCACCCATAAAGAAGAGGACCCGGTTTCTTGGATGTCATGATTGTCAACCCTCCTTCTGATCCACCAGCAATCCTCATCAGGCCAGAGACCCTGAGCAAAAGTCTAAGCTCCTGGGATGACAACCATGATGGTGACACTGGCCAGGTTGCCCGCTGCAGGGATAAAGCAAGCACATGCCTGAAGAGTGCCCCCTTGGGTTCATCCTGAATGGATACAGTTTCTGTGTAGGAAGATGAAAATATTTTACAGATGGATGATGGTGATCATCACACTACGCTGTGAATATACTTAATGCCACTGAGTTGAACACTTAAAATTGTTAAAATGGTAAATTTATGTTAGGTATATTTTACCACAATAAAAATACTTTAAGTAAAATGTTTTTAAAGTTAGAAACATGCCCCCTTAACTGTGGGCTGGTGGTGGGGAGCCTCTGGGTTCTTCAGCTCCCAGTCAGCACCTGGGGCAATCTCCTCCCCAAAAGGCAGAGCTGAGACTGGGTGTGGCGTCCCCTCCCTGAACCCTTCCCACTGAGCACTCACGTGGAACTCATAGATCTCGGTGAACCGCCGGTAGACCACCTTCTCAGACAGGTCCTGCCACTTCACTAGGAACATGTACACCTGGGGGGCAGCCAGGGTGAGAGGACCTCGTTCAGCTTCCAACAGGGCCTTGCCATGCACTGGGCAGCACCCCACCCCCGGTGGAAGTCTAGAGGACTGGAAGTTGGGGGAGAGTGCTTTTGGGGGCAACCTGGGCCATAGGAAGGGCGCCAACTTCATGGACCCCAGAGCTGTCACTCTCCAGCTTCAGGACCCAGGGCAAGATAATCGGCTTCTCTCTTACTAACTCTAATTCCTCATCTGTCAATTGGAGATAAAAGTAGGACCTCACGCTAGGGCTAGTATGAGTTTCAGGACATAAGATATAGAAAGAGCCGAACTCAAACAATACAAGAACTCAATAAGGTATTGTATGGTTCCATTTACATTAAATGTCCAGAATAGACAAGTCTGTAGTGACAGAAAGTAGATTAGTGGTTGCCAGGAACAGTGGGGTGTAGAGGGGGGTGGGAAATGAGAAATAACTGCAGTGGGTACAGGGTTTCCTTTGGGGTGATGAAAATCTACTAAAATTGATTGTGGTGATGATTGCACAACTCTGAGAATATACTAAAAACCACTGACTTGTACACCTACGCAGGTGAACTATATTATATGGGAATTATATCTCAATAAAGCCATTATTTTAAAAAATCAGTAAAGAAAAATAAACCTACGAAATAGCTAGAATACTACTCAGCCACAAAAAGAAACAAATTGCTGATGTATGCAACAACCTGGATTAATCTCAAAAGCATTAGTGAAAAAAGTCAAACATCTCTCACACCTGTTAGAAAAGCTATAATCAACAGAACAAATAATAACAAATGTTGGAGAGGATGTGGAGAAAAAGGGACCTTCACACACTGCTGGTGGGACTGCAAATTGGTATAGCCACTACGGAAAACAGTAAGGAGGGTCCTCAAAAAACTAAGAAGTGATCTATCATATGATCCAGCAATTATATTTAATGCAAAGACTTGAAAACTCATATCCGAAAAGATATTTGCACACCAATGTTCATAGCAGCATTATTCACAGTAGTCAGGACATGGAAGCAACCAAAGTGTCCTACAATAGATGACTGGATAAAGAAACTGTGGTACATATATACAATGGAATATTACTCAGCCATAAGAAGAGATGAAATACTGCCATTTGTGGCAACATGGATGGATCTCGAGTTAATCATGCTAAGCGAAAACCCAGACAGGAAAAGTTGAAAATCACATGATATCACTTATATGTGGGATATAAACCTAAAAGCAACAAATGAACAGGACAAACAAACAGAGACTCATGGACATGGACTGTAGACTAGTGGATACCAGAGGGTAAGAGGGAGAAGAGTGGGGGGAGGTAGACGGTGTAAAGAGGGTCAAATATGTGGTGAGAGAAAGAAATCTAACTATGGAAGGTGTACACACACTGTAAATATATATATATGCCTTACTGTTAAAGTGTACAGCTGAAACTTATTGGATTTCATTAACCAATGTCACCATAAATTAATTAATCGATTAATTAATTAATTAATTAATTTTAATTAATTTAAGAAAAAGGAAGAAAAAAGTCAAACACCAAAGGCCACACAGTGTATGAGTCTATATCCAGGACTTTCCACAGCAAGTGCAACTAATTTAAGACAGAAAAACATCAGAACAGTGGTTATCTCTGGAGGACAAGAAAGGAATGACTGGGGCATGAGGGAATGTTCTGGAGTGATGGTAACATTCTCTGTCTTGATGAGGGTTTGGGTTACATAGGGACATGCACCATCATAAACTCAGTAAATATATCTCTAAGATTGATGGATTTTATTTTATGTTAGTTTTATATCAAAACCCAAAAAAAAAACTATAAACAATACTAAACTCTAGTGATACGTATGCCGAAGTATTTAAGGCAAAGAATACTGATTTTTGCCCTTTGCTTTAAAATGCACTGAAAATAAGACAGATGATGGATGGGTGGATAGATAAGTGATTAAGCAAATATAAGAAAATGTAAATGGTATTGCCTAGGTAGTGGGTGTATGAGTGGCTGGTTTGGGGTGGGGGTTATTTTTGTTTTGTTTGTGAAATAATTTCCACTTAGCTGTAACTGTGTTTGAAAATTTTCAGAATAAAATCTTGGGGGAATAAAAAGAATAGCTACCAAAGAATACAAGGTTTCTTTGGTGATGATAAAAATGTTCTAAAAACTAGATTATGGTGATAGTTGGACAACTTGGTAAATATACCAAAAAAAATCCTCTTTCACTTTAAATGGCTGACCTATTTGGTGTATAAATTATGTCAATAAAGCCGTTTAAGAGGAAGACGAGTATGATGAACTTCAGGCAGCTTTCAGGATAAACTACAAGTGACTCTAATGTTCACGATTAGATATGAGCATTCTAATTCAGATCTCAGACAAGGGGACTCAACAAACTTCTCTGTAAAGAGCCACATAGTAAATACTTCAGGCTCTGCAGGCTCTCCAGTCTCTGTCCTAACAACTCGACTCTGTCATTTATGCACGAAAACAACCATACAGAGATGTAAATAAATAAGCCTGGGGGCAAAATAATAGCTAAAAAGGAAGAGGTATGTGAGAGACTATCCCTGTCATATATTAAAACAGACTATAAAACCTTTATAATTAAAACAGTGTGCTTCACACCAGTTAGGAGAGCTGCTATTTAAAAATATGGAAAACAGGAAGAAAAAAACAAGTGCTGGCAAGGATATGGAGAAATTGGAACCCTTGTGCTTTGCTGTTAGATATGTAAAATGGGGCGGTGCTGTGAAAAACAGCATGGCAGTTCTTCAAAAAAATTAAACATATACCATATAATCCAGCAATTCCATTTCTGGTTATATATCCAAAAGATTTGAAAGTAGGGTCTTGAAGAGATATTTGTACACCCACGTTCATAGCAACATTATTCACAATAGATAAAAGGTGGAAGCAACCCAAGTGTCCTTTGACAGATGAGTAAATAAACAAAATATGGTACATACATACAATAGGATACATTCAGCCTTCAAAAGGAAGGAAATTCTGATAGACACTACAACATGGATTAACCTTGAAAACATTATGCTAAGTGAAATAAGGGAGACACACACACACAAACAAACATGATATGATTCCATAAATATGAGATAACCCAAACAGCCAAATTCATAGAGACAGAAAGTGGAATGGTGGGTGCCAGGGACTGGGGTGGAGGGATAGGAAGTTAGTTAGTGTTTAATGGGTACAGAGTTTCAGTCTGTGATGAGTGAAAAAGTTCTAGAGATGGATGGTGGCGATGGTTGCACAACAATGTGAATATACTTAATTCCACCAAACTTACACTTAAAAATGGTTGATAAATTTTATTATGTATATTTTATCACAATAACTTTAAAAAACAGCAGCATCATACTATAAAGGAAAAAACCGTGGTACAAAATAGAAAATCTAGAAATAGATCAAGTATTTACGTAAATTTAGGATATGATAAAAATGGCATTTCAAATCACAGAAGTAAAGGTGGATTGTTTAAAAATTGGTGTTGGGACAACTAACTAGCCTTTTAGGAAAAGGTAAAATTGGATTAGTTTCTCACACCACACAGCACAATAAACTCCAAATGAATCAGAGATCTAAATGAAAAAATTGAAACCATATAAGTGCAAGTGAAACTGGTCCTCACACTGAAATCCAGGTGGCCCCCGAGGGACCTAACACTGAAACCAGACCATAATAGTTTTATTTCCTCTTTTTTAGCGATTTTCAGTAGTTAACACCAGGCTTCTTCATAGTACTCCAGAGACCAGCAGACCTAGACACATCAAACTAGTCCCAGAGGCTTGAGCAGGTACAGTTAGCAGCCAAATGACCCTAAGCTGACGTCAAGAGCATAATGGATCCAAAGTTCTTGGAACTCAAGTAACAGAGGTGCCGCTGTTTGCCATCGGAACCCTTTAAGAAGCGAGAGTTCCATCGGTAAGGAAGAACCCTTATTGATTAAACATGAACACATATAGGACTACTGACCAGTCAAAATCTGCCAGATTGAAATTACTTTGTTCTGTCCTGCTCTCTTTCACATTGCTGACCTTCGATGGCTTAGTTCCAAGACGATCTAGAATTAATTAATTAATATGCATAGCCCCTCCTCACCTTGCTCTTTAAATTTGCTTCAGATTTTTATTTGGGGAGACAAATTTGGGGTTTCTCCCTCTCTCCTCATCCAGCTGCCTCAGGAACAAAACCTACTTTTCTCTGCGATAAACCTGTCGCTCCAGAATAAAGCCCCTCTGTATGTGACTGACAAAGGACCCACCAACTTTGGTTGGTAACACAAGAAGGAAACATGGATATATGGGAAGATGTTCTATCTGACTCAAAACCTGAACGCAAGAAAGAAAAGATGCCTGTTTCAAATACATCAAAAATTTTCCAAACTTTTGCATATAAAACCATAAGTAAAGCCAAAGTACAAACAATAAACAGAAAATAGTTTCAATACAATACATAAATGATTAATGTTCCTAATATAAAATTTTTTTTTTTAATTTGAAGGAAAGAAGACAAAAACTCTGATAGAAAAATGAGCAAAAGGCATCGGATGTTTCATGGCACACACATGTATATATGTAACCCTTAAACATGTAAAGAGATGTTCAACTTTACTCATAATAATATAAATGCAGGATGATTAGGTGATTGCAGATTAGTAAAAAACTATCTAAGTGGTTGTTTGGAGAAACCATGGCATAATCACACAATGGAAAATTATAAAGATGCAAAAAAATTAGAGACTCAATGAATTAATTTGGAGAGAACTCTCGGATATTATAGGAAAATGAAAAAAAGTACATATACTATGTCTCCTTGTTTGTTATCTGTGTGTAGTTAGGACAGAATAATAAGAAAATATTCACATATGTATGCACTTAATTTTGCGAAGAGAAATACAGACAACATGAACCAGAATGAGTCTTTGAGTATATTTTTATGAAGTTTTGATATCTGATCACATGTGAATATTTTACATATTTAAAAATAAAATCCACAAGGAGGAGCTTTCTGGTCCAAGATGGTGGTGTAGGAAGACACTGAACTCACCTTCTCCCACGAACACAACAAATTTACACCTACAGACAGAGCAGTTCCCCCTGAAGAAGAACCGAGGGCTGACTGAACAGCTTTTGCACAACAAACAAGAGTGACCACACAGAAGAAACTGGTAGGAAATTTAGAGAGATGGCGCTGAGGGCACCCCACCCCACCCCCCCTCCTTGCAGGCAGGAGGGTCCCGGAAGGGCCCAAGTAGACATGTCTGCCCTGGGGCACAGCAGAAAAAAACTGGTTTAAAGCAGGGATCCTCAAGTATTGGTCTGGGCCTGTTAGGAACCAGGCAGCACAGCAGGAGGTGAGCGACACATGAGCAAGCGAAGCTTCATCTGTATTTGCATCCGCTCCCCATCGCTGCCTCAGCTCTATCTCAGATCATCAGGCATTAGATTCTCATAGGAGCACCACCAGTCCCTGATGCCAAAATGGTTGGGGACTGCTGGTTTAAAAAGATACCTATGCTATACAGGAGGGAAATTCATTTACTAACCCTAGAGTATCTGCCAAGCTGGAGGGGAGCTGCGGGAACTCTCCCCAGAGTTGCAGGCATCAGACTAGCACCATTTGTGGCCTTCTCCCTCCCCCTTGATGACAAAGGGAAGAGCTTGATCCAAGAACTCATCATAGGCCAAAGCCATCCCAGTGAGCACCCCCCCCACCCCCGACCCAAAGCAGCTCCACTGCTTGCCCCAGGACTTCCTTCAGCTTCGCACATGCCCTAGCTACAGTTCCCACCTAGGTGTGGCTTGTCCCCAGGACTTCCTGCAGACCACATAGGCTTCAGCTCCAGGCCCTGGTTCAGCTTGCCCCTGGGACTACCTGAAGCCTGAGCCTGCTCCAACTGGCCTGTTACAGCTCCAATTGGCCTGCCAAGGCAGTCCCAGCACAGCTTGCCCCTAGGGACTTCCCCTGGCCTGTGACCATTCCAGCTACAGCTCCAGGCCCCAATAAAGCTTGATCCTGGAACTCCCTTCATCCCACAAATACTCCAGCTCTAGCTGGCCTGCCAAAGACAGCATTTGCATTCTACAAAGGGGTAGCTGCTACACAAGGCCACTCCTTCAAGACTGGGAGAGGTTGCTCTTTCACCTAATTCATAGAAAGAAACAGAGAAACAGCCAAAACGAGCAAACAGAAAAATACGTCTCAAACAAAAGATCAGGACAAAACCCCAGAAAAGAAACCTAAATGAAATAGAGACAAGCAATCTATAAAATAAAGAGTTCAAAACACTGGTTCTAAAGATGCTCAATGAATTAGAGAGGAGAATAGATGAACTCAGTGAGATAACAAAGAGATAGAAACCATGAAAATGAACCAGTCAGGAATGAAGAATACAATAACTGAAATGAATACATTAGAGCTTGAAGGAGCTCCCACTGGCCAAATCTGGGACAATCTGAGCATCAAAATAAGTAATGATAGTAATGGATTATATAACCCATTGAATGAATCAAAATCCATACTGACAGAAGTAAATAAATAAATAGAGAGGAGAAAAGACCCTTACAATAAAATATTAACTAAAAATGCAGAAGGAATGACAGGGTTTAAAAATCACTATTTGGCAATCATTACAGTAATTTGATTCAGGCAAGAGCCATCAATGTACTATAAAAACAGAATGCTCGCATAGCTTCAAATAATCTCCCCACCAGTTAGTTGTTAATTTCAAAGGGGAAAATAGTAACTTTACAGTAGGGAAACTTGGAAGACATGTCCAGGACATGACGATCAACTTAGCATCACCAACATGAGAACAAGTTGCAACTGTCTGCCACCTGATAGGATCAATGAGAAGAACACAGCTCACTTCTGGTGTATTCCTGTCACCTATGCATAACCTGCATCTAACTAAGTATCAGATGAACTCAAATCAAAGGACCTTCTACAAAACAACTGGCCCCATCTCTTCAAAATGTCAAATTTGAGAAGGACACAGAAAGGCTCATTAAGACTGATCCAGATGAAAGAAGGCTGAAGAGACATGACAACTGAAATGTAGCAGGTGATCTTGGATTGGATCCTGGACCTAAAAATTCTTACTACAGAGGACAAATAGGACAATGAGTGAAATCTGAATAAAGTCTGTGGGCTGGATAACAGTGTCGTAACAATGTTAATTTCCTGATTTTGACACATTTGCACTGTGGTTATGTAAGAGAATGTCTTTGATTTTAAGTATTTGGAGGTTAAGAAACATAATGTCTCCAACTTACTCTGAAGTGTTTCAGAAAATTTATATGCAGAGAAGGAAGGAAATGGGGAGGGAGAAAGAGAAAGAGGGAAGGAGGGAGGGAAGGAGAGGGAGGGAGAGAGGGATGGAAGAAGGGAGGGAGAGAGGGAGGGAGAGAAAGAGAAAGAGAAAGAGAAAGAGAATATATCTGGATCTTCCCTGGACTTCTTCTGAGCTTGGGGAACCTATAGTGGGGTGGTCATGTCTGGGCGGACACTTCCCCACCCCAGGGGCAAGAGTGGGGAGTGGGGATATTTTTCCCTCCTTCTCCTATGGTGGTGTCACTCTACTGGCAGAAATACGACTCTGAGGAAACCAATTCCACAGGCAGCTGGGAGGACAGAAAGCCAGCCACCAGCCCTCCAGATCAGTCCCTAAGAATGGGGATGGTCAGGCAGGGCTGCCCATAGGAACACACCGTGGATGTGAGCGCTGGCTGACTGCTGGGAAGGGCACAAAGGACTCCTGGCTGGGGCAAGGGAGCGGCGTGTTTTTAAGGGGCCCATGTCCACTGAGGGCCCAGATCGGCAGACTGAGGCCCAGAGACCGGGAGCCATTTGCCCACAATCCCCACTACTCACATAGTGCTGGCTGGGGACAAAGCGCTTCTCGAAGCCCAGGAGGGCGATGTGGCGGATGAAGGTATCTCCCATGGCGATGCTGGTGCTGCCTGTGGCCTCACTACTCTGTGTGCTCCCAGCTGGGCCTTAAATGGGCTAGAAAGAGGAAGTCGCTGCTGTCGCAGCTGGGCTAGGCGCAGGAGGGAGCTGGAGCGGGGCGCAGAAAGGGCTTCCTTCTTTCAGTTTATGGGACTCCCCAGGCGCCCATGGTGGCAACGTGGCTGGCCACACGCACGCATGTGTGCGAGGACATGCTTGTCTTTGTCCTCCCTGTGGCCTGCAAGGCCCCACGGGTTGGAGGGTGCCCATCTGCTGCCCAACTCCTCCTGGCTCCCTCTGCCCCCAGCCCACCACCACTGGCCTCTCTGCTGCTCCTGGAACACAAAACTGCCCCCACCTCAGCGCCTTCCCTGTCGGGCTCCATCGGGACCACCTTCTCCAGATCTGTAACTCCCTCCCTCACTTTCTCCAGGTTTCTACTCAAATGGCACCTCCTCCGAGAGACTTTCCATGATAACTACATATAAAATATCAAAACTTCATGTTTCCGCCATGCTTCTTTTCTGTCTTTATTCAAAGCACTTATCACAACTGGCATATTACCTATTGTATTTTATTTTTACAATGTCTCTCCTTACTACAGTGTGAGCCCCATTAGAGCAAGGACTTGGCCTACATTGGCACCCAGTGGGCCCTCCACAAATATTTGCATAGTAACTGCATCTTTCACTGAGTGAATGAATACCTCCACGGGAGTGTGTGCAAGCCTTAGGTGTATCTCTAGTGTGTGAGCCCGGCTGAGTGCCAGTGGCAGCTGGAACAGACATTCTGACCTTAATTTAAATTTTGCTCAAAGAATGGACACTCAGAGCTCACTCAATTTCCTCCTGAGTGAAATGGGATTACCATCTCTGCCCAGAAAGGGATTTGGTAGGAAGAGGTGAGGAGGGGAGCAGCATGCCTGAAGAGAGGTTGGGGCCTCTCTCACTAAAGCCTGGGGCTCTAGAGTCAGGTAGATGTGGTCTGGGAGGCTCAGAGGTTATAGAACTGGTCCAAGGTCACATAGCAAGTGGCTCAAATCCAGACAGTTTTGACTGCAGGCTCAGGTGGGCAGGACTAGTTAGTGGCCCAGATTGGCAGATTGCAAGGTTGAGAGACATGGCAAAGGCAGTTGGCACTGAAAGCACTCAGAGTCATGGTCCCCTTGGACTATTGTGGGCAAGGACTGACACCGGCTCAGAAAGATTTGTGCGGCAGGTCCCCTCCGGTCACTGCTGCCCTCCTTCCCCACCCTGAAAGTCACCAGCCTTGGGTATGACCAGCCTTGCAAGTTCTTTCTCTGGTCATTTTCATTTACATACCTAGGATTTTCCTACACAGAAGGACACACGACTCAGCAGTGAAAAGGAAATCCCACACACATGGATGAAACTTCCAGACACAATGTGGTGGGAGAGAGAAGGCAGGTGCAAAGCACACTTACATAAGACGTATACCAAGCTCAAAACTGCCCAGACCAGTCTATGGTGTTGGAAGCCAGATGACCTGGGTCGGGGACGGGGTTTCAGTAGTGTCTAGAGGGGAGCAGGAGGTGGCAGGTGATAGACCTTTTCTTGATAACATTTGTTCCACAAGTGTGCTCACTTTCTGAAAATTAACATAGCCCAGCAGGCTTGTGGATGGCTCTATTCCGTATGTTTTACTTTAATAAAAAGTTCAAAACAAAGAATGGATTGAGTGGGGTCATATAATGAATGACTGTCCTCACTTAACTTCATGTCAGGAGGGTAGCCCCTGGCAGCACAGGGCACTTGGCTTACTGCTGAGCAGCTGTCTTAATTATTCGGTTAATGTCCCCTCCATGATGGACACTCAGTTTGTCTCTGGTCTTCTCTGTCCCACGATGTTGCCTTGAGGTCCCTGCACAGACGCCAGACTCACAGCATTGCTCACTTGGGCATGGTGAGGGGAAGGGTAGAGGAAGTCAGCCAGCAGGGCTTGCTGCAAGCAGGACCTCCTCATGGGTGCAGGGTCTATGACCCTCAGCACTTCCTCCCCTTCCTCCCAGTGGTCTTTCCGGTCTTTCCACTCTTGCTTAACTGCCTGGCCAGGCTGCCCTGTCCTATGCACTCTAGCCACAGCAGCCCCAGGCCATCAGCTGCTACCTTTCCACTTCCCTCCTGTGGCCTCCCCATGGCTTGCCTTGCTCCTCACATGGCACTCAGCAGAGAAGACATGCCCAAAGCATGAAGTGACAGGAATTCATGTTTTACCTTAGTGACCTCCGTCAGCGGGCTCATAGTCTTGTCAGAATGATAGGATTTACTTTAATGCACAGATGAAACAAGTGAGTGTTCAAATGATTAAAAAGAACGAAAATGAAGAAGGTAATGAATAAATATAAGATTGGGGGGCACAAAATACAAACTTTAAACTTTTAAAACTTTTAAATTGTGAAATAATAGAAAATTGCAAGAAAATGTACAATTTAACTAATCATTATAAACTTTTGCTTATAATAAAGCAGATATCTAGTTATATATCATCTGGTATGAGATCAACACTGAGCCCCCAGAATCCCTCCGCTTTCCCACTGAGTGCTAGAGGAGGCCCTACCCTTGGTCAGGAGTGCTATCTATAACCACATCTTATCCTCACAACAGAGGCTCTCAGGTAGGTACAATTTCCCCACTTTGCACATGGGGAAACTGAGGCATAGAGAAGTAAATAGGTTGTCACAACTGGTAAGCATAGAGCTGGAACTTGAACACAGGGAGTCAGCAATAAGGCAGGGCTTCCCTGCCTTATTCTTGAATATGTGAATGAACGATGATTGAGGGGTTCATAAGGGAGGAGCCAGCCTGCATGAACACCCTAAAAGAAGGACATGTTCACATCAGGCCGGAGTGGAGGGGAGGCAGGGCTTCCCAGCCTGGCCTCAAGAATCTTCACTTTTTGCCATTTTCTCCAGCCTCAGGCCTTACCCAGTTTGGCTGGGCTAGTCAATTCCTCAACCAGGAAATCCTCAAGGCTGGACCATGGAGACAGGCTGTGTGGAGGGGGGTTTGGCATCAGAGCCTAAAGGCCAAGTATTGCCCTCTGTGACCTCTGTCAGGTCACAGAAGAGGGTCTTTAGGGCTTCTCAGGATTGGAATAAATCAGCCCTCACTCTGCAACAGTTCTTCCCCAAGTCTAACTTAAAGCCCTCCTGCCACTTCTCAAGCAAACACAGCTTGGATTCCCATACCAGGCCCTGTGATGAAAGCCTCCTGGGACAACCCACAGGACCAGTTCTTACCTGGAGCCTAGAGTAAATATGGTCCCTGAGTCACTGCTGACTGGTAGCCAGAGGAGCCACTTGGTGGTGACACTGGCTGTGTGGGGCTGAGGCTCTAACAGCAAGCAGGGTCTCTGTGTAGAAATGTAGGCCACTCACAATCTGTTTCCCAATGGACACTGAGTCTTTCTTTCTCAGCAAAATCAGACCAGGAATGGGCTATGGCTTGGTCAGGGATGGACCTTGAAGTCTCATCAGAAGGGAACCAGGTGCCTACACTCGAGATACAGGCTCAGGACACACCCTCGTCACACCCCTGGGATCCACGCACTGTGGGAATTCCTTCATCCCTTGGCCCAGGGACATGGGAGTACATGCATGCACTGGCCACTGGCTATGGGCATGGTGGCCCTATACTCATGAACCTGCTTGGAACCGTGACTCCACTAGTTGTGTGCTTCTTGGCAAGTTAACTCAAGCATGAAACCTGTTTTTTCACCTGTAAAATGGCACTAACAAGTGTTTCTATTTCTGGGGTCACTGCATCCCACAAGAACAGGCATTCCAGATTGCTGAGACCACCTGCACAAGGCTCGGGACCCCACACGGTAGGCTTGTGTTCTCTGTGAGAACTGTAGGTGAAGAGGTACGTGGAAGTGTGGGGTGCACTTGTCTGCAGCGGGGAGAGCTTAGCCTTTGCTCTGCCTGGGCATGGAGCAGAGGGAAGGCCCTAAAGGGGGTAAGATGGAGGTTTTCCCAGACCAGGTTGGGCTGAAGACAGCAAGATCATAAACAGGAGCCTGGGAGTCCTGGGGGCGGGGCAGGGCGGGGCAGGGCAGGGCTGTGTGTCTCACTGCGCTGCAGCATCTGGCAGAGCTCCTGACACTAACTGGGCCCTCGGCAAACATCTAATGAATGGTGACTACAAGCCAGTCTGCTCCAAAGCCAAGGTCACCAGGGAGGCCCCAGGGCCTGGCCTGCGTCTGTTCCACCTCCGCTCTTCCTTGCTGAGTGGGTCCAGATGTGTCTTGTGGTTATTTGAATATCAACCAACCACCAAGGCTAAATCCAGCAGCAAGCTGCAACCACAAGTAGCTTTGTGATGTTTGAACTTGAAACTAATTCCAGTAATGAGTAAACCATGTCTCTGGATCCAGTCACCAGGGCTGCGAGATCATTTCTGTACCCCTCAGCCCTGAGACAGAGTGCAGGAAAGTCACCTGGCAGTTTGATGAAGTCAGGCTGGGACTTGCCAATGGCTCAGTACCTTTGCCAATTCTAAAGGGATACAGGAGAGCAGACACACATGTCTGGACTGACGGGGCAGGTCTCTTGCGGACAGTTGGCTTACAAATGTGTGAAGTGGCTGGTTATTCCATCTTGCAAGAACCAGGCTAAAAATGCTACCTGCGAGACTGAAGCTCATCTCTTGAAGGCCAACAAAGCCAACACCTGCTATGGCTTTATGACCGTACAGCATACACCTGCTCTAACCATGCCCTTTTGGAAACCTGCACTTGCTTTTATCAAGGATTCTCCCTAGATCGAGGCTGTTCATCATATGGGGTAGGACATTTTTAGTCTAAATTGCAGAGGATGAATAGACCTTTTCACAATCTAGGAGGTGGGCGTTCTGTTCCTCTGCTGCCTCTGGGTGGGTCTACCCGTTTTTAACTGAAATGAGTGGAACACTCATCAGATCCTCCAGGTACTACCAAGGGCATGGTTTTGATAAGTCATTATGCTTTATAGAATTTGAAGCACTGCAGGGTTCAGACGAGCAGCCTTGAGACCACTCATGATGTTGATACTACAAAATTCCCATCAACCATCTACTCTTGCCTCTTGAGAAAGAAATCCGGAGGAAACACCTTTACAAATGGGTATTGTATCATAGCTTACTTTCAATGGTAACTTTCTGACACTTCCTCAAAATAAAACCACAGGTATGTGTGGTTGGGGTTGAGACAGGGCAGGAGGGGGGAGGCAAGACACGAGGCGTTATTGCTGAGGGAAACCATGAGTGAATCAACCCTCCTTTGCTGTTTTCAAGAGTTCTAGGGCTGAGGAAGCCCCTCTGGAGCAGCCAGGCAAGGCTAGGTCCACTCAACTGTTTTCAGTAACAGGCCACCAGGTTCCTAGACACTCGATTTCTACCATCAGCTGCAATCTGCTTCAAATCTATTCTTTGAACAAAGGTTTACAGCCATGAGGTGAAGTGCAGAAAGCTAATTATGTCTTGTCACATACTGGAGTAAAACAGAATCCAAACTGCAGAGGCTGGGCAAAGCAACTCCTGTAGAGGTCAAAACAGAAGGAAAAAAATTGTGCTCGACCCACTGGAATGAACATAGGTCTGAGCAGCACAGGGAAGAGCTGACACACTAAAGTGGCCCATAGGTCACATAAAATTCCTAAAATCTCGCCTCCTTCCTTCTGGGGAAACCAAGGCATCCCTGGGAGAACTCGTCTCCCAAACACATACCAGTGAAGAAATGGGGCTTCCACTGAGGAAGACGAGTACTGGGCAGTGTGTTTCCGGGCAAGCTCCCTGGTGTTAATAACCATCTGCCCACCAGTGGTTAGGCCATGTGCAACTCCCCTGAATTTTAGACCAGTGTTAAGTAGAAACTGGAAAGATCTGGTCAATCTTCCTTCCCTTTTGGTCCCTGCGGGGGAAAGTAAGAAGAGAGAGGGGCTAACTTACTCCAAAAGGGAACTAGAGCTGCCTGCTATAGTGTGGGAAGACTGAGTGTTACAGACCTGGGCTGAAGTGAGAGCTCTGTCTCGAGAGGAGTGGGGAGAGGGGGGAAGAGAAGGGGTAAGAGAGGGGAAAGGAGACTGAGGTAACTACTTGACTGTCTTTACTTCTTCATTTCTGAAGTTTCAAAGCAACCTTGGCAACACCACCTGTGAGCACAGTAAATATACCTAACCTCACTTCACATATCATAGGTGGTTTAAACCAATGGGGGAAAAAAAAATCAAGGTCCCTTATGGTGTGCCTGCTGCTGGAAAGGGCAAGCTTCTGTGCATTGAGTATGAGTCTAGACAGGATGGGCAAAGGACAGAAGCATGCCTCAGCCCCACCCGCAGGGGCTGCACTCTAGCCTAAGGGCACAGGCTGCTCCAGGGACGTAGCTTTGCTTTCCCCACCCCCACCGTGGAAGGTCCAAAGCTTGAGATGAGGGCAGCATTTAGCCCAGCTCCACTGACAATTTAATTTGTACTATATACATATTTCTTCCGTTTTATTGTCTTTCTGATGAAAATATACTTGAGAACAGCTGTCTAGAAGCTTGGATTTGGTCATGAAGGCTGTTTTCAGTCACTCTACATTCCCTGGTAAAATAATGTTTAACTTTGAACTATTACGAAATCAGGATGTTGTTTTAGAAACACTAAGCACACTGAATTACTGATAAGACCTACTGGAACTGTATTTTGTTTTTTAGTCTGGTCCTTATTGAACTCATAAAGATCTTGGTGGGCAAGTTTAATCCCCACAAGGAATCATACTATTTATCTTCTCATTTATGGATGCACCGCCTGCCTATTCATTAACACAGGTAGCTGATGGCTTCATCTTACAGACTGCTCCTGGGCACGGATGCAGCAAGCCAGGGTGACACCGCCACCCACCTTTAAACAAGCCCACAGCAGTGGTACCAGGGCTTATTTTGCCACTGCAGGTAAGGAGGCAATCTGGTAAGGTAGTCCCCTTGCCAGGAACAGTGCTGTTCTAAGGGAGGCTTTACTCAGAAACATCCGACTGTAAGAGAGCAGAGACTGAGACACATCACGATTCGGGAGACAGTAAGTTAACAGGAATGACTTATCCCACCGCCACACTCTGCCAGAAGACAGATGCAGCACAGTGCCCCTTACCTGATGTTCAACATTTCTTGAAGAAATTAAGCTTGTTTTTTAGAGGAGAGCCAGAATAGGGTAGGAGAGCATTCCTTAAACCTTAAAAAAGTTATGTGGAGGATGTGACACTGATTCCATGCTGTGTACAGAGTACAGGAATTGGTCTACTTGGCAGATGTTGAGAACATTTAAAAAAAAATGCTTTCATAGTACACATAAAAAATCTGTATGCACGCATATATAATTTTCATACTGGATATACTTATACTGGACAAGAAAACAAATATCCTTGGTTAAGTCTGCGAACCCACAAAATTTTTGTTAAAAAAGTTACGTATAGGAGCTTAACTCCCTTTTTAAAAGCAGCTTTTGGATGGACATGATTCTCCAGTAGCTGGGATGGGAGGTGTGAGTGACAGCATGGTTGTATATACTTTATCTCCTCCTAATGTCTGTTGGTAGATTAATAACAAATTGGTTTTCCTGAGCACAAATCTGTAGAGTACACGAGAGGCAGAGGGCTACGCTAAGACAACAGAAACTATCTGGCGCCAATGTAATTTGTACACAAGAAGAGCTAATGTATGTGCTCTGCCTGGGGTGGGACTCTGACCTCAAAATCATACTCCAGCTGCACACAGTTGGCATGTCACAGATAAAAAGTTGGAGGCTCCAGACTCAGCTTGAACTAGATGCATAGTGGTCTCAGAAACACCATGAACGATGGTGTCCTTGTGAGGACCTGAGCCTCCAAACAGTGCCGACCTAACCCTCATCTTGTATTCCACCTACCACCAACCACCCGCCAAGTTTCCCCACACATAATCATGAAAACACCTTAGAAAGAAATGAATTAGTGTGTGAAAGGCATGGATGGATTTTATTTATTACCCTATATCTACATTTTAATTTGAGGTAAAATATAAGCAACACATAAAAATGCCTATCCCTGCTACCATGTAATATAATTCTCCATTGTGAATATTGTGATAAAGCTAATGAACACTCTATGCCATCACATACTCTAGCTTTTCATATAGCTTGGATTTTACAACTCTTATTGTCTGTGAAATCTCAACATGTGTAAGATTCTCCTACAAATGGCGCAGAATATCAGTGGGTGCATAATTAGCTTATGACCCTTCATTCCCCACACTGGAGCCTCAATTTTACAAGTAGAATTATAAAATAATGACGGCAATGAAAACCCCTTGAGATTGATTCAAGCTGGAACAGTGTTCCAAAGAAATCCACACCACAACAGGTTACATGATAGTGAGGCTTTAGTGTCATTTAGCTTGCCCAAACAGTCATACCTGATCTTAAACTTCTGGTACACCATGCATTTTATTTGGATGAAAAGTAAATGTGGAAGAGGTTCTCTGTATTCCATCTATAAGCCACACACTGAGATACTGACCTCTTACCGGCTATTAGATAATCCAGATGGTTGTTTTTTAATTATGATAAAAAACGTATGAACCATGATAGATAGCTTAGGAAAAGGTTTAGTCAAATATACAGATACTAACTGTTCACTCAGTCATTAAGGAGAGCCGTGAACAAAAGGATCATTTAAATGATTTTTCAAATAGAAAAACTAAAGAACTAAACTATCACAGGTGTTTTCTTCACTGCAGAAGCTGAGATGTTCCAGTAAGAGATATCTTCACTTGATTGGAAAATAAACACCATAGCTGAAGGCTCTGCTGAATCCATAAAAAAAATCTGGTGAGATTCATCCCTGTCATTTTCCCTGTCGTTTTTCCAGCATTGCTGTAAAATCCTTATAATACATTCCAAAGTAAACCAGCCATTCCAAATCTACAGTCACTCTGCTCTTTAATTCAATTCACAGAACTGCTGAAAAAGTAGACATTTCTATCTAAAAGTAGAAAAAAAGGTTTGTATAGAAGGTATTTCTGTTATACAAGTATATTACACAGCTTGGGGCAGTAACAGGTCCGAAAAGCTCTTCTCACCCACTGATACTTTAAGCTAAAACAGGAGAGAAAACAAACAAGCAAGAAAACAGGTTAATCTGATTATAGAAATTTAACATTCATACATATCACAACTTAGCACTTAAATCCATGAACTGATAATACATAGCAAATAGCATGACAAAAAAAGTCTCAGTATAAAAAAATGCCTTGTCAGGTACAGATCAATACTGTCAAGCTGTGTCCTGTTAACTATCACCTAAACATTCAACAGCTCAGGCTTAGTGAAATTCAATAGAAATGAGAACCAAGTTTTGCTGACTGCCAATCTAGTGACTCCTATTATCAACCTGGCCAAGTTTAAGAAGTCTAGAATAATAGGATCAGGCATGTAACTTAACTACACAACAAGAAGCACAATGGACTGTGCAGCTCAGCCAGACTCTGCAAATACTACCATGACGATCAGGGGAAAAGTCAGCGTAGTAATACTGACTTGGTGAATTCCAATGGCGAGGACAAGATTTACCCTGCTGACCAAAACAAAATATTTTCTTTTTAAGGCAAAAGTACATTTACATCTTTGATTGACAGACATATATTGATCCAAGGAAAATCTCTGCTTGAATCTTCTAGCTCAAACCAAGTGATATGGCTTATACTTGGACCTCACATGCCCTGAAGGTGAGGTCACCATTTATGGCTGAAGCAGGGAAAACAAATTAGCTTATGAATATGCAGGTGTGTTCAGATGGACACTACATGGCATCCCAGACACAGAAGTTGAGTTACCCTAGGAGGGAAGAGGTCTACCACGTAGGGTCTGGTTCTTGCTTGATCTGAGAGCTTCCATCAGACTCCTTTATTTCTATCAAGAAAAACAAAAGGGAACTGTTTCATTGTATTATTAATGTAAACTTGCTCAATTATAAATCCACTCATACCAAACTATTTACTAATATGATTTAAAAGAAATAACAAGGCACTAAAAATAATGTTTTCAGAGATTTCAACAATGTTTCTCTAGCAGTAAGTTTTAAAATTTGCTACCATGTTTTCAAAGTAACAAACATCTTATTACTTATGTATGTAAAAGATCAGCACTATCGAGGTTATATAGTAGTCATTCCACTGTTTCAGAATTCATGAAGAGTCATTTAGGGGAAATGGAGCAAAAGAAACCATGAGTCATCTCTGAACACAATGTTTCTGGGCATAAGCTACAAATCCAATTCACCCAAAAACAAAAGAACAAAACCACTACAGTTCTAGTTTAAAAGATATAAAAACACAATAAGTCCTTTGTCCTAATAAAAGTCTTAAGGAACTTCATTTTTTGACAACCAGACTACCCTTTTTACCTTCTGTTGCAGGAACCTCCAACTGGCTTGGTTCAGCTGATTCTGAAGAGAAACACAAAAAGATTTACTGTAACACTGTTCGAAAATGGCTTTCAATTATTTAAAGAGTAAGAGGGAGGAAGAGGAGAGAAAGTTCTCCAGTCTAAGATGAAACAACAGCCACAGGTTCTTGGGATTAAACACACAATTACTCAACTAAACTTTCAAAATTCTACTTTTCTAAAACTTTTTAAGTTAGCATATACAAGCAAAAGCAGTCTTAAATAATAATCTTAATTGGCACAGTTCTAATGTGAAAGAAAGAAGCTCCTTCTTTATGTCTTCCCACCCCACTTTCTTCTGTGAGCTTCCTTTTAATAAAAGCTTTTCATTACTTTCAATGAATCAGAGTAGCAAGCCCAATCACTTTTTTCTAAGAAAAATTTAAAACTATAATATACGCGTTTCTTCCTAGCACAGTTTGGCTGACAATTACCACTAGAAACAAATGGCATAAAGAGTAAAGTTAAAAGATGACCTTCTCATTCAAAAATTACATTCTACGCCATCGGTTTTAAGGTTCCTGACTTATTTTACCTGACCTAGGACAGTGGGATCAAATGGCTTGTGGTCCAGTTCTCAATCAGGACCTACAGATTGAGATTATACAGGTTTTCAAACGTAGGAGTCAAAGAAACAAAGAGAGAGAGAGAGAGAGAGAGAGGAGAGAGAGAGAGCGATGTGTGTGTGTGTGTGTGTGTGTGTGTACACACACTTATGTGTTCTGTGTAACTGACTCCTTAAGTTAGGCAAATGTAAGAATGTAAGGCCACATAATCTTATCTAATCCATTTTACTGAAAAAGTAGGAATATTTCTACGTTTTACCCTGCTTAATTTACCTTGGATCACTGGGCTTTCTGACTCATTCTGATCAACCAACTCTGAAAATAAAACAAATTTGTTTAGTAATTAATGACATGATGTTATATTTTAAAAGCATTTTTACATACATTCTCTATTTTGATATTCTAATTTTGTCATAACATAATAGGCACTATTTTCCTTACGACAAGAAGGGAACAAACATTAAGAATTCTGGTATGTCCTATCAAAATAACTTATTCATAATAATTACTACAAAATTATATTAGACTACTGTACAAGGATAAGAACAAAATTAAACATTTTAAACATAAAAGGGGCAGAAAAAGCTTAAAATACAATGTTCTTTAAAAATTACAAAGATAGGTGAATTAAGATTAATAAAAAAATTTGAAAGAAAAAAAATAAATAATGGGATTTTTTTAAATGAACAAAGTTCCCTGGTGTGATTAAAGCTGAATGTCACAAACATGATTTAAAATCTATCAGGTAAGATATACCTCTCTTTAATTACTGATATTACCAGGTACTAACATACTTGGTCAAAAGAGAGGGTATACTAAAAACAGAATCCATAAAAAAAAGAACTCAGGGATTGGGAGTACAAACAAATGAATAAATTTTATGATAAAGCAGAACTCAAAACTTGGAGGCAGAAGAGATGTAACCAAATCCTTGACCCTGAAAAATGAAAGTCAGAGAACAGGGTCAACAGTGTGAAGAAATACAGAATGGCAGGGAACAGGTCTAATGACAGCACGTATCTCAGGTCGGGGGGCAAACCAATTCATAAGGCTCTGCTGCTCAATGGTCACTGAAAACTCCTGAACGTGAAATTAAAGAGGCTTACACTTTCCCAATGAATAAACTATAGAGTGAATACTCAATGGATTTTAAAGAGTTAGAATAATAACACCAATTAGAAAAAAAAAAACTGAAATGCCAATGGTATTAGAAAAGGATCATTCTCACTTTATAAAGTTTAATAAAGTTAATAGAACATAAAACATTCTAGCACACTTAAGTTTTGCTAAAAACACTGTTTAAAATAATATGAGCACCAGGGAACTGGAAGAACACTTCAATTTGTTCATGCAACAATAGTTAGGAGCACAATGTCTACCAGATGCCATGCTTAATAGTAATATAAGCAAAATAAATCCCATTTAAAAGACTACTACTTATTCCAATACAGCAATTATATAACAACAGCAAAAGTAACAACAGTAGTAGTAATAATAACGAATATAGATTGTATTTACTGAGGACATTCGCTAAGGCTGGGCACTGTTCTAAGTTAGGGGTAAACAAACTTTTCCATAAAGTGCCAGTTAGTAAATTTTAGGATTTGCAGGTCACAAATTCTCTGTTGCAACTTCTTAATTCTTGCCATAAGCAAATAGGCCTGGTAGTGTTTTAATAAAACTTATTTACAAGCATGGGCAGGAGATTGCTGATTCCTGTTTTAGATGCCTGACATATGAGTCATTTAAAATGCTCTAAAACTCTCCAAATGGGTACTAATATCACTACCATTTTGTGAATGAATAAACTGAGATTTTAAAAGTTAAGCAACTTGCCCAATTTTATGTCTAGAAGGTGCCTGGTGCTTTAACACTGAGGGCTAAACTTACTATGAGTCTGCATTTGCATGGTTACTGTGACAGGTGAAATAAAATTTTATGCTCTGTGAGCTAAGTGCATAAGTACACATCCAACTTTCTCACATTCCAGAAAAGAAAACAAGACTTATGAAGTACTCACGGTTATTAATCACAAGTCCTGGAAATGGTCTAAGGAAAGAAATTATAAGTTTATATTCACTCTACAAGAATTTACAAGTATATTCAGTTTATACAACTAATATTTAACCCGTCACAAGTGATAAAATGAAAAATATTATCTACTACTTTTTAATCTTATACTTTTTAATCGATAAATATAAAAATAAATGAAGAGCTAATATAGAACATTATTAGAAAATGTTACATTAAAGGTGGTAGAAAAACAAAAAAATAGAAACAAGGAAAAGGGACTAGAGTAATTCTAATGAAATGGTTTAATGAAAGTAGGCCTTTTCTCAGATCCCTGGGTAAACATTGGTTAAGTGGGACAAAAACATGGAATTTTTAGCGAAAGGGTAATGAAAGGAGATGGGACTGGATAAGAAAAAGACTTGGGAAGGTAATACATTAGCTATTTCGGAGTGTAGTGCTAAGTATTTTATACTAGAGACAGTGGGAACTTGATAATGAACTGACTGGGGCAGATTTATTGATTGCCAAGTTTTTGTGAGTTAGAAGAGAAGACTGAAGATACCTTGGGACTTTTTCCTTAGGTGGAGAGCAAAGAGAACATCTACTGAATACTTACTGTGATAAGCACATACTAGTAATGTAATTCTCATAATGCTGTTAGAGGGTGGGTATAATCATCATGCCTACTCTGTGGGTAAGGAGCTGATGATGCTCTCAAAGGAAACCTTTACAATTTTATCGTACAGACGAAGAAACAGAAATGACCCAGCTGCCTTAGGATTGAATTCCTGAGATGCCTAGGACAGGAGCTGGCATAAGTTTTCTGTAAAGGGCCAGATAATAAATATTTAAGACTTTGCACAGACCATACTGCCTTTGCCCCAACAACTCAGTTTTACCACTATCACATGAAAGTAGCTACAGACAACAAAATGTAAATAAACGGATGTGACTGTGTTTGAACAAGACTTTATAAAAACAGGAGGCAGGCTGGATCTGGTCAACAGGCAGGCCATGGTTTGCTAACACCTTGCCTTAAAAACTGGAGAATTAAAAGAATCAGCAGAGAGAGGAGAGAATCTAACAGTATAATAACTAAAGTATTTTATTTGTTCGTTTCATTACATGGTAAACTTGATTCTATTACTACATATGACTACCTTCTGGAGGATGACTTAGCATCATGATCTGCAGGTTCATTCTGATGACCAAGCAGGGAACTCTCACTCACCTAATGACTGTGAACTTAATGAACTCAGCAGAATCTAAAATCCTTCTCATGGAACTGATTTCCAGGTAGCTGGGAGCTTTGAATGACACTCCAGGAGGCATGCCATCAACTACCACACAGCCAGGGTTAATTGTGATTTTCCTGTAGGGAACTTTCACAGGGAAACCCATACCAATAGCTTCACCTATAATGAGACAAACAGCATAAAAACACAGATTAACCTATCATCTTAGGGAATGTTTAAAAAGCACATGGCCAACATTTATTTTAAAGACTTCCTCCACTGTTAAGTAAGGTTTTTGTACACTTCAAACAGCCTTACATATAAGCTTTAGCAAAACCAAAATAGTTATAATTTTATTTTTTTATAGCAAGATTACAACTATCTGAGCATAATTTACTGTTAAAATAACATTGAAACAAAATTTCCTTGTTTTGCAAGTTGTACTATACAAATGAAAAACTTACCGAATTTTCGACTGAAGAGGTCATTAACTTGTTCTCTTAGCTGTCTAGCTTTTTCAACTTTAGACAGTCTTTCATTATCATCGTCTAAAAACAGTTAAAACATGAAACTTAATAATGCTATTTTAGTCCAAGTAAATTTTTATGTGTAACTCATTTTTTGGAATATTTTAAACAGGTCAAGATTAAAATGATTTAACCAAACGATTTAACAAAAACACCACCACCACCAACAACAACAATGCTACAGCTTTATTCTTATCATAAAAAGTTTTACTACTGCTTTATACTGATTTTTTAAACACACTAGGCATCTGGGTGGTGGTCAACAGGTTTTACATGGCAAGTCCATTAATGCCTAGAAATGTTTAGAAATAAACTGACAAAGTAATGTATTTGGTTAACAATTTGTTGGGGGCGGGAAAGAGAACTCAGCAAGGTGCTATTATACTTGACATCCCTGAATGACTTGAGCAAATTCCAGTGACCATTATCATGAAAGTGAAAAAAACTGAATAGGAAAACACTCCACAAACTATGCTAAAGGCAGAGAAATCATACCTGGAATTGTCACCTGAATGATGTTAAGATCTTCAACACCTGATGCAGTAGTATTAACATTGGGCGACGAATTTATTTTTCCTTAAAATAGAAATTTAAGATTACAACATGTACAAAATATAGTATCTTCTCTAATAATGTGCTTATAATTCAGACTACACAAAAATAGCATTTTAACCCAACTTTTATTGAAGGTTTGTTTTTTTCATGTAATGTTTTGTCACTCAGCATCATTAAGCTTCCTGAAAGACTGTTTTTAACCTTTTCTTTTCCTTCTGATGCTTAGTACAGCATCAGTCACGTACAAATTCTCAATTAACAAAGGACTGAAATCATAAACTAGTCACAACCCCAATTCTGAATGAGCTTTCCTGGTTTTATCTCAATAGCTATTCTTTAAACAATTTTTCAACCACTGCTACAAAACCAATTTCTAACAGTATGTTTTCTGTAGCAAGAACACTTACTTGGAGGGCTCTTAGAGGAGGAGGTGCTCTCCTTAATTGCTGTCTCAAACATTTCGGGCCTAAAAACAAAAGAAAAAACATGTGTGCTAATAATCCAATAGTAAAACATTAAAAATTAAACAAGTAAATGATTTGAAAAGCCAGTAATTCTCTATAAGTATACATTAGGTCTTTAGTAATAAAGAACAACAAAAAAGCAAGGTTCTCTAAAGGAACACATACAAAAAGACTAATTATAACATCCCCCTCAGCACTATCTAATTTAAATGGTTCTTCCCATGGTTTCATGATACCCTGGATATATTCAGTGCTAGACTTGAGAATGGAAATAGGAAGCGCCCTGCATGCGAGTACCATGGAAACTTAAGATAGGCTGTCAAAACTTGAGCAAAGGAGTCTTTCTGTATCAGGAAGGGGAAACAGAGGCCACACCTCTACAGACCTGGACAAAATTACAAAAGGTGACCATCATGCTTGGCGATGTCAGCTTTGATTATCTAACAACATCTCTAGGCGACTCAAAATTAAGTGTTAACAAAACCTAAAGTTCATTTCAATTAACTTTAAATAATTTTTGAATATCTATAGGTATTTTCTAATTCTAACTATTCCCATCTATTTCAACTGTGTTGACTTAATTCATATATCTCCAAGTAAATAGGAGAGAAATTTAAAATACTATTTAAGTTGGAGGAATAAAAGGGTTTTATATAACTGAACCACTGCTTAGATTACATCAGCATTACCATTAAAAATATGACTGTGGGCAGATTTAACAAAATCAATTTGTTACTCCTCTGATAAGCTAGAGCCCTCCTTACTCTTTCAACCAAATATGGAAAATTTAAAACATATATAAAAGTACAGCCTAAAAGAGCCTTTTTGACACTAGGGTTAAAAGTTGGCCCTGCTGCAAAGGTGAATCCATGCACCGATCTCCCAGTGGCAAACACTCTCAACTCACGGTCAATACTAATTCATCTAATTTCCTTACTTTTTAATAATGAACTTAATTTTGGCTTTGTTTCTGAGTATCTTCTCCAGCCTTGGAATGCCAAAAGTAGATGGTCGACGAAATGGCACACCCTCCGGTAAGCCTTCTACATAAAAGTCTTCTGGGAAAGACTCAAATAATGCAAATGGCACTTTCACAGCTTGTTTAAGGCCGAGAGCTTCACCTATAAAATACACACATACATTTCTCATATTTGTAACTTATTAAAAACTAAACCTTTTTAAAAAAATATATTTTAAATTATATGTTGTGGCTACTAAAATTACATTCTTTTTAAAAGTCACATTAATTTTAATTTTTAAAAATTTCTTTGTGCTCAGAAAAGCAGGAAAGATTATGAAATTCATGCTTGCAAAACCCGTACACCTCCAACAACAGCATAATTTAAGTGTTGAACATTTTACTCTGCTCACGTTCTTCTATTTAAAAAAGCTATCTTAGGATTGCGGGGCTGGGAGAATGGGGTGAAGAGTTAAAGAAGTACAAATTAGTAGTTGACAGATGGGGAGCACAGCATAGGGAATGCAGTCAGCATTAATGTAATGGCTAGGTGGAGAGCCAGAGGAGAGAAAGAGCAATGAGGGGGATCGTTTTATAAACTATATAAACATCTGACCAATGTACTGTATACTTGAAACTAATAATAAATTTTTTTAAAAGCTACCTTATATTTTAATAATAATGTTTCAAAATAAACTTACCACATTTTTCATTGAAAAGATTTTCAACTTTTTGTTTTAGGTCTGTGATTTTGGCATTCCATGCCTCTGCATGTAAAAAAACAAAATAATTAAGTTGTTAGTAATATTTACCAATACATATCCATGATCAGGATTTTTCATCTTATTTTATTGTACATCTTTAAGAAGTATAAGATAAGAAAATACACAAGTTTTTAAGTCATGTCTTGATAACTACTTTAATCTTGACACATTATTAAAATGTTTTATTATATAACTAATATGTTGGCTACAAATAAATGACATATGCTAAAGTAAATTAAAAAACAAAGCAGAAAAAATCTCCCAAAAGACAATTATAGTATCTACTATGGGCCAGGTATAATTCTACCCATTAAATATTTTAGTATTTAAAATCCTCATAACCCGATGAAGCAGGAAGTAATGCTATCCCCATTTACAAAAAAGGAAACTGAGGCACAGAAAAGTTAAGCAGTTTGCCCAAGGTTACAGAATTATAACTATAATGGCACCGAATTTAAACTCAAGCAGTCTGACTCTATAGTCTGTGTGCCTTTGACTGTTAATATATACTGACTTACAAAAACAATTCGCCTAGTAAAATATTTGTATTAATTCCTTTTATTTAAAATTATGAAATAAAAAAAATAAAATGGACATTTACCAAAGGAAAACTCTCTCCCTCGAGGCTTAAAAGGAACATTAGAACCATTAGTCTGGGTAGGGGTTCGCACAGCTGAGGTCTGAGGGTTGTTGTTATTAGGGCCTAAAGAAGAATTAAAAAGCAAACAACATAATCACCACACATATTTAATCATTCTTATTGAAGTCTAGCATATACTGACAAACAAAGTTAAGTTCAAATGGTATATAAGCACCCTGCAATGAAAAGAGGCACTGCTGCTAGCTCCATAGACCTCCATCCATTTTTCTACTTCCATCCTTACAATCAGGCATTCTCCTCCAAAACAGAATTAGCTTTCTGGCTCATCTGAGATACGTTCAATTTACTTAATGCTTTGTCATGCCCTCTTGGAGCCATGTAATTTTTGGTTACCTATGTTTGATTATATGGTTTTCTTTCAACTCTTGAACATAAACACAACATCAGGTGTAATTATATTATCTCCACTAAGAAGTTTTCCTTTAGATTACCTAGCTGACTCACATATTCTTTCTTTGAATTCATAGTACGTCTTAAAAACAATGTTATAAGTAATTAGTTGTTTTCCATTAAATGAAAATGAATGTTAGTTTCAGTTCTTCTCATAACCCCCCGGCCCTAACTCTTCTTTATGCAGGTCATCTAATGCTTAAACAACAAACTTATCTTAAGCTGAAGTAAGTCAACAATTTTAAAAAAGAGCCAAGATAATAAGAAATTAAGCATCTTCAGATTTCTTTATAAAATAATCAACATTCTAACGATGCATTCTGAAATTGGATTTTCCAATTAAAAAAATATTTGTATAGGCTCTGGGCTTTCACCTGATTTATCATTCTATTAAGTCATCTACTTCTTATGGCTACCCTTCACATAAAGACTTTTGCTTGATGAGTAATTTCTGCAGTAATGTTACTAACAGCTAGAAATACATACCAGTCACTATACCAAATATATGTATTAATTAAGTTTTTACAGACATCGGTACCATCTCCACTTTACTGATGGAGAAATTGAGTCATGGGGACTATGTAACTTATAGTCAATCACACTGCTGGTAAGTGGTGGAGTTGGAACACCAACCTTCAAAGTCTGAGTCCTCGGCCTTCGCCACTACATTATCTCCCCAGCATACTTATGGACAGGGCTTTCATGAATCATTTCCTAGATCTAAATAATGGATGTCAAATACACAGCATACATATAGCCACTCTTATCTTCTTTACTTAACCTAGATATGGACTCAGAATCCATAAGAGTACTAGGAATTTCTGATGGGAATGGGGGATGAAGATGAAATTTATCTGTCATCCCCCATAAAATGTCAACATTCAACATTCTTTATCTCAAAACTCCTGGATAAAAAACACAGCTACTTTAGATAGTATGTGATGAAAGCAAAGTGTTTCTGGACCACCTGGCCCTAGCAACCTGGTTTACCTGATACGCATAATAATAATACAGAGGAAATAAGTACATTCCATTAACTATAGTTCTGTAATGGGCTATTAAAGTCATCCAACTAACATCTCTGCTTAAATTCCATGCTCTTGAAGCAACCTCTTAATATTGACAGGGCAAAACAGGAAGAAACTTGTGATTGGCTGACAGAATTTAGTTGGCTAAAATATCTAGTTCATATTCTAAATCAATAAACTGCAATTCTGGTTTACGCTTGAGTGAAATAACACTATACACCACAAGAATAGCTAAAATCTTTTTCTTTTTTTACTCCTACAGCACCAGGTCTTCCTAGGTGGTCTCCCATCCAAGTACTAACCAGGCCCGACCCTGCTTAGCTTCCGAGATCAGACAGGATTGGGCTTGTTCAGGGTGGCATGGCTGTATACAAGAAAAGCTAAATTTTTAAAAATGACAATACCAAGTACTGTGAGGATGTGTAGCAACTGGAATTCCGACACACGCCTGGCAGGAGTTTAAAATAATACAACCACACTGATATAAACTGTTGGGCAATTTCTTAGTAAAATAGAAACCCAGCAATTCCACTCCTAAATATCTACTCATGAGAAGAAAAGCATATGACATATTCGATACACAAATATTCATGATGTCTTTATTAGACAAACGCTGGAAATAAACCCAAATGTCCACTGACAAATGTATAAGCAAAATATGGGGAATCCATACAAGACAGTGATCCTCAGTAATAAAAGGAAATACAACAGGCAACAATAATTATAAATTTAAAAACATTATGCTGAGCATAAGATGCCAACCATAAAAAGGATACAGTAATATTCCACTTATATGAAATTCTACAATAGGCAGAAGTATTCTGTGGTGACGAAAAGTAGATCAGTGGTTGCCTATGGCCTGGACTTGCAAGATACTGACTGCTGAGGAGCATGGGAGAAACATTTTAGGGTGATGGAAATTGTTCTATATGTTAACTAAAGTGATGATACAAACATTTTTCAAAACTCAAACTGTATAACTAAAATGGGTGCATTTTCTCACATATAAATTATATGTAATAAACTGCATTTTTAAAGTAATAAAAAATTCCACTTCTAAGCATGATGTATTATTTAAAACAAAATATAAATAAAGGTACAAACAAAATAACTCCTTCTTATCACTAAACTGACAAAAGGTTCCTGGATATAGACATAATTATTCACTAGTAAAATCACTTTAAAATACTAACAACTATTTTATAGTATTTTAACCTATATAAATTAAATTCAGAGTGCACTTATAAAAAGCTACCGTAGGATAAGTCATCAGGGGCTGGGGTGAGGGGGGAAAGGGAGAGTTACTGTTTAACAGAATTTGGTAGGGAAAATGAAAAAGATCTGGAGATGAGCGGCAGTTATGATTATACAGCAACATGAATGTACTAATGCCACAAAACTGTACACTTAAAAATGGTTCAAGCAGTAAAATTTAGGTCATACATATTTAACCACCATTTTTTAAAAGTTGCAGTGGATGGAGTACTGGCATATGGTACAACAGAGATGACCCTGGAAAATATTATGCTAAATAAAAGAAGCCAGTCATGAAGAACCACATATTATATGATTCCACTTATATGAAATGTCCAGGATAGGCATATCCATGGAAACAAAAATGTAGATCAGTGGTAGGGAGATGGGGTGCGACTGTGAATGAATATGGTTTTTTTCCTAGGTGATAAAAATGTTCTGGAATTAGACAGTACTGGTGGTTGTACAACCTTATGTATATACTAAAAATTACTCAATGGTGTATTTTAAAATGGTGAATTTTGTTTTGTGATTTATATCTCAACTGAAAAACAGCTTGAGTTAACTACTACTCTTACTGCCAATTTACAGATCTACTAGCTAAAACAGAGATTTTAGTAATTTACCTAACTGATAGAGCCAAAATTTAAATCCAAATGTATTGGCTTTGAAAGCTTGTGCTTTAAGTTCTCCTTCCTCACCGCCCCTCCTCCCCCTCCCCTTCAAACAGACTCAAGCAAAAACCTGCCAGGGGATTCTAGAAAGGTGTCCTGCTTTTTCTAACAATGAGTCCAGGCAGGGCTGAATATCTTCTATCTATATCTTGCCATGAATGTAGATGTGATCACTGAACTCAAGTGGTCATTCTGTACCCATACAGACAGGGCCTAGAGGAAACAGAGAAGCTATTCTCCTAGTTTTTGAAACTACTGAAGGTAACCTACCTTCAAAAATATTTTTATGTAAGAAAAACAAGTATGTCTTTGTTTGTAAAATCACTGTTAGATGCAATAGTGATTTTTTTTTGCAATCCTAAAGTAATACCTGGTAACCTTATGTCTATAGGCCTAATCATTTTAACCCATTATATTAACTCTTCTTTTTCTAACACTTAATTAAACAGGAATTTATTTATACTTAGTAAGCTTTAACAGCTCAATGGATCAAAAACTTGAAAATACAAGAGTAATAACCTCCAGAAGTATATACCTAGTGTGCCAACTGATAAGTGCAAATTAATCTATTTTTTAAAAATGTGCTGTTTGTAATGCGCTATTACTGTACAGCACCTATAAAAACGGTACATATCAACTGTTTCATTTTCCCCCAACTTTAATATTTAACACCCACAGATTAATTTGAGATCAGGACACTGTTGTATACACAATGTAACTTTATACTAGTTAAAGAGGAGAAAAAACAATTTAGAAGCTGTAGTGAGCTTTACTAAATATTATCCTCTGTGTATAGGTTTTAAGCCTTTCTTAATGTTCAGAATGTCCTAAAATAAGTTTGTAGCTCTGACAGGGTTCTTTGACACAGTAGTCTCTCTTTTTTTGAGGTACATACTGTTTTTTTTTTTATGTCACCCTTACTTCTATCAAAGAATATACTTACATTGCAAAACACCTTTTCTATCTCTTAACCTAAGCATGTGTTATTCAACTTCATGGTAGCCTGTCATCTTAGCACTCCGCCTTTCCTTCTGAACTCACTCTGTGACCTCTAATCTCACAACCCTAGTGAAGTTATGGGACCATTACTCCCTTAATTGCTTTACTCATTCATCTATCAAATGAAGACAACATGGATTGATCCTTTGAAGAACACAACTGTTATGACACTAGAATCAGCTAGTTCTTCTGGCCACTGATACCTTAAAAATTCCTAACAAGTACAGTTGGAACAAGATACAAAACTATGCTCCTGAGAATATGAGATTATTAGTCATTAGTCAAACTGTGTTACTGTATTTAATCAGCACCTTTGCTCACGCTAGGCTCTCTCTCAGGAACAGCATTCCTGTGTCTCTGCCTGGAGATATTCTACTCATAATTTACATGTAACCTTCTTTATGAGCTTCCATCAACACCTTATGCAGTATCACACTGTTCATATTGTTGAAATCTTTTACGGTTCCTAGCCCTGATCTGTCTGATTGCTCAGTATCTGTGTATTTCTAATACAAGTACACCACAAGCAACTTACTTTTTACTTATGAGTTCCTTCAGGAAAGTATGCTAAACTTGTGTATTAGAGACATCTTCCTCAGATCTTATTCAAAAAGAGGAAAGAACTGAGTACATTTTACTTTAATTCTTGGCAATTTTTAACAGAAATGATTAAACCAGTGTATGATATCCATAAATTGCCCAAGGAGCCCTGATGCCTTTCATGTGAAAAAGTAAGTTCTCTGTTGAATATATAAGATAACTAAATGGGGGTGGACTAAGGTTCTACTCACTATCAACAAGAAAATTCTTATTACAAAACTTGAGATCATGTGACAAAAAGAATTATCTTAATGAAGTTGTCCTTTCCTTTTACTTAATGAAGAGACAGAAGGAGCTATCCACACCTAAGAGGAAGCTGAATATTGTCTATAATATCATATGAAGTACTTTAATACTGTGAACATGAAAAAGAATCCCACAGATCCAATGGGAGTGGAGAGAAGAGAGTGAACCTGAGGATGCAGAAGAAACTAGTTTAATCCAAGGTACTGCTGTTTAAACCATCTCTAAACTTCCTTTCCTGAAAAGAATAGGAAAAAATGGAGATAAGAAAAAAATTCCATACATTCTTGTCTGCATCTATACTGCATTATTAGGAAAGAAAGGCATTTTAGAGTTTACTATATGCTCAAGAAATATCATGTTGACCCTTTTGAAAATTTCAATTAGAAACATTCAGAAACTTAGTTTTAATCACAGGTAGCTAATTCATACCGAAAACCAGTTTTATAAAAACTCATGTGCATAAAAATATAAATAGTAATCGGAAGAATCAAGAGATATAACTAGTGAAGAAATGGAGAATCAACACAAGCATGCCACAAATTGGCCTTACCTTCCACAGTGACCTCAATTTCAGGAACTTTTGAATTACTCCCAGGGCTTCGTGGTCTTTTCGGGGACTGCAAGGCTGTAAATGTAAAGTAAGCACACGATTACTTTTGCATATTGTAAAAGAAACAGGAGGGGATGCTTTAGAAGAGCAGAGTATTAAAATTCATACAGCTTGGCTCTTTTCAAAGTAATCTGAAGAATTAAACTGGTAGTGTAATCCTCCACATGAGTCTCAACAAAGCTGTGGAAACATTAATGAAGGAGGATTGCAAACATGAAATTTTCAATGAAAATTTTTTTGGAGGTGGAAAAAGGTCCATTAATTAAAATATAACTTAAAATATTGGCCACTGATTCAGTATGACTTAGGTAATGCTGATAAAGAATGTTTTATTGCACTGAAGTATAATAAAGAGTATATATAATCTCTTACCTTTAGTGTTTATTTTACTAGCCATTCCAGGAGGCAAGTAGGAAATAACTAGTTCAGGTCTAGAGAGAAAACCAAGAAGCATTACAGTAACCAGTGCAATATTGGTTTTCACAGCTAGTAGAAATGATCATGACCAATGGTTTTTATAAAGGCGATCACAGAATCATTCTGTTTGCAACAATAATATCGATCTTTCTGAACAAAAAATCTCTCACTTTTCCTTCCCTTAACTACCTGCAAAATGATTTTAGGGAGAGTAAATAACTGCTTTCATGAAAATGAAAATTAATACTAGTTTCTTCAGCTACTAAATTTCTGGAGACATACAGATGAGGAACTTGATCACTGAAATTCAGTTGCCCAGAAGTTTAACCAGGAATAAGAGCGAAGATAAAAATTAGCATTTTCATCCTCCAATCAAGTATTTAGGAATATTAAGAACATCAGTGTCTCTACCCAACTAACCACCATTGTGAGGCAGGTGGTACAAGTCTCCCTGCACTAATGGAGAAAAACCAAGTACATGTGAAAAGATTTATTTGCAAAGGCAATGAACAATGCCAGCACTGTAGCTCAGGGCTATGTTTTTCCATCATGGACGTCAAAGCCTTAGCTGTCAAATACAGCTAGAATTTAAATATAAATATAACCTTATCATTTTAACATCAGAAATGACTACATTGGCAAATAGAACTTACTTTTTAACAACAAACTTGATTTTATTACTGCCACGGACAATCCTTTCAAGTCGTGGAATTCCAAACCAGGTAGGACTTCGAAAGGGAATTCCTTCTGGCAAGCCTTCTACGTAAAGGAACTCAGGATTTGATTCAAACACAGGATATGGTACTTTTACTGCCTCTGTGAGTCCAAGAGCTTGAGCTGAAATTATAAGAAAACATAATTTATGGAAGGTAAAGTTTAATCTTTTATTTTTTATTGAGGAATAACTGACACAATATTATATTAATTTCTGGTATACAACACAATGATACAGTATTTGTATATACTGCAAAATGATTACCACAATAAGTCACATCCAGGCAGTCTCAAATATGTTATACAGAAGTTCCCTACGATCCAGTAATATCCACTTAATATGAAGGCATTTTGCTTAGTATATTGTACAAAACTGAAGAACAAGCCTAAAAAATAAGTACTTTTAAGAGGAACATTTTAACACTTCAAATCAAAAGGATGGTTATATTGTTAGTCAAAATTATCTCTGTGCTCTGAGCAGAAGTGAACTATAGCCATTCCACACTGAAATGGCACCTACCCAGCCTTTGTGTTGTCATCTAGATGCAAGTTTGCTGTTTAAACAATAAGAGTTGCATAGATGCATCTAAGCAGAACCCACCAAGTTAGAGAGATCAGAGGCAGAGTATTCAAAATTCCTGAACTAGGACACAAATGTCAATACGAGGTATTAAAATGACAGATGGGAACACCCCGGGAATAATGCTATTACTCCCACTCCTTACTTCCTTCTCCATGACAGACACACCCAATCAACTGAAACACTTGCTGAGCCTCCTCAGAATCCTTCTCAAGACAGCGCTCCAGGAAACCGCTGTCAACAAATCTAAGTTGAAACAAATGGTGAAACCTATTTGCCATATGGTGTTAGCCAGATTAGAAGTACAGACAGTGGAACTGAGATTTATCCCAACTCCTCCCTTCCTTTCCCGTTTTGACACATGAGAAAACTGAATCCAAGAGAAGTAAAGTAACTTGCTTGGTTTAAGTGGCAAATTTAGTAGCAGAAATAAACTAAAACTCAGTTTCGGGACTTTCCTTCTTTAGGTCCTCAACTGCTATAATTCATTCAGGACACTGCCTCTCATTTGTTTTTAAACAGACATAATCACTGTGTTTTACTTACCAAATTTCAAATTAAAAATCTCTTCCACTTGCTTTCGTAGTTTAGTAATTCTGACATTCCAATCTTCTTTGACTAGAAAGTAAAAATAAATCTAATTAACAATGCTCCTTATTGGTGCTAACATAAAATTAGATTGGATGCCATTATTTCCAGTGATGGTCTTTTTAAAAAATTGAAAGTAACTGACATATTAACATTGTATTAGCTTTAGGTATAGAATCCAGTGTTACTCTTAATTCAACTTTAAGAACAAAAATTTTGGGTCTTAAGGAAAAGAATGATTTCCTGTACTTGTCAAATATCAGAACTGAGGGAGACAATTCAAATTTAAGTTCACACTGTAAGTAAATAAAAACATGTTTGCACAAGTGCTCTAAGTGAGTGGTTTTCAAATATTATTCTTTTGAGAAACATCAAGAGAATCCTTAGGGGACAGGGAAGACCGGTTGTGTAAAGCTCCAGGGCTCCTATACCAGGTAGCACCACAACAGCTGCACTTGTATTTGCTTTCTGTACAAGCATTCCTTGTTTTATCAAACAGGTATGTGCCTAAAAACCCACACAGAGCAAAACTTTACTAATCATAGCAAGTAATAAATGGTAAAGGAATGAAAATAAATGGCAGAAATAAATGTTAAAGGGATTAGGGAGTTGTCATTCAACACTACTCACATCTACAACTTGGTTTATTTCATTACCCCTTATTTATTAGACAATCATTTCTTTTTAAATGTAATATTTAAAAAAGCTCTTACAAAAGACATGTTAAGATGTCACTTATTTGGACAGATAATCAGGGCCTATTTGATGAAGCTGAGAATGGAGAGGATGGACTTTGGGGATAAAGGAAGATAACGGGGGGTATTGGATAAAGAAAGGAGGGAGAGAGAAATGGGGTAGGGGACGGAAGGGCAGAGAGTACAAGAATCACATCAAGTATGGAAGTCACTGTGTTTGCCGAGAAAGGCAGTGGGAAACGTTGAAGTTCTGAAAACACTGCCAAAAGTCGGTGGCCTCAGAAAATCTTTTAACATTTCTTTTACTTTATTTTCACTGTAGGTCTTTAAAACCTTCACTTAAAAAAACCCCTAGCATTTCAAGGGTTTAACATGGTAGCTCAACCATTCAGCCAGAGTAATTCTGGTATAAACCAAATCTGAATCGTTACTATAAAGGTACCTAGGCTCTCCTTTTCCAAGGCTTCTGTTAACTCGTTGCTCAGTCACCCCATTTGACTCAATCGTACACTTCCTTCTCCGGTATTTGCTACTCTAATACCAAAGATCTCCAACTCTTCCTCCTCCTCACACGAGCTAAGTAACATCTCCTTGTTCTTCCCCTTCAAAGCTCAATTACCTGGCTAGCTCTACTTTCTCGCACATGACATGTATTTTTTACCTAATTGAGGGAAAGGTGTACCCACAGTGTATTTAAGCATACGACTATTATTTAATCCCAGGTCATGCCAAGAATTAAGTAGACATTGCTGATGGTAATAGTGACTAACAAAATTCTTTTGTCATGTCATCTACGACTTGAGTTGGGCCAGCAAAAGGCTATTAATGCCTAGTTCACTGGCAGACCAAGTATATATTTTGATGGAATGAAGAGTGATAACCTGAATTCTTTCCAAAGTCTTCTATGAATGATAGAAGGCCAAATATTGTTAATGATTCAGAGTATCAAGATTCTTCTTTTGATAATAGGCCTTTAACTGATCTATGCTAGAAGACAGCACTTCAAGTACTGCTGAAAATATTAATCAGGCCTTGGAGTAATATCTATGGTGTCTGTATATCCTTTCAATGATACAAGTTTAACATTCTCAGTTTGCAGCCACTACTAGAATTGTCCCTAATAAAAGCAGTGATTACATTAATCATAACACTGAAATTGAGGTCTGTCTTGAAAAAGGAAGACTTTCATCATATTCTGGCCAATTCATATTAAAGCTCTACCTTTGGGGATGTTTCTTTCCATTACTTCTCTTAGCAAAGTCTGTATCATCTCCGACCTTCAATTCATCACCAATACTTTCTTTCCCTAAATCAAAAGCATGCTGAGGAAGTTGTTAATTTTGATTCGCAACCTGAGTTAAGCACTGATTATACCTTCTCCTCTGCAGAATTCCTGTCACAGGATAATTTTGTTACCCTAGGTATTTCTCAACCACTTTTCATGCCATGATAAACACAAGATTATATAACCCATCTGGCATACTGGCTGACCTTTACCAGCTGCTCTCAGGTACTCTAAGAGCTGAAGGATCAGTATTTTAGTACAGACAACTCCATCTTGTGTAACAGTTCACCTTACTATTTACAAGAATGATTAACTACATGAATTCAGAAACCACCATTGGTTTTTGACAACAAAAGTTCTTAGGGTTGTAGAAGATCTGTAAGTTGTGGTCACTTTTCTGACATTATGCAATGGTAAACAAAAAGGTGGGAAACAAATAAAAGCATATTTATAGCTCAAATAGAGAAAATAAAACTATTTATACAACTGAGACTTGAAAGTTCTTTTCTACTGGGTAATAATGTCAGTGAAGCTGCCAGAATTATAGTGTTTGTCATATAAAAAACGGTCTATGTGAATAAAGATTAAAGTCTAAATCTTCATGGTATGATACAGTCAAGTGATTACTTGAAACACGGCTAGTTAAATTGAGATAGCATACAAAATTATACATGGAAGTTTAAAAAATGTAAATATATGAAATGAAAAATGTAAATTCCTTCATCATGTATTTATATTGATTACAGGTTGAAACATAAGATCTCACTACTAGAGAATTTTAAATGACAGATGTGGCTGGCATTTGTGACACATATTATTTTTCTAGTGAACACCACTGATCTAAATTCAATGCTCAAGCTTTCGCAAAACTGCTTATTTTCATATTGATAAATCAAGGAGTCTCTGTATTGAGCTTCCACAAAAGATATTTTGGGAGGAAGGAGCCCCAAAATATCTTTCACTTTAAAAGATTTTTTAAAAGCTTGAAAACCTCTGATCTAATAAGAGGAATTTACAATTGTTTTACCTGGTGTATTCGTTCTTGGCTGAGTAACTTCAGTAGTACTGTGAGTCAGAAGTTCTGGTCTGTAAAAATGCGGTTGATATTAGTAACAGAGCATTTAGGAATGCCTTAGAGGCCTTCCACACAGCTGTGCACTGCCACTGATTTTAAATGTCGTTCATTCGCCTTCTGCAGTGAAAATGATCATTTTGGTGACTCCAGATTATTTTGAAAATAGCAATTTTCACAGATTTCAGGTCCTCAAAGGCATTTTAAGCTTAACTGTACAAAAGAGTCACCTTTTCCCCTAACCAGCTCAACTTTGTTTCTAAACCTCACATGAACTATACCTCAATACAGCTAGAAATATCTAGCTTTGTCATCCTAAGGTTGCCCCTCTGTTATAAAATTAGTACCAACACACATACAGAAATGAACAACCTCTAAACAGTAAAAGTACTAGAGTCTATCCCCACCACAATCCTTCTGTTTTAAAGCAGGTCTTCTGTTCACACTCCCTACTCCCAAATTACCTATTTTGCCATCCTTCAAATCCAAGCCAAAATAACATTTAAAAAATGCAAACCCAAATTATTTTAAGGGGAATCAGCTTTAAAACTTTTTAATTACTCCACTGACTGTGTAGGTTATTAGGCCTTTTTCCACTTGGCCACCTTAGTTTACCACAAAGCAACTCACTCATTTCACAATGAATGGTGGGGTTAAGTAAACATTCAAGTACATTTGACACTTCCCTGCCCCTACTTATCTTATTTCCTTTCCTCCATTCTCCATATACAACTGACCAATCTACATGCCACCTGTCTTCTCAAAAGTGCTCAGTAATACTTTATTGTATTTATCTCTGTAATAAGCCTCCCAAAGACAGGGTTCTTGTTGATCTCAATTTTGTACATCTGGTGCCTGGTACTAAATCAACATTTGCTCAATAAATGAATCTAAAAGTAATACCTTAATTTTGAATATAAGAGTCAGTCCAACTGAGAAAGTAACAAAAGGCTCATTTACATGAAATGAATCTTTTCTTAAAGAAAACATTAACTTTGTTTCTACAGATTATAATATTACCTTTTAATAACAAATTTAATTCGATTGCCCACTTGAATGATTTTTTCAAGCCTTGGGATTCCATACCACGAGGGACTTCTAAAAGGAATGTTTTCTGGAAGTCCTTCCACATAGAGATCATTAGGATGTGCCTCGAATTTCTGGTAAGGTACAGCCTTGGCTTCAGTACTCCCCAAGGCTTCAGCTTTACAGAAGAAAAGCAAAAGGAGATTAAGTTTTTGCTGAAATCATATTTTTGTACAATCCATAGCAAAGTCAACTTTTTGAAAAGCCAAGTATACTCTGGAAACATATATAATAACTACTGAAATAGACTTAATACAGCAAATTCAAGTATTAAAGGCTTCTGTTCAAGGGTAACTTGGGGTGAACTTGTTTCCTGATTCTAAGACCATATATATTAACAGCTCTAAGATCTTATAAAAAATTTTTTCAATATCTTTGGGAAGAAATAAAAACAAAATCATGCATGACGCAATAAATAATGCAACTTAAACACTACTTTTTCAAACATCTGAAGGCAGATTTTTGCTACTTAATGTTGTATGAACATAATAATCATTTTATTGGCTCCTACACACTAAGTTATTTTAGGCTATACCTTTATTTGACTGTAACCATGAGATTATTTCTTTACCCCTTAAACATCATGAGTGAACCATTTTAAAAGGAAATAACTTTGCACAAAGAATTCATGGAATGGGAAATAAAATAGTAAGCAGAGACCTGTTTAGATTAAGAGACACATCAACCAAAGTAAACAAATGAACCTTGTTTACATACAGATTCAAAGCAAAAACTTTAAATAGACTTTCTGGATGAATGAGGAAATTCAAGGATGGACTAGATAACAGTGGATACAAAGAAACAGTCAATTCCGTCAGGTGTGATGACACTGTGTGTAAGGAAATGTCAACACTGTTTACGGCTGCACACTAAACAAATAAAATGACATAATGCCTATGATTTGCTTTACAAGAATCCTATAAAGAGAAAAAAGAGAAACTACCAAATGTGGAAAAAGTCATAAATGATCACTGAATATGAAATTAGGCATATGGGAATTCATTGTACTTTTTTCCCTGCTTTTCAACAGACACAGAATTGAAGTTCTGTAAAGTTCTGTACTTTTTTTCCTGCTTTTCAATAGATACAGAATTGAAGAAATGTAAAAATGAAATTACGAATCCTTGCTCTGAAACCACATCCAAACAGAGCTTTTATAAGATTCGGACAATTTACACAATATCAGTATATATAGGTTTCCCTTGTATTCTGTACGATACATTTAAATATTCTACAATCTGATGGTTTAAGAGTGCTTCTTTGAAGAATTATTTGCATTTCTTTGATTCTTAGATTGACTTTCCTTTCAAAATTAAAGGCCTTCTGTGTGAATTTTTTCCATGAAAAATTCAAGATTTATAGTGTTTGACAGTTATAGAGAATCTAGGTTTTCTTCTTTCTCTTTTAGGGACCTTAACTTAAAGCAGCAATTCTGCTGGCATTCTAAGTAGCTACAGTCCTAGACGCACCTAAGGCCATTAACCTCAACTAAAAAGAGCCAAGTTTTTGTTGTTTGTAATGCCACAATACATAATCTCTTACCTATTTTCTTAGCTCTGATAGATTGTCAAAGTACTTTCCACTGACCATTTTTTCCTTGTAAGAACACTAACTTGTCAACAGCCTCCTCTTTTCATGAGACAAAAGTCAGCTTGCTTGGAAAGCATCAATGATCCTAATAGGTTTGGCTGCTTCTTTTCCCAGGCTCAATTTCCAGAACTAAACATGAGGGCAAAGTTAAGGCCTGTTCATGGGGATACTCATTATCATATGTCACTCGTGAGTTACAATGAAAGTATGGTGGCATTTCTAATGACAAACAATGTTCATCATCTGATTTATTTTATCAAATACCTTGGAAATATGATTTTTAAAGTGCTGAAGATTATTTATTGTTCATTAGCTGATTAAGAGGAGATAAATTATCACTAAGGTCCTATATTTGTGGTAGGCAGTCAAGGATATCAAAGAGGAGAAAAACCTTAAAATTCTGATAGATTGTCAAAGTACTGATGCATTAAATTCTAGGGGAGTTAAACAGTATAAGTACAAGAGAAGTACAGGATTCTGCAAACAATACATGATTAGTGATCTCCATTTGTACCAATCACCTGTGTTGCCCCTAAAAACTGGTTTCCTGGGACTTTAAGACCAAGTGCCATGCACTCCTCTTGGAAACCATAGGACAAACAAGAATCCTCACCCAGGAGACTTGGCTCTTTTTGTGGTGCAATTCCAATGGTTTCTTTCACAAAACAGTGAGGACCACTGTGGTCCTTGGGATTCTCACACACAGCTCTCCACTGTAGCCTTTCTTGCCCGTGATAGCTGTGGCACTTCTGTACTTTGGTCTTCTCAATACTATTATTTAATGAGGCCCAATGCACAGTATGTAACTGAAAGGTTCAGTGATAGGTATCTGAGGGCTTTAGAAGACACTTTAATGACACCGGTCCATTCAGTAAATATTTGTTGAGCACCTGACCAAGCACGAAGCACAGTTCTAGCAATAAACAAGACAGACAAGGTCTAGACTGTCATATCTATATGTTACATTGGGAGAAGATAGACAACCATTAGTACCATTTTTTGAGGAAAATAAAAAGGGTGATGAGCTACAGCATGCTTAGTGATTTATGTTAGGATACTCAGTAAAGACCTCTCCAATGTGGCTGCATTTAAACTGAGATGTAAATAAAAAAGAGACGCACAAGAACACCTGAGACAGAGCAGTACAGAGACAAGAACAAGAATGGTACAACAGTGCAAGCAGGGTATGAGCTCAGAAAAAAAGAGAACAAGTAGATGGTCATTATAGCTGGTACGAAATGAACAAGTGAGATAGAAAATGAGATGACATTAGAAGTAAGGCAGGATGACTGTGTTTACTCTATCCAATGGACTCAGAAGTATGCCACGTGATGCTACCTAAAAGTCAAAATTTTAAAAAATGGAACATGTGTATTATGTGGCCAATGTCTTCACTCTAACTCAGTTATGACACTAAAACCATTCCTTACTGCTCTTACATGTTGAAGAAATCACCTGAGGGAGAAGATGGATGATCAGTTGTCACATCAAAGGAAAAAGATGATTCTAGCAGCATCCATTTTTGTTTAAGCCTTCCACTATTAGATCTGTTACATGATATAGTTTATGCTCCTAACTGATATGGCTAGAGACATAGTACTGAATTAACAGCATCTGCCTAACAGAAAATGTGATGTATTTTATGCATGTCAATAAAGGAATGACCTGTTCTTATTCTACAAAGAATGGAAATTAGAAAACGATCTTTGTATTCCAAAATAAGAGTCTCAAATATTTTGTAATTTTCATTTAAATTTTAGAAGGCTTGGAGCTATCAATTTATCTTCCAATACATTGTTTAATATAGCACCGAATAAATGATGCAAGTTGTCAATGGATGAGCGATCAACTAATAGCTCTGCCAGTAACTGATTTATTTTTCTTCAATAAAGTTGCATAAACCAAAAAAAGAAAAAAGAAAACAGAAAGTAATCAGGATAAAGATAATATATTATTTTTAAGATATAAGATGAAGTGACTACCTGTGGAGAAAGCATAGCAAGAAAGAAAAAAAGGCGGCTCAGGACTGAGCTGTAGAGAACCATTCCCAAAATTTAAAGAATGAACAAAGGGAGGTGACGTCAAGAGAAATAAAATGACAGTCAATGAGACAGGAAGAAACTATGAGTCAATAATTTTCCATAAAAGTAGTTTAAAATAGTTTTAAGAAGAAAAATAAGACAACTATGTTGAATGCCGTTGAGAAGTAGGATAAAGCAGGGGAAAGAGTGACTTTTGGTAACAAAACATGTTGCAATGATAAACCAAACCTAAGTATTTTAACTGTTCAGGGATACAAGCACAGCGAGCACAACAAACAAGATTACTACAAGAGTCTGGGACACGTAACATTTTCTGATAACCAGGTGTGCTAACTAAACACTCCAGTGATACACTGCCACTGAAGGTCTCTTTTATTCCAGAGCAGCAAAACATTTTTAAAAGGTCCCAAGACAAAAGGTTTCTAAAATGTGAAATGCACTATGCTGAATAACCTATAGTGTACAAAATATTTACTCAGTAAAGAGTGTATGGGGGTTCATTACACTATTCTCTCCCCTTTTGCACAGGTTTAAAACTTTTCATCATAAATATTTGAAAAGAATAAAAGAAAATTGGAAGTCGCATTCATTGTATTTACTTTCTTAAAGTAAAATTTGGGAAAAATTATTGTATAATATACTTTAGTTGGGGGAAAAAATTAGACTTACCAAATTTTTTGCAGAAAAGCTGATCTACCATCTTTCGTAATTTAGTGATTCTGGCATACCACTCTTCCTTTACTGTAAGAGTAACAAATATACACATTTCCTCGATTTGATGGCATTAATATACTATAATTATAAAATAGGCAGCACTTTTGTTTTTGACTAAAATTATTTCTAAGATTTCAGAATGTGTTTATTAAAACAGCGCTGACACTGAATAAAAGAACAAATGAAACACTGACAAAATGGAAGTTTGTAATTTAAGAGTAATTTTACACAGGTACTCTAAAGTTTAACAACTGAAGGCAGGAAATACCACAATTCAGTTTACTCAAGAACAGCTAGCAGGTGATTTCTACAATGATAAATTTAGGCATATAAGACGGCTAGTAATCCTTCCAATGTACAAATTCTAAGTGATGCAACTTCCATTTCAGATATATACCCCACTCCACTCAAAATCAAAAGCAAGTAAGAGAGCAAATCACAATTATACTTCCTTCAAGTCACATCTAACAAACAAGTGATGAAAATGCTAGCTTTTTGCTTTAAGAAGTAAATCTTTTTACGTCCTGGGTATGATGATGAATGATTATTCAATTGAGTAATGCAGACTTGGGTAATAAATTATTCAGATAAAATCTGAATCTCAAAAGTAAAACAGACAGGCTTCTTTTAGTCTACTCAGAAATGTGATGTTGGCACTTATTTATAATGGGTTATTAAGAAGAAAATGAGTTATTCTTCTAGAAAATATTGGACAATATTTTGACAGTGTTTGTTTCTTATACATAATATTCTGATCTGACACACAATTTGACACAGACTGGAGTAGAGACCTACCTCCTGAAGCTGGTTTATCAAGTTGTAGGTCTTCACGTGTTGAATTCAGAAGTTCGTGTCTGAAAGGTGAGAAAACATACTAAATATTTACAGGTAATATTGAGTAAAAAAGTAGTAACTACTAGTACTTATTTAATATTCAATCAAGACCAGTTTAAAAAGAAAAGACAATCTGGACTCTTGAGTACGATTAAATCTCAATTTCTTGAGATTTCCAGAATAAAAATAAATGGTACCTACATATTGTTTCATAAGGTACTTCACAGAACATGTGTCCTCACAGAAATTAAATTAACTTGTAACCCAAAGGCATTTTATAAAAGCATAACACCAAAGGAAGTAAATAATAAAAACTTTAAATGGATCCTTTAATTTTACATTACATTGACTATCTTAACTTCAGCATATATAAATTGTTTATAACTACCCTAAATATATTTCAATACTAACATTTACAAGATAATACACTTGCTTTTTTATTTTTCAGAATATGTAAACAGCTTATAAAACATAATTTATAGATGACAATTTCCACAATCTAAATTCCATATCCTATATCACTCTATTTTGTTGTAATGGCCTAAAGTAATGGGGAAGAGGGGAGAGGAGGAGGAGATACCACAGAAAAGTATACCTAGATTAACAATAATCCAAGAAATGATGGAAACTAATACAAGATTGAGTCAATGGTGTATATAATATTTGACCAATATTAGTGAGTTGTGAAATAAAACATTTGCTCAACTCTACAGATAATCTACTAAATAAACAAAATAGTTTATGTTTAGCAAGCCTTACCACATTAATCTTTGGGGAAAGGCTTTAAAAAGTCCATAAAAAGATGGCTTCCCATAAATGAGTACTAGAAGGACTTGAAACAGGATATACATAGCATAAAGTACCTCTGATAAGCTTGCATAAACATTTAAACATCCAAATATAGTTTTATAAGCTTTAAGGTTAGCAAACATAAGCAAAACCTGAAAAATATTTTAGATTTATTTAAAATAAAATTTAAAACTTTTAACAAGTTAAAAAACAAAATGACAGTACAAGAGTCCTTAAAACAAGAAACTTATTAATATATCAGTGTGAAGGGAGAAGGATGATTCTTGTATATGGTTCTAGGCTAGTGTCAGGGTTTTAGAACAAGATAGTATGTCTACAAATCGATTTCATGAGAGACTACTAAATCTTTAAACTACAATTTATTGGAAAGAAAAATAACTGTTAGCAATAAGCTCCTCCCTGTGGAGGATAGTTCACCTATTATCTTGAGATATTCCTTGGGCTTTTTTTCATCTCTACTTAAATCTTAAAAGCTCCTGTCATTATTTAATGCCAATATAAGCTGGCTTGGTTTTACTTTTTGATCAAGATGGTTGTTAATTTCTCCATTTTCTCAACAGTACCAGAGCATTATTACAGTAACGAAGTTGAGCACCTTTCCAAATGATGTGACTATTATCCTACTAATGTATTCACTTTGTTTATAGCTTAAAGATGTTAGAAAAAAAAAAAACTGTATCAGTTGTAATATGCACATGACTCAAAAAACAAACAAACAAACAAAACACCTCACCAATAGAAGGACTTAACATGAAAGCCATGTATTTCGAAAGAAGTGAACCATCCCCACTCCCTGGGGGATGAATATTGCTTAGTCTAAACCCATCATGTTATCTTTCCCATGCCCAGATGAGGAATAAGCACTTGATACAATTCTAACTGGAGAATTACAGCTATGTTCCAAGGTTGACTTGCTCTCAAAAAAAACACAGGAAGCTGCTGTTTCTCTCCTTCATAGATGTGTCTGGCTGTGAGGCCTAAAACTATTGTATCCAACTCAAGACCAGTCTAAGAAAACTATCAGCAAAAGGAAAGAAAAATGAGCAAAGCCCCATGTGCCACATTTTAACCATCCTATCTTTGACTTCCTTGCGAGGAGAGAGAAGCATCTTACCTTATAAAGCTAACTTGAATAAGGGTTTTTGTTACTCACTTCTGGAGACATCTTAACTGCTACCTTTCCTTTTTCAAGTCAGAAAATCTCTATGTGCTTTCATACATGTTTGGCAAGTCTGACTGGCTAGAGAATCTAAAGTTGAAATCATTTCCACCTAGAACGTGGAAAGAATTGCTTAATAGTGTTACATCATCCATTAATGCTCAAAGCAGGTTTATCATCAGTGTGATTTTCATTCTTTATGGATGACCTGATTTTACTCTCTAGAGTCTAATGATTTTTTCCCCCTATCCTCAGGGCACTGAAACTTTATGAAGTAGTTCATTTTTGATGCTCTCCCTTTTCTACTTTAAGTCAAATATAACTAGATGAAGACTCAATATTCTTTCTCATCTTTCATATATACAATCTTCTTTACAATTTATAAGACTAACAACTCTCTAGTCCTATCATTAAAATTTTTAGTTTAGTAATTATATTTTATCATTTGAAGAAATAATTTCCAATTATTTCTTTTTATAAATATTCTAGTTCTTGTTCCATGGATGTAAAGTAATAGGAAATTTCCATATATTTGCATTGCTAAATCTGTTGATAAATACCTTCTTAGTTTTTTAAACCTTTTATTATAATCTTAATAGAATCTAAGAGAACAGAAAATGTGGCTGCCATTTTTAAATGGAAGCATTTACACTTCCAATTCCAATTGCTGCACTTTCTTTTAAACTATCCTTGCTGCACTCTTTACGTCAATGCTAAAGAACAGCATTCTTGCTATCTTAGTTTCTTCCCATTCTTACGTCTATTGTTCATTTATTTTTTACAATTTACATATATTTCCACATATGCTTTAAAAAATTCAGACCTAAAAATAAGACACTGACATCGTATTACTTATTTTCTTTAGCATGCTTGTCAGAAAATTAGAAAAGAAAATGATGGTTGTATGGCAATCAAGCATGAGCAGGAGTTCATGTTCCAAAAGCCAACTCTGCCATGACCAACAAAAACTTATACACAGATACATGAAGACGTAAAAAATAAGATGACGTATAATAATTTAAACTTAATTGAAATATAGCCCTGGTAGTTAATAAATATTTGTCAACAATATGAAAAGATGTACTAATCAAGAACAAAGAAAAGAATCTAAGAGTCTTACTTCTTAATCACAAAACGAATCCTTTCCTTTGCAAGTAATATTCTCTCAAGGCGAGGAATTCCATAAGTAGATGGCCTTCTAAAAGGAATTCCTTCTGGAAGTCCTTCCACATATAGATCTTCAACATGTGACTGGAAAAGAGGGTATGGGATCGTCACAGGACCTTTGGCTTTTATAGCTTGAGCTTTAAGGGTAAAAACAGAAGAACAAACATCATTACATGACAAGGACTAAGCACAATTTGCAGAAAAGAATAATAGTTGAATATATATTGCTCTTAATATTCGTAATTTTTATAACTGCTTCTGTTAATTATAATTGAATCAGAGAAAAATAGTACAAAAGAACTAAAAGGAAACACCAAAGATGCTACTGCTCAATTTAACCAAATCCACAATGAACTAACATGATTGTGAGGTAATGTACATATATAGTCAGACTTTCTACTGAAATCTAAATCACGAATGAACCCAGAAAAAATATACCAGTTAATATCAGCTAATACATACAATATGTAATGAGAGAGGCAGTATTTTTAAAACATTTAAAATGTTAGTGTAAAAAGGATATTTTTAAAAAAATAACAAACAGAAGATTTAACTATAAAAATTCTGATAAGATTTATCTCCCCTAAAGTAAAATAATGCAACAATTGCAAAAATTTAAAAGCATAGGGAATGTTAGAATCAAATATAGTTGATAATACTGTAATGACTTTGTATGATCATGGTGATCACTTCTTAAGGTATAAATGTCAAGTCATTATATACTGCATACCTGAAACTAATATAATAATGTATGTCAACTACATTTTAGTTTAACAAAAGAAATCAACTATAATGAGTAGATACTGATTTTATTAAACTATATAGGGTAGTTTTCCTAAACAATAAGGGACATTCAAATATCACTGGCTATTAAATATAATGTTTTTAGATGTGATAATGAAACTGAGATTAAGACAATGCCTTCTTTTTACCCAATTCCCCAACTGAAATACAGATTTCTGAGGGGTAAAATACCATCACATCAGAATTTTTAAATATTCTTGCATCAAAAAGAGATGGGACAAGAGAAGAAAGGAAATATTGTAAAATGTTAAAGTTGAACTTGGGTGATAGATACTTTGAGGGTTTTTGTATTCTTTTGTTTTTGTGTGGCAATTTTCATTATTAAAAGGTATTAAAAAGCATCAGTTGTGTTCAATTACAACATGGGAATATTTATAGTTTGTAGTAATAATTTCACAAGTAAAGCCTTTTGACACCAAGTAAAGCAATGCCAAATTCTCTATGACTGCAGACAAATACCACTATTCTTTTCAAAGGCTTCTAGTTCATTTAATTCACACACAGTTACCAAAAATGCTTTCCAGTAAAAGGAAAGAACAGCAGAGGTACAACGAACACTGCCAAAAAGGTCCCAAAGCAAAAATGACTCCTACAGACTCCCCTCAACCCTTTCTCCCTTAGGAATTGCCATCGGAACAGCTCCACTTTTTGCTGGTATTTTATGTAAAAGTCTATTTGCTAAACATTAATATCTGTACTAAAGTTTCAAGTGTACTATATTATACATTAATGAATTAGATTTAACATCTTTTGTTAATATAATACATCTGAAAATCATATTCACATATAACAATGAAAATAGCTTCCCTTAAGGCAATCACCATTGACCATGTTATAGTGCTTTCCATGTAGAATATGTTATGAGTTTCTGCTTCGAAATGGACCAGTTAAGATCACTAGCAAAAGGCTCTGACTATTGAAAAGTAGGATAAATACTAAAAAAAAAAAAAACTTAAGGAAATAACTGAAAATATTTAGGAAAAGTTATTGAACTCATTAAATTTACCCTAATTCTAAATCTTTGTTAAGGGATAGGATATCTATGATAAAGAGAGAAATGTTCATGTTAAGTTTATTAAAGTAAATAATGCCAGCATAGTTTATCATTTAAAAACTTCACTTAGAAAAATTCAGTGATGCAGGACAGCACTAGAGAAATTATATTTTCAAGTTAAAATTTGGTATATTATAGAATTTTACAGTTGATTGCAAAAAATCGTCCAAATAACAATCCTCTTCCCCCAACAAAACAGATGATATTATTAAATGACTGCTATTTTTAGGTGACCATCAGGTGATAACGAATTGCTTATTTCTTTGATCACTATATAAAGAACAGTGAAATAAAAGGGAAAGAATTTGATATTTAACTTAAACTCAGTTATATATCATGAGAAAACAAGAGTACCTAAATGCATCTAGATTTAATATAACACATTAAGAAAGACTATTATTTAAGAAAGTAATGTTCATTAAATCTCCAAGATCTAGGATTTTGCAACAAATATATAAATAAACTCTCAAATATACATGCTGCAAGTTTAAAAGAAATGCTAATTGATACTTAAACAACAACAAAAAAAACATTTCCTAAGCTTTGTAGTAATCTAGAAACAAAGTTTCTAATATTTGGACAGATATTATCCAAGGACCTTTCACATCATAAATATGTAAGTAAGGTACAATTCACTGGCAGAACTGAACTTGTTCACATTAAATGTAAAGGAATTCCATTGTTGAAAAGCTTATGAACAAAATATTACAAGAATTTTTGAGTTTAGACTTACCATATTTTCTTTCAAACAACTCTTCGACTTGTTTACGCAGATCAGTAATTCGAGCATTCCATTTCTCTGAAAATTGAGAGAAGTTAAATCTCAATAATAAATCCCTGTTTGGGGCACTAATAAGTTTTTAAGATGATCCAATATCTAATGACTTATTTTCCACACAATATATCTTAATTTTTAATAATCTATCTCCATCTATATAATTTTACTGCTTTCCTGAGACCTTTGTCATTTTTAGTGGTTCTTAGAATTGGTTCAATATGAGATTACAGGGGATGTTTTAAAATTTATTTTTGAAAAACTTCATACCACTTTTAGTCCTGTAATTTCTGAAAAGCGGGAGGGCAGGAAAGTCCAGTATGATAGAGCACTACAAAATGGAGGCAAAAAGGGAGCATTTGAGATCTTGCTCCCAAACATGTTATAAATTTGGCTCAAATAAACTCGTAAAAATTCTTTACAGGTTTGGACAGTTCTTATGTGGACTGGAGAATTAGACAACTAGAATCTGTAGAGCTGATGGGAAGATGAGAACTACTCAGAGAAAGATCTCCAAATCTACAGAGGGGCACCTTTGAGTTTTTGCATTCTTTCCAGACTACTCTCATCTTTGTTCCTGGGTTGCTAATGCCACCAGAGGACCACGCTGACAGAGGAATGGCTCCGTGAAGTACAACAGACCGCCCTAGAACTCTCCGGTAGCCCCTGGAGTGAGTAATGCCCAGATTTTCCCTTAAATACCCTAAAATAGACTGAGAAGGCAAAGTAGTTTTGAAGGTGTTAATCTGCTGCCTTCTCAGATCACTGGTGCTCTGACAATAAATGATTATTTTCAATATTGCCCCCCCCACCAAAAAAAAAAAATACAGAGGCAAAAAAAGAAGGAATCTCTTAGATCATTCAGGAAAATTTCTAAAATATCTTTAAGTTATACAGAAATAAGACTTTATACATAGTTGCAACTTATAATCAAGTGTTGAAGAATTTATGTAAACTTGCTATATAAATCCAATTTATATCCAGTCTGTGACAATGACAAATTAAAATATTAAAGTGTTATTTTAAAAAATATAAATGTTAAATGTTCTATCTATTCATAATAAAGATCACAAACACAATTTATCATTAATATTTAGTCCCCTCAAAAGACTACATCATCCTCTGGGTTTGGTTAGATTAACTGATGGCCGTTACACAGAAAAAGAAAAATCAAGATACGAAATTTATCTTAAATAAAGGTTTTAAAGCTAAGAAAAATAACTGAATTACCAAGTCATTAACACTGATTTAAAGTCTACTAATTATAATTAATAATACAATGTCTTTTGCTCTGGTAAACCCAAACTATGTTTAAACTATGTCTGTAAAGTTACTTCCCTCAGATTAGAATATAAAGCAATAATACATTTTAAAGCATCCCTTTAAAGAATGATGTAACTTTTATCAGTAACATAAAGAGTTCAGAATCAAAAAAGGCCTGCATTTAGTCAAGAACTCACCAAAGTTGAACTCTCTCACTTTCCGTTTTCCGGCATTGGCGGGTTCTGTGACTGGTGGCTGGGGTGGCTCATTGCTCTTTGGTCTCTTAGTAGGTGGAGAATAATCATCATCTTGAAAAAGAAAACTGTCATCACTGGAGGAACAAACTAAATAAGTTATAGCCACCACCTGTTAAGTTCTCAATATTTAAAAAATGCGGGGGCTTTAAAATTGTTTGGAATATCAATCATTTCTGTAGTCATTTTCGGCATAGTTTTCCTACTATTTTGGGGTATGCTCAAGTGGATATTCCTCATTTTCCCTGTCTTATTTCACTTTTTTTTTTACTTCATTTAACTTGAACAAAGTCATAAATTTCCTCCTCTCCTCCCATAACTCCTGAGATGGCTGCATAGAATTATAGTCTAATTTAAGTCTTTCAAGAAAAAGGTTTTAATGGAGACAACTACATAAATATATGCGAATATGTAGCTTGAATGACAAAAAAAAATTAAGCTTATATAAAATCCAAGCATACATAAGCAAGGAAGGTTGGATAACTGAATGCCAAACACTTTTTACAAACATGGAATTTACAGAATTAAAAAAATAGATCTGCAATATTTGTGAAACAGGTAATGTTGATTCAGTCAATACAAAAACCTATGTAGAAACAGGCAATCAGATATTTAAGCACAGAATACAGACTTCTCAAGACATCTGTAGTAAGAGTTCATGCTAATCTCTTCATGGATATGTCTGCAATTCAAATCTGCTATACTTTCATATATCTAATGCTAAAATTAAGGACATTTGGCTCAAATAAGATTATCACTTATACTCCCTGAAAATGTCAAGTGGCACACTACTAAGACGTCTGCTCAAACGCCATGTGTAAATTATTGAAAATATCATTTAAAGATGTCTGTACTTAAAAATATGAGGTAGAGAACAAAATTACTATTAAAGACACAGCAATAACAAAAAGATAACATTAAAATACAAGTTACCTTTTCAGATCAGTATTATTTTCATTCTCATTTTATAGCTAAAGAAACAGGCTCAGAGAATGTTATGTGACTTAACCATGTTACATTACTAGTTAGTGCAGTTAAGATTAGATTAAGGGCATAACTCTTTCCCTAAACTAATAGTTTAACTCTCAAACAGATAACAAGGAATCCAAAGTCAGTATATTATATATACAATGTTCCCTGGGACAGAAATGGATAACTTTTATATACTTTGTATGTCAATCAAGAAAAAAACCTGAATGCAGCCTAAAATACTTATATTTCTTTGCTATCATAGCATCAGAAAACACAGACATAGTTGCCCTGGTGCACTGACTTTGGGTTCTTTTTATAATGCCAACAGATATTTTGGTAACCTGAAATCATTTACTGATTGACTATTCCAACCAATAGACAAAGAAGGTACCAATAACACCAATACCAGATAAAGCCACGTCAGGACACAATTATACGTTGGGAAAGACAAAAATGCTAATTTAGGGGACACTATTTTAGAAAAACGACATCATACAAACAACTTACGACACTATAAAACTTTCATGTGTTGGATGCCACTGTAAAAATCCATGTTCATATTCAGGGGGGAAAATCTACGGTGGAAAACTACTTAAAAATGACAAACTACCAGTAAAATAAAACTTGACTATGTCACCTAGGCTTTATAACTATTAAATTAGTACAAGGATTAAAAATGCTCAGAAGACCTATAATAGATTACTAAATTTAATATTAGAGTTAAACCTAAGTAGATACATTCTGGAAAACATATTAGGTATCATTAATATGTTTAGCCTTCAATTCTGAAAATACGCTCAAAAGAAAACCCTCTACTTTCCAACTTCCGTTTATAGAAGCCTAAAAGTATTTTTATGCTAGTTTCTAATGGGTAAAATGAAATATACTAGTTTCACCTATGACTATTACCAAAGCATTTTAAATGCTTAATATTAATATTTCTTCCCAAACATTAAACAATAACATTTCAAACAAAATTATTTTCCCTAAAGGCTACTGTCACCTAAATATATCTAAAGATCATCATTTAAACTGATTGTTAAACTGAATTGTATAAAATAAAAATTGAAAGAGTATAAAATGAAAAAGAAAATATAGCTACATGATGAAAATCTCAGTTATAATCTAAACTGAATTTGAGGCCTAGGTAAAATGCCAAGAGCGCTTTTCTTTAGTGTGAAGACCTCACTTCTTAAATCAGTCTAACCTATTTTAGAACACAAAGGACTTATTAGTATAAATATATTTTATAAAAGTAAACTCACTGACCATAAACAGAAAACAGACAAATATGGGGGTAAATTTTTTAACAAAACAACAATTTAACATAGATTATAAAATATTAAAAAGTGATGTCACATTCAAGTGATAAGTAATGACGTTCAATCTATTAAATGTGAACAAATACAAAGAGATAAATTTAATTATTTCTGATAAAGTATCACACCACAAGTTCTATTGAAAAGAGTAACCCATTTAAATCGTAGTTGAAACAGGGAATTAAATCATAAGAGTAGCTATGAACTTAGCCACACCTTCCATTTTTCTCCACTCTGCTGATAAAAACTCCTTGGTATTGAGAAACTATGAGAAAATGTTACTTTTGACCTCAAAATCCTTTTCACAAAGATCAAGATTATTTCTCTTTAGCAGAAAATATCAAGTAAAGCTCTAAGAGTTTACCTCTAATAATCGAGTCCAGCAGATAGCACTGTTTTCTAATTATCATGGTATGGTGTTTCAATGTTATAAAAAACTACATATTTCAAGATACTTCAAAATCAAGCACAAACTAAAAATGTTTACAGCATCAAAACCAAAAGCCTATAAAATGAATTTCAAAATATTTTAACATGCAAAAGCTATTATTCGGGAATATGTAAGTTATTGTATCAGTACTAACAAAAGTAGCTCCCACACCTCAAAAAGGGCAACAACTTAAAATTTGCATTCAGAAAAAGACCATTTTCCTTTTAACATCATATTTACAAATATGCCTATAGATAATACAAACTTGAGAGCTAAAATTTTATCACTGCATTCTCAATGGTGAATGCATTAATAGAATACGAAACGAATTTTTTGATACTCTTAATTTCAACATGACCAAATTGGTAATGATTTTTTATCAATTTAAAGAAGAAAATTTAATGAACACAGTAACGTTCACAGTAGAATAACACCTAAACAATCTGACACTATTCAAAATTAAACACAAATCAAAATAAACCAGGCGCTGTATCTCTTTTAAAATTACTCAGAGCCATTAATTACTCTACACATTTCAAATTAATAAATGGCATTTTCCACCCATGGGTCCAGGTTATGATTCCTCTAAAACTCCAATTTTTACATAAGTAATTGAATGGTCATTAAGTGACTCTTCAAAGCACAGAATCTTCAAATGGTAACCTACCCAATTACATAGATTCTATGAACTCTCCAATAACATTTATAAAATAAGCACTGTACTTAAACAATGACAAACAGCAAAACCTATTGGCTCTATTCTTCAGAACTCGACCCAGAATTCGACTTATGTCAACTACCACCATCCTGTTCTAAAGCACTATGTTCTCTGTTCTAGATAACTGCAATAGCCTTCTAAACTAGATTCTTGCTTCTACTATGATCTGCTGTCTTTTGCAACACAGCAGCTTTGTTTCTTCAAAGTGAAGTACAGAACCTGGCCCTCCTTTGTTCAAAACCCGCCAATGGACTTATCTATCTTGTTTATTCCTAAATCTCTGGCACGTAATACAGTCCCCAGCACATACAAAGTGTTTGGTATTTGTGAAATGATTAAATGGATATTTGAATAGTCCTTAATTATATGCAGCAACCAAATATTTATCAAGGACCTAAGCATGAATTTCACAAAAAAGGATACCACCAGAGGATGACATAATCCAACTACTGAAGCTCTGAAACAGTATTATCCAAATTGCAGTCCAATGTAAACCAATTATATGTAGAACTGAATTTCTATGTTGAAATATTTATGTATATTTTTCAATTTATACGAGAAAGAAATAAAATTTAAAATTTCAAGGATAGTTTTACTTTGGAAGATGTAAATTAATTTTTAAATGAATTTATTTAAATAATTAATTTAAAGAAAAAAGTGATGAACAGAGTAAGGTTAGGCCACAGCAGAATGAACATATGTGAATGTCTCAGGTTTGGGAAACAATGCCCTAGAAGAGAACCACGTGACAAGGAAACCTCTTTTAAAGCAAAAAACTACCCATTACTAGCCTGCCATGACAACTAGACCTCAATTTTTGAGGTAAGATGTTCTCTGCACTTATCAAAGATATGCACATATCAAAGTCATGACAGCAGTTTCATTTTACCCCAAAATGTAGTTGTGATATTTACGAAATCAAGGACTGCGTGGTCCCATTATTCCAAGGGCTATTTCTCAAACCTGTCACATAAGTTATGAATGTGTACTACTAACTTCACGTACAAGTGAATCACCACAAATGAAAGAGCACACTGCTGGCAATGGGTGAATGTTATGCTTCAGAGATAATGCATTTGTATCAGTGTCAATTAGCCCCTTCATAACTCCACTTAATTTCAAATGAAGATATCAAAGTTGAAGTACTGCAAGAAATCTGACAAACTTACTCGATGACAAAGTTTTTTTTTTTTTTTAATCTTTTCTATAAGCTATTTGGGAAACAGAAAGATACAAATGGAGAAAATAAAAGTCATCCACATGAATATTATCTTCATTTATATTCTAGTATTTTCTTAAACAAAATTAACATTTTCTAAATACAATTTTCCTTTTAAAACCTTGTCTTGTTCGTGAAAGAGAATTTCTTTTTATCCACTAAACATATTACAATAGAGGTCTTTTTTTGGATGACTTACATTAAAAAAAAAAAATCATTATTTCAGTGCCTGTATCATTCTTTTCTGTATCATTTTTATCATTATGAGGCTATACCAAAACTTAATTTTCTTACTATATTTAACTAGTTTCTACCTACCATTCTGCAATTATCTTTCCAGAAAAAATAAATTATATCCTTATCAAACAAATGCATAAGTTCTCATTTGATCTTCCTTATTAATATCATACTTAAACTTTACCCTCCTTAACATATAGATAAAAAATGATTAGCAATTTAATTAACTCTATTATATAGTTTGTTCATGAACATATATATACCATGGAAAATTAACTACTCTACACAGATCTAGTATTTCCCTGGTCTTCTAAACATAAATAAGCTACTTATATAGCAAAATTCTCCTACTTGTTGACAAATTTGGATGATAAATCAAGCTTCTTGTAGTATGTTTTAGTATAAGAAAATAAGATTTCTCACTCCATCCAAATAGTTAAAATCAAAACAACTGACGTTTCAGGTTCACGAGCCATCTATTTTGTGATTATCATTAACATCGTTTTAAAGATCTTATATTATAAAAGCATGTATTTAAACAATTTTAATACTGTCTTTATCTACTTTTAAGATATGATAAAATTGACTTGGTTATTTTTCCTATTTAAAAACTTTGTCTTGTCTGATCTCGGAAGCTAAGCAGGGTTGGGCCTGGTTAGTACTTGGATGGGAGACCACCTAGGAAGACCAGGTGTCATAGGCATAAAAAATAAAAAAATAAGGAATAGTAAGCTAACAGGTCCTTGCAATCTGTGAGGTCAACCAAGGGTTGCCTCCTCTAAAAAAGAAAAAAAGTAAAAATAAAAATTTTGTCCTAATTATTAATGATCATCTATTTTTTTCTATCTGTATAGAAAGGACAAAGTTCTGAGTGTTTATAATATTTATACGCTCTTAATATTTTCTTCTCTGATGAGATTTCTAAATAAAACCAATTAAATTCAATTATATAATGCTAGACTATAAACAATTCAAAACTGCTTTTAGGTTAGTAAAATTATATTGATAAAATATATATATTAGAGATACTAGTTGGAAGTATGAGAAAAATTCTATTAGGTAAAAGCTATCAATCAACTTATATTTTAGAAGCAATGAAGACAAACATTTTGAATAGTTAGAAGTAGCCAAACACTATACAAGTGATACCTGTAGAAGATATATTATTAGAGAGAGAGCGAGAGAGAGAAAGAGATCAAGAAAGGTTATGCAGCAATTGAAGAAAAAAAAACAAACAAGTAACAAGATGTGTGGTTATGGAAAAAAAACCTACAGGAAATGTGACATATGTATATTTTAAATGTTTATTATAATGTATTCTGAAAGCATCTATATATTTTTATAAAACTATGTATACATCAAAGTATTTTTAAATGTATTATATACACAATAAACTGAGTATAGGGATTTTAGAGCAGGGCAGGGAGAAATAAAACTTTACATATACAATTTGCTGTGCTGTTTCAATATTTTATCTTAATAAAGAATTACTTTGAGGGGAAAATTTTATAGAGTAGTATAAGACTATTTTAAAAGGAAAAAATCAATATGTATTTAATTTTTAAATATGAAATGTGATACTGTTAATATTAGCTCAATTTTTAAATAGCTCAGGACATACTGGCTCATCTGCATTCATGCACTATCTTTGATGAAAAACATAGGTTTGAAGCAACTTTAGCTATAGAGATCAATTTAGAATATATCTGTAGCTACTGATTTAAAAACAGTTTTTAAGAACAGATTATACGTTCGCTTCTAATAACATTTTAGGAGGGAACTCACTTTAAAAACTGAACTATCAACACTTTCTCTTCCACTTTACTCAAGTAGATATCAGGGGTTATACTGATACTAATTAGGTCTCTTCTATCACAACCCAGTAACAGGTTACAGAATCTGGTTTCATGTGCATCCAATCTGGTCATAGTTTTCATTTTGTTCTCGATTCCCAATGATAGGAAGTATAGCTTGGTCCACCACTCATTCATGGCTTACTTCTGTTGCCTAAATCTCCCAAAGCACTGGGTGTGCTGCTGGGAAGTGGGCTACTTTGGTCACACATACACATATATGCTTCAATTTTTATCACAAGTTTCCTTTAAGAATGAATGAAATGCATACTTAGAAATGTGAATGTGACAAGTGTTCTTATGACCAGAAGTAAACTTTTGGAATCAAGGCTTTTCAATAACTAACCTTCAATAGTCACCTCAACTTCGGGGTCCTCACTTGTTTCTGAAGGGACATGTTGAGTAGAATCTTGAAAAAAATAAAATTCTAAAATGACATTCATTATAAAGCACTTTCTTTATGTTCCAACATTTTATTGATCTGATACTCCAAAAGCAGCCTACTATAAAATTTTACTGGCATCTTAATTCATCTCATATTTATTAAAATATCTGACCCTTTTAATTATAAGTAGGGATAAGAAAAAATAAAAATTAGAAAAACTCTGGAAAACTATTAAATAATACCAAGTTATCTGTAATAATGGATTAAAAAAAAGTTGTATTTTTAGAGAATAAAATTATAATAAAGTCACAATTATTTTCCTGCTGTAACTAGCAAATGCTAGAATAAAAACAAAGATTTTTTTCTTTTTTTCCTTTTTCTTTTTTTTTTTTACTATTTCTTCTCTGCTTTCAGAAATTCTAGGAGTGGTTCATATTGTTAAATAAAACAATTTTCTGCAATGGGGCCTTCAGATCAAGACAATGACTACAGCAAATGCATATAGGACTATATTCCCTAACTTTATATGCAAGATACTTTTAAAAATTAAAATTTTATTAATATTTGTGTTACTACACAAAACAAATGTACATCAGAATGTTAGTGCTAGAAGTTCAGCTAGAAAGTATCTTCATCAATTCTCTTTCATTTTGCAAAGGTTGAGAGATTAATTGATTTGCCAAAGATCATGTTCATTGGTTAGTAAAGGAATAAAGACCAGAACCCAGGTTTGATTCAACTCTATTAACTTTGCAATACGACAATTAAAATATCCTCGAAAACAAAATACTTCAAAGCCTAATATCTAATTACAGAATTATAAACTGTGAAATGAAGTAATTCACATTGCCTGATGAACCCTGTACCATATGTCTATACATAGGTATTTTGTTGTTGTGAATACCACCTATCCAAAACAGAGAATTTTGTTACAGAGGAAATATCTAATTACCTTCACACAGTAAAACATTAAAAAAAAAAAAAATTCATCCACATTATCTTCTATGAAAAGATGTAAAAAAGAAATGTAAAATATTATTTAAAATGAGCATGTCAATATTTCTGCAAGAAACATATTCCAGTTAGAAACCCTAATTCTAAAAATGAATTTGAAAAGATTAGCCAACATTCCAAGGACCTTAAGAACTCTCTCTACCCAAAAAGGGTAATAGATCAAATTAATGATTTTAAAAAATAAAAAAGCAAATAAAATAAAAAGTTACAAAACAGACTTCAATTTTATCCTAGAAAAATAAGGTACAACATGACCAGTTTATGAGAGAAATAAAATTCTAAAACAAGATAGTTATCTTACCAGTCATTTTCTTTGGGAGCAAGCTAAAAAATTCTTTTGAAACTACATAAACCACTTAAAAATAGGAAGCCATTCTACATAACAGTTTAACTCAAGATTCCAATAAGTAAAAAGCTGTACCACAGTTAAATATTCATTCAATCCTAAGAGCAAAAGAGGGTAACTGCTAAATAGGCAAAGTAGTTCATGGGGTAGTTGGAGGTATAAAAACAAGTAGAGAGGACATCTCTCCTTTATTAATCTTATGTAGAATAAATACATTGCCTTACTTTTAAAAATGGCACCATTAAATAGTATGTTTAAAAATGAAACATGAACAGAGCCAGTAATAATTGTAATTCTAAAATACTAAAGCCATTCTTTCTTTAAAAAATTTTAATATGGCACAAAATGACCAGTACAAACGGTGAGAATTTTGCATCAGGAAGAGTTTTACTTACCGTTTAAGTTTTCATCCCCATATGCTTTATTATTCAGTACAGTAAAAGAGGTATATTATATCTTAAGACTTAAGCATAATACAAATACAGCAAAATAAAAATCCCTTTATTTCTAACCTTCTGCTGGTACTTCCATTTCTGTTCCATCATTGCCCTCTGAAGAATGATGGCTTCCTAGAAGGAAAATAAACCTCATATAATAAATCAATAAAAAATTACATTGAAAGAAGAGAAACTAGGTAACAATGTAAATAATTTAAAACATATAACATAACATATACAAACTGACTCTTTAACTCCTTAGCAGCTAATTCAGACAATGTGAGCTAATTCAGAAAATATTTAACACTTGAAAATGCAAAAATTACTTTAAAATGTAAACATATACAGTGAACCTAAGTAGTTTTGGGGATTTAAAGTTAGTTACTGTAACTAAACATATAATTACTCATAGATGTTAGAATCTGAGAAACAGAACAATTGTTTCAAAGTACCATGCTCATCTGTCAATGACGCACACACACAAACACAAATTAGAGCAAATTCTTTCTTTGCTCATAGACTCTATTAAGTTTAAATAAACAAGTTCAGGTTTTGCCGTGAAATGTTTCCTGCTTTCCAGTTTTACTATGGTGGAAGCTATGGAAACTCAATCCCCATTATTTATTCAAAATTGTACTTAAAGGAAATTTTAAGTTAAAATTTAAGATACTACCTTTAGTCTGAAAAGCAATTTAATTCAGGTAATATAATCTGCCTGCTTCTAAAAACTGGAACATAAAGCAATGTATCAGGTTAGGCAGTCACAAGGTAAACAGGCTCATCCTACTAGAGCAGAAGCTTTACTCATAAATAGGAAAGAAGTAATCTAAAACATTAGAGAGCCACTTAAAATTAAGTACCCAAACTGCCCCTAAATATTCATCATCTGACCTTAAACGTCTGAGCTACTGGAAAAGGTTGAAAATCACTGCCTTTGTGTATAAATATATTACCTAAGAGTAAGAATAAATCACAGGGGGGAAGGGGAGAAGCAAAATCAAGTCTATTTTGTCATACACTGAAAACTAATTTCAGAAACTGTACTAAATGTACATCACTCAGATACAGGTTTTAAATATATTTTATCTTTATTTTTAAATATCATTAACTACAGTTAAAAAAAACTGTCATTCAGTGTCTAGTACCTTTGAATTTAAAATGCAATACTAAGGTCAAATATTTTTGGTTTTCAATGTCTAGCATTATAATCAATTACCTTGGGATTCATTTCCACTTACTTCATATAATAAAAACTCACCTAAGCTCAAAACGCTAGGTTAATCTATAAATCTAGAGCACTGAATTATTCTTTAATTTTTTAAATATGCTTTCTCAGCACATAGTCCGTTCCCTCCTCTGTTTAAACTTTAACATTAGAATTTATGGAGCATTAGGTTATTTGACTCTAATGTCGAAGAAAACACAGGTGTGAAGTTAAAGGAACAAGAGATAATGGAGATGAGACCAGTACTTAAAACAGAAATACTGGGTAAAGAATAAGGACACTTAAGATGGTTGTTCCACCTTCGCAATATTACAAGAGTGCATGTAAACTGTGATTCTACGTCTTTTTTTATATCTGAAATAAGCAATTACATTTATATTAAAAGTAAAGCTAAAGAAAATAAATCTTATGCACTCAAAGCCAGGATAGACAGAAGTAAAAGCCATCACAAACAGCCTATGTCACCAAGTATGGGAGTACTATACAAAAATTTCCCAAAAAGGTATTCAATTAATAAACTTAGGTAGGGATTTATAAGTGGTATTTTACAATCTTTCAAAAAGCTAAATATCAACATGACCTTATCAATATTTACATTACTAGCGATACAATAAACACCTTACTTCTGACTATTCTGATATAAGGTATAAATGTGTACTTTACCTTAAATATGAAAGTGTGTCATGTACCCATTTCGAGATTCATTACTAGATTCACAAAAGGGAAAATTGGTTTTGAAAAATTGTTGCTTGTGAAGTTCATTTATGTTTTTTTTTTTTAAAAAAGGCCAATACATTTCTTTTTCCTTTTCCATTTAGAAAAGTAATAACAGATATAAATACTAAAACACAGTCTGTCCAATATAAAGAAACATTAAATAAAAACAGCATGTGGGAAAATGGAAGTGAAAAAGTTATACCTTGCAAAGACTTCGAAAGGGGGAGTTTGTCATCAACATCATCAGTTTCAGAAGGGCCTGCTTTGGAATACAAAGATAATACTTCAAAAGTAATCCCAAAACTATTTTTTGGGTCACTTTAGTAAAGAAATTTGGGTGAAAGATATGGAGTGATACGGCCTTTTCGTGAACAAAAAAGGCAAAATAAAAAAATGACTGAATATGAATGGTGTCAACTTACGGTCTCAGTGAATAGAAAAGGTGTGCTCAGATAAATTTATATATAGACAGTTAAAAGAAGCTTTAAAAATGACTAGACATATGGATTGAATGGGAATGAGATGTCTAAAATGGTGAATATGGTTTTTTTTAAACAGTAAAGGTTCATAACAGCAAACTGCAACTTTTATGTCATACAGATTGTTAAGTGCAGGGTTATCTTACAAGGTGTACTTTGTTCCTTCCTTGACAAATATTTGCTTAACCTTTAACTCTTGTCATACTGAAGAAAAATGCAGAATAAATTATTATACCTTTCTTAGACTCTCCAAAATCATGTGATTAAAGTTTCAGTAAGCTTGAATCTCCATTGAAATAGAAACATGACAAACTAACAGTTAATTCTAAATCCCCCTTTCCTGAAAATCCATGAGTTTTTTAATAACATAGTTCTTTCAAATTATTAATATGTAAAGTGTTTAGGTTAATTACACCTTCACAAAATGCTATAGAAATCATGGTAACACATTTGAGTGTATTATTCAAACATTTTAGTGATAAAAGATTTTAAAAAGAAAAGACGTGTTTTCAATGGTTATGTAACATAAAACATGTTCTTTTATGACTATGAATACAAACCACTTCACCAACTAACTCTGAATTTTATTTGGAAAATAGCCTGAGACTTTTGGAAAGCTTGCTAATACATGAGAACTTTCACAAAGCACTAAAGCACACATTATAAGCAAAGGACACATCGTAGAGGAAAATAATTTCATTGAAAATACAAAAAGTTTGTATTTGGAATCTCAACTAAGAGCAAGACACTGAATTAAAGAGACCTGAATTCAAATGCCAGATTCACTGCTTCCTAGTCATGTAATCCTGGGTAAAAATACACAGAAAAAAAAATGAGTAATAGCTAAGTAGCACATCTGACCTTCACACTCAAAATGCTACAGTCACTGTGAAAATCAAACATTACCAAAGCTCACATCTGAGTATCACTATCTTAGAGGAAGGCTGACACATGCAGAGATGTCCAAGCCTATTTGGGAATACCAAAATTTTTGAGAGAAAACATAAACGTCCTTATGTAGAAGAATGAACAAATTGATCACATGATATAACTACCACAATGATGGTACTAAGTCTACATGAGACAAAAGATGTAAATCTTGAAAATTTATATTGAATGACTGACACACAAAAACATATAACAACATATATAGTATGACATCACTTGCGTCAAGATTAAAAACTGAGAAACTACTATACATAAAATGATGTGTATGGACATATATACGGATACTTCTGTGGGGATATATACACAGTAAAAGTATAAAATCATTATCAGAAAGGACAACTCTCAATTTTAAGAAAATGGTTAACAGGAGGAAGAGAGAAAAAAAGTGGAAATCTGAAAGACCTCAAAGAAGGCTGTCAATTACATATTTAACATGTTACATCATGTGGGAGTTAGGGGACAACAAAATATTAAGGTTCAGTAAACCCAGGCAGATTTACATTATGTATGCAGATTTTAAATATTCCATTTAAAAAATATTTTAGAAACACAATATAGCAATGCAAATAAATTAAGTACACCCAACAATGCGTCTCACAAATTATGTTTTACAAATGAAGCCTGAAACAAGAGTATATGCTGAAAGACTGTTTATATTAAATACAAAAACAAACAAAACTAATCTAGGTTGTTACAAGTCAGGACAAGGGTTACCACTGTACGGGGGTCGGGGATGGTGCCTGGAAAAGAGCCCAAGGGAAAGGAGCTTCTAGGATACTGACAACTAACAACAGATCTTCAGAATGCATAAAGCACGACTGGCAGAACTGAAAGGAGAAACAGATAAATCCACAAGAGGTGGTCGAACATTTCAATACTCTTGTAACTGATAGAACAAGCAGACAAAAGTAATAGTAAGGATATAGGAGACATGTACCACTCTACCTACCAAGCTTAACAAAGTTAAAATAACTGAAATTATGCAAAGAATGTTCTCTAAACATAATGAAAATAAACTGAAAATAAGTAACAGAAAGTTATCTGTAAAGTCCACAAGTACGTGAAAATTAAAACTACACACTACTACATAAACCACAGGACAAAGAGGAAATCACAAGGGAAACTAAAAATGTTTTGAACTGAATGAAAATAAATACAAATTAAAGATTATGGGGTAGCTAATGCCTAAGAGGGAAGTTTATGGCATTAAGTGCTTGTATTGGAAACGATCTCGAATCAGTGATTTAAGCTTCTATCTTAAGAAACATTAAAAAAATTAAAATTAAAATTAAAGCAAGCAGAAAAAAAGAAACATTAAGAGCAAACCACTGAATGTAAACGCTAGATCTTTGAGGGCAAAAAAAATTTTGAGAAAACTCTAGAGCTGGACCAATGGTTCTCTACTGGGAATGATATGTGTCCCCCAAAGGATATGGCAATGTCTAGAGACAGTTTTGAGTGTCACATCTAGAAAGATGCTACTTATATCTCTACTGGTTAGAGTTCATGGAGGCTACTAAACATTCCACAATGCACAGCATATATCAGATGCCCACAACAATAAAGTGGTTGATCTAAATGTCAATATTGCCAAGCTTGACAAACCCTGAGCTAGACCAACGAAGGAAAAAAAGGAAAGACACAAATTACAAAATTGGAAATGAGAAAGACATCATGATAGAACTTGCAAACATTTTTTTAAAAAGGAAACTTATGAGTAGACAAATTCCTTAAAAGAATCTGCCAAATCAAGAACAGAACAGTCCTATAACTATTAAAATAAATTTTAAAATTAAAAAATAACATCTGTTAAGAATATTCAATGATGTATAAAAAGAATTATACTTCATAACTAACTAGTGTTTATTATTCCAGGAATACTTGGCAGGTTAACATTTGAAAATTAATGTCAATTACCATTTGAACAGACTAAACAAGAAAAACAATATAATCACCTGGATAGATGCAGAAAGACCTTTCACAAATTTTAACGCCCAATCATAACACAAACTCTTCACAAATTGAAACAAGGACACTTTCTCAAACTGATTAAGGGCATCAACAAAAAACTCACAGCTATCATACTGAAAGATTTCCTTCTTAAACTGTGAACAAGGTAAGGATGTCTGCTCTCACTACTTATTCAACATAACACTAGATGATCCGAGCCAGTGCAATTAACACAAGAAAAAGAAAGGAATTTATTAAATTTATGCACGTTAGAAAATCCCAAAGATTTAAACAAAAAGTTGGTAGAATAAGTGAATTTTAATTAGGTTACAAGACATGAGGTCAGCACATATAAATCTATTGTATGTAGTTCTATACATTAGCAATAAACAGTTGGGAGCTGAAATGTAGAAGAATAGTACCATTTATGGTAACACCAGAAAACATTAACTACTTAAGATATAAATCTTACAAAGTATGTACAACATCTGTATGCTGAAAACCAAATACTGATAAAAGAAATCAAGGAAGAACTGAATAGAATAGATAAGATAAACACACACAAACACAACATGCTCATGAATCAGAAGATTTAATATTAAGATATTCAACCCAAGCAAGAGATTCAGCACGACCACCACCACTGATATTTTTTTAAACCAATCAACAAACTGATTTTTAAAATTTATATGAAAAAGGAGCTAAAACAGGCAAAATAATATTTAAGAAAAACAATTTTGGAGGACTCTCACAATTTCATTTTAAGACTTACTATAATATAAAGTACTCAAGACAATGAAATTTTGACAAAGATCAATGTAACAATATACTCAAGAAACTGATAGATGTAAAGGTAATACAATGGAAAAAGAACAGTCTTTTCAACAGATGGTGTCAGGAAAACTCGATATGCATAAGTTTCAACTCACTATCTTGCACACTATATAAAAACAAGGCCTACATCAATCACAGATCTAACTGTAAAACCATAAAAAATTTTTATGAAACATAGAAGAAAATCTGTGACACTAGGTCAGGCCAAGATTTCTTAGCTACGATACTTAAGCGCAATCCATATAAGGAAAAATCATCCATAAATTCGACTTCATTAAACTGAACTATTTGCAAATAACACACCATAAAGGACTCTTATTCAGAATATACAAAGAATTGTCAAGATGCAATTATTACAAAAAGTGTCCAAACTGCATGGACTGTATCTCTCAGCCTGTGAGATAAAAAACTAGTTGTCTAGCTCTCATCTTCTTCAACTGAACTTAGAAAATTATCCCTTCAGGCAATCTTTCTCCTCACTAAATTTATTTCCAACTCTTTATTACAAAGGCATCACCTTAAAATCACTCATATGCCCAATTTCAAAAGGGGGCAAAAAAACTTCTAATATCATGGTTGATAACAGCAACACTAAAAGATAACACCAAAGACAAACTTTTTATTTTAAAAATTAAACATAACCTCTATTAAAAATATATATTTTATTAAATAGCATTTATTAAATTTATGCACTTATGTTAGTAAGGTAGCAACAACTGCTATGAAGTCTAAATATTTTCCAAAATATTAATGTATTAACTAAAAATCCTCAGAATTATCTCAGGCTTGTAGCCATGCAATTCCTAATGTCATAAGCAATATTCAAAACTGACAGATAAAAGTCATGAAATTCACTATGAAACGGTTTAAAATATGTATACAGATATGTGTATGATTACAAACCAAAATAAATTTATTCATAATGTTTTTATAATGTTCCAGAACTGATAAAGGATTATCTTTTTATATAAACTAAACCTATAAGGCAAATATATTAAAACCAAAATGAAGTATCATAAGGCACCTACTAAAGTAGCTAAAAAGAATAAGACTGACCATACAAGTGTTGACAAGGAAGTGGAACAACTAAAACTACTGTACACTGCTGAAGGAAATATAAAATAGTACAAGTACTGTGGAAGACAGTTTGGCAGTTTCTTAAGAAGTTAAATACCTACCATACGTCCCAGCTATTCCATTTCTACGAATCTACTCAGGAGAAATGAAGACATTGTTCCACACAAAAATTTACCCACAAAGGTTGACAGAATTTATTTTTAATAGCCCCAAACTGGAAACAACCAAAAGATCCATCAATAGACAAAAGAGATAAATTGTAGTATAGCCATAAAATGGAATAATGCTCAGCAATAAAATGGAATTAGCTACTGATATATGCAACATTATGGATGAATTTCAAAACAATTATGTGAAATGAAGCAGGTCACAGCACCCCACCCCAAGAAAACAGTACATACTTTATGATGATTCCATTTATACAAATTTCTAAAAAATGGAAACTAATCTAAAATGACAGAAAATAGATCAGTGATGGGCAGTGAATGACAAAGAGACAAAAGGAAACTTGGAGGTTATGGACATTTCATTATCTTGATTGCAATAAAGATGGTTTTATAGGAATAAACATAAAACTAATCAGATTTTATAATTTGAAAGTTTTAATGTACTTTATGCATGTATAAAAATTACTATTAAATATGGAAAACATTTTTCTAAACTAAAACCCATTGATGTATAAAAGCAAATTGCATTGTGAAATTATAACCTGATTCCTTCTTCATCATCATCAAGCAAAAAGATATGTAACAAAATAAAAAATAACTACAACTTATTAATGTCTCACTTTTTATAGATTTTTGTAAGATAATGACAATGTTTACAGTTATTGCTGCTGCAAAAATAGAGCCATTAAAGATTCAGAAGACCTCTCATGCCTTGCAAATAACATAAGAAACTGGAATTGAATTCTAAATTGGGCCACTTTTGCTTGTCCTCAAGAAAATTAATGGCTATTTTACATTACCCCTGTAATTGTTTGAATTTACTGTATTGTCCTATTTTTTAAATCTATTTTATTCTAGTGATAAATTATAACTACACATGCCAATCAAAAAACAATCAACGAAAAGTATTTAAGGAACCCAGGCAATTCATAAATTTTAATTTTAATCACTAATAACATTTGAAAAAAATTATATTAGATAATAATACCTTGAATGTTATATTGATAGTAATCAGGATCTTCTGATTCTTCCTTTACTGTCACAGCTGCCATTTCCAAGGAAATACCTGTAAAAGCAAATAAAATTATATGATTATATTTCAGGGCATTCAGTTAAATGGTACAGGGAAATCCCTTTTAACCCCCTAATAATGCAGCGTAATGTGTATATATTTTAAAGACTATGAAAGGACACAACTATGCTAGGTAACAGGAAGATAAAAACCACCAAAAAGCCAACCTAGACAAAGTTTTACCACTAAGTAATATTCTGGAATTATTTGCTGCTAATTTTTTTCTCTGACAAGTTCTTTCTTTGGAATTGAAAAAAATTAGTCACACTCTATATTCATTCACTATTAAAAATACTTCTATCAACCATTAAAAATCATTTGCAGATATCAACTTTAATGACTCAATATTCCAGAGTAAAGATGGCATCATTTTTACCCATTTTATATGAGATATATTGGTTTTGTTCCTCCTAAAAAATTCCTTTGTTAACAAAGGTACAAAGTGCACTTTTCTGCGGAAACCTGTGCCCACAATTAGGACAGGTAATTTAAAGTGGACCTTTGTGGCTGGATATAAAAGAGCACATGTTGTATAATTCCACATATAGGAAGGTCAAAACAGGAAAATCTTTGTTATTAAAACACAAGTAATATCAATTATATCTCAATAAAGCAGAAGAAAACAAAATGCACATAACTCTGATTAAAAAATACTCCAGTAAGTGACTGACTTTGGGAGAAGAGTAATGAAACAGGGAGAGGAGAGGGCCTTCTTGGGGTGCTATGTTCGGTCTCTTGATATGAGTATTAGGTTACAGAGGTGTGTATATTATTTATTTATTTATATATAAGCTATATACTTATACTTGCATCATACTGTATTATACGTCAATTAAAAGTTTTAGGAAAGAAAAAAAATCTTATCTAATAAATTCTTATTAAAGATATATTCCCCATAAATTGTTCAAAAATAAATATCCCTTGCTGAGCTGTCTACTGGCAGCTGACAGCAGGGATTTTCAAAAATAAAATCCTGATTTCATGGTATGATCGCAGTTGTTGGTAATACTCTGAGAAGTTTAAGAAATGAACAACCAATGAGTATCTGTACACATTTCAGACTAAGATATTCAACCACAATCATACCAGTCCTGTGATGAACTTAATACTGAGTTGATGCTATGTGATTTGAGAAGCTTTGTAGAGAACATTTAAGAACATTTTAAATTGAATTGAAGAAATAGCTCGGAAAGAGAGTTAGCTGGATGTATTTATCCCTAAAGCGACAAGCAAAGAAGGCGGTTATTCTATGGGCTACAATTACCTATGAGAAATTGGTTTGCTGTCACAAGATGGTGGCAGGGAACACGTCTGGAAGCCGTGGGATTCTGTGGGCTGTCTCTTTAGTATAACCACGTTCATCGGTGAAAGTTAATAGAAAAACAAAGCAAACAAAACAGGCAAATCTACTGGGGATTCAGATCCTTCAGGAGTGAAGATTTAGGTCACTTTAATTAGGTTAAAAACCTTACTGGCTAAGGTCTTGGCTAAAAGCAAAGGATATAATATAATGGGTAATGATTTAAGGAAGGTTATAAAATCTTATGATAAGTTGCAGAAATGTGGACACTGCATATTATCTTCCTTGTTATAAGTGCTTCTGTAAATATTATGTATTTAGATATATTAACTGTTCTCACTTCTCCTTCACATTATATTTACAGCAGTTTTTGTTGGCATTTCATTTACCATTTAGCCTTTAAATAAGAATATTCAAATAGGTTGGGAGTGAATATGAGGAGTAATTACTATAGTCATGACTGTGTGGCAGCCTGACCCTGCCTGACCATTTCCTGCTCGAACGAGTTAGTTCCTGACCGCACATCCTTTACCCAGGACTCTCCGGCTGACACGGCAGTCCAAAAACCGCTTAAACGATTAAGCCAGTTTCCTTATAGTTCGGCAGTTGATGTTCTCCTTATGTTTTCCTTCCTTATATGTGTAGGAATGAGGAAGTACAAGATTGTATAAAACTGCCACCATGTTACAAGTAGGGCTCAGCCTTTGGATAAGAATCCTTTGAGCGGGCACTGGCATCAACGAACGACTGCTTCTTGCTTACAGCCTCGGTGTCTCGACTCTCTGAGAATCTCGCTACAACTGGACCGTAAATCAATGACTACTGAAACATTGTGTTTTGGGTAAGAGTAAAAAATGAATGACTGTGTAGGAAGGAAAGCTGCATCAAAGACGAGAACAGTTGTTTTGGCGTTTGGAAGTCCAAGTATGTGGAAAAGGGTGTGTTTGGATGCTGAGTAACTGAAGCGGTAGCCTGTGCCATCAGAAAGCTGTTGTCCCAGTTCCAGGCCCAACCTCTTAGGCTGCTGAAGTTTGGACTGAATACCAGTTGGCTGCTTGGAGGTTTTTTTTGCCACAAAGGAACACAGCAAGGAGGCTAGAGGAGAGAAAAGGTATCTGCGCCTTCCTTTGGCTTGTCTGTATACTGCTCCAATCAGGGTCACTCAGGGCTTGGTACACTATTCCAAACTAGCAAAAGCACACCCTTTCCACAGGAACTACTGGACCTACTTTTAATTTTTCCAATGCTACCAGAACCAGTTTCGACATGTCCCCTCAGACACCAGGACCACCTTACAAGTCAGAATAAAAGCTCTAGGGGGGTCAGCCAATTCCTTGAGTTGTTACATGATTTTTATTACAAAGTTAATAAATACAACTATTTAATCTTTACATTAAAATTTCTCCAAATAACTGGTATGACTTTTTTCTCCTGACTGGACGATGACTGTTATACAAAGAAATATAAAAAATCAAATGAAAAGGATATATTAAAAAGAAATTTCTAGATAAACTGAATGTAAAGATACACAGTATAGAAAAATGGCATAGATAAGAGGCTTTGTTCATCCCCTCTTGTCACCAAATCAAAGTTGTGACAGAAACACAGAGCAAACAGCAAGCAGAGTTGCCTGGGGTCTAGATGAACAGAAGCCCTACAACTAGGGAGAGAAATAAAAAAATCACCATGAAACAGGAGGAGGCAGGAGGCGGGGGGTGGCGGGGAACTGGAGGCTACCCAGTCCAGAGCAGATGAGTGGGATAGAGGCTGTAGAAGCAGCAGTCGGCAGCTGAAGACACCTATTAAAGCGGCCCTGTCCACAACTGGACTTTCGCAGTGACAGATCTGCTTGCTCTGAGCACAAGGGTCAGAGGCGAGGCTTTCTCCCAGGCAGAAGTGCTGGCAGTATCCGTTGAGCCCTCCCCGCTCCCAGTATGGGAACACAGGCGCTGCCATAACTGAGACTCATCAAACTAGATAACAGAGGTCACTCTTCACAGGATTCCTTAAAAACCCACCTCACCCATCTCGTGGCCGCACCTAAGCCACGTTCGGTTGTATCCTCGGCTGAGTCCCGTGCTCCGTGCTGAGCACCTCCAAGACCCCCACTGGTGGCAGCTGGCCTCGGTTTCCAGTATGGCCTTGAGACAACTATAATCACAGGATCTGTGAATTGCTTGCTGATTCTTAACAGGTGTCCCCAGAAGGGCACAGGCTGAGGCTAAACTTGGCCTGCAGCTGAACCTCTCTCAGGACTGTGTCACTGGATGCCTACTACTAAAGCCATGCTAATGAGACTGGGAGACTTGGGAGCTTTGCTTAGTACACAGAAACAGACATGGAAAGGCAGCCAAAACAGGAAGACAAAGAAGCAGAAACCATATAAGAGAACAGAAAAGAGATCCAGGAATAATGGAGTCAAGCAATCTAACAGATACAGAGTTCAAAACACTGGTTATGAAGATGCTCAATGAACTTAGGAGAAGTATAGATGAACTCAGTGAGAACTTCAACGAAAAAATTAAAAAAACATAAAATGGAAATGGAAATTATAAGAGAACCAGTCAGAAATGAAGAATATACTACCTGAGATGAAGAGTATATTAGAGGGAATCAACAGAGTAAATGAAGAGGAGGATCGAACCACTGGTACAGAGGATGAGGAAGCCAAGGACACCCAACCAGAAAAGCAAGAAAAAAGTAACCAAGAATATAATAATAATTTAAGGGGCCTATGGGACAAAATTAAATGGTAAAAACCTTCATGTCATAGGGGTACCTGAAGAAGAAGAGGGAGAACAAGAAGCTGAAAAGCTATCTGAAGAAATAATGATGAAAAACTTCCCTAATCTGGTGAAGGAAATAGACATACACCACCACGAAGCTCAGAGTCCCAAACAAGATGAACCCGAAGATGCCCACACCAAGACACATTATAATTAAAATGCCAAATGTTAAATACAAAGAGAACTTTAAAAGTAGGAAGAGAAAAGCAGTTAATTACCTACAAGAGAGCACCCATAAGACTGGCAGCTGATTTCTCAAAAGAAACTATTCAGGACAGAAGGCCTTGGCACAAAATATCTGATGTGATGAAAACCCAGTATCTACAACCAAGAATACTTTATCCAGCAAAGCTTCCATTTAGAGTTAAAGGACAAATAAAGAGCTTCTCAGGCAAAAATATGCTCAAGGAATTTATCAACACCAAGTCAGTGTTACTCAAAATGTTGTAGGGACTTCTTTAAGAAGAAAAAATATGAAAAACAGGAATAAACAATGGTAACAACTACATTCCTATCAACAAGTACCTCAAGTGGAAAAGAATTAAGTGCTTCAACCAAAAAACAGAATGGATGAATGGATAAGAAAACAAGACCCCTACATATGCTGTCTACAAGAGACTCACTTCAGATTAAAAGACACACACAGACTAAAAGGAAGGGGATGAAATAAGATATTGCTTTGAAGGACGTAGAGGGTAGTGAGCTGAATGAAGTAAGTCAGATAAAGACAAATACCACATGATTTCACTACATGTGGAACAAAATCAATAACAAAATGGAAACAAACTCATAGAAACAGAGAACATTTTGAGGGCTACTAGATGGGAGGGAGATGGGAGGGACGGTAAAAAAAAAAAGAACCAAGGGATTAAGAAGTACAAATGGATAGTTACAAAATAGGCATGGAGATATAAAGTGTAGCATAAGGAAAACAGTTAACAATGTTGGAATAAATATGTAAGGAGGAAGAGGGGTACTAGATTTAGTGGGGTGATCACTTTGTGACTCATATAGATCTCTAATCACCAACTATGCTGTACAATTGAAACTAATATATTATTGTATGCCAATTATAATTGGGAAAAATAAATTCATTGAATTGTACAATGTAAATATGAATAGTTAATTGTCTGTTACATTTCAAAAAAGCCAGGGGAAAAAAGATACAAAGTATAAAGCAGAAAAGAGAAATCTCTAAGATGACGATGCATACTTTTCTAGCCATACATAAAAATGGTTAAAGAATTCAATAAAATATTTTTCTTGTTTCAGCATGTTTATTTTTAGATGCAAAATATGCAGGAGATGAATATATGAATAAAGGGGAGATATTTTGTGAAATGATTTTGGCACAATCGACTAAAAACTAAACAGAAAAATAAGATTTACTGTGGCATTAATAAAGAAAAAAGAAACATCTTCTGAAAAACAGGGTAATAGATTCAAACACTTTTTTCTCAGAAAAGACAATTCAACACTATCTTTCTTGCAGATCATCAAAAAACTAATGGTTCTATAACACTGATAAAAGTTGTCATTGATTCACACACAGAATTAACACAGCCCTTCCCCTTTCCCCAACAATTCATTCCAAAAACCATTATATGGTGCTGAGCAAGGTAGGTGCATCAGGGAGGTTCCATGGCCTAGAGCAGGGTGGCAAAAGAAGATTTATATGAGAGGGCAGGGAAAATTGTGTGAAGGCTTTGGGAGACTCAGGGGGCAAGCATGAGTGGTTATAGCCCAACAAGGAGTGTCAGAGTGTAAGCAAAGTATGGAGGGTGGCAATGAGATGTGGGCTGAACAACAGGACATGAGTTAAATGAAATAAATATACTAAGAATATTCAGTTGCCATGGTTCTGTGACAGAATAGAATTATACAGAAAAGGGAGGAGGAAAAAACCTTGGAGTGTTAACAGGCTGATAAAAGCATTAAAAAAATAGATGTAAATGTATGTATGTATTCATATATATATTTATCTGTATGTAAACATCCACACACAGAGATTCCCTAGCTTTGTCCACTCAGAAGCAGAGCCATTCCAACCGCAATAAGCACATCTAGCACCAAGATACTGATTTCTTTATACCACTCTCCTCAAAAAGGAACCAGGGCTTCTTGTTAGAATGGCTGATTCTAGAGCTGAATTAGGGAAAGATGAAACTTGACCACCCTGTTTTGCAAGAAAGTAAAAAATAAAAAGTTCTATAAAAATAATGGTGATATTTTCAATGACCCAAGGACCAGAAAAGGACCCAGAGGACAACCTGAAGTGGCTCCAACGGCCAAAGCAAGAACTATTGGCAAATCAAAATAATGATAATAATGGATTGTGATGCACTGAATAAAACAGAAATACATGGGTGTACTCTCATATAAATGAACTGACTTTAATTCAAAGTCTGATCAGGAGTGGTACATATTTCCACTGTCTCAGAAAAACTCCCATGAATGTATTTATTACAAAGGAAAAGTAAATTCACAGTGGAGAAGCCTAGAAAAACTAACCAATCCCATAAATAAGATATCATCAGTAAAGGCGTAAATGGAAATCAACTGCCAACTGACAATATTAAAGAACACAAAACACATCTGACATTTTTGCAAAACACACACACACACACACAAATTATATAAATCTAATCATGAGGAAATATCACACTTTATTCAAAAGTGTCAAGGTCAAAGGAAAGACAAAAACTACTGTAAAGAAGCCATTAATGAAAAAATTGGCAATTTTTTTGAAATTCTGAAAAAGGGTTTGAGAATTAGATAAGAATTATTTTCCTTATTTTGATGATCATATTGTTTGTATTATTGTTCGTATATCCTTGTTTGTAAGAATTACTCTGAAGTAGTTAAAAGAATGATAGGGTATAATATTGGCAACTTATTGTCAAATGGTACAGGAAAAAGTTCCTTACACTATGTGCAGGTTTTCTATTTGCAATAATTTCAAAATGGAACATTTTAAAGTAAAAATTTTAAGTATTACACTATTCATCTCTTTGACATCTTGCTTTTCTCCAACTAACTAGTAGTCTGTCTTACAGATACTTATCAATAGATAACACTTATCTTACTGTGTTTAACGGCAACAGGAATTCCACTGATGAAGCTGTATGTTAAATGCCATTTTTGCAAGGCAGCAATGGATCAAAGAACATATGCATCTTAAAATGATAAAAAATGTCAAGGTATCATCCATAAGAGAGCAACAACTTATACACACATCGAGAACTTCTAAATTTGCTGTTTCTCCATACCTTTTACTAAGAGTGAGTATGAGTAGAATTTAATGTTTGCCAATCTCCTGGGTGTAAAACTATCTTTCTTGGAATTTTTACCTCCATTTCTTTAATTAGACTGAACATTTTCTCTTGTTTCTTGAATATTTGGTCATTTATATTTTGGATTAGCTCTTTGTAAGTCAGACAAAACAACTCTTTGTCATTTGTCTTACAGATATTCCCTGTCTTACGTACCCTTTGACACATTTTGGCTGATTTTGCCACATTAAATTTTTAGATTTTTCCCTAGTCAAATTTATTGCTTAGAAAGCATTCAAAGGATTATTAACTTTTTTCATGTCCTTTTAATCTAAACTTTCATTACATCTGGAATTTTTAACACTTCTTAAAGTAAAAATCAGATTATAAATGTTTTGTTTTCAGTAGTAGCCTCGTTGACTCTCCTGTAAAAGTTGCTGGTGCCCTTCATTTTCTAATTACTTACACCTCATATTTGTACTGGTTTGTACATCTAGAACACTGGTATGAAACAGGGGTAAATGTGCTACTTTGTCTTATGAGGAGTGCTTCTAGTAGTTCACTAGGTTGGCATTTACAATTATATGCAATATTCCAACCAATCATGTTAAGGATTTCTGCTGCCTTTTCATCATCTATCCAGATTTTTTTTTTTAAAAAACGCCTATAGCACCTGGTATTCCTAGGCAGTCTCCCATCCAAGTACTAACCAGGCCCGACCCTGTTTAGCTTCTGAGACCTGACAAGATCGAGCACATTCAGGGCAGCATGGCTGTAGCATCTATCCAGATATTATTTCTCATTAGTTCAATAATATAAGAAAGTGAGTTAAGAGATTTTCTAATAAAACCATCGCTGTATTCCTAGATGAATCCTAAATCTAAAATTCACCGCATAAGATAAATTTTTAACTAATTTGAGAGCATAGTAAAAGCCCCACAATGATAGGCTCTGCAACAGAATTCAGATGTAAAAATTATCAACTGGCTCCCAACCTCTGCAAGAGGTTAAACTGGAGATGTCATTATTTTACAATGGTATGAACCTGCATTTAATGCAATTGAAATTTTAAGACCCCACTTATAGCCTATGTTCAGGTTATTAAGTTTACACATTTCTTTACTATGAAAATACTGTAAATACGTTTTTCTTTGCCAACCGCTAAGGCTAATTATAAAATATATTCCTAGTAATAATTCAATGATCTTTTAAAACTATATATTATTTTTAAAAGATGAAGTTGCTTTCAATCTTTTATCATGCAACCAGAATAACAATTATAACAATAAAATTGTAATCAAGTCAGGAATAGCTGTGTGCTTTAAATAAGCAAAAAATTCTGTGCCCTAAAAATGAAACATGGCAAGAAAGCAAACATTAAGTAAAATTTTCAAGATCACACTTAGATCTCAAATAACTTGAACAGTAAAAATCAATTTATAGTAAAAGTGGGGGGGACTGAAAGTAAAATAATGACATCTTCATTTTCCGTATGTTAAATAAAACCTTAAAACTACATGAAATACAACATGGTACTGGCATAGAAGTAGGTATTAGAGTTCAAGGGAACAGAAATTAAAGTGCAGAAGTAAACTTGGTCAAGTGACCTCTGACAAAGGTGCTGAGGCAATCCAATGGAGAAAAGATATCTTTTCAACAAACAGTGCTGGGACAACAGTATATCCACATGCAAAATGATTAATTAGACCTTTACTTCACAACATGCACAAAATTGACTCAAAATAGATCTTAGATCTAACCAATAAGAGCTAACACTATAAAACTCAAGAAGAAAACGTAAGTGTAAAAATCTTTATGACCTTAGGTGGGCAGTTTTTCTAATTTAACACTAAAAGCACAAACAAGGGGAAAAAACTGGAAAACTCGACTGCATTGAAATTAACTTTTTTTAGGCTTCAACATACACCATTAAGAAAACAAAAAAACAAGCCATAGAGTGAAAATTATATTTACAAAACCTTATTTCTGATAAAAGACTTGTACCCAGAATATATAAAGAACTCATATAACTCAAAAAAAAAAAAAAGAAAAGAAACAACCCAATTAAAAAAAGAGAAAATTATATTTACAAAATTATATTTACAAAAGCTTTTTTGCTTTTCTGAGTATTAGGGAAAATGAATAGGCAGAGCACAGAAAATTTTTAGGAACATGAACTACAAAAAGGATACTGTAATAGTGCATTTGTCAAAACCCACAGAATATACATGACTGACCCTAAACTATGGAATTTGGGTGATTATGTGTCAAGGTAGATTCATTAATTTGACTAAATGTACCTCTGATGTAGGATGTTAATAGCAGGGGACAGAATGTGTTGGGACAGAAGGTATATTGGGAACATTCTGTAATTTCTGTCCAATTTTGCTGTGACTAAAACTGCTCTAAAAATAGAAAGTCTATTTAAAAGCAAAAGGAAACAAACACTCACCCACTAGGATAGCTATAATCAAAAAAGACAATAACAAGTGCTGGCCCAGATATGGAGAAACTGAAACTCTCATACACTGCTGCTAAGAAAATGAAATAGTGTAACCACTTGGGAAAACAGTTTATCAGTAACTCAAAAGTTAAGCATAGAGTTTCCATAGAACCAGCAATTCACTCCTAGGTTACCTATTCAAGAGAAACAGAGACATATTTCTACACAAAGACACATACGTGGCTGTTCACAGCAGTGGTATTCAAAACAACCAAAAAGTAGAAACAACTTATATGTCTACCAGTAAACAGAAGGTAATATATCTGTACAGTGGACTAACATTCAGGTATGAACTACTTAAATATGCTTCACTTTTTTGAAGATGGGCCTCAAAACATGCAGAGTAAAAGAAGCAAAATGCAAAACATCATGTAATGTTATGATTCTTCTTATATGCCTATGAAACTTGAATTAGTTGGGGAGGGGGTATAAGGAGTGCCTGCAAATGGAACCAAGCTTCTATTTGGAGTGACGGAAATGTTCTAAAATCAGATTGTGGTAACAACTGTAAAGCTCTGTATATTTACTTAAAATATTATTGAATTATATACTTAAGACCGGTAAAATTCTGTGGCACATAAATTATATCTCAATAAAGCTATCCAAAAAATCTGTATGAAATATCAGTATAAACATAACATTTAAAAATAAGGAATTAAATAGCAAAAAAAGTTTAGAGCTAAAAACAGTTTCCTTGGAGAGTAGAAAATGGGAGTGCAAAGGGAAAAGGAGAGTAAGAAGGTACTTACTGCTCCCTGAATACCACTGCTGTGATTTTTGTAAAAAGCACTATAGAACTAGCTGACATTTTATACTACTATTCCTGTACAACTGGAAAAAATTATTAATAAACTTAATACAAATATGTAATTAGCAACAAACTTCCAGCTACCATTTATCAAGCAAATTATCATTTTGGGTTTCATATAATAAGACGCATTAACAAATAATATCACCATTGGAATGAATTTGTCCTTTTCTCATCAAAATAAAAGGATAAGTAATGAATCAGAATATAACCTTCTAAATTGAGGAAAAGGCTCCCTTAATTTTCATAATTGATTCTAAAAGCACTAGTACGTACCAGAATCTTCTGTGGGTTCAGTTTTCACTTTGATGGGGCCACAACTGAAAGGAAAAGGGAACGCTGATAAAGCTATGCATTAGTGAGGGCAGCTCACACAGTATTCAAATGCACTGGTTCATCATAAAATCACTCACCTGACCAAGCTGAATGCATAACTGACTCAAGTTTAAAATTTACATTCTTATTTCTCATATAAATATGACTTGTCAACTAAATTTAGTACTTTAATTCCAATTTAAACTTTTTTAGAAGTATAACAAAATATTAGTGTAGCATACTAACTTTCAAATTCCACTTTACTATAAGGCCTTCCTATCCACAATGTGATCATTAGACAATCACATCGGCTTTACCCAGGAACAACTACCATACAGAACTAGGTCAAAAACTGCATTTTCACAGGATCCCCAAACAATTCGACTGCATATTAAACTTCAAAATGTGCAATATAGGCCTTTTTAATATTCGAACTCCTCAATAATCAAAAACTTAAACTTGGTAAAGTGTGGAAGTTTATTAGTACTAATGAAATATGTTTTACCTTCCACCTGAAGATAGCATTGACCTTTCAGCATCTGTTACCATCACGCGAGCACCTATGTACAAAAAAAAATTAGATTTAGGTTCTTCCAATTCTTCAAATATGACTAATATTCTCTAAGATCCTAAATATAGAATGAACTGAGAGAGGGGGACTTCATAGCTCTGGGTCACACTAGAATGAGCACTGCATTAGTTATAAAAGTATCCTTTGTTCTCCCTTATAAAATAACTAGAGATGACACTCATCTAACAATTTTCAGCCCCTTACACACCCTCTCTTTAATGAAAAAGCTCTTATTTTTACCAGTGAAGCAAATACAGCAATATACTATTACTCTGGTAATGTAAACTAAGACTACTGATGTATAAACAATAATAAAGATTTCTATTAAGAGCAGCAGATCTGGCTCTGAAGAATGAGAAAACGATGATTGCTAATGGGTACAAACTTTCTTTTTAGAGTGATGAAAATGTTCTGTAATTAGACAGCAGCAATAGTACATCTTGTACATATACTAAGACTCACTGAATTGTACAATGTAACATTGTAAATTTTGTTGAATGAAAAAAAAGACTGACTCCAATGCTGATGAAGATATACAACAATTCTCACATTGTTAGTGGGAACAGAAGTCATGTAAAAAGTCATTTGGCAGTTTCTTAAAAAGTTAAATATATAACTACCATATGATCTAACCATTTCAACTTTAAGTATTTACCAAAGAGAAATGTGAATATATGTCCACATGAAGACTTGCACTCAAATATTCATAGTCCTTTCTTTACAATAGCCAAGAAACAGACACTCAAATTTTCATAGACAGAATGAGTAAACAAACTGTAGTGTATCTACACAATGGAATACTACTAAGCAATAAAAAAAAAATATATGAACTACTGAAACATGAAACAACCTGGGTAAGTCTCAAAATAAGTCAAATATAAAAAAGGTATATACTATATGACTCCATTTATATTAAAAAATCTAGAAGATGTAAACAAATCTACAGTGACAGCAAGATTAGTGGTTGCCTCAGGACAAGGGCTGGAAGGAGCAAAGGAAAGAATTAACTAAGGGGTATAAAAAATTTGGGGGTGAAAGATGTGTTCACTATCTTGACTGTAGTGGTTTTTCTCAGTGTATACGTGTGTCAAAACTTACCAAATTATCCATTTAAAATATGTATAGTTTATTGTATGTAAATTATATCTCAAAAGAGCTGTTAATTTTAAAAACTGGAAAATGAAATCCCATTACAATCACAATATTTCAATTACTTTGAGAGTTGGTATGGCAAAAAAAACCCCGAGTCATACAAACCTACCCACTTGGACCACTCATTAATAAACACCCTATAGAAATAGTCATTAATTAACATCAGGCCCCAATGTTTCAAAACAAGTTTCTAGAATAAAAGATATCACAAAATACAAAAGACAGAGTAATGCAAACCTAGAAAACTTCAGGGGAAAAATTAGTGATCATGAAAAAGTATGAATTTTTACTTAAACATCACAAAGCAATCTTTTCAAGGACATATATAAAACACCAACAGCTAACATCATAATGGTGAACGCCTAAATGCCTTCCAGCTAATATAGAGAACAAGGTGATGTCTTCCATCCTCACTTCTATTTGATACTGTATTGGATGTTATAGCCCAAGCAATAGGATTAAGAAATAAAAGTCAATCATTGTAAAGAGGTAAACTGTCTTGATTCACACACGATTCACTTGATTCATTATGTAGAAGGCCCAGAAATAAACAGTCAAGGTCAACTATCCTTTATAAAGATGCCAAAGCAACTCCAGAGGAAAGGATAGTCTTTTCAACAACTTGTGCTGGCACAATCGGAAGATGAATTTATACCCTTACCATGTATCATAAACAAAAATTAACTCAAATTTGATTGTAGATCTAAATATATGAACTAAATCTAAAACATTATAGAAGGAAACGTAACAGTCTTCATGACCTTGGGTTAGGCAACAGTTTCTTAAATAATGACATCAAAAGCACAGTGATAAAGAATAAACTGGACTTCGTAAGAAATAAAAATTTTTGTTCTTCAAATGACATTATCAAGCAAGTAAAAAGACAACTTGTAGAACTGGAGAAAATATACATAGCGAGACTGTATGAAAAACTCTTCCAACTCAATAATAAAAATACAAATAACCCAATTAAAACATGGGAAAATATCTGAATACGTATTTCTCCAAAGAATATAAATAACTAATAAGCACATGAAAAGATACCCAACATTAGTAATTAGGGACACATAAATCAAAACCACAATGAGATACCATGTCACACCCATTAAGATGGCAAAAATCAAACCCAAAAGACAATTAAATGCTGACAGGGATGTGGAGGAACTTGAACCTTCAAATGATGTTAGTAGGAATATAAAATGGTGCATCCACTTTGGAAAATAGTTGGCAATTTCTTAGTTAAATGTAAAATTACCCTATGACACAGCAATTCCACTCCTAGGGATATATATCTAAGAGAAATTAAAGTATTATGTCCAAATAAAAACTTATTTAATTATGCTTATAGCAATATTGACACTAGTGGAAACAATCTAAATGTCTACCAACTGATGAATGGATAGATCGGTGGTATATTTATACAATGGAATATGTACTATTCAGCAATAAAAAGGAAAAAACTATCAATATACTCAACAACATGGATGAACCTCAATTAAACTATGCTGAGTGAAAAAAGTTAATTTCAAAAGATTACATACTATCTACTTCATTTATATAACATTCATGCATTAACAGATGGGTAAGACGAAAATATTCTAAAATTAGACCGTGGCAATGGATATAAAATTTTTTAAGTTTTTTAATTGTACAGCTACCAAAAACCACTGAATTATATACTTAAAACGGGTGAATTCTATGGCATGTCATAGAATTATATGACAATTAAACCTCAATAAAGCTTCTAAAAAATTAATCTTTGCATCATGGAGGGGACAAAACAAAGGTTATTTAACAGAAAACAAAATGTTTAGGTGTGTCTATTATTGTCCTTGCATCCTTACGTTGGTTACGTTGCCAATGATAATGGTTATTTACTTTCAAAGTCTCAAATAAATGCGGCTCCAAGGGGTACCAGTCTTCTAAATATCACTATTCCCTTCAAATGAAATGGCTGAATTTCCCAAGAAAAAGTCCTCTTGAAATCCTCCTCATTCTTCAAAAGGGCCCATCTTAATGCCCTGTTTGCATGAAAGCCTTCCTGGGCTATAAAAGAATCTTTCCTCCAACGACTTCTCCAACCATAGTGCTTTCTCTAACCATTCCTGCAGTGTGTACTTTATGCTCTTGCTGTGGTGACTTCATGGACTTTTTATCTCTTCCATGAGACCTACTTAAAAGCTTTAAAACTTGTACAGTTGTGTATCCCCTCTCCACCCAATCTTGTGCCCAATAATTCCATGCTTGTTCAATGAACATTAAGTTAAATCATACTCATAATTCTGGGAAATGAGAGCAAATATAGAATATGATCTTATATATTGCAAACATAAAACCTTAAATACATCATAAAGCCAGTAGCAGAACTAAAAATAAAAAACAAGTCTCTACTTTTTCAGCTCGATGACTTTTCATTGGTTTATATGAACATCCTAATATCCCACTCCAAAATGTCTTATTCATATTCTCAAAGAAAACATTAAAATATATTAAATTTGGCAAAATAGGTTTAGGAATCCATCTGGCTATTGTATAAGCAAAGCAATCACTTACCTAGGTGCTTCTTTGGCTCCAGGAAAGGTCTGCATTAAAACAAAACAAAACAAAAACTATACATAAATATACAAAACAAAATTACTATAAGGCATAAATTTAAATGAGTCTTACAGTAAGCATGAATTTTTAAAGTATATTAAAATAAGCTGAATAATCAATTTCATAAGAATAAACTGTTGGTGGTCAAAGAAGAAAGAAAGTACTTCACCTCTTAATGATAAATGAAATCCCTGCTTTGTTCTCCAAAATCCATTTCAGAGTTGCAAGATCATAGTTCTCAGGGTGTTTAAAGGCAACTCCTTCTGGAAGCCCCTGCACTACCACAGCAGACTGATCTCGTAGCATCTTCTCATACGGAACAGGCACCACTGTTGATTTGCCTAAAGCTTTCCCTGGGGGTGAGGAACAAGGGGTGAGGTAAGGAGGAAGGAGGATAAACACCATTAAATGCTAAGATCAAAAACTAAACCATCATTAGTTTATCATGGCTTAATAAATGGCATGCTTTCTTCTAATAGCTGATTTTGAAATTACTTTGAAATACGATAAGGCCCTAACTCCTATGTTCGCAGAAGAGCTACTATACCTGCAACGAATCCAAAGGGCCAAAATGAAAAGTATGTTAAGATATTTATATTAAAATAAAACCTACATGAAAGGAAAAATGGCTGATTTCTTGCACTATTCTCTTTCTTCATGATGGTCTCACCCTGGTATAACACAATCTTTTCATATATAATTCAGCCTCAGAACATGGAAGCCTGACAAATCCAACTGTTACTATACCAGGCAATTTTTCGTTAATATTCTCATTGAAAACTTATTAGATGAACACAATCTACGTTCACAAATGATTGTATCCTGTCAGGCTGTTGGTGTGTACCAGGCAGTGAGTCCAGATACTAGAAACCCCATTCACCAGAGTTGAATTTTATCTACAACCTCACAATGTAACCTCTATCTTCCCCCTGTTTACACATAACTGGATTAACAAAAAGTGGTTTTTAGGAGAATTGGCACACATGTCAAAAATAAGCGAACTCTCTTTGGGTGATTATGATGTGCTGATGCAGGTCCTCTGGAGGGGAATGCTGATAGTAAAGTGTTACACATGTGTAAAGGACGATGTTATATGGGAAATCTTTGTACCCTCCTCTTAAATTTGCTGTGAAATCTAAAACTACTCTAAAAAAGAAAACAGTTCTAATAGCTGTATTAGTTTCTGGGTTCCTTCAAGCTGGAAATGGAAAGTAAGGTTCTTCCTAATGCTAACCCAATTATATGGAAATTAATCCATTCAATTTGTGAAAGTGTTATATTTTATTAAATTTACCCTTTAGAAAACTCAATTACATTATGTATCTTTTAGAAAATTCAAGTGTATAACCTACCATAGCAAAAGCAGAAATAGTCCTCAACTGTTTTTCTGAGTGTTTCAATCTCTACAGCATCTACACTCATCCGATTTGCCTGGGTTGTAGATTTCATTTTATGCATCTCTGCCGCCTTTTCTTCTTCTTCAACACCTGTAAAATAATTAATGCTATAAAAGGCCTGTATCCATTATCTTAACATCTGGCTTTTAATAAGAATATTTTTTCCTATATTTTAACATTTATGATGTATTATATAAAAACAGAAAGGATAAGGAAAAATGTAATTTTAAAAATAAAAATCTAAAAGACATGAATGAAAATACTAAGAGATGATCATCTCTGAAATAAGTGTAGCTATAACTAAAAATCCTACAAATTAGCTACTAGTGTTTTTAAAAAGAAAATTATCATACCAGTAATTTATCAGCTACAAACAAATATGGGAAGATTATCACTACAAAAAATGTTCTAAGCTTGCAAAGTCCAACACAATAGCAACTGGACACCTGTGGCTACTGAGCACTTGAAATATGACAGTCCAAATTAAGAGGTATTGTAAATTTACAATATACGCTGGATTTTGAAGACTCAGTACAAAAAAAAGTAGGCAAAATACCCATACCCCATTAATAATTTTTTACATTGATTACATGTTGAATAATATTTTAGATGTATCACATTAAAATATAACCACTAAAAGGAATTTCATTTTTCTCCTTACTTTTTATCAATGTAATGACTAGAAATTTTTAGATTATATGAGTGATTAATATTATATTACTTTTATTGGATACTGCTTTTCTAAACTCTGAAAAAGAGCTTAGAATTCTTTTCAAAATTTTCTAAAACTGATTTACAAACCTATTAATTAGGCTTCAGAAGACCACTACGATGAGCCCTATCTGTGAAATAATTTATAGAAATATTAGGTACTTAAGAATTCTATCCAAAGGTTATTCTCCATGGCATCAAATTACTGGTAACAATAAAAATGCATGAATAGTAATAGGCAGGGGCTACAATTTGAAACTGAGGACAGTTGCCCTAATGCTTAGTTCTAAACCACTGGAGAACCAACTAAGCAAGGCAGTATAGAAAAGATGAATATAAACACAGCTGCCAGTGGGATTATAGTATTCATGGGACAGATGGCAGCTGATATAAACATAATCAAAGAAACATTATTAGTATAAACTTAAATATAAACATAATCAAAGCCTTAAAAATTCTCAAAATAATAAAAAATAAGAAAAATATTTAAAAGTAGATTACTGCCGTAAAGTTTAAAAGATCACATCTGGTGGGGAGTAAGGCATATAATGTAGAGAAGATACATTTTTTTAAAAGGACTAAAAATACAATTGAGAACTAAAGTTAATGAATAAAGAAACCTATTTTTATTTACCAATGATCTGCTCGATTTATCATGAACTGGATCTAACTTGATAATAGAAATTTAAGTCTGGATCTTAAAGACACATATATTAAATGGCTATAGATATACTCTTTTTTGTTCTCTTTCCATGTTTAAGAAAATGCTGTATCAGAGTTAATATAAAACCTAAGGGCAGTGTTAGATTAAACACAGATATAAAACTGTCATACTGTGAAGGGTCATAGTATTACCACCCTACAATAGATTGGAGGACCACAAAACCTGCTGAGGACTCTTGACAAATTGATTCTACTGAGGGAGTCAGGGAGACCTGTTTAACTTTGCATCATGGTTACAAAAATGTAATGCATAGAAAGAGACTTGTTTTCAACATACCTACTAGTTATCGAGAAAAGAAATGCTTATCTGGATAAGAACTTTTAATCGATCCAGAATTTGTCTAATTTCTCTCTAATGTGTTTCACCAATCCAGAGTAATGCCAAGCAAGGAGCAGAGTACAATAAACATTTACCATTTTCTTAAACTCTTCAGTATTTACTCTCATATATTACCATGTGATTCATTTTGAGCATCTTAACCCATTTCTCGTTTGCCCCGAGAACACTCAGCGGCAGCAGCGCTTACAGCTGCAACATTTGCCCTGAGATAACAAGCGATTACAGTCCTATCCTTACCCTCAAAGTCTGCCACGAAGTATTTCGCTTTTATTATTATTTTCACATCACTCTAGTATATCGATAGTCTTTGGAAGCAAATTACATCATTCTATTTATAGCATTCTGTTTTTAGTAGCGGTACATTCGTTTCTAAAAGTAATCCTTGATTGCTGATAATGTCAAATCCTAGAAAACATAACACTCCTATGCGTAATGTTAAATTAAGGCTGGCAGTGAGCTGCACTTTTTTTTCCCTAAGTGCGAAAAAAGTTAAAATGTCTCCATGGACATTTCAGAAAGTATTTTTTTAATATAAATCTCGTTCTGCTTTAGAATAAAATAAGACATGTTATACATAAATGTTTAAGTTTAGTATTTATGAAATACAAAACATAAAAATACAATACTTACAGTATTTCACAAAATCTTTCTGAAAATCCTTTCTGGTGTTGACAAAAGCCCGTCCTCTCTCAGTTCCAACGACAAACACATCTGTTTCATACACTGCAATGCAGGCCACTTCTGCCTTGGACTTGGCCAGTTCTTTACACTAAAATACAATAGCAAACCTTATTAAACACAGATGTAATTCGAAAGCACTGCTTCTGCTGGAGGGATAGAAAATCTTATCACTTACACTGTCTTAATACATAAACTGGAAATGGATAAAGTTCCTAGCTTCTGGCCTTATCATATATTAAAAAAAAAAAAAGTCTTCATTACCTCTCTTTCTACAAAGATTTTAACCCTGATTTTAAACAGAAGAAAACACAGAATTTGTAAGGAAAAAGGCAGTGATCCCCTGTAATTTGTTACTGTTCAAATAACAGACTCAGATTTGTACACAGGCTTATGGGAGAGTACTCTCAATGACAACACCTGTGAGGTGTTAGAGGAACAGGATTCGGCAGAGGGAGAATTAAATGGCAGAGTCTGAGAGAGCTGAAAGTTGATGCACCTGCATCAGAACTCTGGCACTTGAATGGCCCTCCCCAAGGAAGGGGAGAGACCTTGGGTAGGGCTGCCTCTAACACACACAACGGCTGGGGTGATTAGTGCCATCAGTCTTAAAGAGGAGTCTGGAAGATACAGTACAACATCCACTACAATCTCACCTCCAGAAGTATCTCCATATGTATACGCAATAAGAATCACATTTAGGTGAGTATACTTTATTAAGTATGACTTTTACTTAGTATATCCCTATGAGATTAAATATTCTTTAAAATCTGAACAGTACGTAACATTCCATCTCATGGATATACAATAATTCATTTCATTACTGAAAATGTTAGAAGTGATTCCAATTTTCACTCCTAAAATTAACACTGAAATAATGATCTGGGAACAAAATATTTATGTGTATTTTGAATGACTTTCTCAGAACAGAGTCAGAGATATGAAACAACAGAGTCAAAGAGTTTTGACTAGGAATGTAAATACTTTTAAGGTTCTCAAAACCTATTGCAAATTGCTTTCTAATGAAGGCTCTATCAGTTCACACTCCCAGCTGCACTTCTAGAAGAGCTAACTCACAATATACTAACAAATGTTATAGTGCAACTCTTCCAGAAACATTTTAAAAGGGTGCCTAGTACAGTCAATAATCCACTGACGTATTAAAATGAAAGAGTATTGTACCTTAGATATTTTTCTGTAAATTAGCATATCCTTTACTTATTTTTCTAGTATGTTAGTAGTGTTTCCTCACTGATATATAAAAATACCTCACTGATTTTTGGCATAGAAAAGATGCTTATGCAATTAAATACACAATTACAATTTTCCTCTGACTTTTTAGTTTATCTTAATATAACTACTGTTTTAGAACTTCTAGAATTTAACTTGGCACAAGATAAAGACTTGAATTTTTTTTTTTTTTTTTTGCCAAATAGCCTATGTTCTCACAGTATCATTTGTCAAAAACTACAGCTCTCCATTTGTTTTTGATTTGTACAATAACCATCCTCTACATTTCTTAAATGAAAATGACTTGCATAATATTGCTTTAAAACGTCATCTTGAATAAATAATGTTATATACCTACTGCGATGATCAGAAATCTTCAATAAAAGATTAATATCAACAGAGTAGGATTTAATCTCTAAATTATTTTAACAGGATAGCCACAAATTTTGGCTGGTTTTATGATCACAAGGCAGAAATAAGTGACATTCAGAAAATAATAAATAGCCACTAACCATTTTAAATTTCTCTTTCCAAAGATAATTTTTAAAATTCTTAAATAGTAAAAAAAAAGGAAAGAATTGCCTTAATGGGAAAACAAAAGAATCTACAAATTATGTCATACTGAAACCTATGAGATAAACAATATCTAATACCAGTCAAAACTTAGAAAATACATAGCTTCTTCCTACTTAGAATAATTTCAATGTGTCAAAAAATATCTAAGTCTGATGCTTTTTAAATTTATGAAATCGAATACTAGAATTCCAGATACATATCCATAAAAATCTAAGCAAACTGTATTACTATCACCAAAGTAATACAAAAAATACAGTAAAATACTTAATATTTTGCTATAATTTGCTACGTATGATACAGATATTTTAAAAATAAAGAGCTAACACACTACATATTTAGTAAAAGGTGGCAGAGTAAGGACAACTGTGAATGCATAGCACAATAAAATATAGATATGAAATTGTGACTATGCTCTCATGGCTCATAATTCTAATAATGTTCTTTATACAGCTACGATGAAACACTAGCACTACACCATGTAATACCAAACTTATTCTGAGAAACTTCAACTATTGCACATAAATTCAAAGTTAATGCTTACAAAACAAGGGATTGCCTAAGATATTGGTTGGTAAAAGTTGAAATTAAATGTAAAATATTAAGCATTAAAATAAGAATATTCTGAAACATGGTAATAAAATTTGATTTAAAGGCTTAAACCCATAACTATTATTCAAGCAAAAAAAAAACTATTAATAAACCAAAAAAACATGTTTTAAAAAAACAAATCAAGTTCATCCACAAGCCCAATCTCATCCAACCATGGAACGTTTTATATAACTGTAAAGCCATCTCACCATGGACTCTAGAGCAGACATGAGGAATGTCACCACCATCCTGCTCTCTGAAGACTCTTCATCTTCTACTGGCAGGGTAGACATTGCTACTTGGGCCATGATCCCTGCACAAAAAAATTAAGAAGAAAGTGAGTGGCAGAGATCCACAGTGTCCTACTAAACAAAATATTATAGCGGTGAGGGTCCTCCAAAGACTGCCTAATTTAGTTTTCCTGCACGAGAAAAAAATAAGGCTCAGAAACCAAGTATTATTCGCCCAAAACTCCTATAAGATAGAACATCTAGCTCCTAACTTTCCATCTAATTTGGTCAGCATCACCCCAAAGTAAATTCCAATGTCACCCAGAACCAGTTAAAATTCCTCCCAAGTAAGAGGAGGAGGTAATACACCTCGCAACTCAGCAAGTTCATCACAATTCAACACAGATGCAAAGTTCCCTTTCTCTCATACAAACAGTGATAATAGAAAAGAGAATAAAAAGCAGACTGAGGCTGGGTGAAGAGAATTTCTTCTTTCTTACTGAAAAGGAAGTAGTTTGCAGGACAAGTGCCATCTAAGATTCCTTTACAATACAGCATATTGTTCTCCTTAAAAAACATTTTCTGATACTTTGGTATCAATAAAAAACCTCAGCTGAATTTCAAACACCTAAAAATACAACACATAAACAGTAAACAACTAAGTGTTGGCAAAGATGTGGAAAAACTGGAACCCTGTACATTGCTGTTAGAAATGTAAAATGGTACATCCACTGCAGAAACAATTTGGCAGTTCTTGAAAAATTAAACAGAATTACCAAGATACAGCAATCCCACTTCTGGGTGTATACCCAAGAAGAACTGAAAGCAGGGACTTCAACAAATATTTATACACCCACATTCATAGTAGCATTATTCACACTAGCCAAAAGGTGGAAACGACCCAAATGTCCATTGTCAGATAAATGAATAAACAAAATGTGATATATACACACTATATAATTGAACCTTAACAAGGAATGAGTTCTGATCATGCTATAACATAGATGAACATTGGAAATATTATTCTAAGTGAAATAACTTAGACACAAAAGAACAAATATTGTGTAATTCCACTAACATGAAATACATGTATTAGTCAAATACACTGAGAAAGAAAGTAGAATGGTAGTGGCCAGGGACTGAGGATGAGAGTAAGGGAGAGTTATTTTTTAATACGTACAGAGATTTAGTTTGGGATGATGAAAAGGTTATGAAAATAACAGTGATGGTCGCGCAATAACGAGAAGGCACTTAATGCCAAGGAACTGTATATTTAAAAATGGTTAAAACGGTGAATTTTGTTATGCATATTTTATCGAAAAGTTAAAAAGCAAAAATACACCACGTCAAGATACTCTAAGGCAAAATCTAAAGCAAAATTTTAAAAATTCTAATATAAAAATATTGTTTAATTCTTGTTTTAGCAAGAGATCAAATAATCAAATGAACTTAATATGAAATAATGTCTAAAAAATTATGGACAAGAATGGGAATTCTTAAAACACATCTATGTATATAATTTACTGAATACCTGAGTATCCCTTAACTGAAACCCCAATAATCCAGAGAACACAGAGCTGAGAGCATAAAAATAATTTTGGTTAAAAATGTACCTAATCTTTTCCTTATTACTAAAAACTGATCTATTTCCCATCTATTATCATGTGAATTAACTTCTAAACTGGATTTAGGAATCCACAAAGTAATAACGTATACGTACCAGGAAATTAAAACTTGGTAATAAAAACAATTGACACTTACCTCCATATATCTATGAGCAAATAGAAGCAATTTTGTATCTGAACGGATAGAATCAGGAAAAGCATCAAGAGAATGATCAAAATCATAGAAATTATTTTCCCTAATTCTTTTCTTTTAGATGAGTCAATTTAAATAAACTTATATTAAACTATGGTTCAGTCAAAATGGACAACAAAAGCATATTACTTTTCCATAATCAGAACATTCATGTAGAATATAGTCGTTATTTGTGAAAGTTCTTACTTCTTAATGTCACTTTTCCTTTAATTCTCCAGCAAAATAAAAAGATGATGTGTTCTCATTTTACAAATGTAAGGATTTGTCAAGGTCATACAGCCACTATCAGAACCAGAACATAACACTAGGACAATTTTCTGCCTACTGCTATTTCCACTTCTTACCTTAAAACTGTCATAAATTTGATATGATGTCATTCATACTCAATGTTAAGAAACATAAGACAGATGTCACACCAACAGCACCACAGGTATGCTACAGGCAATAAGAGGTCTTGTTTCATTACCAGAACTTTTCAGGAAACATCACAGAATTTTTCAAAGGTAAGAACCTTGGAGGTGACAGAGTCCAATGAGGCTTAATGCAAAAAGATGCATTTTTGTTTGGGGCTTTCTGCTCTCTAGAAAAGGGTGAATTTGGATTACAACAGAAATTCGCTGAACTGTTCTTTGCCAGTCTAAAGAGGTTATTTCCCTGGGTAGTCTTTAGTCAAGATTATTCATGAAATATTCTGTGAACCCCTCATTCAGTGACTGCTTCCTCTTCTCCCTTTCCCAGAAAGTAACTGCCTCACATAGTGGTGTTAACGACGAACACCAGAGGACACACTAGGCCAAGCTAGTGATGCAAGCTTACTGAATATTAGGCATGAGCAACTGGTCCTCACAGAAACAGCAGCCAAAAAAGCCAGGTTGCCCAGACCACTAACAAAATCTATGACCGCAGTGGGCTGTGCCCAGGCTCCTCTTCTATGAACAAAGAGACCCTAAATCAACCACATACCTTAACAGTTCCTTTCACCTCTGACCTTTTATGAGCCCCTTCATTTTAAAATAAGAGTTGGACCCAAAAAAAAAAAAAAAGAAATAAAGAAATAAACATCTATTAAATATACCTATCGTGTTTTATTGGTCATCTTTTCACAATGACCCTGTGAAGAAGAGGAATAGCAAAAAAGCAAAATAGGAGTATCCTAGAAAAAAGACCTTTAAAGGAGACAATGTTCCATAAGCCACTGGAGCAGGGCCGATGCAGTTTTTCTAAGGATTAAACAGGGTCTCTGTGTTTGTGTGTATATCACCAGAAATGAACAATTTAAAAAAATCAACATGACATAATCTATCCTGTAATGTCAAAACTGGTTAAGTCTCCCAGTAAAAGCCATAAAACAAAAAATTTAAAGCAACTATCATAGGACAGGTAGCTCTGCACTCATAAGGAATGCAAATAGGCATGACTTCTACTTCTGAAATTCATTAGTTAATAGTTCTTTGGAACAACAAAAAAATGACCTAAATGATCATGTAAAGCCAAAATTTTTACACTGCTACCAGAAATGTTTATATATACTAAATTCATCAGTCTCATCAACATTTTGGAGAGCCATGATTTATCACTATGAATATCTCATTATTACTAAAATAGTTGAATTTCTTTGCTGACTAAAGAAACACTTTTCATAGTTTTTGTATTTCTTCCGGGTTGACTCATCAACCTAGGTCCTATGCCCATTTACTAAACTGAAGTCTGATTGATAATCATTCTACTTATCTGCATAAATGATCTATAATTTTCGATCCTAGTCATTCTTTTAATCCTTAATGTTATATTATTTTTGCTTCAATTTTACATTTTGATTTAACCACAAATTTGTCACTTTGCTCATTCTTTCTTGCATCTCACTTTCCTTCTGCTTGAAGTTAATCCCATAGAATGTCTTTCTCATGGCAAACTTAAAATTTCCTTTCTTTTTAAAAGATATTTTCACTGAAATCAAAATCTAGGTTGACAATTATTTTCTTTCAGCAAACTAAGGTTGTTTCATTATCTTTTGGCTTCGTTATCTCATGTTGCTATTCAGAAGTCATATGTAGTCTCTTGATGGTAATTTCCATCCCCACCCCTGCTGTTTTTGTTTCCTCTTCAGTTTTCTACATTTTCACTACTTATCTAGATGTAGATTTTGTTTCATCCGCTGTTCGTCATTCACTGGGCTTCTTGATTTAGGATTACCATCCTTCGGTTGTGGAAAATTCTCAGCTATAATCTCTTCAGGTAGTCCTGCCCCATTCTCTATCTCCTACTAAAACTCAGATTAAAGGTATGTCAGTCCTTAAATCCTTTACATTCTTGTATATTTTTCTCATGTTTTTCTCTCTGAACTAAACTATTTCTTCTAACTTACCTTCTATTTCACTCATTCTGTAGTCATCTGTGCTTATCCTATTATTAAAACCACCTACTGGGTTTTTTATTTTGTTTATAATTTTCATTCTAGAATTTCTATTTGTCTCTATATAATATTTTAGAGTTTCCTACTCCTTAAAGATTTTCAAGCTTGACATATTTCTTTAAACATAATAGGGATAATTGTTTTAGAGTCTCTGGTTACTCAAAAATCTCATTTTTGCAGGTATCTTTCTGTTGTTTCTGGTGGTTCCTGCTCATACTCAAGGTACCTGATTCCACGTATGCCTGATTATCTTTTACTATGTCCTGGTAACTTTACATTAAAAAATTATTTTAAATTTGAGGCCTACAATGAAGGTAGCTCCTCCAGGTGTCTTAGAATACTACCTATCTGCAATCACCACAATCTCAGTACAAGGCTTCAGTTTCCTTGGACTGCCCAGGAGATGTTAACCCAGCCCACAAACAGGGATGTAAGCTGGTTTACTTCTCAATCACCTTTACCTAATTTACAGTCTTGGCTTACTGAGAAGAAGGGTCTCCTATTTGACCCCTGAATTTTGTTGCAGGTTCCGGACAGATTTCTGAGCCTCTCATCCCACAAGGTTTTCAAAACTCAAGTTCACGTGGTGAAATTGGCAAATGCTTTCAGGGCAAAGGTAATTCTAACCTCTATTATCTGAGTTCCCGTTTTCTTTTCAATATTAGCCTTTTCATATTACTCCTTTGAAATTCCTATCTTATGTACTTTTTAGCATTTTTATAAACATTTTGCTTTATAATTTTAGAATATTCTTATTAGTTCTATCAACTTTAGGAACCACACCTTTTAATATTCTTTATTCTCAAGAACAAGTTATGAATTAGCCAGAACTATTATATTACAAAGTTACAAATTCCCAATTCAAGCCACCTCAAGTAAAGATGGGAATTTCTATTACTTTTTTTAATTATTCAGTCTAAAGGTTGCACTGACTCCACACACAGCTAGATCCAGAAACAAGACATGTCATTGAAGTTCCCTCTGTTCTCTCCTTGTGAGCCTGCCTCACTTATTCAACAGATGGGTTTCTTCCCTAAAACATGCATCTTTAAGTTTACCACGCACCTACCTGTACTGTAATCCCAGAGGCAATAAATACCGTCATATCTTCTTGCTATTGTTTACACAAAAGTTCGAGGGGTTTGTGTCACAAGTTTATCCTATTCCAAGCCCAAATACCAAGGCTAGTTAAAAAAAGATTATACGGGATACACTTTGATTAGCAGTGTAGCTAGAACCACATGGAATGGGAAGGTATGCAGCTACTCAAAAGGCAAAGCACTGTTATCAAGAGAAAAGGGATGAGAAAGGATGCCACCAAAACGAAACATACCAGTTGCCTGAGTCTGCTATATCTTCTTTACCATTTTTTCAATTTAACTTAATTCTTACATTTGGAATGTTTTGTTTATCTTTTGTATCCTGATTTGATTTTAATTCTCCATTATGAGTTTCAAATATGAACTAACTGGCCTGTTACTGTTTCATTTCTTTATCATTTATCCTGGTCAGTCAGCTATTGTTTAATAGATGTGATGGTCTTCTTTTACGTCTCTGAAAACAGACTCCAGCCATTCTTTAAAACCTTCTTATGTTTCTTGTTCGGAGATCCATTTCAGGGATTAGGTTTATCTGTGTCCTTACTGTTCTGATCTCTTCTACTTCAAAATATGCCAATAATTAATTCCACATAAACTTTTTTCATTTGATCATAATTCTGCTTTGAATTTATTGATCCTTACTGTTAATAATGAACAGCTAAATGAAAATTGTTTGTGAGTCAAAGAGCTCTTGAACATTTTCACGCACGCCATCATCACTCTTAAAAAAAAACTGATGTTAATATTTTTTATTATGCTGTTCTCTAAATATTACTAAATAGTTAACATACTTCCACTTCAAATTAAGCTTCAGCTCAGACTGGTAAATAGGGGAGATACCATAACACTGACCTTGTTTTTTTATTACATTCACGCCCTATTTCTTCTTTGTGTTATTGTTATTTTCAACAAAGAAATTTCCTTTTCAATCTTAAAACATACAATCTTAGATCAAGAAGGAAATTCAAGATACTTTAGTGCAACCACTTTATTCAATTATTTTGTAAATGAGAAGCCCATCCCATAAAGATTAGCCATCTTGCTAATACAGGTAATTTTATAACAAGGGACTAGAATCCCTATCTCCAAGTAATAATCAAAGAAAGGCAGGTTTAAAAAAAAAATCCAAAGTAAATAAATACATGGTGATTAGAACTGTAATACTAGGCAATCTTTATAAAACAGCAAATTAACTGCCACTCATCATAAACAAACTGAAGCAAAAGTATATTTTTTGCCCATAAAGTGAAGATTATGGTTGACATTGATAAGTACTTTACATATGAACATCAGTTACATTCTATGAAGAAAATAAAGAATCTGGTTCAAAGAAAAACACATGAATGAGTTACAGAATTGTCCATTTGAACACATAACTTATGTCATAAAACACTGCTGACAAGTACTATCAGGTAAACATATCTCCTTTAACAGTGGTGGTAAACAGACATAAGAGTTAAGTTTAAACAACAGTTTCATTTAGTAAAACTTAATATCCAAGACCCAAGACCCACCCTCAACTAGGAGGAAATAGATTTAAAATGATCATTTTCTTCGGGGGGGGAAAAAAACATGCTCACAATTTTCTGCAGATTGCTAAAGCAGTCTCAGTTATTTTTACTTCTAATAAGTAATTAAGATCTACCCTGTACATTTACTTAAATATGGTGAAATAAAGTTCAAGATTGCAAAAATCAGTAACTTTCCTAAGTCAATGTTTGGTACTAGAGCCCTAAGCACTAAACCCCAGATACGTGGATCAATTAAAACTGAGAAACTCTTCAAAATAAGCTACAATATCTACCACTAGGATATTGCCCAAGGAAGGCTTCAGACAATATTAAGGACAGGTAATGGTACTCAATTAAGTTATTATTCAACAGGCTTAAAGGTCAAAGTTGGGGAAACTTTTACCAGGAATATCTTTCAACCAAACTTAAGTTTTTAACCTCTATTCCAAAAACTGCAGTGTGACTTGCGTGCACTGTGGATGTTCCTTTTCTGGGCTAGATTTTAAGAGGAGCTATCTCTTATTTTTTAGTCTTCTGATTATCTCCATTCTTTGAGATTTAATCTCAAGTTATTTTTTGTATACGAATTAAAACTCAAATTTACCAAGTGATTTTACTAAGAGCCAGTAAAACCAAGTTTCAACAAAATTAATGACTATAGGTACCATCATAGCATTAAATATATACACTAAGAGAAACAGTTTCAGTGAGAAATGTAAAATAATTTCAAGTATCACTTAATTCTAAGGAAAACAGAATCTCAAACTTTTAAAAAATATAAATTCTTATTTATAAAAGTAATTTATTTCAAAATAATGAGTACCTATTTAAAAGTCATCATCTAAGATGTTACACATTTTGTCATAAGATGGTGCCTAAAATGAATGTAAAAGATCTAATAATTGAATCAGCTGACTTCATCCTAAACAAGACTCAGTCGCATTAAAATTATTTAGATTATTATGTAATACTATCTTCTGGCAATCTTTTAAGGTTGCCTAAGTATTTCTACCTCTGAAATCAATAGTATTTAAATACTTCCATGTTCAAACTATAATTACTATAATTACCTCTCCTTTTTCAGGAGAGGAAACATTCATCCCTAAAATGTCAGCACACATTTAGTACAATCAGTTCAGATTTTGGACACAATTTATAAATGTCTTAAATATTTTCAATATACTACCATTTGTTCTAGTTATGTCCACTTAGTAGTCTCTATAGAAAACGTGTTTAAAGTAATTCATTGACCCTATGAGCTTGTCTTCTGAATTATACCAAAGAAATTAACTTGTATCTTGGTGACATCTGCCTGACACATTTTACAAAGCAGGCCTTTTTTAAAAAACATAAAAACAGCTGATAACTTGGAAAAACAATATAAATTGCCCAAGATTGCAGCATTAAATAGAATCTAATTTAGACCTGACTGCTCTTAATTCTCCATGTTCTTTCAAACCACAACATACACTATAAGATTTAATCTAATTTTTAACATTTTCTATAATATCTAAATCTTAAAAAAACATTACTCTCTCAAGGACTGGGACAACAACTATAACGGAATTTTTAAGTCCATGCACTAACTTTCATTCCTAAAAAGCAAAAAAATTCCCAGCCTCAAGAGAAAAAAAAGAGGATTCCACAATTCTAAAAAGCAGATATTCTCATTATCCCAAAGTACTGCCACATACAATACTTATTAACAAAGGAAAACAAAGCACACAACCATCTTAACCGAGTGATCCAATCCAACAGAATACAATGAAAACCCTGCCCAATATGCACTGGACAAACCCAGGTTGAGAGATATTCTATAAAATGACGGCTCTATAACCTTCAAAAAGGTCAAAGGCAAGAAACTCAAAGACTGAGGAACTATTCTAAAGTGAAATATATTAGAGACAACTGGGTGAAAACATTATCCTGGATTAGACCCTTCTGCTGTTAAGTGACATTTGGCAAAACTGAATGGGGTTTCTATGTGGGAAATTTTGTTTGTTTACTGTTCTTGAACCTACAGTTGACCCTTAACAACACAGGTTTGAACTGCACAGGTCCACTTACATGCAGCTTTGTTTTTTTTTTTTGCATTTTTCAATAAATACATACAGTGCTGTAAATTTATTTTCTTTTCCTTATGATTTCCTTAATAACATTTCCTTTTCTCTAGCTCAGGGATCCCCAATGCTCGGGCTGTGGACTAGTACTGGTCTATGGCCTGTCAGGAACTGGACCACACCGCAGGAGGTGAGTGGCAGACCAGCAAGCAGAAGCTTCACCTCTGTCTGCAGCCGCTCCCTAGCTAGCATCACCACAGATCATCATCAGGCTTTAGATTCTCATAGGAGCCCTGGTTCCTGGTGCCAGAAAGGTTGGGGACCGCTCATCTAGCATACTTCAAGGTAAGAATACAATATATAACACATATACAAAATGTGTACTAATCAACTGTTTATGTTATCAGTAAGGCTTCTGCTCAACAGTAAACTATATTAATAGTTAAGCTCTGGAGAGGAGTCAAAAGTTGTAAGGGATTTTCAACTGCCAGGGTTGGCCGCACCCCCTAACACCATGCTGTTCAAGGGTTAACTGTATTTTGTGAGTTTAAAAGTGTTCCAAGGTAATTTTTAAAGCATATTAAAATTTCTCCTACTTTTGCATTATTTCATGCGTTTTTAATTCTTGTAATTTTTGCTGTCTGTCACAGGTGTTTAAAACATCTTAACTGGGAGAAGAGCTAAGGACATTAAATAGTAAGCTACTGATTACAATCTGTCTCTATCAGCTAAATAAAATTGGAAATAGGTTGTTTTTCTTCTTGCATTTTAAGGAGGCAATGATTAGAAATTCATAAAGGTAAGTATGTCCGAAAATATAAACAACCTAAAGTTTATCAAATAAAGCTCTATAGACTGCACAACAACCAGTAAATCTCAGTACTTTCCAATAGGAAATAAATTAGGTTGGTGTTTCATTCACATGTTCCATTTTAGAAATATTTAATAACAATATAAATTATCACAATTTATATTAAGATGTTAACAATGTTAATATTAATTATATATAACATACATATTTAATATAGATACTTCAGCAAACAGGAAAAACAGCCAGATAGCCGATTTTAGTTCATTCAACTTTTATTAAGTTTTAGAAATAACATGGAGTGGCAAGTACTTAAAAATAAAACTAGAAATCCCTAAGACAAACCTTTGACCAAGATTTTAAGTCAAGGCTTTTAAGTTTTTATTAGCAGACTGTTTACATTTTAATATACTAAATTCTTAATTTCTATCTGCTGAAATAAAGCTGGTAATTATATCAATAAAAACCAAGTGATCTCTCAAGATGACATAAAATACATTTGAAGGGTTAAGATATGAAATGATGTGCGACTGTGTTACATTTAACACCATTTCCAAAAAAATGTTGAGATCTAACAAAAATAGCTAACTTTTTTCTAAGCTAGGCAAAGGGAAGAATGACAAAATAAAAAGAAGCCAGGAAAGAGGATGTGCCCAGTTAGTTGGTGGGTCACAAGTTAAATTCTAAGTTTCACAGTAGCCAAAACAATGTCCTTGAAAAACAAACAAATAAACAAAACTTATCAGCTATTCAGGAACACCCACTCTTCTGGGCCCTACAGTTTAAGAGAAAAATTTCACAAATGCATAAATTATACTTTTAAATTGATAGTCCAGATTTTTAAACAGCAGCTTCCTCTGTCAATACATAAAGAATGTATCCCTTTGACCTTACCCCAAAATTTAAAAACTATTTGGTACAGGAAAAGTTGGATCACTTGTTCCTTTTCTAACTTTCTACAAATTGGAAGGGGAAGTGAAAATGAAGTAATTATGGTCTAAAAGTCCATCTTTATTTTTTTAAAAGTACTGTCCCCAGAAGGCAGGCAACAAAGCAAAAAGCTGTTATGAACACCAACTCTGGAATAAGGCCAAAGTTCTGAATTCAAGTTGACCTTGGGATTCTTTAATCCTAAACATACTAGTCTGGAAAAAGACAAAAATATGTATATTTACCTCACAAGGTTGTCAACAGAATGTATTAAGTACCTGACAGAATGCTTCACACAGCATTCAGTAAATTGAGTAAGCATTTAAAATGTAAATATTATTAAAAGTTTTTTATCTACATATAAACTCTCCGAATTCAAATTTGATAAAATGAAAATTTCCCAACTAACTGCTTTGATTAACATTGCTAAATAAAATAATCTATATTCTGACAGAGCAGGAAAATTCATCAGAAAAGTGTTAAAATAAATCACTGGATTTTTTCATATTTATTTTTACTTATTTTTCCCAACTTTATTGAGGTATAATTGACATAACATTGTGTAAGCTTAAGATATACAATAAATCGCTGCTTTGAAATAAAGTATACGCACCTTTTAAAACGTGCATGTGCAAAAGCATGAAATTTTGCTTACATCTAACATACTCAGATTGTTTTAAAATTTAAATTTAAAAAAATCACCTTACTCTAAATATCTAAAGAAATAAATGAGACAATATACAAACTAAAGAGTCTTTATCCTTAAGCTCTCAAAAAACAATATAAATTTGCCCATACCGTTATTTTCAAGAAACATTGTATCCTGGAGCCTCAGAATACTTACCCCCAACCATACTGAAGGCCCTCAATATGTTGGGTAACTGGATAACTGAGTAAGTACTAAGAAAGGATCCCTTCTTTTCCTAAGCTTAAAATCTAGAAGCTGAATAGTGAACAATAGCTCAAACATTCATTTTGCTATTTTTTCTACAGATAAGGCTACAGATATAGGAAAAAGTTATGAAATAACTTGAAAAGTAGTTGAGTAAAGTGACTACCCCACTGTTTTACAAAATGCCCGAAAAACTTACTCTAAAAGTTATACAGAAGCAATGAACATGATAAAAATACATAATCAGAAAACAATTTTAACTTACTGTAAAAAATACTATAATCTCTAAGAACCATGTATGTAAATGCAATTAAAAAAGAAAACATTAATTCTCAAAAATGAGACCTATACAATGAGAACTCTTCATAGGCTGTCTAACCAGAGCTTGTTTTAACCAATTCATCACTACTCTCTGCTTCTACAATTACAATATAATCTTATACGCTAGCTTTTTAAAAATTATTTGCTTTGCCATACTACAAAAACTTCAAAAATCGCTGAGTATTAAAAAGGAAATTCTGACATCCTACAACATAGATGAACCTTGAGGACATATGCTAAGTGAAATAAACATCACAAAAGGACAAATTCTGTATAATCCCATTTATATAAAGTACCTAAAATAGTCAAGTTCATAGAGACAGTAGAATGGTGCGTGCAAGGAACTGGTGGAAGGGATTACTGTTTAATGGGCGATTTCAGTTTAGGAAGATGAAAACATTTTGGACATGTGATTGTTGTACAACAATGTGATCGGACTTAATGCCACTGAGCTATGCAGTTAAAGATCAGGAAAATGGTTTTGTTATGTATATTTTACCAAAAAAAAATTTTTAAACCCTATAAGGAACCTCTTGAAACAAAGTACTCATGGTAGAAATGGCAAGCACATTTAATCTTCACAAAAAGACAAACTCGTTTTACAAGGATTTTCTATCCTGTTAGAGATTTGTTCAGTTCCGTACAAATATTTCTGCCCCAAGGAAAGCATTAAAAAGAAAAATACAATGACTCAGCAATTCCACTCCTAAGTACATATGCTAAAGATCTGAAAAGAGGGATTCAAAATATACTGTACACCAATGTTACAGCTGCAATATTCGTAAAAGCCAAAAGGTAGAAACGATCTAAATGTGCATCAACAGATGAATGGAGAAATGTGGTATATCATACAAAGGAACCTTATTTAACCATAAAAAGGAATGAGGTTCAAAATACGCTACAACATATATGAACCCTGGAAACAACATACTAAGTGCAATAAGCCAGACACAAAATGACAAATACAGTATGATTCCATTTGTATGAAATATCTAAAATAGGCAAGTTCATAGAGAAGGAGAGTAGATTAGAGGTTACCAGGGACTAAGGGGAGGGAGGAATATAGAGTTATTGCTTAGCGGGTACAGAGTTTCTATTTGGGCTGATGAGATTTTAGAAGTAGTAGTGATGGTTTTAACAACACTGAATGTAATTAATGCCACTTAATTAAAAATGCTTAAAATGGCAAATAAAAAATAATAAGAATACAAGGAAGAAGTTGAGCTAATGGATTTCCTTTAACCCCTTTAGCCAATTTTAAATTAATTCTAGTACTAGGGTCAGTTTCTCTGTTCTTTCCCCAAGTATAAAGTGGAGTATAATATATGCTGTCATCCTTTCTCAAATTATCATTTTACAACTAAAATAATGTAACCTAAGTGTTTTAAAGTCTGAAGCTAAGACCATTTATTAATTTTAGTTCGGTTCCAACACTTCATTTTCTTTAAACCAATTTTGGTGTAAAAACCCAATCCAGACAAAATTCTATTCACGTTTATGTTGTAGTCAATAGTAAGAGCTTTATTAACAAATTCTTTATAACAATGCAGGAGCAAAGTTTTCTCAGCTTTCATCAAACTGTCAATTTCTAGTAAAAACATCTGAATGGGACCTAGCCAAAATAAGATAGCTAAGCCTCTATCTCCTTTAATTATCCTATAAAAGCAAAGAAATTGCAACTACCGTTCAACTCCTTTACTAGTTTCTGCCTCAAATACATCATCTTCAACAGGGAAAGAAGGCACTACCTCTAAGACTTAGAATAGAGATAGAAAATAGGTGAATTTATCTGTTGAGTAACCAGTTCCAGAGACTATTTCAATTATATATTCACCATCTGCAAGGTAGACGGACTCTATAATACATTATATATACACATTAGAAATATATAGGTTCTGCCTATTAACCGTGGCTCATTTTAACCAGATACCCTAAACAGAACCAAACTCTTCACTACTCTCTGATTCTACAATTATACTGTATTATAGTCATATATAGTACTTTTTAAGGGGGGTGGGGGGGACATTTCCCTTACCATTACTACAAAAGCAAAAACAATTTGTCACAAGGGGAAAATCTCAGGAAGAACAAGTCCTTGCCTTCATAGACTTCATATTCTCCAGTTTCTGGAGATTAACCTTGTAGTCAGTATTAGTAGTAAAAATTTTATTTCTTTAGAAAATTCAATTTCTCAGGGGTGGCTCCATAGTGTAGTGGTTAGTACGTCTGTTTTACACACAGAAGGTCCCGGGTTTGCACCCCAGGTAGAGCCACGGACCACACCATGATGGGTGCCAGGCCCTGGGTGCACGCTCAGAGCGTGTGGGAGGAGATGCCCCGCCTTCAGAGATCCAGTTCTTAAGGGGAAATGGCAAAATCCATAAGCGGAAATGGCAAAATCCATAGGTCAGGAGTAGAGGTGGGGAGTAATTAAAAAGAGGAGGAAAAAAAATTCGATCTCTCAAAAGTATCAAACATAGTATTTTTATGGCTAATATTTATTGACTGTTTACTGTACACCTGATACCATGTTAAGCATTTTTAACTCATTCTATCTTCACGACAACCCTATAAGAGAAACAGGTTCTATTATCATCATCCCATTTTTTAAAATAGAGAAACTGAGACACAAAGATGTGAAGTAAACTGCCCAAGGTAACACAACCAGGAGTGGCAAGGACCAGGATTTGAATCTAGGCAGTCTAATTTCAGAATCTACGCCCACAAAACGATATTCCTTCTCTCAATTATAAATTCATTTTGCTTCTCCAGTTACATTTTTAAAATAATCCAATTCTTTAAAATCCTATATAACACTTAACCAAAGCACAACCAACTCCTCCATCAACTGACAATCCATGACTCTATCGAACTCTGTCTTACTTTCCCACTAGGCCAAAGTGGGAAACAGCAGAGTAGTAGTGTCAGAAACATGCATGGAATACTAAAAGGATTGTAGAAACGAAGAGAAAAAAGTAAAAACAAAAACAGGAAAACTGCAGTAATGAGAATTCCAGTAAAGGACAAGAGAGAAGAAAAATGGTAAAGGCAGAAAGAGGAAAAAAAGAGAAAAACATCAAGATAATACCCTGATTTATCCACATAATTTTTCCAGTATACATACATCCTCTAAAATACTAACTCTTAATTTTATTCCACCAGACAGGTAGCCTCAGCTATACTTTGGTTAATCGAGTATTATTCTTCATATTGCTATACTGGCATTTTAAGCCCATTGATTACAATGAATGTCATGACACTACAATCACAATGAAATGATTAACTGCATTTCCTGCTTTCTTTCAGTCAGTAACAAATAACCGTAACCCAATAAATGTATTTTTGAAGAAAAATACTATGAATGATCTTTAGTAGACTGCCATTAATTCTTAGCAATAATCTTTCAGGTAAATTGCCTCTAATGCATTTCTAAAAAATAAAATAGCATTCTCAGAGTATTCAAAACAACTTCAAAAAAGTTTCCCTTAGACATCCATAAAAAGCACTAGATCAGCATCTGTTTAACCCAAAAGTTAAGACAATTTTATGTTAATTATAACCACAACTGTTAAGAGGATTGAAATATTTAAAAACTCATTTTCAGTAAAGAATGAAATAATGGTAGAACTGAATGAGGTAGAATGAAATGAAAATAGGCCAGTCACCAGTAATAAAAGAAAAGGCTAAATGTTTAGTAATTTTTCGGTGTTTTATTTACTGCTCCTATAGATAATAACACTGGGATTAGGGACCTTGTCTTTTATATTTTGTTTTGGAACATATCATCAATCTATGGGTCATCAAAAATGACAGAACATAACTGTAACTAATCCCATTTCTCCTACCTAATGTGAGATTACTTTATCAACAAGACTTGTACCCCAAGAACCTTAAAGCCTACAACTTTAATGACAAAGTCTTAAAAGTAAGCCAAATTCTTGGAGGTGTGGGGGCGGAGCTCTGGCTGTTCAGCCCCAGCTGCTCAGCCAACCCCTGCCGGGCCCAACTTATCTCAGTGCCAAGCACAGGCCTATCACCCCACCCCGTCTAGCTTCTTAGACTTTATATTCAGATGGGATGCTTTAAGCATCTCAGGAGGGAGATAAATTCCTGTGCCATGAGTAAATTAAAAAATGAATGATGGTGGAAAAAAGACCAAAATTATTAGATTTGTAATTTTATTCATACTTAAATATCCATAGCTTTTTTAAACTGGACTTTTTAAACTTTCAATTTTGTAATCATGACTAATAAAATAACTCAGTTTTCCAAGCAATCTACAGTAAACAGTTCAAGCTATTTTTAGTTAAGATCTAGTTTTATAGTAATAAAAAGCAAACATCTACAATAAATTCTCCTCACTTAAAACTTAATTTGGACGTAGTTCCATAGTGTAGTGGTTAGCACGTCTGCTTTACACGCAGAAGGTCCTGGGTTCGCACCCCAGTGGAGCCATGGTCCATGACCCTGGAAGCTAAGCAAGGTTGGGCCTGGTTAGTACTTGGATGGGAGACCACCTAGGAAGACCAGGTGCTGTAGGCATAAATAATAAATTTAAAAAAGAAAAAAAACTTAATTTGCACCATGGTGAATGGTTCTCAAGCTTCAGGGCCACCAGGACACTAGTTAGTAATACAAACATGCCCCCTTTCCTCTCTCCAGACCTGCAGAATCAAAGGTCTGGGGTGGTACTTAGTGATTCTGTTTTAACAAGCCCTCCAGAAGATGCTGATGCTCACTGCTGGAGTTTGAGAACCACTGGCTTAGGGGGTAAGAGTCAAAATGCCTATATTCAAATCTTGAAGTCAAGGTTTACTTGCTTGGTAATCAAGAGTACATTACCCAGCTTCTCTAGGCTTGTTCCTATCTTTAAAATGGAATTACCGGATTACTTTGAAGATTAAATTTTTAAAAAAAGGATTAAGAGCAATGCCAGGCACATAGGAAATATTCAAATGTTAACTGTTATTACTATGTGCAAAGCACTTTGACAGCTGTAGACTGTAAGGGGGAGAGAGACTAAGGCAGAAAAGGCTTAATCCCTACCTAACTAGGAGTTTAATACCTAGTGACTAGCCCAGACTCATGTACACAATGCAGAACCAAACACACTCCTAGAGAAAATAAATATGACTTCGCAAGAGGAACAAACAAGTTAGGATAACTTAAGAAGAACAGCAAATTCTGACCAAACAACATAAGGGAAGGCTTTAAAAAAGAAGTGACTGCATATAAGAAAAAGTTCCACAGCCTGAAAAGAAAAAAGTCACTCCAGCCTAAAGGTATGAGCCAAGATGCCAAGAAGCAAGCCAAAGGAAAGCACAAGGCAGTAGATCACAGTAGCTTAAGAATGGACGAAGCAAAAATATGTACAGTAGTCCCCCCTTATCCAAAGGGGCTATGTTCCAAGATCCCCACTGGATGCCTGAAACTTCGAATAATACTGAACCCTAAATATACTGTTTTTGCCTATACATACATACCTTCCTCCTTAATCAACTTCTTCAACTCTGCCGGAAATGTGGCAGTAGCTTCTTCATCAGCAGACGCAGCCTCTGCAGTAATTTTTATGTTTCTCAGTCCAAACCTATTCCTGAATCTGTGTAACCATCCCTTACTTGCAGTAAATGGCTTGGTGTCATTCCTTTCAGAGGATCCTTTGAAGTCTTCATATAGGCTCAGTGCTTTCTGGCGCAACATGCTGCCGTCAACCGGAACACATTTTCTGTTCATATCTTCCACCCACAAACTTAATGCCTTTTCCATCTTAACTAAGCATTTATCACGCACTGTGGCCGTAACTTTTGCAGTTTGAGGTGCCACAGCAAAACTAGCACGAATTTCTTTTTCCTTCTTCACAATTTCACGGATAGAAGATTCGTTCTTACTGTAGATCTTGGCAACCTCAGCATAAGATTTTTTTTCTTTCCTTATTAAGTCAAGAATTTTCACCTTTTCACTTAAAGGAAGCACTTTACGGCTTCTCTTTGGCATATTCGAATTGCCAGCATCACTACTCTTGCTCTTTGGGGCCATTATCAAGGAAAATAAGTGTTACTTGAACACAGGCACTGCAATACGAAACCGAGATGGCTACTTAGTGACGAGCAGCTGGTAGCGCATACAGCGTGGATACGCTGGACAAAGAGATGATTCACGTCCCGGGCGGGACAGAGCAGGACCTCATCGCGCTACTCAGAACGGCGCGAGAAATTTAAAACTTATGAACTGTTTATTTCTGGAATTTTCAGTTTAAAATTTTCTGACCTCAACTATAACTGTAGGAAGTGAAACCGCGGATAAGGGGGGGAGGGGAGTCTACTGTATCAAGATATAAGATCAGTCATCCCAAAACATAGGCCTTAGCCCAGGGGAAAACACCCTGCCACCTTAGTACACACTAATGTACATTACCATTTGCAAACTAACTTCCCCTTTTGTTTTGTCAACACCCAGAGACTACTTTCAGGCATTGTGGCCTAACAAGCCCTTGTCTGCAGCAAAGTTGAATGCAGAGGGTGAGAAGTCTGCACGGGTGGGGGAGCCCGCATTCGCAGGAGTGAGCACTACTTGAACAGGACCCGACATCATCTGAACACTCCCAGCCGCAAATTAGCGCAAAACCATAACACTAAAAAAAAACAAAACAACAACAAAAAAACCTCGCTTTAATAAAGACAGAACTTGGATAAGCAAAAGCGGAGGAGACGAGGAAGGGGAAAGAAGACAGTTTTTTGTCTCCTTCCTCCCCTGAAACCCCGTCTGGGTGCGGGCCCAATCTAGACGGCTTATTTTCGTAGCCTAAAGGCTGAGGTTTTCCTTCCGGTCATTGTGTTTACTTCCCCCCAAGAACAGGCCCAGCGGGGAAGGCGCGCCCGCCGGGCCGGGACAAAGCCCTCTCCGGGCTCCACCTGGGTGCAGGCAGAGAAGGGCAGGGGTGGGGACTGGGAGGGGCCGCGCTCCCCCGCCTGCCGGCCGCAGTTACCAGGCAGCGCAGCACCGCCCCTGCCGCCCGCCGGCCAATCCTGAGCGTCGGCTGCCCGGGCGCACGAGCCCCAGAGACACCAGGCTGAAGCGCGACCCCACCGCTCGAGCCTGGCACCGCGCGCGCACCCGCACCACTCGAGCCGGCCAATCAGCGGCCGGGCATGCGCAGCCACAGGCTCGCTCGCGCGCAGGCCTCACGCGTGAGACCCCCCCCCACGAGGCGCCGGCGCGCGCACCCCTCCCCCATGCGTACACAGGCGCGCGCGTGCAACTGTCGTCCCCCGCGACCGCGTCTGCTCCTGCCCCACCCCCAACGCCGGCAGCCCGAGGTGGGGGGGCTGGGTACCCCAACACGGCTGCCGACGGTCCCCAGACTCCTGCCCCTGCAGGCCCCGCAGGGGGAGTCTCAAATAAAGGCCCTGCTCGCGATGGCAACTGGGGAGGGGGACGGGGTATAAGGCGACAGGGACTCACCCGAGTGCAGCCGCCTCCAGGCAGCGCTGGGGTCGGGGTGCCGAAGGGAAGCGAGTGTGGGCCGTGCACGAGCTGCGGCCGCGGTGGAGCAGCCTCGGGGTGAGGCGAGCTGGCTAGCGGACAGGAGGTGAGAGGGCGAGGGGCCCGTGCGTCTCAACCGAGCTCCTGTCACCGCCGCATGGCCGCCCTAGCAGGGCCTCGCTCAGCGCCTAGATCCAATCAGAAGGGACCGTGAGAGAGGCCCAGGTAACCGCGGCAGGCGGGCGGCCACGGCTAAAGAGCGCGTGCGGAGAAGCGGGGGGGCGACCGGTGGCCCCTTTTCTCTGCTCACCGAGCTTCTCTCTCACCCTCCTCTTTTTTTTTTTTTTTGTTCCTCGAAGGCGCGCTGCGCGTGCGCACTGGCAGCACCGCCCAGCGGGAGTTGTAGTTTCTGATTCGTCCCCATCAACGCAATGGCGGGGGCGATGGACTACGACTCCCAGGAAGCGTCGCGCGGGCGAACCCCAAGTCCGGGGACGCGGAGAGTGCGGCGCCCGGCCCTCTCCGGCAAGGACTGTCAATGGAGGCGCGGGTGGTGGGATCGAGAACATGGCTGCACCTGGGGCCTGCGCGGCCGCTCGGGTGGGGGAGGGGAGCCGGGGCTCAGGGGCGAAAATCTAGGCTGATGATAGTTCCAGCCTGCTCCCTGCGGCGCTCCAGCCCCCTCAGCTGCTGTCCAAGACTGGCAGTTACTCTTGCACGCGAGATTCTCTGCAAATTGGGAAGCCAGAACACGGGAAAGTCCGGGGAGCCTCAGGCCGGCCTGCCGGCCTCCGTGCTCCGCTAGGAGAATTCCTCTGCCCTGCACCACCCTCTGGGACACAAAGAACTATTCGTTTTGAAAGCTTACCTCAAAAGAGAATGTTGCTCCAACTTTGGACGGGCAAGGGGAAAGGACGCTTCTGTTTCTATTTACCTCCCCGAAGGCCGCTCAAGCTCTCACTCGACATTTAAAAAGAAAGTTGAGGAAAAGCCATGGAATGAGAGCAGAAAACCTGATTTGTAGCCCGTTTTATTCTGTCAACCGCTGAGCAATTTTACTCAAATCCATCCCCCAGGTTATTTTTTGCTTCTCAACTTTCATTAGCTCATGAATTTTGAAAATGCTGAGACATTACTGTTCACTTAAATTAAACTCAAAAGTTTAAAAAACTCGAGCCTAAAGATTTTAGATGTGTATGTAAAGCACAAAATGGAGTAATTTTGTAGTTTTTTCCTCACCGGAGATTCCAGCCAGGGAAGCTATTCGATCCCCCTTTTTTCTTCCCTTTCTGTAAGTGGCGACTACATCGCCTTTTCCAGCCTCTGTTGCTGGCAAGAAAACTTTCCAACAGCCAGTCTTTTGATGTACAGTAATCCCCCCTTATCCGCGGGAAATAAGTTTCAAGACACCACCCCACCTCCAGTAGATGCCAAAACTGCTAATGGGACTGAACTCTATATATACACTATGTTTTCCTATACATACATACCTTCTTCCTCCTTATTCAACTTAACTCTGCAGGAAATGTGGCAGTAGCTTTTTCATCAGCAGAGATATCCTCTACAGTAATTTTTGTGTTTCTCAGTCCAAACCTATTGCTGAATCTGTGTAACCATCCCTTACTTGCAGTAAATGGCTTGGTGTCATTCATTTCAGAGGATTCCTTGAAGTCGTCATACAGGCTCAGTGCTTTCTGGCACAACATGCTGCCATCAACCAGGACATAGTTCCTGTTCATGTCTTCTACCCACTTAATGCATTTTCCATCCTAACTAAGCACTTATCACGCACTGTGACCGTAACTTTTGCAGTTTGAGGTGCCACAGCAAAACTAGCATGAATTTCTTTTTCCTTCTTCACAATTTCACGGATAGAAGATTCGTTCTTACTGTAGATCTTGGCAACCTCAGCATAAGATTTTTTTTCTTTCCTTATTAAGTCAAGAATTTTCACCTTTTCACTTAAAGGAAGCACTTTATGGCTTCTCTTTGGCATATTCGAATTGCCAGCATCACTACTCTTGTTCTTTGGGGCCATTATTAAGTAAAACAAGGGTTACTTGAACAAGCACTGCAATACCCAGACAGTCTATCTGATAACAGAGACTGAGACGGCCACTAAGTGACTAATGGGCGGGAGTGTCTACAGTGTGGCGACGCTGGGGAAAACATTGGGAGAGGGTTAGAAAAGTGAGTTGTTAAGACAAAAGTTCATTTAGTCAAGATTACCCTTGTCATCATTAAAACGTTGGGTGATAGTCCCGCTTCTTTGAATATGTTTAACACTTGGAGTGAAATTTTGCTGCTGCTTCACAACCAACTTCAACTTTTTTGATGTTGAAGCAGTTTCTAAAGCTGTTACATTATAAAGCAGTTCCTAAAATTTCAGCTGGCTTTGAATTGCCTCTAGACAGAAAGTTGGCCCTTTTGGGACAATGAACAGTATATGGATCTGTGCATGGTTTGAAATGCATGTGGAGGCCAAGGCTTTTTCTCAGTGTACTGCTATTGACAGGTCTGTAGTCATAAATGTCATGCTTTTTCAGTCTTCCCTAAGGCCTGGCCCACTACCCTTATTGGCACATTTGTTGCTATTCGTTAGCCAATTTCTCCCTTACCTCATTGGTACAAATGCTTTGTTAATTGTAATCATAGTTATAAGCCACTTCGGATACCATCTCTCAGGTCAGCCAATTATTCTTCCTACACAGGATCATATTGATGTCTTTTGGGTTGAGGAACAGATGAAAAAAATTATTGTTTTGTGTTTAGGAATAATGTAGTATGAAATCTTCCTTTGTTTAAAACACATTCAGGCTACTTTTTTTAGAATAACATTAAACATAACAAGATGTTGTTCCAAGACCGAGATTGCAGAAAGAGCAAATTTGCAGCTCTTTACTCATTCTCACTTAAGACATACTGCACAGAGCCAAACAGCTGGCAGAATCTTGCACATTATTTATTTCAAATTATTTGAAATATTTTTCTTGTTGAACCTAGTATATGAAATCCTGTAGATGAGTGTTCATATAATATGACACCTCCATTCTATTGTATACTTGGGAGACAAAAACAAAATCGAAAGGGCCTAGGCCAGGCTAGAGGTGTTTCTAAACCAAGTGTGAGCTCTTTCACCAACTCAAATGCATCTTCACATAGACTGAACTTACAGCTTTGTTGACTGCTTTTAAATAGCAAGTGATCTGGTGGTATTTGAATGTCTTCATCAGTCCTAAAGAATAATCACCTTCTCCTTGAGTTCTTAATACTTGGTATCAGGAGTGGACCTTCTCCATTATCATGTGACCCACACATGCTGACAAAACCACACTTTACACACTCGGTCAAAGTTATAGTTGTTGAGATTATTTAGTGCTCTTTTTAAAGATGCTCGTTTGACTTCAAACTGAATAATTGAATCTTTTTGTCACTCTGTCGTATATTTTAAATTGCCCAAAACCATATTTCTAGCAAAAGTTGAGATACTCTTGACACAATTATTTTTCTCAATGCATCTAGTCTTTTGATGAAAAGTGAACAGAGATCTTTTCTTCTCATAACTGCTCGATGAAGGCCCCAAATTTTCTAAGTCCAATTTCTTGGGCTTCTTTACAGTATACATCAATGGTCTCCAAACTTTTTGGCACCAGGTACTGGTGCTCATATGAGAATTTAATGCTCAATGATCTGAGGTAGAGCTGAGGCTGTCATGCTAGCGCTGGGGCACTGCTGCAAATAGAGATGCAACTTTGCTCAGTGGCCCACCACTCGCCTCCTGCTGTGCGGCTTGGTTCCTAACAGATTGAGGACCTCTTGTATTCATAGTACAGTATATATAGAGAATGGGATGTCAAATATATACCATTTGTAAGATAGCAGTTTGATCTTTTAGATCAGTGTTCCCAATTAGGATTTGCATGCCCAGTCCCTATCATATGGATAGGGCCACAGTGACATGACATCTTTAGCTGTCAGATAATGTCTGCATTCTAGGAGGTAATACCTTTTTTATTACAAGGATGCTTTTCTAACTGATTATAAAACACTGTTTTTGAACAGCTTTTTTGTTTGCATAATTTAATATTTGGATAGTTAGAAACTTGGATAAATGACCTTTTACATACTTTTCCAAAGGTGGGGAAAAAAACTAAATCCAAGTTATAATTTATTCATAATAATTAATAATGTAGATATGATCTAAATAGACCTTCCAGCTCTTCCTATGCCTTTTGTACAAACATCTGCCCTATGCAGTAAACCTAATATTCATGTAACACCAATCAAACAGTTTTATCAGATTTAGATTTAGATTATCTTCTATTTGGTATATTGCTGTAATTGTGTAAGTTAATTTTTAAAAAGTAAAATATCTATTATTTCCTCTGCCTCCTTTCAGACACTTTGGGGGATCAGATGATATGTAAATAAAAATACTTTAAAAACTTAATTAAATGTTATATAAATATCAGATGGTAATAAGTTAGCATTTGAAACATTATTTACAAATATCTCTTGAACAAAATGTCCATGTTTCTAACTAAAGAAATATCTTGCTCATTTTAAAATTTTTCTTTAAATTTTTTTTTTTATTTCCAATATTAACATCATTAAGTTTCTTGATTCTTTATCTTTGCATATTTACCAAGTCTTTTCTCTTTTTCTGGTAAGTCTTAACAACCCTTTTAACCTCCTTCAAGACCTTGTGTTTATTAAGGTCGATATACTTGGGAAAGTTGTCATCTAAGAATAAAGGAAATGTTTGAACAATGGATTAAAGGGAGAAAAAGAAGCAATAATAATGATGCTGTTCAAATGTAAAATTAACCCACCATCAGTGTGTCAAGTACTTTTAATTTTTTTTCAGCAGTGGGAAAGTGTTCAATCATCTTCTCCCTTCCTCCCGAACCTAGGGAAGGAGGCTGGCCAGGCTCTGAATTGTACCTGTGGCCTTTGATTATATTAATTCCAGCAAACTGTGCTCTCTGCTCCCAAATGAACTCAGATTGGCCCCTGCATAATGGGGGGAGTGAGGAGCAACTGGAAAGAATCTGAGCACCTATAAAATTCTGAAAAGTCAGAAACTCTCTCTGTCCTATAGAAATGTATAATAATGGCTAACATTTATTGAGCATTCCTTTGATGCTAAACACTGGGCTCAACACTTAATAGATTATCTCATTGCATGCTGACAAACTAAGCACCCCTGTGGTAGGTGCTTAGAGCCTCCTCATATGTTAAAAAGGTTCAGAAAGGTTAAGTTACGTTGCCAAAGATACACAGAGGGCAAAATCCAGATTCTAATCTAAGTTGGCCTGTGTCCTAGCCTGAATTCTTAACTACTGCTGTCTATTTTTAGGCTACAGCCATCTCATCCAGACAGATATAATAAATGAATCAAATACAAGATATGCTCAAGTAAACGTCATAACATAGTATGAGAAAGTTGAAGATGAAGCAGGAACTTTTTTCATGGAGGAAGTAGAATTACAATTAGTATTAAAAGATGGATGAAATTTTTAAAAATAAAATAACAGGAGGAATTCTTTTAGCCTTCTAATATTTCAAAGGCATCTTTCAAAAAAAATTATGCTTATACTGGGCATATGCCCATCCTTTAAAAATGTATAGAAATGAGCTCATACTATGTATATTATTCTTATCAGTCTCCTATGATGGACATTTAGGTTGTTTCTTCTATTTTTGCTACATTGTTATTTGGCATGTTTTTATGAGTATATTTTTAAAGCAAATTTGTGCAAAATTATCACAAAAGATCTGTGCACCTAAAATAATTGATACGCATTGCCAATTTACTGTCCAAAAAGATTGGACCACTGTTAATTCTAGTGGAAAGTAGCATTTTTGTGTGTGTGGTTCTGATATGCATATTAATTATAAGCAGAGTTGGGCATCTTTTCATATTTTTGATAGCCATTTGCATTTATGTTTCTGCAAACAAGATGTCGTTTATATTTTCACAATTAGATCCTACGTGGGGTTTTTTTGGTTTTTTGGGGTTTTTTTTTGTCCTTATTCCCTTGTATGGGTGCTTTATAAATGAAAGAAAATCGCCTGTTTTTGTTATGGTACAAAGTTTTCCTAGTTTCCCTTTTGACTGTGAGATCTTTTTATGTTGTTGTTATATTGAAGTTTCATTTTTACTTGGTCAAAGTTATCATTTTTCTCCTTCGTCTTCGGTGTTATAAAATCAATGGTAGAAAAAGCCTCCCCCACACCAAGCTAGAAAAAGATATAAAGACAGAGATAAGGAGATATACGTTATATGTATGTACATACACACATATATATTCTTCCCATAGCAAGATTTCTACATTTCTATCTCTAGCATCTTCCTCATTTTAGTGGGCTGGCTGGTGCTTTTCATTTCGGGGGCCCTTTAAGGCTCTGCCTCAAGGTAGACTGAGCATTCCCGCGTGGGGGCATCCTTTTCGCTGCCGCTCTCGGCGTGAGGCCGCCTCCCAGTACTCGCTGGGCTCCCAGCGCAGAACCCGCAGCCTCATCACTTCCCTTGCAGCCCAGGGCCATCGTTTTCCAGGAGCGGCGGAAGTCCTCCTCCACTCTGCACCTGCAGCCCTGCCCTTCTCACAGGCTCCCAACACTGCCTTCTCAGCTTCATCGGTGGCTGGAAGCGTGCTGGTTCTGGGCGCCCCTCATAAATCCCAGAAGCACGTGGCCGAAAGAGTGTTTCAAGGGTACTTACGTGCAAGGTGAGGAGGTGGGAGAAAGGGACCATGATACTCCTGAATCCTAATGCAATCTCGGGCACCTGGCCAACTACTGGGAAAATCCCTACCTAGAGATTTACAATTTCATACGGCTTTGAACGAAAGCCCAGTTGGACCTTCTGACAATTCTGTTTCTTATTATAAACTGTGAATAGGTATCCTGGTTTTACAGTTCAGTTTGTGTGAGCTTGCTTAGGAGTTAGCCTCCCCAATCCCACTCCAGCCCTGCTGAGCCAGTTAACACCGTTGACCTAAATAGTGAACACGTGCTCTTTCAGTCTTTCTAACTAATTGAAGAGAAAGTCTCAGTTTGGAATGGATTTTGTTTTTGTTTTATTGTGGTAAAATATATACAACATAAAGTTTACCATTTAAACCATTTTTAACTGTGTAATTCAGTGGTATTGAGTCCATTAACAATGTTGTGTAATCCTCACCATGATGAACTTTGTCATTGCCTAACAATAACTACTCATTAAGCTGTAACTCCCCATTCTTCTTTCTTCCCCTGCCCCTGGTAGCCTTTATTCCACAGTGTTTCTATGAATTCCCCTGTTCTAGATATCTCGTAAAAGTGAAAACCCGGTATTTGTCCTTTTGTGACTGGCTTGTTTCATATAGCATGTTTTCAATGTTACATGTTGTAGCATGTATCAGAAATTCATTATTTTTTATGGCTAATTAATATTCCTTTGTATGTATATACCATATTTGGTTTCTCCCCTCATCTCTTGGGTTATTTCCACCTTTCGACTATTACATTGAGGTATGTTCCCTCTATTCCCACTTTGCTGAGAGTTTTTATCATAAATGGATGCTGGATTTTGTCGAACACTTTTTCCGCATCTATTCATATGATCATATGGTTTTTATCTTTCGATTTATTAATGGGTGTTTCACATTAATTGATTTGTGGGTAGTGAACCAACCTTGCATCCCAGGAATAAATCCAACTTGATCATGGTGTATGATATTTTTAATGTATTGCTGAATTCAGTTTGCTAATATTTTGTTGAGGATTTTTGCATCATTGTTCATAAGAGATATTGGCCTATAGTTTTCTTTTTTTGTAATGTCTTTGCCTGGTTTCAGAATCAATGTAATGGTGGCCTCATAAAAGGAGTTAAGGAGCCTTCCCTCTTCTTGAATTTTTTGGAATGGTTTGAGAAGAATAGGTGATAATTCTTCTTTGAATGTTCGGTAAAATTCGCCTATGAAGCCATCTGGTCCAGGACTTTTATTTTTTTGGGAGGCTTTTGGTTACTGATTCTATTTCATTGGTGGTAATTGGTCAGTTCAGATTTTCTGTTTCTTGACTCAGTCTTGGGAGATTGTATGTTTCTAGGAATGTGTCCATTTCTTCCAGATTGTCCAATTTGTTGGCATATAATTGCTTGTAATATTTTACGATTCATTGTATTTCTGTGGAGTCTGTGTTTATTTCTCCTCTTTTATTTCTGATTTTATTTATTTGAGTCCTCTCTCTTTTTTCCTTGATGAGTCTGGCTAAAGGTCTGTCAATTTTGTTTATCATTTCAAAGAACCAGCTCTTGGTTTCATTAATCTTTTGTATTGTTTTTCTAGACTCTATTTCATTTATTTCCACTGATGACCTTTATTATTTCCTTTCTTCTATTCACTTTGGGCTTTGTTTTCTGTTATTTTTCTAGTTCTTTTAATTGTAAGGTTAGATTGTTTATTTGGGCTTTTTCTTGTTTTTTGAGGTAGGCCTGTATTGCTATGATTTTTCCTCTTAGGCCTGCTTTCGCTGTGTCCCATGAATTTCGAGTCATTGTGTTTTCATTTTCATTTGTCTCTAGGTATCTTTTGATTTCTTCCTTGATCTCATTAATAACCCATTCATTGTTTAATAGCATGTTATTTAGCCTCCATGTGTTTGTGTATTTTCCAGTTTTTTCTTGTAGTTGATACCTAGTTTCATATTATTGTGATCAGAGAAGACGGTTGACATGATTTCAATCTTCTTAAATTTATTGAAACTTGATTTGTGTCCTAACATGTGGTCTATTCTTGAAAATGTTCCATGTGCACTTGAGAAAAACGTAGATTTTGCTGCTTTGGGGTAAAATGCTCTGAAAATATCTATTAAGTCCATCTGGTCTACTTTTAGGCCCATTGTTTCCTTGTTGATTCTTTGCCTGGAGGATCTGTCCATTGGTGTCAATGGGATGTTAAAGTCTCCTACTATGAGTGAATTACTATTGATCTCTCCTTTTATGTCAGTCAATAATTGCTTTATGTATGTACGTGCTCCTATGTTGGGTGCGTATATGTTTACTAGGATTATGTCCTTGATTTATTGATTTCTTTATTATTATGTAATGCCTTTTTTTGTTTCTTATTATAGCCTTTATTTTAAAGTCTATTTTATCTGATATAAGTATTGCTACCCCGGCTTTTTTTTTTATTTCCATTTGCGTGAAATATCTTTTTCTATCCTTTTACTTTCAGTCTGCGAGTGTCGTTTGATCTGAATTGGATCTCCTGTAGACAGCTTATGCATGGGTCTTGTTTTCTTATCCATTCAGTTACCCTATGCCTTTTGATTGGAGCATTTAATCCATTTACATTTAAAGTAATTACTGATAGGTACATTGTTACTGCCATTTTATTATTCATATTTGTTATTTCTATTTTCTTTTTTACACCTTCTCTTTTTACAGAAGACCCTCAACATTTCTTGTAATGCTGGCTTGTTGGTGATGAATTCCTTAAGCTTTTTCCTGTCTGGGAAGCTCTTTATCTCACCTTCCATTTTAATTGAAAGTTTTAGGTCAAAAGAATACCCTAAATAGTGATAGTTAATTCTCAAGGTATCTTCCTTTGGTGAACTATCTTAGCGGTCATTTGGCTTTTCTCAAGTAATACTCTGTCTCACTGCACACCTTCTACAAACTTTTGCAAAGTCCAAATGAAACTCGCTTCAAGAAATTTTCTGGGACATGGTTCCATAGTGTAGCGGTTAGCACATCTGCTTTACACGCAGAAGATCCTGGGTTCATGCCCCTGTGGAGCCATGGTCCATGGTCTACGGCCATGCCACCCTGAACAAGCCTGATGTCTGATCTCGGAAGCTAAGCAGGGTTGAGCCTGGTTAGTACATGGATGAGAGACCACCTAGGAAGACCAGGTGCTATAGGCGTTTAAAAAAAAAAAACAAGTGGGGACAAATATTTATGAATAAGTAGATTTAGCTTACATTATTCATAATAGGAGAAAAGTACAAATAATCTAAATGCTCAACAATAGGTCAATAAATAAAATAATGCTAGTACATCTATATTATAAGATAAAATACAGCAATTTTAAAAGTCAAACAATAATGACATAGAAAATGCTCACACCATATCTTGGGCAGCTGAAAGCAAGCTATAAGTATGAAATAAGTATGATTTTATTATGATATACACATAAAAAAAGATTGAAAAGAATATACCAAAATGTGGAGATATTATGGTTGAATGTTTCAAAATAGTCTTTTACATGTTTGACTCTTCTCATTTTTCTGTGATGAGAATGTTTTATTTTATAGTTGTAAAAAACTGGTAAAAGCCTCAATGAGCTCTCCATTGAGATGTGATTTTTCCCTTCTATGGAATTTTATGGCTTTTTATAAATTTGTTAGGATACTTATCACATTCTAGCTTGTATTACAAATATCTGTAGGCTTCTCTTATTTTACTTTTTTGATTTTAATTTCTTGAGAACAGAGATCTCGTCTTATTCATTTTTCGATCCTGAGTCCTGGGACAGTGCAGGTCCCTGCCACATGACAGATGCCTGATAAAATAAATATTAGCCATCTATTTGTTGCCAGTCGGGAACATAGGTCCCTGTCACCAGATTTTTTGATTAAGAGAAACCAGAAATTTGGATTTTGGTAGAACTCTCTTGATTTTAACCATGTAAATATTCAGAGTTAAAAGAGAAAAAAAGTAAAATAAATATGAAAGGAAGGAATTTACAAATGAATATCATTGATACTAGAATAATGCTAACTCGTTAGCATGCAGAATTGACTGGTTTGGGGTTTCTGGAATCCGAAGACATCTCCGGACCTCATTTACCAAAGTGACATTCTTGTGTGTGTTCACCTAGTCACATTTAGCACCCAAATATTGTTTAGTAAACAAACAAAACAAGAAATCAAAGGTGCCAACTGGGAAATGAACCGTGGGGAAAATTTTGTTTTTAAAGTTCATTTTTAAAAGAGATTTTGCTTTTTTAATTGAAATATGTTTGACATATATCACTGTGTAAGCTTAACGTGTACATGTTGATTTCATACATTTAAATATCATAATATGATTGGCAGTGTAGCCTTAGTACATCTATCACATCACATTATTATCAATTTGTTTTTTGTGGTGTGAATAATTAGGATCTAGTCCCTTAGGTAGTTTGATGTATTTGTTTCTTTATTGAACAAAAATGTAAGAACAAATTGAAACAATCATATTGGGTAAAATTCTAAGAAATTAATCAATTAAAATAGATACAGGTAGTCTTATAGATTACCTTAGGACAGCAGGTCCAATATGTTGACTAAGTTAAATGAAACAATTCATTTAATAAAGTAGAATTAAGACCTAAAAACAGATTTTATCTTATTGTCACCACTTGCTGGTTTACAGAAGATAAAGCATAAATAGATAAAAGTCTCTCATTTTATATAAAAAGGGTACTGAAATTTGGTTTCATCACATTTTTTATTTTTGTTGATTTTTTTTTTGTTCGATGTGTTTTTAATTTTGTTAATGTATATAGGCAAGTGCACAAATAGTTTTACAAACTTTTTAAGTGAGCACATCATGTAATCAGAACTCGGATGAAGAAATAGAACAATGACAATATCCCAGAAGCTCCCCTGGGCTCCTCGCAGTCACCGCCTCCACCCATGATAACTACTTCCCTGACTTCCTTTCCCACAAATCCATTTGCCCCTTTTTGAACTTTATGTAAGTGAAATCATGACATGTATATACTCTTTTGTATTCTTTTTTCTCAATATTACGTTTATGGGATTCATCCATGTGGTTATAAGTAGCAATAATTTGGTTTCATCATATTTTCATGATAGGTTTAATTCTTATAAAAACAAAGTAAAACATAGGTGCTAATTTCTAAATTGTGTTATTCTGGGTGGTAGTATGAAGTAAAATATATAGCACAATTTTATCTCTTCTACCAATGACTTGGAAAGGAGGAGAAAACAAGTAAAACTTGGCCCCAAATAAAGGTTTACTTTGTTTTCAAGTGAAGTGAAATGATCTCTGAGCTATTTCCTGACATATTGCAGACAGACATAGGAAATTAAAGATTTTTTAAAAAAATCTGACTAGGAAAGTTCACTCTCTCTAAATCGAGTTTCACAAAACAAAATGGACAAAACTTATTCATAACAAATATCTGGACATTTACTGTATTCCAGCTCTGTTCTAGACAGAGCAGAGCCATTACATTTATAAACTGACAGAGAACCTTATGTTTGGCTCCTTATGTGTATGGTAGCTGCATACTCCCAACTCAAATTCTAGCAAAAATGCAATAATGCTAGCATAAACCTAGTTAATAAAACCAACCAGATTTTTGTAATAAAATACAAAACACAGCTGTGACTGGAAGCCCACCAAAGAACTATAAATCCATTGGCCAAACTATTCCCTTCAATCCGTAGCTTGCTGCTTCCTTTGAGATGGAGTGTGTTAAGGTTCCATGGATTATGTCCATCTGTGGTGACGGGAGACAGGGAGTGATGGTGGGCATCTGCTGCACATACTGGTACATACTGGTGCAGACAGCAGAGGGAAGGAAAGGTAGCTTGTATTCATTCATTCTCGTTTCCATTCAGTATATGTTTCTATTTGTAAGCTTTTTCCTATTTAAGCTCCCTGAAGATAGCAACTGAGCTGTCCAAGCCTAGGACAGTGCCTAGAACATAGTACGCATTTGGTATTTATTTACTGAGTGAATGAAAGTAAAGAACACAGGCTTTAAAACCTTAGATTTAACTGTCACATTCTGCCTTTAGGATCTTCATCATCATTGCCAAAACTCTGAGTCATATTTTTCTCATTGGCAAGTTGGGGAGAAGAGCATCTATTAGGGAGGCTGTGAGAATTTATTTAGCAAATTGGCCTACCATATTGCTTAATAGGCATTCAAGGAACATTTTGTTGCTATGTTTTAGGGATGTGCTAGGGACTTTGGGGGATGCAGAGAGAACTATGGCACTGTCCTTGACCTCAAGAAGTTTGTAGACTCGCAGGACAGAGTAGTAAACAGGTTACAATACAGTATAATACGGCAACTGTAATGAGAGCCCAGGGAGGGACACTTGAGTCAGGCTTTGAAGGATGTGTCACAGTTTACTAGCAAAAAAGGTGGAAGTGGGGGTATTGAAGGTAAGAAGAAGAGTATGTCGAAGATATGAAAGTGTCAAAGTGCTCAGCTCCCAGAGAGAATAGCAAGCAGTTTGTGCTGGCTGGGGCTCAGGGCCAAAAGCAGATCAGGGCTCAGGGCTGGAGGGAGACTCTGGTCTGATCACAATGGGCCTTCTGTGCCACCTAAGTAGTTTGTGCTGGACACGTTGATCAGGATGCCTGTCATTCCAGTCTCCATTTCTAGGCGAACTTGTGCCACCCACTCAGGGAAGCTGGAATAAGCTGTTTAAAAAAAAAAAATAACAAAAACTCTATCCAGGTATGTTATTTACACAGGATAAATGATTCATTTTTATGTGTTTAGTTAAATGAGTTTTGACAAATGTATTTACCCCTACCACGATCAAGATATAGAACATTTCTAGCATTCTAGAAAGTTCCCTTGTGCTCTCTTGCATTTGGTTAACCTCCTCCCTTGCACTCTAGGCTCTGGCAATCACTGATCTGCTTTCTGTCACTAGTTTATCCACTCCAGAATTTCATATAAACGGATTCACTCAGTATGTAACTTTTTGTGTCAGGCTTATTTCACTCTCTCAGCCTGATGTTTTATTGTAATTGTATGCGTTAATAATCCATTCCTTTTACCGCTAAGTGGTACTCCTTTGCATGGATGTGCCACAATTTGTTCATCCCCAGTGAACACCTGGATTGCGCCCAGTTATGGTTATTATGGATAAAGCTGCTATGGATGTTCTTATGTAAGTCTTTGTGTGTACACCTTCTCTTGGGTAAATAGATGGAAGTGGGATTGTTGGGTCTTAGGGTAAACGTACACTTAACTTTTAAAAACCTGTTTGAGAGGGAGAGAAAATAAAAGGGGTGGGAAGCGGGAAGAGAGAGAGAGAATGGAGAAAGGAAAGAGGAGAGAGGAAAGAGACGGAGGAGGAAGAGCAGGAGGACGGAGCTCCCTGCCAGCTGACATTCAGCTTCCCTCAGGCCAGTGGGGGAATCAATGGTGGGAGAAAGCAGCCAGATTATCTGGGAGAGAGGAGGAGACACATGGGGCATCCTCACATCACTCATCCGCACACCCACATCGCAGTCTCAGCCCATACTACCATTGCCATCACTAACACCCTAAGTAAGTCATCTGTCCAAATATCTGAGCCACGCAAAATAGTACATTGGACTCTAGGAACCCCCATGAAAACTCCAGGGCAGGTGGGGCTTCGAGTCCTCCTAGACCTGAGGCAGGCAGTCGGGACCTCCCAGGAACAAGGTCTGGGGAAAGCAGGAGGGCAAGACAGGGTGGGAGTATGGGGCTGGTGAGGAAGTGGTGCCCAGCAGGCATTCAGAGGCCTCACAAAGACATGGGCTTATAATGGAGGCGCCTCCTCAGTGAGCCCACCTGCCAGGCCTCAAAAGCAGCCTTTTGGAGAGCACCCAGGGTGCTCCTTCCTGGCCCTGCACAGGTGGCCAGTTCCTTGCAAACCTTCCAGGTATAAAAGGGAGGATGGAACTATCTGGATAAATTACACAGCAACAAAGGCAAAGGGGTAGGGGAAGGGTAACAGTCCTGAGGCCTCGGTAAGGGCCCCTCCCCACCTGCATCCATGATGCCCTACCTTCAGAACGGGAAAGAAACCGCAAGTGGGCATGGCTGCTGGTGTCCCCTAGCAGTGCAGTACATCCAGGCTGCAGGCCCATGCTTGGCCCCACTCTGCCCCTGCCACCAGCGGGATAGCCAGTAGCACTTTCTACCCAGGAGCAAAGTTTCCAGAACATTTTGTAAAATAAGAACACAGTGGTTTTCAGCTTGGAGACAGTGAGAAGCTGTTCCTAAGAGGCTTCCTGTCACAGTCCTTAGGGCACCTGCTCACCAGTTCCTCTTGGATCCAGCCTACCTCGATTCTGGGCCACGTTGGCACCACAGGTGCAAATAATTGGGAGGCACAGGAACAAATCCTCAAAGGCAAACCTGCAGAACCAGATGAGTCTTTTATGAAATTCCCAGGCCAGCGTTCTGAGCCCCAGGCCTCTCTGCACACCTGGCCCTGGTTTGATCTCTGAGGTGGCTGCTGTTCCCTTTTGCAACTGGTTTCATGTCAGGTTTCAGCTCCAGGTTGTGTCCTGAGAACCTTCTCTGCAGGTCCATTCTTGTATAACTTGAAAGAACTTGACCTTTCCCAGTTGGCACATGTACACCTCTCTTCTGCTCATCCAAATGAAACACCTAGAGTAGCAGTTTCACAAAACAGGCCACAGTGGCCCCTACAGATGGATTTCGTCCCAAGCTCAGTTCTATAAAAAGTGTGTTTCTGCGAGTATGTATTTATGAGTGAAAAGATATTTAAGTATCTTTTACATACTTACATGTAAAGCTTAAGTTTTCAGATCTTCTGCCTTCTGTCTGTGAACTTGATGTGACACAATTTTGGTTAAAAACGCTTGCACAAAAAAGACAAACACTGTATGATTCCACTTATATGCGGTACTTAGAGTAGTCAATTCATAGAGACAGAAAATAGAATGGTGGTTGCCAGGGGTGAGGGGATGGGGTGTTGTTTAATGCATAAAAAGTTTCAGGTTTGCATGATGAAAGTTCTGGAAATTGATTGTACAACAATGTGAATGTATTTAATACTACTGACCTATACACTTAAAAATGGATAAAACGGCACATTTTATGTTATGTGCATTTTGCCACAGTTAAAAAACAATTTATTTGGTCTACATAAGATGGTGAATGTTTTGTGGCTTTGTAAGAGCTAACAGTGGAAGGCTTTGTGTATAAGGATAGTTGTCAAATACAAGTTCTTTGCAGGCATAGAGTATGATCAGTTAGGATGGGCCATTGATGTAGTTAGGGTAATAAAACAAAGGTGCTGCAGATAGGCAGTGTGGCACATGCCAGTGGATGTGTGGCCCCTAATAGAAACATACTTGGACTCTAGCAGTCTGAGTTCTCCTTTAGGCCAGAAGTTGTTACTATGGGCTGCCTTGGTTTCCAAGGCTGCAGGACAGAAAGTGTCTCTGTTTTGAAAAGGGGAAGTTCAGTGCATATTTATTTTCTACCAAGACATATCAGGACCACATTTTACCACAAGGCCTTGTTTCATTTGCCTGGAAAGGAAAGGTGAATGAAAATTGTTTTGGTTTTAATACAGAATAGTTTTTTTTTAATGTAGGGCTTATTTTGAAAAATTATGAGATCATTTCAAATGTATGCAGATACCTTCCAGAGAAAGGTAATATTACAGCAAATTATTCTTGATCGTATAGCATGGAGAAAATTTCTGGGATATTCATATTTGAAGATTTCTTATTAATGAATGCCTTTGACTTAAAACTAACCAAAAGTTGCTAATATTTTCTTTAGAGGTTTAAAAATTCTGTTGCAACAAATAAAGTACTTAAATTGCTAAAGAAAACCTCTGAATTTAAGCATCATTTTGAGGAAGAGCTGGGCTAGCCATAGAAGAGGAAAGGAGGGAGGTGTTGAAATCATGTATTGGAGTAGTTTTTTAGTGCAGTCAGTTATTTGGACATTAATTTCAGAAGTTCCTTGTAATTATATTAAATATCTCTCAAATTATAGGCCACAGATACCCACTTTCAATGTTGAATAATTCTACAAAGAGAGTACTTAAAATGCTGCTCAAATCTCAGAATGAGAGTATGACCATTTAACTCAGTGGGGTCAGGCCAGCCTTATACCCCAGGGATCTGTTAGGTTGAATTTGAAGCAGCTGTTTAACAGATTCATTTAAGCAACAGCTTTGGTTTCTTGGCCGGCAGTGTCCTCAGCAAGGAAACCATGTGACCACTCGGGGTAAAGCAGAGTCTCTTCAAGGACATTCAGAGGGTTTATGAAGTGGCTGTTTCAAGATCCAGCCCCACCCCAGAGGGACAGTGACAATTGCCCCTGGGTGGGACAAGGGCTCCCGGGTGATTCTGATGTGCAGCCAGGTGTAAGAACCAACCAAGAACTGATTGACAACAGAATGGTAACTTTGATTTTACTTCCACTATCTTTCTTGTGTGGGAGACAGGGAGAGGGAAAAAAAGCCAGTGGGTAAAAATATTTTGGTAACCTGATAAATATTTGCTATAACTCCAACCTAACTTAAGAGTTTTAGAAGTGTTTTCAAGGACATTCTCCCCTTTGCACTCTACAATCCTGTGAATAGATATTGTCGTCTTTACATTCATGGCTGAAAAAACTGGTAGAGAGATCAGGTGAGGGGCCCATCTGGTAAGAGGCGGAGCCAGGGCTCAGACTGGCCTAATCCATCTGCCCCTTTGTTCTGAGTCTGAAACAATTCTCTTCTGTAAGGGCTCATCCATTCTACTTTTTGTTCTCTGCTGCCATTCAGCTAGCTTGATTCTTTTCTTATTCTTTTTTTACTCACAGTGTAAACTGAGATCAGTGTAATTTCTGAGAAATAGAAATTAACAGGGCAGCCAGCTTCGGAGTGGAAAGTCAGGGACACACTCAATCGGCCTTGAAGCATGAAACACATCCAGATGCCAAAATCACTCACTGCTTGCTTCACTTTTTTTGGCAGGGCTAAAATTAAATACTGCTTTCCAGTAGCTGTGGTGGGAATTGAATTTTGCGTCTTCATTAGACCATCTGGAGATGACCTTAAAAGATAGGAGAACCTCAATTTGTGTTATTTGGTAGAAAATATCAAGAAAACAGCAACATGTGAACACAGCTTCAATTTTTAAATCATGATATTTTTAAATCATAAATTTTCTTTAAAAACAGGCAAAGTTCAAGTGTATGAACGTGATCAGTGATCTCTTTAGTAAGAGGAAGGGAAGGAGGGAGAGAGGGAGAGAGAATTTCAAGCAAGATTACATTTTCCACAACTACTTGAAGAACTGCTGCCACCTCATGGAAAATTTTTAGAAACTTCCAGTTTAGGCAAGAATCCACCTTTGCTGTCTTCCACAGTCTTCCTCCAGTCGCTGCTACTAGAGGAAGGTATTTTGGTCTGTTCCCTCAGAGCAAAACGCCTTGGAGTCTTTGGCACGCACGGGGCAGTTTTTATGTCATTGTAGGTCAGCTCAAAAGTGGTTAGATTATCAGAGAAACAATGTGATTAGAAATCAGATATTTCTTTTAAAAATATTTTAAATGTAAACATTTTAAATTTAAATTTAAATATTTATTTTTAAAGAAAGAAATATTATTTCAGTTATAATCCAAATGAGCAGAGGACATAATGATTAAGAAAACTGTTCCGTCTCTCTTTATCCCTCTTATTTTAAGGAGAACACTTCTGTAACAAATAGACCGATGCCAGCTGAACACAATGAGCCTCTTCATTCCTGTCTGCTTTCACACATACCTGAAATGACCTTCTCACTGTTGGGTTTGACTGAATTCTTTTCTCAAGGCTTAGCTAAGGAATGGTTCCTCCATGGAAACGTCCTTCAACTCATCCTGGTAGAACGGGTTGTGCTCCCCTCTTTGTTTCTGCAAGACTTTCTCCCCATGGCCAGAGTCGTATTCATTGTTACCATATTTACTGCTGGAGCATTTTATTTGTTTTACGGTGATAGTTTTGTAGAGAGAATGAATAACGTGAGAACTAAGAGCTTCCACTTCAGGTTCAAATTCCAACTCTCCGAGTACTAGCTTTGTAACCTTGGGTAAGTTTTCTCTGCTGCAAAAGGAAGATAATAATGTTACCTCAAAGGGTTGTAGTGAGCCTTAAATCAGTTAATATTCATTCATCAGGTGCTTAGAGCAGGACCTGGCACAGAGGGAGCACTATGGAGGTATGAACCCTCACTGCTACTGTCTATACAATAATTGCCCACGTGCAGGTCACTCTCTCCCACAAGACTGGTTTCTGCAGAGAAGGATGGGCCTTGTTCATCTTTGATACCCCTATGCTGAACAGACTATGTCAAGCAGTGCTCAGATGTGTTTGATGGATGCAGATGTGCACAAGTGAGACATTAAAAAACTAATTTTTCACAGAAATAGCCTCAAAATAATGATCTCGCAGTGAGCGTGTGTGCTGGAGCCACAGCTCTCTCGCCACTGCCCTACCATGTTCTAGTTCCACATGCCAAGTCCAGCCCCAACATGTGCAAGTGAGTGGGGGGGGGGGCAGGCTCCAGGCAGCCCCAGGCATGCAAAGTTGACAACAACGAATCTATAACCCAGAGCAGAACTGGTAATGTGCACATAATGGTAACACATATGTGTCAGAAGTCCAATATGGAAAGTAACGTTTCCTTTACAGACCCTAAACAAGAGACACTGCCTGTTGCCTCCCAATATCTCCATTTTCCCTTTCTTAGTTATTGTGTTAATTTCCTAGGGCTGCCGTGACCAAGGACTATAAACTAGGTGACTTTAAAATATCAGAAATTTATTGTCTCATAGTTCCAGAGGCTAGAAGTCCAAAATCAACATCTTAGCAGTGTTGGTTTCTTCTGAGGGTGGTGAGTGAGAATCTGTCCCAGGCCTCTCTCTTAGCTTCTGGTGGTTTACCAGCTGTCTTTGGCATTTCTTTGCTTTCACATGGTGTTCTCCTGTGTCTCTTCACAACATCTTCCCCCTCTGTGTGTCTATCTTGGTCCAAATTTACCCTTTTGAAAAGGACAGCAGTCATATTGGATTAGGGCCAACTCTAATGATGTCATTGTAACTTAATTACCTCTGTGAAGACCTTACTTCCAAATGAGGTCACATTCAGAGGTACTGGGGGTTAGGACTTCCAACATGTCTTTTCGGGAAGATACAATTCAACCCATAACAGTTACGGGGATTTGAAGATAGTACTGCTGAAGGATTGGCAGAATTTTTACATTCTTAAGCTTCACGAGTAAAGTTGAAGCTGACATGACATAGTATTTCAGATTTGGGGACTACTATTTTTTTTCCAGTTTTATTGAGATGCAATTGACATCTGAGCACTGTGTAAGTTTCAAGCATAATGACTTGACTTACGTATATATAGTAAAATACTATTTGGTTTAAAAAGGCATGGAGGTCAGCACAGATGTTCATTGCTAGGTTATTTATAATGGTAAAATAGAGGACATATCTAAGTGTCCCACAGTAGGAAGATGGTTAAGTAGATGATGATGACAACAATGACAATGATGATGATGATAATTACTGTTCTGCATGGCTTACTCTGTGCCAACACTGTGCCAGAGCCTTTGTATGAAAATTACCGTTTAAGCGTTAAGTTATGGTTTCTCAGCCTGATAAAGGTCATCTACAACCGCCCCCGCCCCCACAGCTGACATCATACTTAATTGTGAGAGACTAAAAGCTTTTCCTCTAATATCAGGAACATGATGAGGATATCCATTCTCACCATTGCTATTCAACCTTGTACTGGATGTTCTATCCAGAGCAGTTAGGAAGAAGAAATGAAAAGCATACAGGTTGGAAAGAAAGAATTAAGTTACTTTTACTTGCAGATGACATGATCATGTATATATAAATCCCAAGGAACCCATAAACACACACACACACACACACACACACACACACACACATTACCTAAGGCTAATAATAAATGAGCTGAGCAAGTTTGCAAGATACAAGACTAATATACAAAGAAATCAATTGTATTCAATCCAAAATGAAATGCAGAAAATAATTTTACTTATAATAGCATTAAAAAGAATAAAATATTTAGGAATAATTTTTTTTTTTTAAATGTGAGATCTTCACACTGAAGACGATAACACATCTATTACAGAAATGAAAGAAAACCTCAATTACTGTAAGGATAGTACATGTTCATGGATCAGAGACTTGATATTGTTAAGATGGCAATACTCTCTGATTGATTCACAGATTCAAAGTGATCACTATCAAAATCCTAATTAGTTTTTTTGTAGAAATTGATAAGCTGATTCTAGATTTATATGGAAATGTAAGGGACCCAGAATAGCCAAAACAAAGAACAAAGTTGGAGGACTCACTACTTCTTGATTTCAAAACTACTACAAAGTTATAGTAATCAATAGAGTGCAGTTCTGGCATGAGGATAGACATATATATCAATGGAATAGAATTGAGAGCCCAGAAATAAGCTCACTTTGATGGTCAATTGATCCTCAACAAGGATGCCAAGACCACTCAATTACGGGAGGGGGCCCCAGTCTTTTCAACAAATGAGGCTGATAATTGTGTGCGTATACATAAACATTTACATATATGCAAAAAAAAATTAGACCCCTATTTCACATCATACACAAAAATTAACTCAGAATGGGACGTAGACCTAAATGTAAGAGAGAAAATCATAACAGTCTCAGAGGAAAACAGTAAATCTTTGTGACCTTGGATTAGGCAGTGGTTTCTTAGAAATTACAACTAAAACATAAGCAACAGTAGATCAAATAAATTGGACATCACTAAAATTTTTTTAAATTATACTTTAAAAGACACCATCAAGAAAGTGAAAAGACAACCCACAGAGTGGAAGAAATTTTTATAAATCATATATCTGATAAGAAACTTGTATCTAGAATATATAAAGAACTCTTATATCTATAATAAAAAGACAACCCAATTAAAAAATGGGCAAGGAGCTTAAATAGCCATTTCTCTAAAGAAGATACAAATGGCCAATAAGCATATGAAAAGTGGATCAGTATCATTAGCCATCAGAGAAGTGCAAATCAAAATGACAAGTACAATTTCATATCCAGTAGGATAGCTAAAATTAGAAAAGACAGATGATAACAAGTATTGACAATGATGTGGAGAAATTGGAACCCTCTTACACTGAAGGTGGAAATATAAACTGGTGCAGCCACTTTGAAAAGTAGTCTGGCAATTCCTTGAATGATTAAACATAGAGTTACCATATGATGCAGCAATTCCACTCCCAAGATAAATGAAAACATACTTTCACACACTAACTTGTATATGAATATTCATAGTGACATACTTACAATGAACTGAATGTTTATCTTCCTCCAAAATTCATATGTTGAAACATAGTCCCGTGACATGATGACATATGGAGCTGGGTGGGGCTTTTTATAGGTTTTTTCGTTATGAAATTACAACCCTCATGAATGGAATTAGTTCCCTTTTAAAAGAGATCCAAAGAACTCCCTTCTTGCTTCTGTTATCTGAAATTACAGTGAGAAGATGGCCCTCAATGAGGAGGTTGGTTTTCATCAGACATGGAATCTGCTCGTGCCTTAATCTTGGACTTCCCAGCCTCCAGAAGTATGAGAAATAAACTTCTGTTTATATGCTACCTAGTATTTTGTTATAGTTGCCCAAATGAACTAAGAAAATATCCATAATAGCCCCCAAATGGAAACAACACAAATGTCCAATGACTGGTGAATAGATTTTTTAAAATGTAGTATATCCATACAATTGAATATTATTCGGCCATGAAACGAAATAAAATATTAATTCATGCTATAACAGGGATGAACCTTGAAAACATTATGCCAGGTGAAAGAAGCCAGTCACAAAGGACCACATATTGTATGATACCAGTTATATAAAATGTCCAGAATAGGAAAATCCATAGAAAACAGAAAGATTCATGGTTGCCTAGGGCTGTGGGGGTTGGGGGAAAATGGGGTGTGACTGCTAATGGGTATGCTGTTTCTTTCTGAAAATGTTCTGAAATTGTGATATTTGCACAACTGTGAATATACTAAAACCCATTGAAATGTACAGTTGAAACAAATGAATTTCATCTCAATATAACTGTTATAAGAAGTAAATTGTGCTATATCTGCTTGTTGGACTATTATATGGCTATTTATTTGTAAAAAAAAAGTTTGAAAGAATATGTTCATAATATGATGTTCAGTAAAAAACAATAAGTATACAAAATTGTATCATATCAACTATCTAAATATATCTGTGTTGGAGACACTATGGGCAGCCAACCCAGCCTCCTTTTCTTCTTTGTCCAACCTAACAGACCATGTAACTCGGGGAAGCTGTCCCAGCTCTGGGGATGATTGCTCTAAGCCAGTGGCTATAATTCCACCTTATCTGGTTCACACTGGTCAGTTAGCAGATGGCATTCCCAATGACAGTGATTGGCTCAGGAGTGAACCGGGTTGGCCCAATCAGACTGAATGGGAAAACTTTTAGCCCCTTCAATCTCTCCCTGCTCTAAGAGGTGAAAAAGATGCTACATTTGTAGGTGCTATTGCAGAATAACCCTTGCGACGAAGTCAAAGTTTGAATGGCCCAGGAGAAAAAGTTTCAAATTTTTCTAAAATTAGCATGTGTTACACTTTTAGTCAGGGTAAAAACTTAAGTTTTTGTAAAAGAAAAAGGAAATCTAAAAGAATACGTGCTCGCCTGTGGTAGCCAGCCACTGGGGAAACATGGCCCCAATGTTCCCCGCCTCCTGGTGTTCACACCCTTGTGTAGTCTTCTCTCATATTGTACTGGGGCTTGTCTATGTGATCAGCAGTATAAGGCAAAAGTGATGATGTTCGATTATAAAAAAGGCTGTGACTTCTGTCTTGGGTGCTCACTTTCTCTCTTGAATCACTCTTTCTGGAGGAAGCATGCTGCAATATTGTGGGCAGTCCTATGGAGAGGCTCACGTGCTGGGAAACTGAAGCCTCTGGCCAACAGCCATCAAGGAACTTAGGTTTGCCAACAGCCATGTGAATGAACTTGGAAGCAGATTCTCCTGCCCCAACTGAACCTTCAGGTGACTGCAGCCCAACCAACTGCTTGAGTGCAACATCCTGGAGACTCTGACCCAGAACCACCCATCTAAGCTACTCCTGAATTTCTGACCCTCAGATTCTATATTAGATAGTAAATATTTGTTATTTTAAGCTATTAAGTTTCAAGGTAAATTTTCCATAGCAATAGATAACAAATAGATACCATACTCTTTCATTTAGCAAGCCACTTTAGGTAAATCTAAACTTCAGAAATAGAAGCACTAGCACCAAAGGATGTATCTACAAGGATTTTTATTGCCACTATCTTTGTTTTAGAAAAATATTGTGTGTAATTATAAATTATGGTGGTATCACTTTGTGGGACCATTGTGTAGCTTTTGATAGAAATGAGGTAACCAATATGCATTAATCTGGAAAGATTCATGGCGTATCAAGTGGAGAGAAAACTAAGGTGCAGAATAACATGTATGGTATGTGGGTAGGCATTGCCAAATGTGTCTCCCCACTATCTATACTCCCCTTCTTCCTCATTTACAGGCCGTGTACCTAGCTTCAAAAATAAATCTTGATTTCTCAGCTTCCCTTGCAGCTAGGCACCGCCACATGACATATTTCTGGCTAATGAGATATAAGTGGAAATGTACAGAGAAGAACTGGAAAAACTACCGTTTTTTTAGTAGCATGCGTTACACATGCTTTTAATCAGGGTCAACTGGTAGGTGCCTGTCTTTTGCCTTCCCTCTTCTTCCTGCCTGGAACATGGACTCAGTGCCTGGTGGAAAGAGCCATCTCGTGACCATGGGGACCAAAGTCACACTCTTGGGATAGGGAAGCATAAGGAGATGGAGCATGTGTCTTAGCAGCCACAGCAATCTGCACCATCTAATAAAACACATTTCTTATTTAAGCCACTGTTTAGGTGCTGAATGTTCTGATTACCTTATGACCCATTTTCATTTTTTAAAAAAAGGGAGGAAAATCATATGTATGATTAGTTATATGAGCCTAAAGATGAAGGATATATATCTCGCCATTAACACTGACCGTTAACAGAAAGGAATAGAGTGGAGGCAAAGGAGCAATTATGAAGTTTTTTTTTCACTCTGTGTAGTTTACATTGTTACATCAAACACTTGTTAATTTCATGATAAAATATATTAATGTTCAAAAGTCTTATAAACAGAGGAAGAAAGAAAAAGGGTATAACGGCATTCTGCAATTACCTGTTATCATTCATCCAGCTCAGGCTCAAGGCAAACTGGGCCCCATTGGCTGGGTAGGTACTGGGCAGAGTGCGGGGGAAGCCAGACAGGGATGGAAGATTCATCAAAGCTGTGCAGTTTGAGCCAACCCCACCAGCTTCATAGTTGTTCTGCAACTCTGTGGAACAGATGTGGAGGGTCAGGCCCCAGCCCATCAGCCTCACACTGTAGGCACCCAGGAGACTATCAGAGCCTCATCTGCAGCAGGAGGCCCAGAGGGGCAGATGCAGCCTGGAAAAGGAGGGAAGTGGCCAGGAGAAGCTGGGGTCCAGGGTAAGGGGCTACAATGCAGGACTTGTGGCCCCAAGCTCCCCAGAGGGGAGTTCTTGCTTTCAGGAGCAGGGTTCAGTTACCCTTCCTACTCTGGAGACCTGGGCTTAAAACTGAATCCTCCCTTTCATGAAGCCGAGCAGGTCCGGGGCACACACGAGCCAGGTGTGTAGCCCAAATCACAAGCAAAATCATGCAGCTGATGTGCTCATGATTTGTCTTCTCAGTCAGTGGCTCTGCTTCCTGGGGCCTTCGTGGCACCCACTCTGTATAGCCAAGGGGTTGGGGGAGGGGGCAGCCCTGCTCCAGTCCTGAATCACCTGCCCCATCACTGTCTACCTGTTCCAATTTCCTCTGTCTTAGCAGCTTCCTTACTTCTCTCTCAGCATCTTAGTGCAAGTGTCTGGATTGCTTCTGCTCTTGAAAACTCAGGCTGAGACCAAGTGGAGAGCCTCTGGTATTGTTCACAGGGGCACCATGGAAGGAATGGCAGCTTAGCTCAGCAGGGCTCAGCTAGGTTTTGGGGGAGGCAATGCAGGAATTTTCCTGCCGCCATTTTCTTGAACCAGGCCTGACTGCTCTGCTTCTTCCTCCTCCCTCCCCCACTCAAAGGCCTTCTGTTTGTAGATAACAGAGTCTGTCTCCTAAAGTAGGGCTGCCAGAAAAATACAGGAAGCTTAGTGCAATGTGAATTTCAGATAAACAACAAATAACTTTTTTTTTTAATATATTTTATGTCCCAAATATTGCATGGAACATACTTATACTAAAGAATTACTTGTTATTTATCTGAAATTCACATTTAACTGAACATCCTGTATTTTTATTTACTAAATCTGGCAATCTGATTCTAAGATGGCTCAGCTTTCAAAGTTTTAATCAGATTTCCCAGAAAGGAAAGAGGGGGAGGAGGAAACAGCACAAAAGAAAAACAAATCTCCACAAAGAGAACATGCGCGTGACTCACAGCTGCCCCTCGGAGCTAAGGGCAGAGGGACCTCCTGTGGGCCCAAAGGTGGGTGCTCCCAGGAGAGAGGACCAGGCTGGCAGGGGGAATCAGGTGACAATCTTGGCTCAGCTGCCAACTTCCTGTGGGTCACCCTGGGCAGGGCTGGGCCTCCCTGACTCTTTGGCTAGCACCTATAGCCTCCAGCAGTCATTTCATTCATCACACTTGTCCCCAGACACCCCCTCTAGGAGAAGAGCAGGACTCCTGGGGCCCTTGAGAAGCTGGACAGCAGTTGGCATGTGGAGGATACAGACAAGAAAGCGGATCCCCATGATCCAGGGGAGACAGAATTTCTGCTTCTCTCCTTCAGATGGAGAGTTACTTGGCCCCCACTGGACCCTGCACCTGCCCTCTGCCTGGTGCCAGTGTCTACTCAGGAGTCTGCACAGAGTGCCTATGGGTAGCATCAGCTGCCGTGTCACTTCTCAAAATACCCAGCGTTGGCACTGCCATGGTCAACAAAAAGCCGTCTATGCAGCCATTCTTTCTCTTGCAGGCTGTAGGATGGCAGTAGTGAGCTTCATGAGCAGAAATGTGTTCTGGAGGGACTGCTTTCCCTGGACTAGCTGGGTTGGGTTGGGTTGAGGCAAGCTTGGGTCTCCCAGATGCCCACCTATAGGTGTCCTGGGGCTTCAGATCACTTGGCGGAGCAGGGACAAGACCGAAGTGGGAGACTTTGAATGGCAAGCTGAGGCTGGTATGGTCAACATTACTTGCTTTATCCAGCATGGATGGATAGCAGGAAAAAAGGGAGAGAATCTGATTTTGATAACCAAGGGGATACTCTAGAAGCCACCATTCTCTACACAGAAGCCAAAGTGCTCAAAAAAATTTTTTTTATTGTGGTAAGATATATGTATAACATAACATTAACTATTTAGGTGGACAACTCAGTGGCATTAAGTACATTCACAATGTCGTGTAACTATCACCACTATTTCCAGAACTTTTTCATTACGCCAAACAGAAATTTTCTACCTATTAAACAATAATTCCCCATTTCTCCCCCTTCTTTCCATCGGGGTTTAGAGCTAGTTACCCCAAGGTGTGCCTGTGTGGTATGCAGATTGTTTTGAGCTAAAGGCAACTTTAGCACGGGCTCAAGAGAAATTTCTGCCCCTCTCTTAACTACCTAGAACTTGAATTAGGTGCCTTGACCATAATAAGCAATGATCAGAGATGACTTCTTTTGACCTATCTACAGGACAGGACAAACGTTTGTTATTAAGCATCTGCTCTTCTTATTCTGCAATGACCCTTTGAAGCCCTCAAGACATCTTACCTCATCCCTAGCTCAGAATGTCTTATATATCTGAGTTCCCTTTCTATCTCTGAACCTCTCCTGCATGTGGGGTTTCTGATTTCCTCAAGTGTGTATTAAATTTGTTTATTTTCTCTTGCCAATCTGTCTCATGTCTATTTAATTATTAGACCAACCAGAAGGAACTTGAGAGTAGAGGAAAGTTTGTTCCTCCCCCATGCCTCCCAATCCCTGATAACTTCTAATCTACTTCTGTCTCTATGAATTTGTCTGTTCTCAATACCTTATATAAGTGGAACCATAAAATATGTCATTTTGTGTCTGACTTCTTTCACTCAGCATAATGTTTTTAAGATTCATCCATGCTATAGCATGTGTGAGAACTTCATTCTTTTTTATGGTTGCGTAATATTCTGTGGTACAGATATACTACATTTTGTTTATCACTTCATTGTTGGTGGATACTGCATTGTTTTCATCTTTTGGCTATTGTGAATGATGCTGCAATGAACACTGACACACAAGTATCTGTTTGAGTCTCTGTTTTCAATTATTTAGGGTATATGCCTAGAGAAGGATTGCTGGGTGAAAAGGAAAAACTCTTGTGTTTCTCCTCTACTACAATACTCTATACTTCTGGTCCTACCCCAAGCAATCCTCAGACACTAGCTTGGTGTCCTATGATTTAACTCAATTCTGACACTCTCTACTTGGAGATAGCCTTAGATCCCACAGATTAAGGGCTCAGTCCCACAAGACTGCCCTCACTCCATATGCCAATTACAAGCCCAGGTTGTCGCCTGTGCTGGCAGATTGGCTATAAAACGAAAGTTCCCACAACCCCCTCCTTGGGTTCAGTCATTTGCTAGAGTGGCTCACAGAACTCAGGAAAACAGTTTACTTCTAGATTTCTGGTTTATTACAAAGGATATTAAAAGGTACAAATGAAGGTTCCCATTTCCCAAAAGAGTCCAGAGCCCAGGGACTTCCATCCCCATGGAGTTTGAGGTGTGCCACCATCCTGGCATGTGGATAGATTCTTGTTCACCAACCTGGAAGCTCTCTGAACTTGAACTGTAGGAATTTTTATGGAGGCTTCATTACATAGGCATGACTGATTAAATCATTGGCCATGGTCATTAATTCAACCTGCCTCCCTGCCCCACACTGCCTCTGGCCCCTGAGGTCAGGGAGTGGGGCTGAAAGTTCCAACCTTCTAATCACATGGTCGGTTCACCTGGCAACCAACATCCATCCTTAGGTGCAGTCCAAAAGTCACCTCATTAGCATAAACTCAGGGGTGGTTGAAAGGGCTTGTTATGAATAATAAATGACACCTTTGTTGAGCTCATCACTTAGGAATTCCAAGGGTTTTAAGAGCTGGTGCCAGGAACAAACGTAAAGACCAAAATACATATTTCTTGTTATATCACAATATCACACTGGATCATATGATAATTCTGTTTAGCTTTTTAAAAAACTACCAGTTGTTTCCCACAGCAGCTGCACCATTTTACATTCCACCAGCAAGGCATAAATGTTCCATTTCCCCACGTCTTCACTAATACTTTATTTTCTGTTTTATTTTTTATAGTAGTCATCCTAATGAGTGTGAAATGGCATCTCACTGTGGTTTTGATTTGCATTTCCCTAATGATTAATGATGCTGAGGATCTTTTCATGTACTGATTGATCATCTGTATATTTTCTTTGGAGAGATGTCCTCTCGAGTCTTTGCACATTTCTCAGCTGGGCTGCGTGTTTTTGTTGTTGTTGAGTTGTAGGAATTCTTTATGTTCTCCACACAGCAACCAGAGTGATTTTTTTTTTTTTTCTTAAAGCATAAATCGGATTGTGTTACTGCCTGACTAGAACTCTTTGGCAGTGTCCCGGGCCACTCTGAGAGAAGTCTGCCTCTCTTTGCCTTTCCAGCTTCACAACTCTTTCCCCTTAACTCGCAACTCAGCACGTTCTCAGAATGAAGCAGGCCTCCTCCCTCCTCCCTACCTCAGGGCCGTGGGTGCTGTTCCCTCTCCTTTTGCTCTTTGCCTGGCTGACTCCTACTGACTCTTTGGGACTTGACTTCACCCTGTCTTTGCGGAGAGGGCTTCCCTGGCAGACCTCAGCCTCAGTCCCTATACCTTGTTCATTTTCTTCACTGCTCTGGTCTTCCTTTGTAATTATATGTTCACTGTTCACTTGCTGCTTCTTGTCCATCAGAAAAAGGAGACCCAGAGTCTTAGTAGGGCATGTGGGAGATGCTTCAAGAACTCTTGTTTAATGACTAAATAAGCTGATGAATTATCTCTCTGAAGGGCCTTTCCGGAAGACACTGTGCTCACTTCCGCTTCCTAGCCCTGACAGCCAACCTAAGGGGCCAAGTCTCACAAATTTACTGAAGCCGCAGCAGGTGACTCTCTAAGTCTCTGCGGTCCCTCCCCCTTTTCCAGATTCATGTCAAATCATTCTCTTCCTTTGGGCCCAGGGAACCAGATGCTGAGGCCGTGAGGGTGCCCAAGATCCTGAAAGGAGGAAGCCCCTTAGGTCATGGGCAGGGCAAGTCTGCGAGCCTACTCAGAGCTTAGGAGCATTTCCTCTGACAGGAGGTAGGGGCAGCAGCAAGAGAGAGAGAAGGGAGGAGGCAGAAACCGAGGGAGCAGGGCCAAGCTGCCTGTCAAGCTGATTGACCCGCAGGACCTCACTGGATGGCAGAGCAGGGAGAGCTTGTGGGGAAGGACAAAGTGCCAGAGACCAAAAAACGTGAGGCTTCAACAACCTACTGAATGAGAGAAAATATTTGCAAATCATATATTTGATAAAGGGTATTTAATATCAAAATGTATAAAGAACTCAAATAACTCAATAGAAAGAAAACAAACAATCCAATTTAAAAATAGGCCAAGGGTCTGAATTGACATTTTCCCAAAAAGACATACAGGTGGCCAACAGGTACATGTATAGGTGCTCAATATCACTAATTATCAGGTAAATGCAAATTAAAGCCACAATGAGACATCACCTCACACCTATCAGAATGGCTATTATCAAAAAGGCAACGAATACCAAGTGTTGGCGACTATATGGAGGGAAAGGGAACCCTTGCACACTGTTGGTGGGAATGTAAATTAGTGCAGCCACTATGGAAAACAGTATGGAGGTTCCTCAAAATAGTAAAAATAGAACTACCATATGACCTAGCAATTCCACTTCTGGGTATTTATCTAAATAAAACAAAAACAGTAACTTAAAAAGATATCTGCACCCCCGTGTTCATTGCAGCATTATTTACAATAGCCAAGCCATGGAAACAACCTAAATGTCCATTGATGGATGAATGGTAAAGAAAAAGTGGTACATATACACGATAGAATATTATTTAGCCATGAAAAAAGAAAGGAGAGCCTGCCATTTGTGAGAACATGGGTGGACCTTGAGGGTATTATGCTACGTGAAATAAGTTAGAGAAAGATATATGTGGAATCTAAAAATAAAACAAAACCCAGAAAAACTAAACTCATAGATACAGAGAACAAGTCAGAGGTGAGGGTGGGGGGTGGGGTGGGGTGGGGTGAGGTGTGGGGGTGAGAGGTGAGGTTGGCAAAATGGGTGAAAGGGGTTGGGAGGTACAAACTTCTAGTTATAAAATAAACAAGTCCTGGGGATGTATATATATAGCATGATGAACAAGAGCAGCTACAAGAGGAATGGCAGATTTCCTGAGTGAAGAAGGCCTCTGTCTTCAAGCTTGTATGGCATGACGTCTGGAAGGCTACAGAGAAGGCTTCTTTTTTCTGGGGCATACTGAGGAGATATTAGGAGCTTGCATTTCAGGCCATGTGTTAAATAAGCTATTTTTTAGAGGACAATAGCACATTGTGTTACATGCTCTGAGAGTCGCAGCTGGGCCAAGACCTCCTGGGTCTGCACAGAGAGGACCCTACTGCTGGATTGTAAAGCAGGGCAGACCTTTGTCAAGCAAAAAAAAGGGGGGGGGAGTGTCAGCCAGGTGAAGTCCAGGGTAGTGGCAGGGAGGTCTGAGAGGCTCCAGAATGTTCTGAGAACAGAGAGGACATGGTTTGGCTGGAGTCCAGGGCACACTGGGAGAAACATCAGTGAGTTGTTGGGGGCTGGGCCTCAGATGCCAGAGTGAGGCCTCTGGATTTCCTTGTGAAACAGTGGAGGCCGGCAGGCAAGCGTAAGCCTGGGTGGGGCATGCTCAGAGCTGTGGGTGAGTGTGACTCCTCACTGCCGTGTTCTCTTCTTCAGGTGCCATTTTTTAAATATCTGTGAGCCAAGCGCTGTGCTATAATTGGGGATTGTGATAATACCTCTAATTGACAGTTTTTATTTGTGTGTGTGTATGTGCAAGAGTGTGTCGCTGTGTGCATGTGAGTGTATATATGTGAGTATATGTGTATGAGTGTGTATATGACTGTAAGTGTATGTGTATGTATGCGTGCACAACTGTATGTGAGTGAATATATATGCATATGTGTGTGTGTGTGAGTGAGTATATGTGCGTATGAGTGTATGTGTGTCTTTCTAGCTGTGGCCTCCCACTGACGTCCCTGTCCTGTGGACTGAGAGTAGTGTCTGGTCTGAGCAAACCTGATCTAGCTGGCAGCCATTTTTTTTGTTGTTGTTCTCAAATGCACCTCTCTTCTTCAAGCAAGGGGGAAATCAGAGAAAACTCTGCTTTTTTGCCACTGCTTTTCCCTCTCCTGCAGGGAAGGGCAATAGCAGGCGGGATCCACCCTGGGATAGACTTAGTGGCCTGAGTCTTTGAGTCAGGGGCCCTGGCTTTGAATCCTGGCTTGGTGCTTACATTTTCCCGGTTGTATAACCCCCTGGATACAGTCTTTGATCTTTCTGAACCTCAGATTCTTTATCTGAAAAAGGAAGAAATATTTACTTTGCAGGGCTATGAGGATTAACAGTGCATACAAAAGATCTTGCCTAATGGCTGTGACACTGTAGACGATAAGTACATAGTAGCTGTTTTTACTATTATCTGCAAAAATGTAAGCAAGGCGGAGTGTTTTTGGTGCCCCAGAGGTAGTGGCCTCCTCTGCCTCTTCCACACTCAGTGTTTATCATGGGTCCCATTTCCCATATCTTAGGTGGGCTGTTTCAGGGACATTGATGTTGAAATCTAGGGCTCCTGGATCCAAACACTTGACCAGAAATAAAGAAAATAAGCTTCAATGGTAGAAGAACAAGTAGAGGCACCAGTTTGTTTCCCCATACATGGATCTTGGGAGTGGGGTGGGAGCAAGTTTTCTGGAATCATTGTGGAAGGAAAATTTAGAGTTAAGGGAACACTCATTTTCTGCTCCCTGTGGACATGGGCGTAGTTGATTTATGCATCCATGTGGATCACATTTAGTGAGTAGCCCCTTGTCCCATGTCTGTGGTAGGTGCTAGGCTATAACAATGAGCAGATGGACACCATGCCTGGCATCATAAAGCTAAAGTAGGGCATACAGCCAGAAAAGTAACTGCACAGAAAGCAAAGTATTACGCATGGTAGCAATAACATGATTTTTGAAAAAGGATAAGAAATTTAGAAATTATGAGGTGAGGGGTATCTGCTTTAGACTGAGTGTTCTGGAAAGGCCTCTGAGGAAGGGACATTCAGTGACATTTCGGTGCAAGGTAAAATAGGAAGGAGCTGCCACAGGAATTGGGAGAAGGAGGCCGTTTTGAGGAAATGAAATAAGGACCCCTAACCCCATGTGACAGAAGTGTGGTGCTGTGGATACGGCCCTGGGGATGAGGCCAGAGAAGCATGGGGCAGAGGCCTAATCATGCAAACAGTCTCAAGGTTGTTGGGATCTTGTTTTAATCCACATTTCAACTTTTACGCAATTCCTACTTCTGCATCCTCAAATCTCGGTCACCCAGTGCATTGCCAACAAGAGTGGTGCTTGTGTCCTAAGAGCTGCTTGCCAAAAACCATCGACCTCCAGCGCTGCTCCTTCACTGTCTTCGTGCTTCAGTTTCCCCACTGAAAAATTGTTAATATTTTTCTCCAAAACATTCACCTTTCACTGAACCACTACATGAGGCTTAAAAGAGGGGCTATCAATTCTCTCCATCTTTTTCTTTTTTCTCCTTCTTTGCCTGGGTCAGAGAGGGGACCCTGCACACTGGGGGCAGCAGACCATCATTAATAAAACTTTGACTTCTTAAAAAAAAAAAAAAAGATATCTTGCAGGATTGTTGTGAAGCCCCTGCCACTGGAGCTCAGGATCACTCACCTTCTTTTGGCAGAGAGGAGGCAGGCACCTGGCCGGTGAGGGAGGCTACAGCGTGGAAGCAGGTGCAGTGAGAGCTGCTGGCTGTCCCTGTCTTCCTACACCCCCCGCCCCACACCCCCTAGTTTTGTCCCTGCACCATTATTGCTTTATTACTGTTTTCAGTCATATATAATTCCAGCATTTTCTATAATCTCAATCTTTTCATTGATACCAGATTTTTATACAAAGATCTGTATATAAAATGATTATGTACCCACCAGAATACATTCCCCAGCAATTAGAACGTTTAAAATGCAGCTCCTCACACTCCTTCTACACATTCCTCATTTATTACTTTTGAAAGTGTTTTGTAATTTTTTTTGTGTGTGTGGATATGTTTACAAATCCAATAACAATTCTCATTTAGAGTTGCACAACACGGAGCCATTTTGAACCCAGACAGATGGCAGCTAAATGAAGTTTAATTAAAGAATGAGTGCTTTGAATCAAATCACTTTAGAAAGTACAGTACACTGAGATTCTGGAGAGGTTGCATAAACAGCATCTGGGCTGTTCTGCAGAAAGCAGGGCCTGTTTGAGAGGAAATACTTGGAAAGGCATCCCCATTGGATCAGGGGCTGAGCAAAGAGAGAAGGCAGGCGGCCAGCGGCCCCCAAGCTCGTCCTCTATCCTCTGTCCTCTGCCTGGACACGTCTCCCAAAGCCCTGAGCAACCAGGACAGGAGAGGAAACTGACGCAGGCCATCTCTCAGTTCAAAGGATTTGGCTGGGCGGAGGCGGGAGGGGTTATCCCCTTCTGATTTTATGGAATGAGGTCGAGCACCAAGGCGCGAGGGTTTGCTGTACCAATCCACTTAATTGCATGCGCGTCCGTAGTGACAGTGAAAGGAGACAGATGCGGGAGGCTCCGCAGGCAGCAGCGCGGCTGGATTGGGGTATAAGGCCCTTCCCCTGGGCTCCACGCCTCTCCCGGCAGCCGCCCGGGGCGCAGGCTCTCTGCCTGTCTCGCTTACGTGGAGCCGGGCTAAACGCCTCCTCCTGCCAGCCCGGCCCGGCGGGAGCCGCTTCCGGCTCTGGCCTCTGATCTGAGCGTTGGGGCGAGGGCGGCCCGGGCGGGTCTAGACGACGGAGAGGCGCCAGCCGACTGCGGCGGGGAGACGCTGCGGGGGCGCCAGGTGGGCCCAAGCCCTGGGCGGTCCTAGGGGAGCCTGGTGCCCAGGTAGCAGCACTCACTGCTCGGTGTGGCTGCCTTGGCAAAGAAAGGGGCCAGAGGCCTGGAATGCTGGGTTTAGAAGTTTGCACTGGTGCTGTGGGGTAGGTAAAGAATGGAGGTTTTTAATTCAGGGAGATGCAGGGTTAAATGGGAGAAGGATGGGTCACAGGGAAGCAGGGCTCGAAGGCAAGGTGTCAGCTGCTAGGCTGGCCTTGATTTCCTGGGCAGTTTCTGCCTTGAGGGTGGTAGTCAATGTAGGTCTTTGACCTTTCCCTGCTCCTGGAGAGAAAAGGAAGCCTTCCTGGCCCAGGGCAGAGGCCTGAGGATGGAGTGGAGGGCCCTGGGGACACTGGGATGAGGGAGGAAGTGGTGGCACCAGCAGAGAGAGGAGCAGTTTGGGTTGGGTGTGCCAAACTTGTGGTTTCTGGCTTCTTGCATCTTTCCAGGAGGAAGCAGAGTCCGGAAGGCTGGGATGGGGCCTTTCCTCCCATTTCTGGGCATGAGGTTGACCCAGAGGGCTGGCAGAAGCTCCTGGACTGTTTGGATCATATACTTAGCTGACTAATTACTCAGTTCCTCCGAGACTTAGTCTTCTTGCTGGAACTTGGCTGGATCCTGTGGTCACCCTGACTCCTCCACACCACAGCACTCCTGACCAATTGACCTTCAAGTTCTGTTGGCTGACCTTTTTATTCTCCACCTGGCCCAAACCACTGCCAGCTCTCACTGGAACTCTAAGAGCCTCCCACATGGTCTTCTAATTTTTCCTCGCCTCTGACATTCTCTCTGAAAGAGGGCTGATACTTCCCAAATGAGGTTCTGGTCATGGCTTCCCCTGATACTGTTTGCTGTGGCTCTCACCCCCACCCCCAGCACACACACACACACACACTCTACGCACACACACTAGCCTGTGAGAAAAAGGATGCAGTCTGGCTTCAGAGTGCACAGCTGGGCCAGCAGAACCAAGGATGCATTTCTGTCCCCACTCACTCCTTCAGTGCAGCACTGTATTCACAGCTTGCTGACTGCCTTTACCTACCCCTCCATCTTACTACCAACCACTCTCCTCGAGCCTTCTGCTCTGGTGGCTCCTTCTTGTTCCTGGAATGCCCAAGTTCTCAGTCCAACTTCACTCCCTTTGGACATGTGGCTCTCTCCTCCTAGAACACCACCTGCCCCTCCCCTCCCCACTTGGTCCCACCAACTCTTAAATGCTCTTCGTCTCAGCTTCAAGGACTCTTTACTGATGCTACACTAGATAAGGTTGCCCTGCCTTGTGCTCCCAGGGCACTCTGTCCTTCCCTACCAGGACACTAGCACCGCATGCCTATCTTCCCCACTGGGAGTGAACGAACAGCCATGTAGTATGCCAGGCCCCAGACAACTGCCAGGCCCTTTCGACTTGTGTGTTTCTGCCTCCAGTCCTACCCCTTCCTCCACCTTTCCACTTGCCACCCAAAGTGGTCTTTCTGAGACACAACTGTGACCCATCATTCTGCTGCTCAAATGCCCTGAGCTTTATCAAAAATCCACCCCACCCTCCAGGCCCCACTTAAAGCCTGTTCTTCAAGATGTCTTCCCCTCTAGCCATAAAACCCCCACGCTTGATCATACTTGACACGTCTGACTTCACCTGAGTTATTGGGACCAAGACAGCCTCCTACCACACCATGCACTCCCTGAGGCCAAGGGGCCAGTCTGGCACTTGGCTTTCCATGGCACCTCATCTTGAGGTCACGTGGGCCCAGCAGCAGAGAAATGACTGGAATCTGTGCCCAGACATCAGGGCCCAAATTCAGAAATACCACCTCTGTGTTCGCAGGCCAGCTGAGCTGGGGTTCCTAACCCCTTCCTATGGCCGTAGCCGCAATTCCAAAAGAGAAAACGCAACAGTTAAGAGCAAAGGCAATTTTTTTTTCTTTTTTTTACTTATTTAAAAAGGCCTTGGTGGCAGGAATATAGTGTAAAAATCATTGGAAAAACTAAAAGGCATTGATACATATCCGAATATACACTTTGTACATAAATTACATTTCCTTTAGTCTTTCTGAGTGAGGTCCTGATTCAGCACTGAGGTCTAGTAATTCAGAGGTCCTGGCAGCTGCACGTTCAGGCCGGCATAGTCCACCATATACATTGGCCATTGCTAGAGAGACGGGGACAAACAGTCTGGGTTAGGACTCTAGGTGATATGGGAAAAACACCAGAACACTTAGCTCTGCTTTCTGAAGGGCTTCCTCATATACTATTCATTTTGAGGCTGCTGAAGGCTCAGAGGGATCATGAAATTCACCAGTGGCCATGGAGCCTGGGTTGGAGCCTTCTGACCTATTTCCACCTGTGTCCCAGAGGCTAATCATGTGGACCAGACATGAAGGCCAGAGGGAATGTGAGATTGGCTCAGAACGGGTGGTTATGCTATCAACTCAGCCTCCTCTAGGCCTCGTGTGCCAATGAAGCCGTCATGTCTCTCTGGGGGTGTGGGGGGTGGGGGGAGCTAGTGACCCGCTGTGGGCACTCACGCACCCAGAAAAGGAGACCGGCAAAGCCTGAACTTTGGAGTTTTCCAGGAAGGGGTTGAAGGGAAACATGGCCAAAGGATAAATAAACCCTAAAATCCACAAGTAAAAAAAATTCTATAACTATGTATGGTGACGGATGTTAACTAGACTTATTGTGGGAATCACTTCCATAATATATACAGATATTGAATCATGATGTTGTACACATGAAACTAATATAACGTTGTATGTCAATTATACCTCAAAAAAAACCCCTAAAATCTTTTCCAGATGTGTTCCAATACTGTCCCCATTTGGACTCAGGATTTCAAAGCTAATTTTTGAAAGAACTCTCAAGTGTGTGCTCTTAGTGAAGTTTTCATCTTGGGTGGGAGAAACCAAACCCAGCCACATGGAAGAACAGGCAGAGTTTGCAGGTGGGTTCTCTGTCCACCACTGACTGCACAGTGAGGCTGCAGAATCAGTTGGCCTCAGATGCTCCTTCCTCGTCTGTACTCTTCGGGTAATACCCACACCTCCCAGGGCTGTGAGCACATGCTGTGAGCAGAGATTAACCAAGCACCTGACTGCCCCAGGGACCTGGGCCTCTGCTCAGGGTCCTTCTGCTCTGTCACTGCCCAGGACAGTGGGTCCTTTCCCTCTTAGCCTCCGCTTGCCCACCTGCCTGGTGGGGATGCGACTTCCTGCCTGGGTAACTGTGAGCCTTGATGAGAGGGGTGGGCTATCTTGTGGGGAGATCAGGCAGATGTGTCTGTGACCATGAGGTTGTGGAGCCCATTCAGAGCCCAATGCCTCCCCAAACCCACGTCCCACAGTGGAGGGTCCTGCCCGAGTGTGGGGTGAAGGCCAGAGAGGAGTAGTCAGGTCCAGATCTGTGCAACTTTACCACGAGTGAGATCTGGTTGGTGGATGCCACGGACTCCGGGTTGGAGGACGAGGATGAGGAAGACGAGGAGGAAGAGGAGACTGAGTTCCCTTCAGAGACCCGCTTCCTCTTGCGCTTGGGGATGCTGTCTTTGGCTGGTGGGAGAAAAGGCTGCTGATGCCAGATGCCAAGGCCATTGTGTCTCAGCCTCCTAGACACCCCCTGGAGAAGGCCTTTGTTTTCAGCTTTAAGTCTCCTTCCCAGCATTCAAGGCTCCCAGACCACCATCTGAGGCCCATCTCTCCAGCCTCCTTTCCTTACCAGGCCTCACAGCCCATTTGCCCACCTTCTGCTCCAGCTCACCTGCCTGCCTTTGCTAACACATATCCTCACCCCTGAGGTAGGCCTCCCCACTAGGCTCAGTTCAGGCCCAGGTCCTCCCTTCTGCCCTCCCCAGACCATCAGGCCTGTGGGTCCTGGCCTCTCCAGAACTCCCAGAGTCCCTCCTGGGGCCCTGCATCCCAAGAGCATGGCCTCCCAAGCAGCACAGACTTGGGCCTTGGGGAGAATCACTTAATAGCCCTGCGCCTTCATTTCCTTGTGAGTAAAATGTGTATAAGATCCTGTCGGGTTGCTAGGAGGATCCCATGAGATAATGTGCCTGGCCTCCAGTAAGTACTCAGAAACAGAACTGGTATTGACATTGTTACTGTTACAGTGGATGTGTGATGACCCTGACCTGAAAATGCTGTGACAGATGACAGTTCACAGGTATCAGTGGACAAGTTGTGTCCCAGTGGTGGGGGAGAAACCCCTCCAGTTTAGAGCCAGAAGTCCTAAGTTAAAATTCCACTGCTGCTACTTACTAGCTGTGTGACCCTGGGAAATTGATTAACCTCTCTGAGCCAAAAGGGGAAAAACTGTGTGATGTGAGACTCGAATAAGATTGTGTGTATGAAAGAGCCCAGTACCAAGCTCAGAACAGAGTCAGGACTCAGCAGGTGTTTTGTTGCTGCTTAATTAAATTGATGTGAATAGGGAAGACTTATAAAAAAGATTTACAACTATGTGCTACATAAGTGGGGTTTGGGGCTTGACTGAATGGACGGATGACTAAATAGAAACCTAACAGGGCCCACTAGAAGGGTCTTAATGACAGTGTGAGGGTAGGCTGGGCCCAGGGGGCAATTGTTTGTCTAGCTGGTGAAGAAAAACCAGAGCCTGGGAGTCGGCAATATGGTATAAATAAAGACCCTGGGAAACAGAAGGCTCTGGAGGCTACAGGAGCCACGCTATGAGCTGGGGACGAGTGAATTTTGTGGGAGGCAGGCGGGCGCTGCTGAAACTGGCTGAAGCCCCTGGATTCTGCCTGTATTTGTAAGGCACATACCTATATCAGACCTTGGGCTTTTAGAATCAGTTCGCAGGACCTAGGAGACCTTTCTTTACCTCCACGTGAAAAGAAGTCAGAAGTGCTGGCCCAGAGTTGTGGCCAGCCCGGGGTCACTAGAAGATCCTAATGATGGTCGTGGTGGGGGAGTGGTAGATCTAAGTGATGGCGTCCACCCTCTGATAATCTGTCCCAAATTTTCCTCCTCCCTAAGGCCTTCTCTGTCTCTGCCTTTGACCTGGGAGCAGCTCCCAAACCTCCCTACCCCGAGTGCCTGGTGCCCTGCCTGGCCCTTGAGATGAGCACATGACAGAAGGAGGTGGTCTCTGGTTGGGCATTGCCACCCCAGGCAGTGGAGCTTCAGGTGAACCTGGACCCATCTGGAATTGGGACCTCAGGTTTCAGGCTGGGGTGGGGCAGCCTTGCTGAACCTCCATCGCTGTTTCCACTGAGCAGCCATACTGAGGCCTATAGTCCTCCATGGCCTTCGGTTCATATGGGTGGTCTGGACACAGGGCTCTAGGTGGCCACCAACTCATTATGTGGCTTGGCAAGTCCTTTTCTCATTTCAGGCCTCAGTTGCATAGCTGTACAATGAAGGCACACCTCCCAATCACAGAGAGGTACATCTTCCTGAGTCCTATCTCACACCTCCTCAGTCAGAACCATTGTACCAGTCTTCCAGGTTCCTGTGAATTGAAAGGTTCTAAAAGTCCAGGGGCTGGTGCAGGAGTGTGCCCTGCAAATGCAGGCAGAATTAAGGGGGTCCAGCCAATCTGGCAGTACTCACCGGCCTTATCCTTGCCAGTCTCATGTCACCCTTTCTCTCCCCATGTGGCTGGCCTCCATGATCCTACCTGATATCCCCTCCTTCTGACTCCAACCTGCCCTTCATCCTCTCTCTCTAGCTGATCTGACACCATCAGCCATGCTGTGGCAGGGTCCTGCTCCAAGGACAACTACAGGATTCCTGGGGCCTTCTGGGAATACTGGCCCTGCAGATGGAGATCTCCAGCTCTCTGGAGAGGTACTGGATGGAGGGGGCATATATTTTTCTCTAGGTGGTCAGCCACCTATTGTGTGCCACCTGTTGTATGTCCACAGATTGGTCCTTGAGAGGTAGAAAGGTGGCTTCTTCAGCTACCTATTTACCTGGCACCTTGGCATCATTGCAAATTTCTGCAAAAGGTCTGAAAAAGAAAGAAATGAGGTAGCAGTTAAAAAATGAAGTTTTCTATTCTTCTCACCTGCTCCCTGAATATGGGTGATATCTCTCTTGAGATGAGACGCTGCTGCTGCTGGAGCATTAGGTAAGACTCAGATGAAAATGGTTAGCACCCCTACCACAGAGCAGGCAGATGAACAATCGCCAGCCTGGAGCTGTCAGTGCTGTGCCAGGCAAATTGCCCCTTGTGGTCTGGTTTCCTCATCTACAAAGCAAGTGTGTTGTCTGACAAAGGGTTCGGAAATGTGTGTCTAAATAGATATTCATTACAGTATTATTTTTTACAAACCTTTTAATTTTTACTTTATTTGCAGCATTATTTCTATGAACCCCCCCAAAATTAGCCACAACCCAAATGTCCATCAGTAGAGGACAATACGGTTCATCCGTACAGTCGTTAAAGGGAATGATCATGGGCATAAGGTAATGCTCAAATGCGTTCAAGACATTTACTATCTACAGATAAATACTGTATGATCTCAGCTTCATCTTCCCCAAATGCACATCTAATAGGCATTACGAGAAAAGTGGAAACGTGGAAGGAAAGCCCCAAAATGTCTTTGATGGTTCTCTCTGGGAGGTCCAGGTGGGCACCTTCTCCTACGGTTTCCTGTATTTTCCAGTAGTTACTTCACAGGGTGGGCTGTAGGTAGGAGGAGAAGGAAACCTCTACTTTTCATCTGAGATCTTTCTGAATAATTTGGTTTTTTTTTTGGGGAAGGGACACATGTAAATATTATTTTAATTTTAAAATATCTAGTGTAAAATTGAAAAGAACATATGTATGGGGAAAAATACAGGAGAAATGCATCACAGCGTTAACTCTGGAGAGGAGAGTTATGGGTTATCTTTTCTTCTACCTTTTTGAATTTCCCTAGTTTGCTATGTGTATTGTTTTTAAATCCAAAAATAATCAAATAAACTATTCTATTAAAAAAAAGTCTAGGATGGGGTCCCATAGTGTAGCAGTTAGCATGTCTGCTTTACATGCAAAAGGTCCTGGGTTCATGTCCCAGTGGAGCCATGGTCCATGGTCTATGGCCATGCCACGCTCGGAACCTAAGCAGGGTTGGGCCTGGTTAGCACTTGGATGGGAGACCACCTAGGAAGACCAGGTGCTGTAGGCATAAGAAAAAAAAAAAGTCTAAAAGGGTATATAGTAAAATATGGACAGAGGTTATTGCTGGATAATGAGAGTACTAAATGAGTGTTATTTTCTAAATATTTGAAAATGGGTAAAAACTAATGATTTATTTAAAGAAAGTAAAATTAAACTAAAATTTTAAAAATAAACATCCATGAATGTTGAAGCTGTGTGTTTCAGTAAGAAAGGGGTTGTAATCAGGACACCTGGTGCTACAGACTGAATGTCTGTGTCCCCCTCAAATTCCTGTGTTGAAACCAAACCCCCAATGTGATGATATTAGGAGCTGGGGCCTTTGAAGGTGATTAGGTCATGAGGGTAGAGCCCTCATGAATGAGATTAATGCCTTGTAAAAGAGACACCAGAAAGCTGCGTGTCCCTTCCAACTGAGAACACAGGAAGAAGTTGGCCACCTATAAATCTGGAAGCGGGCCCTAACCAGACACTGAATCTACCGACACCTTCCCAGCCTCCAGAACTATGAGAAATAAACTTCTGTTGTTTAAGCCACCCTGTCTATGGTATTGTTATAGCAGCCTGGAGGGAGTAAGATACCTGGGTCTGGAGCCAAGCTGACTCACTGTGACTTACACCGCCCCTTTCCTCACTCTGGGTATCAATTTCCTCATCTTTAAGATGACAGTGTTAAGCTAACCCATCTCTTGGATTCTGAACAAATGAATGGCAAATGAATGATAGGTATGTTTTTCTGTCTCTCTCCTTCCCACAGCTCCTGGCTGGGCCCGCTTTGGGGATTCCCCTCCAGAATCCATGCAGCACCCTTGCCTGCTTTGCCCACCCTGCTCCAGGTGCGGGGAGCACTCACTGGAGCTGGTTGATGATGACCATTCGGACATGCTCCCGGGCCTTCAGGATCTTCTCCAGCCGGTGGATGTCATAGGTGTTGGGGTTCCGGAAAGGGATGTCGTCAGGTAGGCCTGTGACCTCGACGGCATCTGGGCTGTCTCGGATCAGTTTGTAAGGGACCAGCACAGGCCGGTTCAGGCCCAGGGCCTCACCTAGAAGGTACATGTGGTCAGGGCGAGAGGAAGATGTCCCCTGTTAAAGGCCAAGCCCTCTGGGAAAGGGCTGGAACCTGGCACAGTCCAGATAAGCAGTTACCATGCTCTAGAGAGAGTTTAAAAGTCAACACACACACCATTTCAAAAAACCTAATTAGCAAAACTAAAACCTTAATACCCAATGCTTATAATGAAACAAGTACCATTACATGTGCCTAGTGCAAAGATTTGTTAAATGTGCACACCTAGAATTGACAAATGAGGACTTGATGTCTGCTTAAAATCCACACTTGTGTTAGAAAAAATTAAATACTTAAGTACTTATGGATGAAATGATGTATCTTAGATTTGTTTCAAAGTACTAAAAATATCAAGTGAGTATGTGAAGTAGATAAAATAAGATGAGCGAAATACTGGTAATCACAGAACCTGGCTTTGGGTTACACGTGGGCCAGCACGTCATTCTTTCTGTTTTTGTGTACGTTTGAAAATTGGTTCCAAAATAAAAAGTGAAAAAGACAACAGCACAAACCACAAGCAGAGTCTCTTCCCGTTACTCTCAAAATGAAACTCTAACTTATGTCAGGCCTGCCCACCTCTCCCCGCAACCAGAAGCCTCCCCAACCTACTTGCTCACACTCCTGGCCCTCTGGTCTTCCTATTGGTCCCCAGTCACAGGGCTGCTCCCTCTGCCTGGAAAGCTTTCCCTCGAATGTTTGTCTCCTTTTGACATTCAAGTCTCAGCTAAAACACCCCCTCTTCGAGGGACTTTCCTGTTCACTGGTCCAGAGAGGCCCTGGCCTCCCACTTCCTAACCCCAGCACTCCTGGTCACACTACTACATTTTCTTCTTTTTCTCATTCTCTGAAATTTTTTTTTTTAAAAATTTACTGTTATGTCTCTTCTGCTACAATGTAAAATGGAGATAATAATACTAAATTTGCCACAAATAAAATGTAATGTATGCAGACCACCTGGTACATTAATCTGGAAAGGGTCATATCAATTGTAATGATTATCAGCTCTCCCATCCTACGTTCTGCCTTGGCACCCTGAATGCCTTCAGCACAGGGCCTAGCATCGCCTGACTCTCATCTATTCCATGTCCATCCCCCTCAACAGACTCTGAGCCCCCTGACAGTGGGAGCAGACTCCTTGCTTTGGAGTCAAGGCTAAGCGCCTGTTGGGTAGACAGGCATCAGCATTAACAAGCTCTTGGATGTGGGCCATGGCCTCTGCCACACAGCCCAGCCCTAAAGGAGCAGAAATGCTGAACACTGTCTTTGCCCTGAGCACCACAGACTGGGGCTCTTTCCCTGTTCTCAGACAGGGGGAATGAGGGATCAGTTTCCATCAACCACAGCCTGAGAAACTTTGTCCCCAGGGGGCTGGCAGGCCAGCTGGGGGCAACTGGAGGCCAGGCTGGCTGCAGAGGGAGGAGGGGCCAACCAGGAAGGCTGGCCCCAGAGACCTTGCCCCATGGGCCCTGCCCTCCGCACTGACCGTATTTCTCATTGAAGAGTTCCTTCACCTGCTCCCTCAGGATCACCTTTTCCCCGAGTCTGTTGGCATCATCTTCATCTACAAGAGGAAGACAAGGGGGAGTGAGGGTCAGCACAGGCTAGGCCACTGTCCTTGACTCTCACCTGCTAGAACAGTATCTCTAGGCCCTACCTACTCCCCTGCAGCCTGTTTCTGGCCTCAGCTGTCTGTCTGCATATCCATCCATCCATCCATCCATCCCGAATTCTCTGAACAGCTCCCCAAGCACAGGCCCCATGTTGCACATGAAGCATCCTTAGGAGAGGGAGGCAGGGCCCTTCCCTCAAGGAACTCACAGCCTAGGGTAGCACAGTTACAGTGCCCACTCAAAAGTATAACAGGAGACATGGGGCATGAATCAGGGTGCTCACCCCATCTGTGTAAGTCTGGGGAGGCCCCCTGGGAGAACAGGATATCTTAAGTGGTCTCTTGGAAGGCAGGTTTGTGATAGATGGGCTGGGGCTGGGAAAAGACACCCAGGTAGGACTGGCCCATGCACAGCAGCAAAGGGTGAAAGGTCACAGCATGATGGATGTGGCTAACGCACAGGGCGCGGTGCCAGGGGAGGCCCAGCAGCAGGTGCTAGTGTGACTGAGCTGGGCTAGCAGGCACTCACCCTGGCTGCCTAGCAGACCGAGAGCTCCAGGCCTGTGACAGGGAGACAGAGAGCTCTGGGTGTGGGGGCTGCACACTCTCCCTGCCCATTGTCCAGGGCAGCCCTCTGTGGGCACCAGCTGCTTGGACCTGTGCTCCCCTCACCCCTCTCCTCAGCCTAGAGGAGTGGCTGGGGTCAGGGGAGTCCCAGAGACAGGGCCTGGGCTGGGGGCTGTGGGGAGAGGGAGAGGCCAGGGAAGTGGCTGGGATGGAACAGGTCCTGGGGACAGAGCGGCCTGTGGGCTTGTGGCCTGGTGTAGGGAGGGAGCTGGAGTTCCAGGAAGGGCACTTTGCACCATGACATGGAAACCACACTGGCTGGCATCTAGGGTGGGGGTGGAGCTGGACACAGGCAGGGAGCCAGGGCCTGGGAGATAAGGGGAAGAACAGACAGAATGGGACTGTGGAGAAAAACTCCGGTTTCATCTGGAAAATCGCACAGAACTCAGTTCTACTTAGGAGGCCAACTCGGGGACTGTGTCTCCCAGGCAGGGGCTCTGTGCCTCTGTGTCTATTGCTCCTTCTTGCATATCGCATCCCAACCAGAAGGCCTAGCCCTCCCCATGTACCTACTGCCAGGGAGGAGACCCCATTCCCAGTCTGGGGGCTGCCCCTCAGAGCAGAGACCTTCCGGCATTGCCCGATGCCCCCTCCTCCCAGCGCTCTTTCACCCACTGCCCTGGGCCTGCCGATTCCCACGGTCCCTAGTCTAGTTCCTTTCATGGCCACATTCCTGACTGTGGAATCTAGATCTGCCACGTCTCAAAGTTCCAGCACCTCCCTTTTCAACCACAGTTAACCTGAGACACTGCAAACATCAGGCATCCCAGTTCTCCTCCTCCTCCTATGTCCCCATTTCAGGGAGTAATGGCCCTAATTCAGCTGCACCAAGACCCCAAACTAAGTACTCCTCATGGCCCCTCCAGATGGTTTTCAGGGCCCTAGACATGGCAAGAATCGACCTGACCCTTCTCCAGGTCCCAGGCAGACTACTATGACAGAGTTCTGGGCCCAAGGGCCATCTAGAGTCTGCAGGGAGGTGGTGGACACTTTCCACCTAACCCCTGGCTACCTAGGATTCCTCTGGCAGCCAGGATTCTGCGCAGGCACTGCATCACTATACAGGACAGGGAAAGGAGGGCCTGGATTCACACTAACGTATGCCAGATACTCTGCTGGCTGCTTTCCCGGACACAATCATGGCTACCTCTCACCACAGCCGAGGACAGAGGCTGAGGATCAGAAAGGTTAAGTAATTTGCCCGAGGTCACACAGCTGCTAAAGTGCCAGAAATACTCTATCTGACCACAAAGCCCTGTTCTTTCACTCCACTATGAACCCTGGATTTCCTAAAGACTCTATTTCTTCATCTGTGAAAAGAAGAGTTGATTGTTAAGGTGTTTCCTCTAAATCTCTTGTTTTATCAGCTCATAGCTCTAGGTCTACCTCCTCTTGAGCCCAGGACAGGGCCAGACTTCATCGGTTGACAAAGCCTGCTGGATTGAAAGGAAGTGGACAGCATTCAAAAGATAAGCCCAATAAGCTGTGGTTGCAGATGTTGCTGGACACAGCTGTCTCTGTGCACACATGTATGCCTGAGTGGGTATTTCTTACATACCCACCCTACCTCCCCCTTGAGGCTCTTGTTGCCATGTGGGTGGAGAGACCAAGACAAGGCAGCCTTGCCTTGGGAGAGGCGATGCCAGGCCCCAGGACACAGAACTTGGAGTCAGAAACCTGGGCTACTGGGTCATGTGACGTCAGCACTCAGGATTTCTGCTCACTGCTCATTTGCCCCCTGAACAAATATTTCATAAGCACAATCCCACTTGGATGTGGTGATGTTCCTGGGCACTTAGCAGAGAACAGAAAACAGCCCTAGCCTGCGTCAGCAGTGGTGAGGAAAGCTCAGTGACCCACCACCAGGCTTAAACACTGTTACTGAAGGGGCTGTGGGAGCACATGGGGATGCAACCCAGCCAGGGATCAGGGAGCATTTCCCAGGGGAGGTGTCCGCTGTGTGGCCTCATCCGCACACTGGGGCTCCAGGCATCCTGTGGGCGCTCAACATGTTAAGACGTGAAAACTTTCTCCTCTCCTTCCAAGTCCTGCCTGGTTTGAGGGGGAGAGCACCCCCAAATCAGGCTGCAGCTGACAGGTAGTTACACCATGGTGCAGCCAACAGGAGGAACACTAGGGTGCTAGGCGGTAAACTAGAAATGGTGAGAACAGTTAAATGTCAGGAGAGTAAGACTCAGGCTGCCTCGGGGACGGTGGTGACACTGGGAGGTGTCCTGAACACCTCTGGAGTATGGTGGGGGGCTAGATGTCTGTTGATAATACTGAGAATAATCACAGTTGCTGTTATGTACCAAACACATACTACATAAGACTGTGCCTGGCCCGCAACACGTCATCACTAGGTTCTCCTGGCTCAGCATCAGGCTTCAGAAAAGATGCCTCTTGGCTTCTCCCCACCTCTTTGTTTTTATTTAATTTGGAGGAAGTTCCATTTCTCTTAAAGGATCAAATGAATCAGGCTGGGTAGGTTCTGGTAGGGGCTGGAGGGGAGAGTGCCCCTGTCCCTCTGGGAACTCAGAGGAAACAGGAGGCAGCTCCTTGGGCTCTATGGGCAAAGGAGTGACCCACTTTCTGGGAGGGAACCCAAACCAGAGGTGAAGAAGCCTTGCTGTGACCCTGTTCTAGGCTCATCCTGCCCAGCTCTGTGCAAGGGAGAGGGCAACTTGCCAATCCCAACATGTTGCGGCTCGGAGGTGCCCAGAACAGAGCTGGTCTCCCCTCCCCTGATGTAAATTGTGGCCGCTGTCCATGGCTGATGCAGCTTGCCCCGGCATCCTGGTTACTCCTGGGGCGGAAGCTGTTGGGGGGTGCTATGTTCCATAGTCTAAAGGCTAGTTGTTACTGTTCTGAACCCTGAGTCAGCAAACCTCTTCTTGGGGGATCTTCCTGAGCTCCCCTGAACCCAGGTTGGCTGTAAAAGACACCAATTTAAAAAATTTTTTTTTTTTTTTTTTTTCCCACCCTCGACCACCAGGTCTTCCTAGGTGGTCTCCCATCCAAGTACTAACCAGGCCTGACCCTGCTTAGCTTCCGAGATCAGACATTGGGCTTGTTCAGGGCAGCATGGCTGTAGACTAAAAGATACCAATTTTTGCAAGCATTTCAGAAAGCCCTTCATCTGGAAACGTCATAGTTAGGGTTCGATGCAGAGTGTGTGCGTGTCCTTAATGTGTACCTGCTTGAATGCCTGCATACTGCGGGGAGGAAGAGGGCTCCCAGGACAGTGACAGGGAAGGTCCCTGGCCCAGCAGACTGCAAGGCAATCTTGATTGTAACACTAATGCTCTGTGGAATTTCGAAAATCACTCAACCGCCTGTTGGGAGGACCCAATAATATCGCATAAAAAAATCTGAAGTCTCACGCCATCAAAGTCAAGTTGTTGATGTCATTGAGGCATTATCCTGTAGCCTCAGGAAATTAAATTGTATACGAGACTCTTCCAGATACTGGAAGTTGATTCTTTTAATACCCTGGGTTTGTTATACCCACTTTAGGTAGAGCATTTTCTAAAACGCATCGAGTACCCTTTTCTTATTAAGCACACCTTGGGAGAGATTACCCTCATGATCTGTCCCCCAGTGCCATCCAGAAAGTGCTGCTGGACCTACCCCGCAGTAGTGACCTGTGCCCCACTGCCTCTGCCCCATCCATCCTGCGGGCACTTCTTCCTCTTCCTGATCATCTCCCCTCTCTCACCACTGTCTGCCCCAGCAGTTCTCATCTTGTCCTTTCTAATCTGCTGTTAGCCTGAGGATTAAACAAATTTTGCCTGGAGAAAGAAAGCAACCAAGCTTATTAAATCACAGCCATCCTAGCTAGGTACACAATTTTAAGCCAATGAGCTCAGCCTGATGCCTGGGGTGGCCCCACAGCCCTCTCCTGGGGCAAAGTACAAGAACCCTGAATAGCCTGGCCTTTTTCTGCTTAGCTGAGTTTGAGGTCTGTAGCTCAGATTGATGACTGTAGGCTGATAATCATGATCATAAACACAGAGGCACAGAAGCATCCAGCAGCGAGGGAAGGACTGTTTAAGAGGCGAGAAACTGAGATCTGTCCAGAAGGGTGGAATGAATATTCCTCCTCTCCTCTCTGCTAGGCCTGGGCTGGCATCAAGCAGCCCCAGGTGGACCTGGCCCTCCAGAGAACAGAGGGCAGATATCTGCAGATGCTCCACCCAGCAGGGAGCTGGGGCCACTCGGGTTGGGGACAAGCCATATCCCTCCCTTAGGCCTGAAGCTTGTACAACAGACCTCCCTTCCCTGGCACCAGACCGTCACAAGAATAAGAAGATGCACTTGGATTCACCTTTTAACCCTTTCTGGGCCTGCAGGTAGGTGCAGCAGGAACTGTCATCTCTGTTTTACAGATGGAGAAACTAAGACTCAGAGAGGGGATGGCTATGCTGCAGTGGGGTAGAGGCCCTTGCCCAGGCCTGTGATCTCACGTACCCAAGGGAAACTTTTGTACACGTGCAAAAGGAAACATGTTCAAGGGCGCTAACAGCAAGACCATGGAAGCAACATAAATCGGCCTAGGACAGGAGGAAGATGAGTTCATGGTGGTACAGCCACTTGATGGATTACGGACCAGCGAAAACAAACAAGCTACAGCTACACATTTCGCATTATGCTACATAAGGTTAAGTGATAGAAGTCCCAGACTTGATACAATAGGATACCCCGGTTATAAAAGTAAAAAAACACGGAAATGAAACAATTTTGGTTTAGGCAAATGTCATATGCAATAAAACCATTTAAAAAATCGACCTGTGAAAAATGACTATGTCATGGGGGAAAACAGCCATAAAAGACATTTTGGGGAATTTGAATATAGACTGTGTATTAGATGAGAGGGAGCTATTAAGTTTCATAAGTGTTATAATAGTACTGTGGCTATGTAAAAGAATAGCATTGTTCTGAGGAGACACGTGTTGAAATATTTAGTCATGAAGAGTCAAGGTGTCTGCAGCTTACTTCAAATGGAGAAAGAGACAGAGAGACAGAAATAAATGGGGTGGGGGAGATGGAGGGACGTGGAAGGGAAACATGACAAAATGTTAAGAATGAATGAATCCAGAGAAAGGATATACAGGCAGTCATTACACTATTCTTTCTTTTTTTTTCCCCTGCAGTTTTAAAATTCTGCAGGCAAAAATTATGAGAATGACATACACAACATTCAGGATATTTGTTCTGGGGAGAGAGGAGGACAGGATGAGAGAGCACGTGGCCAGGTGTACATTATTGATACTGTTCTAATTCTTAGATGGGTGCTGGGTTCATGGGTGTTCATGTAGCATATATTAACAAGTGAGCAGACAAATATAAGGGAATACAAATGAAAGAATAAAAACAAATGAATACTAAGTGCAATGTGGTATTCTGGACTGGATTCTGGAACATAAAAAAGACCAGTGGAAAAACTGATGAGATCTAAAAAAAGTCTGTAGTTTAGTTAATTGAATTGCACCAATCCATATTAATTTCTTAGTTTTGACAAATACACTGTGGTTATGTAAGATATTAACATCCCATATGGGTCAAACAGTATTTGGAAATTCTATACTATCTTTGTAATTATTTGTAAATTAAAAATTATTTCAAAGTTAAAAGTTATAGCAATTAATTGATTATTACATGCAAGATCAATGGCAGAGCAATTGATGTGATCAGTGCATGAGGTCTACTGAGAAGGGGGAGAGGGGGAATAAAGTAAGCCTCTTCCCCCAGTTCATTCAGGCCAGGCTCTGTGCCTCCATCTCCCTTCCCTACGGATGGGTAGGCCACAGCTTGTGCTCTGTGCTCCTCCCTGGACCCCAGCTGTCTGGACCCCAGCTGTCTGGCCTCCAGCTGCACACAAGGGGCTGGACAATGGCTGACAGGAGGTTCTGGCTGGGGCCTCCCCTGTTGGGACTACCAGGCTCTTCCATTGCCCCCTCAGCTGCCAACACAAGGATGCAAATCCCACATCTGCTGATTACATGCCCACTGAAGACTGTGCCTGGCCATTTATACAGTGATGCCTTCTACTCTTCATGACAAGCGTGACTACTAGGTGTTGTGTTCCCCATTTTATAGATAAGAAAGCTGAGGCTCAGAGAAGTCAAGTTGCCTGCCCAAAGCCACCAAGGACCAGTCTGCAATTGGTGGCACTAGGAATTGAACCCAGGTCTTTCTGACCCCTAGGTACTGCTTTCCTGTTTGAGAACAGCCCAGCACCTTCTGGGTGGGCTGTCTAACAAATTCTCCTTCAGCCCTATGGTTGTGTCTACAAGCCAGGCTGGGCCAAGCAGGTACCTGGTTTTCTCATGGGGGTTCTATACTGGACAGACAGACAATCCTGAGTCCAGCCACACGCATGGCCCTTCCCAAGGGAAAATGCCTCCTTCCCTTCCCTCTCCCTTCCTTCACGGTCTCAGCTACACAGCTGACTGGGCCAGGGACAGCACTGACCCAAGGCCGGCCAAGGCCCAGGCAGAACTGTGGCCACACTGGCCGGGCACAGAATGCCATGCACTTAGCATGATAAGCAGGACATCGGCGCCTCTCTTGGGAAAGGTGGACAGATTTGGGCAGCTGACCATATAGGCTAGAGCAGAAAGGATGCACACACTCCTACATCACCTGGCTGACTCTGAAGACATATCCTCATGCTATGCAGCAGTAGCAGCAGCCAATGCTACAGACGACAAAAGAATGGACACTCCCTGGGGGCTGAGGTTGTGGTCTGTTTTTAGCTATCTGTTCACGATTATAGCCCCAGCACCTACAATAATGTCCGACACATTATAGGTGCCCAATAAATGTAAGGGAAATCAAGCTCTTATGTACCAGGCACTGTTCTTAGATCTTTGCATGGATTCATTCACTTAATCCTTCCAACAATCTTATGAGGCTATATCTATGAGTATCTCCATTTCACAGATGAGGAAACTGAGGCTCAGAGGCAGCGGCCTGCCCCAGGTTACACAGTGAGTGAGATGAGGAGCCGGGATTTATCCCTGACTCCTAATCACCTCATAGTACAGCCTCTCTCTGTCCTTGTTGCAAGGTGTCCAAAACCCAGGCTTATAATCATGCTGACTGCTTATTAGGGCCTTGTTTCCACATGTGGGGAAGGGAGGAGCAGATCCTCCTACTTTGTTCACACTGTAGCTCATTCCTTCTCCACTTGCAACCCTCAAACCCACAAGCACCCTGTATTCTGCACATCCCCAAATGGCCTCTATGTGTCCCAACCTGTTTCTCCTCCCTCTCCTCTCATGGGTCCCTGGTCCCACTCTCCCACGTGGGTGCTCAAGAAAGACACTGTGGCTGTCTCTAACCCCTGATGGGCTGAGTAGTGGCCCCAAACGTGTCTACGTCCTAATCCCCGGGGCCTGTGACTACGTTTCTTTATATGGCAGAAAGGACTTTGCTAGTATGATTCAGTTGAGGATCTCGGGATGGGAAGATTATCCTGGATGATTCAAGTGAGCTTTAAATATAACGTAAGAGTCCATTAAAGGAAGCAAGGTCAAAAGCAGGAGATGGGACAACAGAAGCAAAGATTGGAATGATGTGCTTTGAAGATGGAGGAGAGGCCTCTAGAAGCTGGAAAAGCCAAGAAAATGACTCCTTCTTACAGCCTACAGAAGGAACCTATCCTACTGATGCCCTGGCTTTAGCCCTGCAAGGTTCATTTTGGACTTCTGACCTCTCCAAACGTAAGGGAATAAATCTGTACTGCTTTAAGCCACTAGTTTAGGTAATTTGTTACAGCAGCCACAGAAAACTAATACAAACTCCCTGTGTCTCCTCGCTTCCATCTACAAATCCAGGTGGTCACCACGATGGGTCCCTTTCCCGGAGAAACTTCACACAGGTCCAGCCCAAGGATAAGTTAGGCCTTGTCTCCACTGAGGCAAGAACTTCTCACCTGGCCTCCCTGAATCCATTCTCTGAGCTGCAAGCCATGTTGCTCTTTCTAAACAGTCTATCTGACTATGTCATTCCCTTACTTAAAGCCTGCTGAGGACCCTTTGTTGTCCACAAGGCAAATCCATCTTTCTCCTCCTGGCAAACAAGACCTTTTGCTGATACTATTCTTTTTTGTTTTCCACCTATATAATATGTTCTGCCTGCCATTCCCCAGGCCACCACCTGAGAGGTCGTGGGAAATGTGCTGTTTCATGGAACAGATAATGGAAATTTGGGGCCCTCTATGTCATGGAATGTGAAGAGGGAACCTCCTTTTCCTGCCTCGCCTTATGTGGCATCTATAATCCTGCACTGAGGGGTGGGGGAAGAGGTGGGCTGCAACTATGAAGGGATATTTTTCTTTGTGCCCAAGACAGGATCCTTCTAAAAAGCCATCACTGCTCAGGGCCTGACCCCAACCACCCCGCAAGATGCTCAGCCAAGTCCCTGGGCTCTGGAATCCTCATGGCCACAAGGAGAGAAGGCTCTCCCCCAAGGAGAAATGGGGTTTTACACCGGCTGCAGGATACCGCCCACCTCACCAGTTTCTCCTTATCTTCCTGACCCATGATGCTGAAGGCACTAGGACCCCTGCTCTGACTTGACTCACTCCCGGTGATCTCATTCTGCTTTTGGGCTTTAAATACCAATGATATGCTTGTGATTCCCCAAGTTATACAGTTATACCTCACGCCTGGACTGCTTACCTTAACCCTCGATTTGTGCACTAAACTGCTACTGGATGACACCCCTGACTTAACATGCCGCAGACTGAATGCCTGACATTCCAGCCCTCTGTTGGTTCCTCCTGCATCATCCCCATCTCAGCTACAGGCACTTTCGTCCTTCCAGCTCAGCTCAAATCCCCGAAGTCAAATTCGACTCCTCTCTCTCACAGCCACATCAGCAAGTTCCGTTGGCTTTAGCTACAAAATATACCTGGAGCCAATGACTCACCACTGGGTCTCACCTCCTTCCATTTCTCCTTGTTTCCACCCTGTTTGTCCTCACCCATAGGCAGGAGGGATCCCGTTAAATCCTAAACTGCATTCTTTCTTCTGCTCACAAGCCTGAGCTGATTCCTAGCTCACTTGAAACAAAAGGCAGCAGTCTGATCCAGCCCCACACAATCTGCATTCTCTCCTCAGTTCTACCTCATCTCCTACCACATGCCCACTGCCTTCCTCCAATACCCTGGCAGGTGATCTCCCGGCCTTTGTAGTTTCTGTTCTTTATGCCTACACTGCTTTTCTTGTCCTCCCACCCCCTGCCCCCAGCTCACTACCGCCCCTTTCAGGCTTTTACTCAAAGGCCCTTCCTGGACACACCTCTCTAATATTGTAACCTAAAATAAACACACCCTCTCCCATCTACTTCTCTGCTTCTCTTTAGGGCTCACATCTAACTTGCTTTATGCTTCACACTTTGTTTATTGTCTGCATCCACACCAGAATGCAAGCTCCATGAGGCAGGGTGTTTTTTTTTTTAAATTGGTGTTGATCAAAAAGCCCAGCACCCAGCCCAGTACCTGGTCTCATAAACATCCTGGAACTGTTCATGAACCAAGTAACTGCACCTGAGCCCTAAAAGCATCAAAGCCCCTCTGTGGGCTATGTTATCCTGGTCCCCAGGCCGGGGACCTGTAGAGGGTTAGGGCTGCAAGTCTCCATCCTCCATCCCCCACCTCTTACCATGAAGCCTATTTGTCACCAGACCCCTCCCCAGGAGGTTGGAGAGGTGGAATCTACCCCAGTAAACCACATGTACTGAGCCATACTTAGTGCCCCGCCCCCACGCCTCCACTTTGTGGCTCAAAGACGCATTTATCAGCTAGCGAGAGCTTCTGTTCAGCACACAGTGCCTGGTGGCCCCTCAAGCTGATTTGATTCCAGCACAAATAAAGGCAATGGTTGTTCCTGTCAGCTTGGGTGGTCCCAGCTGGGGAAATAGTTTCAGTGAGGTCTTCTGGAATGTTGCAGAAGAGTCAGAAGCCCCCCACTGCTCCCTTCTGGGGTTTGCTGAGGCCCCTGTCAAAAACTGCTGGGAACCTTTAGGTCCTCCGCCCCCACCCAACCAAACAGCGGCAGGATGGGGCTGTAATCAGCCAGCTGAGCCCCCACCGACTGGGAAATAGGCGGGGACTCCTGACATCACATCGTTCCATCGCCCACCGTGCCGCCTCGCCTGGAAGAAAGGAGGCAGCAGGCCAATTTTGGGACTGGCATCCAGGCGTCTGTCTGCCCACAAAGGCCTCCAAGCCCCGCCCAGCAGATGCCAGCTCATCCCAGGAAGGCAGAAGGAAGATCATTACTGGAGCCTAATTAACAAAGAAAAGTAGAGATAATTAAGTGGAGAAACATGTGGCTGGCACTGGAATTGTGATATCTTTAGAAACTTGAGAAAGGATGGTTTTATTTTCAGCTCTCAAGAACCTGACAGGGTTAGGAGGGTGGCGAGTGAGTGGAAAAGGCCGAGAGGGCCGAGGAGTGTGTGCCTGGGGGTGGGGAAATGACCCTCAGGTCAGTGGGTGGTGGAAGGCGGGCAGACCTGCTCCCTGTGACCTCAAGGCCCAGAGACAATAAGTTAATTTGTCTGAGATCATAGACAGTAAGTTAACTTACCCAAGATTACAGACAGTTAACTTATCTAAGATCGCACAGTTCAGAAGTGGTGGAACCAGTTTCTGAAGGGGTAGAGGGGACCTGTTCCTGCTCTTGTTTAGCTTCCCCCTCCCCCAAACATCCTCTGCTGAGGTCAACACCACCCTGACATCCAGATCCAGCTCAGAGCCTCTTTTCCAAGCCCACTCCCACTAAATGACAGTAATAGGAGAGAGGCATGAGAACTATGCAAGTTGACTAAATATTAAAGTAGGCTGTATTCAGAGCCTGCTGCTACATGCTGCTAGACACGGGAACCTAGCTGATGCCAGACCACAGGAAACCTACAGAAAGATTCCTGCTGAGATCACTAACTACCACCCCACACACCTTTAAAGCTGCATACCCACCCCATGAAAGGAAACAAACAAAAACTCAATTCCTCAAGCATGGGGGTCTCATTCTCTGGCTTTGAGAGGAGACCACGTCTCTATCTGTGGAGCATTATTCCTTCTCTAATAAGCTTTACTTTGTCTCTAACTCTGGTGTGCTCTTGAATTCTTTCCTGCATGGAGCCAAAGACCCTCTCCTGCATCAACAGGAGACTACATAGGAGAGATCCAGCAGGAGCCCCAATGGGATCAGTGACAAGAGGTGCCACCCCATTTGGGGCTAGGGGTTTTCCTTATTTGTATCTTCCCCCCAACAGGGTAATAGCCCTTCACTTGGCAGTCCCTTCACCAACGGCTGAGCTTCTTGAACTGGGCTTCAGGCAACGCTGTAGGGTGTGGAGTGAGTGAAGCAGAATCGTCTATTTCCCTCAGCAGAATGTAATTTAACATACACGGTAGTTCCTTAAATTAGAACTAAAGAAGAGTTTACAAAATAGACTATGTGAGGACTTCCTAGACAAGGATGGGGCTGGCCAAGAACTTCGGCCCTGGCCCTTGGGGATGCTCCGGCAACAGCTGCAGAGACATCAGCAGAAGAGCTTGCCAAGGCCGAGTTTGCAGGGTCTAGTCTGTGCTGCAAGCCAGGCCTCCCAGGCCCTCCACGCTCCAGCCTGGCCAGCCTCTACCTCACCAACTCCTGTTCTCGATAGGCCTTTCGTTCTCCTTGCCCTTGCCTTGGTTATGCGCCCCAGGAAGGCCTTGGCATGGGACTTTTCCATTTTACAAGTAGGGAAACTGAGGCCCAGGCAGGCAACCCTGACTTACTGGAGTCAGACAGGAAGTCAGCGGCTCTGCTGTGTCTCTGGGGTCCAGAGCCCCTGCTTTAGGGTGGGGACGGTGTGGAGAGGGGCTGCTCACCTGAAAGTTCCCTCAAGCTGGCAGGGAACCAAAAGGAGAGGAAGCTGGGGCAGGGCAGTGGGGCTTGTCACTCTGGTTATCATTTGGTTCCCAAGCCCAAGAGATGCTATGGGGAAGTTTGGAGCTGGGCAGCAGAGGGAAGCGATTCAGTGGGGTTGACGGGGAGCCCTCCCTCTGTACCCTCCCCTCCCTGGTTCCGAAGGGCCTGGGCTCTCACTTCCCAGGCAGGTGGGTAATACACAAACCAAAGGTATGCCAGCTGGGAAAGCCTTTCTCTCCTCTCCTGCAGGGCACCCTGTGGGAAGCATCCTCTCAAGTGACTGTAATGTAGGGAGAAGAATTAAAATGTTAATCAAGTCACAATCAGAGACTGCAGAGAATGCTGATCAACCCTGCAGCCAGGCCAGGAGGACACCTGCAGAACAAAGGAAGATTTCTGCTGGGATCCCTAACAACCCATTCCCCACACCTATGAAGGGGAATTAGGAACCGAGAATCATTCTCTATGATTCAAACCATGGGAAACCTATGGATTAAAGGCTGGGAGCTGCCAGCAGGCCTTTCCCTCTACATAGTCTTACCTTTTCATGCCACATATTCTTCCCCTTTCTCACTGTATGTCCATATCAAAGGAAATGGGAACTAAAGAATGACATATACACTGAATTCCCTGAATACTCAGGGTCCCTCTCATGGCCCTCTGTCTCTCTGTCCTCATCTGTATTGTCTGTCTCTCTCGGTGCCTTTACTCTGGTCTCTCATTGTTTCTCTCACTGTCCCTCTCACTCTCTGCCTCTGAGAGGAGACCACAGTGTTATCCCTTTTCTAATAAACTCTCCTTTTGACTCTAACTTTGGCGTGTGTGTTGAATTCTTTTTACACTCTCCGCCAAAGGACCCTCTTCTCTTGATACAGGGCTTGCCCCCCTCCCCACTTGGGGAAATCTGCCCTGCCCTGCATCAATTGGATGCTAACTCTCTGCTCAACTGCCTCTAGTAACAAGGAATTTCCTACCTAACAAGGCTTTTTCTTAAAGCCACTGCTCTTTGAGAACAGTTCTAGAATGTCTTTTATTTTTTTGATCCCTCTCGTGTTGCCCAGAACTCTGCTCTCTCTTATACCTCTTCTAACTGGCAAATGCCTCCACACCCTCCCTCTGTTCCTTCACAGGCTCTTTTCCTTCAAGGTCCCTTGTAGGCCAGTGTACTCTGGGCTCTGCCCTGGGCCCTCCTCTGCTAGCTTGGCATTCCTGGTTATGCAACTGCCACTTCACACCGACCATGCCAGCCCCATTGCCACCCTGCTAGCTCTAAGTACCATTCGGGTCCTGCCAACTGCACATTTGGCCCTGGATGTCTCACAGGCCTGCAGACCAAGCCTTGGGCTTGGGTACCACACTCACCCTTAAGAAACCTGCTTTCCCTCCTGCCTCACTCTGCCGTGACCTCTAGGTCCTAACTCCACCCATCTCTGGGTCCTGCAGCCCACTGCTTGGCTTCACTGCCCCAGTTTTGCCTTATACGATCCACCCATGGTGGGTGGAAATGTGGTTACCATGGTAACCGCGGGACAAAACAAATCCGATCCTATCATTTTGACTGGAAAAACCTCCAATGTTACAAGATAAAGCTTGAGTCACCAGCGCTTAGGTCAAGGCCTTTTATAATTCTGGCCTCATTCTTTTCTTACCCTCCTTCCCCACTGCCCAACAACTCCCGCCCACCCCATACTCAGGTTCCAGAGTAGCACAGATCTGAGTATGGCTTTAGCTTGGTGCTAACTATGTGACTTTGCCTCTTTCAGCCTTAGTGTGCTCAGCTGCAAAATGGGAATGATGGCAGCATTGATCTCACAGGCTTGTGTGAAAGGCACAGGGCCTAGCTTACTGTGGGCTCACTAAAGGTTGGACATCGTCATTTCATGGCTCCCTACCTTTGTGATGTCCCCCGTCCCTGGTCTAGAATTCCCCAGCTCCCTAGGGAGCTTGCCCTGACCCCCAGATGCAGCTGGTTCTCCTGGGGGAGAAGGGCTGGTCTTTGCCTACGACTGACACTGAACTTACATGACGGTTGGGGCTCAGGAAACCCACTGCTCCTCTCATTTCCTGGGGATCGACCTGCATGCGGACAAGGCTTCCATGCCCCTGGCCCTCTGTTCCCCAACTTCCTCCCCTCCCTCTAACCACATCTAAACCTTTGGTTATCAATAGCGCAGCAGTGGCCTTTCCGTGGTATCCACGCCATACATCCTTCCCTGTCCTTTCTCATCTTTCTAACCGTCACCTCTAGGGCCCTGATGCCAAGAGTCTTTTATCCCCGTTGGGACCTATAATCCCCCACTCTAGTCATGCTGCGGAGTTGGCAAAGAGGCTCTTGCACAAACGCTCAGCAATCCCCCTTTTGCCCATCCTATTTCTTTGGGGGATGCCCCTCTTCTCACCATTCACCCCACCCTCTCGGATGCATCACTCGTTTTTCTCTAAAATAACGCTATTGCTATTCACACCTCTAAGACCCTTTCCTGATTCATTTCACCATGCAGCTCCCGCCCCATCTTCTCCTGCCCCTAAAGGGTCGTCTGTCCCTGGGGAGTTCCATTTCTCTTCTTGTACTCTTCTGAGCCTACTACTCCACACAGGTCCCCACCCCTTCTGGAAACTGCCCTTAACCAAGCTGCCTGTGACCTCTGAATTGCTCGATCCTACAGTCTTGACATCTGAATTGCTCAATCCTACAGTCCTGTTTCAGGTCTGTACTTGACCTCTCAGCAGCACTTGGTCCAGGTGATCACTCTCCTTCAACAGTTTTGGACATCACACCCTCCAGGTGATCCACCTCTCTCTTCAACACCTAACTGCTGGAGGGCCCCAGGGCTCAGCTTTGCACTCCTTCCAGCTATTTACACTCATCCCCCGCTATGTCCAGTTTCATGACTTAAGTATGTTAAATACAGAATGGCTCTCCACTGCTTGACTTGCCTGTCCACTTGAGGGTCAAACTTGCTCACCACTCAGATCCTACCCCCTCTCCCCCTCTAGGTGCTCCGGACAAAATCTTGATGCTGTGGGGGTTCAGAAAGACTCACCCAAGATGTCCCTCTGTGGTATGCAGATTGTTTGAGCTAAAGGCAACTTCAGCACAGGCTCAAGAGAAACCTCTGCCCCCCTCCCCGTCAAAACAATCTAGAAGAACTTGAATTAGAGGCCTTGTCCATAATAAGCAATTATCAGAGATGACTTTTAACCTATCTATAGGACAAGACAAACTTCTATTTACTAAATGTCTGCTCTTACTATCCTGCAATGGCCCTTTGAAGCCCCAGGTGAGTTACCTTATCCCTAGCTCAGGATGTCTTACGTTACCTTAATCCTCCTTTCTACCTCTGAACCTCCCCTGCATGTGGGATCTCTGTCTCTCTCATGTGTGTATTAAATTTGTTTTTTTGTCTTGGTAATCTGTCTTATGTCTATTTGATTATTAGACCAGTCAGAAGAACCTTGAAGGTAGAGGAAAGTTTGTTCCTCCCCAACAATGTCATCTTTGACCTCCTTTTCTCACATCCCACATCCACTATATCAGCGATCTTGTTGGTTCTACTTTAAAAACACATCTAGAGCCCCAGGACCTTTGCAATGATTGGCCCCACCCCCTGGATGTTTGGACCAGGATTTTAACATGGCTCATTCCCTCACTTCTTTCAGGCCTTAATTCTGGGTCGCCTGTTTAAAATTATCCTCTCAACAGATAGTCCTACCTCTGTTGTATTTGTCTCCATGGCACTAGTCACTATTGAATATACTATTTTTTCTTACTATTTGTCTCCCCTACAAGAATATAAGCACCACAAGGGTAGAGATTTTTGTCTATTTTGTATTCCCATATCTTGCTTGGCACAGAGCAGACTCTAATTTTTGTTGTATAAATAAATGAACTCAAAGCATTAATTGTGAGCCTAAAGAGTTAGATAGGATCAATGTTATAGATTATGCTGGCAACCAGAAGGGGGCAGCAAAGAACTTCGTAGTGTAAATGAAAGAGCAGAGTAGGGAGCGCATGAGCACATGCTGTGTGACTTTGAACAAGTTCCTTAACCTCTCTGAGCCTGTTTCCTCCTGTAATACTGGTTATTGGGGGAGATCACATGTGCCGGTATGGGAAGGCTTTGTAATTGGCAAATCGTAAGCATGTGGATATTAGGTGTCCATGTTGTGAAGAGTTACCCAAACGTCCACAGTCGAGGAACAAGGCAGCCTGATGAGGGAATATTATAAAGTGTTTTTAAAGACGTGGGGAAACGCCTATGTTTTAAGTTTATTTGTATGTAAATATCATAGAAAGAACAACTGTGAGATGTAAAATTAATAGGCTTGTGGAAAATTTTGGAAGAAACACAGCATCATAAAAATGAACAGCCATCTGAACAGTTAGATTTCTGTGGTTTCCGAATTTTTACCATGGACATGTATCTGCGATTCTGTTTAGGTTTTTATGACCCACTAGAAGAATTTTCTGTGGTTGTTCCTATACCTACTACCTGGACAGAGGGCCTCTTCTTTCTTAGTCACCACTACTTCTTCCTACATATCTTGAACAGCTTCCTTTGCTGTCCTGAATTTTTGGATCTTGGGGCCCCTCTGGATTTTGGGAGATGTCGCCTTGACTTGGTACTGCTGAGGACACAGAGGGCTGTCAGGCTCTCCCAGAGCCTCCTCCACAGCAAACATCCCTGCAGTATTCTGTGCATTTGCCTGCTAGGAGTCTGATGACCTGTGGCCCCTGGAGCATATATGTTCCCAAGAGCCAAGATGCTCCGTTGCTATTCCTAGCCACCCATCTTTCTGGCCCCTGGCCCAGTCTCCCTACTTTAATTCAGTGGTCCTGTAGGCAGGTGGGTGAGGTGGGGAGCAGCCCAACAAGGCAGCAAGGAGCTACCCATGGTATGCACCTCTCCAGGCCTCATTCACTTGGGCTCCTGGGGTCAGATCTGGGTTAAGTCAGCCCCTTGAAGTCCAGGCTGGAGCTCACTCAGTACAAGCAGAGTGCCTGGCCCCACCACTGTCTGTAGCCACAGGCTCCTCCAGCCCATCCCTCAGGGATCCTTTGAAGTCCTGACCCACAACTCCCTTGGCTAGAAGCCTAAACGCTGCCTCCTCCCCTCTTTTCCCTGAGGCTCAGTTGGAGCCTGTCTACCTCTCTAGTCAGGTGCCTACCACCATTCGGTAGGAGAGGAGGACAGGCTACCAGACACCAGTGGTGAAACCAAGGGCAGATGTGTACCAAGTTGGGACAACACTAAAGGCCCAGGAATGGCTGAACCCTCGACCCTCTCTGGGCCAGCCCACCGTTCCGGGTCTCATTGTGAAATCTCCAGATTTGACAACCAATTTATCTTCAAAGCATAGTTTCCTTCTTTACAATTCACCTTCACAGAATGGTTCTGTAAGGAAAGGCTTCCATGAAGCCTTCCATACATGACTGAGGAAATCTGAGAGCCATCCTTAACAGGGTTCGCCCCTCCCCAGGGAAGTCACCCTCTTTGCCAAGCCTCGCCCTCTGAGCGCCTTGTTCCCCTATGGACCCGGACTCCCTGAGCACCAGTTGGCTCATGTTCAACCCTCTGCAGTGTGGCAGTGACTGCAGAAATGGGCTTCATAGAAGGTTCCAGGCCCTTGGCAGGGGTGGGGGTGGGGGGCTCAATGTGTAAGAACAAGGGGCATCTTTCTAATCAACTGAGTGGACAGGTGCCTTCCATGTGCCAATGTGGATATGTGACATTCAAGACGTGATGGGCCCCTTCCCCTAACCTGGCATTATGAAACTCTCTGGAACATAGTCACAACCCAGGGATAAGGGGATCCTAAGTAAACTTAGATTAAGTTTCTGCCACTATGTAATGGGGATTTTTGGTAGAAATCTATTTCAATTTTAGAAAAATAAAAAAGAAAGTTTACATGTCTTACACTTCTGAGTTTGCAGACTAAAGTCCATTCCGACTTTATTTTTAGAAGAGGACGTAAGAAAAAGGAAAAAGTTTCAAAGTTCCCACTGTGCCTGGGATAAGGCCTGCCTCTTTGTCATTACAAGCCACATCCTTCTGTTTGCACTGGCTCTATCTCCTACTGGACAGCTCTGTACTTTCGCCTAGGCTGTGCCCTGTGTCAGCACCACACACTGTTCTGCTCACCTCCAAGGCCCAGTTCAATGTCACCTCCTCCAGGAAGCCTTCCAGAGTCCCAGGAATAACAATAAACACCACCCCCACAGCTAGTCCAGGGCTGAAGGCTTTACAAACATCTCACTCAAGTGTCAGGACAAAGCCTGCCCAGAGCAGCAGGGAAACTGTGCTCCAGAGCTCACCCAACACTGTCCACCACTTGCCCAATTCAGATCACCTTGGGAGGCAGGTCTGACTCCATCTTACCGATGAGTTAGTGTTGGCTCGGGGATGTGAAATAATGAGCTCAGGCATATGGCTAGTAAGAGGGTACAGGGATTTGAATCCAGGTCTCTCTGAGTACCAGCCTGTGCTCTCCCATGGCCCATATCCCCAAAGACGACATCTGCCACCTCTCTACATGCCCAGGGCACCTGCTAGCATTCCACCTTCCCCAGAGACCTGAGCTCCTGCTCCAACATCACTCCCAGATGCTGGCCTGTGCCAGGCTTCAGGGATTTTCTCATGGAAGGTTTGGAACAGCCCTTTCTGGAACAGGAACAGTACTCAATGACCTCTGGTAAACCCTTGGAGGCCCGTGAGTCTGGACATTTTCCCAGTGCAGCGTGACAAGCAGCATGAGTAAGTATGGAGCTGGCCTGCAAGTCAGTCTGCCTGGCCCCTCCAGGCTGCCACCAGGCCCAGGGTGCCAATGCCTGGAAAGGTGCTGGCAGTTCCATCCCTGAGGGCTGGGGCCAGAGCCACTTTCCCATCTCCTCTTCCAGGCAGCCTGCCATACTCTCCCACAGCACATGGGCAGAGAAAGCATTTCCAAGGTTTCTCTTTGTACAGAGGTGCCAAAGGGAAGGTCAATGGGCAGGCAGACTGGTAGAGACTTTGGGACAACGGCTGAGATCAAGAAGTTGCTCGAATAGCAGCAAGATGGGCCTCTCGGCTCTCCTAGCTGGAGGGAGAGCTCTACTCAGTGAAAGGGGTCACTCCCAGAAGGGCCCAGGAGCTCTGTGGTCTGTGTAAAGGCTCTTGGCTGACTTTCTGTGCCCGGTTTTTCTCCCCAAAGCCTGACATTCCACTTTTCAGTGACTGCTCTGAATTATGTACGCTGTGCCCGTATTCCATGGGCTTCCCTGACAGAATGCAGGGAGCCAGGCTTTGGAGCCAACAGCTCCTTCACTATAGGTGGGGCATCCCAAGCCTGTCACTGAAGTTCCCACCATCCATAAAAAGGGACATAAAAAGGTGACAGTGCAAAGCACTGGACTTATGGCCCAGTATACATCAGGTGTCATAAATGACTTCCTTTCCTACTTTCCAAGCTCATTAAAAATGTGTATGTCCCTCAAGCGGCTGTATTTTCAGGCTTCTGCAGGGACCTTTCCTTCCTGGAAGGTGGGGCTGAGGAACACAGAGGAGCAGAGGGAAGGCAAGAAGCTGCCTCATTGCATTTCTACTCGCCATCAGCAGAGGGAAGCCTGGCCATGCTTCCTGCTGCTCGTGGGAGTGGGCCCAGCGCTGACACCGACTTAGGCAGAAACCCAAGTTCTATCACAGCAGGCAGTGGCACCAGCACTGATATCTATCAGCCCTGGAGCCAGGCGAGTGAACCACAGGCCGTCACGCACGGTCCTGGAGCAAGGTAGGTCCACAGAGAGCCAAGCAGTCTGTCACAGAGAACTGGTGTGTTCTGGTTCCTATGGCCAGTGAGAAGGCAGCTTAGTGCCTAAGGTCGCAACACAGCGACCCTAGTGCCTAGTGCCTAGAGGCCCAAGGAGGGCCTTGGAAATGGGTAAAACGAACCCACGTGAGGCGGGTCTGACACCCAATGATCTCTTGGCAAGCTTTCACCCAGGGCCACCGTGGCAGCATTTTGCTGCTACTTCCTTCCACCATCTCCACCTTTTCCTACCTCTGAGAGTTCTGGGAAAACACCTCTGGGGTAAGCCTTGGATTCCTGCTGCCTACCCACCAGATGCCTCTCTCTTCTCCCCTTTCCAAGTCCTGCCTCTCCCTGAGGCCCAACCAGAGCCTTCCTCCCCAGGAAACCCTCCCCAGCCTCTCTCCACTCTCACTCCCCTTCCTGCGGTGGGGGGTCACTGCAGCCTAACAGCAGGTGCCACATGACTACCCCCTTAGGAAGTCTTGCTCCCTCCAGTTTGATGGGCTCTCAGCTCTTCTCCAGAAGCCCAAGCCAGGCCTGGGCACGGGGAGTGAACATCTCCAGGGAGCAGGGGAGAGTGTGCATGCACCCAAGTGAAAGGTGATATCACAGGACTGTGAAAACGGATTCCTGTACCACAGGCTTCCTCTGATCTGGGTATGCTGTGACTGCTCACCCATTTCCAGTACGTTGGCACAGCCCCCCCAAGGGCACAGGTTGGCTAGTTTTCACACCAGCAGTGGCTCCTGGGGTGGGCATGGGATGGGGGTGAGGTGGCAGGGCTCCTCTCCCCTCCATATACAGGCTCTGGGGTCAATGCTTCAGTAATATGCAGCCTTCTCCCCGGAGGCCCGGGCAAGTCTGGAATGCTCACCCAAAGGGACAGCTTCTCTCATTCAGGATTTGAGAGGGCCAGGACACAGCCCATGGAGGAGATGGAAGGGGACAGATGCCTTGAAAGGGGCTCAAGAGAAGCATTTCACCATCTAAAGTTGAGTGGGCACCTCTTACATCTTACCGCCAAGCTCACAGGTCCCCATGTGGACCTCCATCCCTTTGAAGTTAGAAACCTACCTGCCATCAACCTCACCTACTCACCAAGGGCAACTAGGCCCCTTCATCAGGGGTGTACTGACCTAGCCCCTTCCTCCTGAACTCTGGCTGGGTGAAGCTTAAAAGTTGCCAAGACCGCCTACCACCCCCTTCTCTGCCCAGGTTCCAGTTTGACCTTCCTCCTCCTGCCTCCTCCTTCAGGGCCCCACAACCTGTGTCCCACAGTAAGCTCTGCTCTAGCCTCTGGCCCCCCACCCTCAGCCAGTGCCTCTTACCAGGCTTTGGGATGAGTCCTTGAAAAGGTCTGGAAAAGAAACAGAGAGGAAAGTATCAGGGGGAGGACCTGGGGGCTCATTAGAAAGGTTTGGGCCCATCCCAGACCTATTGCCATTTTAACGAGGTACCTAGTAATTCATGTACAAGAGGGTGACAAGGGTCTCCCACTGGCTCTGCCCTGGCTGGCTCTGCCCTGGCTGGCTCTGTGACCTTGGGCTAATCACTTGTCTAGGTTTCCTCCCCTCTGAAGTGAGCCTAACGCCTCTCCCAGGGGGCTAGGAGTGCAGTGAACAGGTACTGTGGGCAGGCAGTAGATGAAGGCTGCCCCTGCTGTGATGGTTGAGGTGTGGTGGCTGGTCTCACCTCTGTGGGGCCTTCTGCACCCCAGTTGGCCTGCAGGCCTCCCCCCAACCTCCAGGACCCAGGATGGTGCTGGGAGAGCCACCCTGTCCAGCAGAAAGGGCAGACTGACTAACTGAAAGAAAGGCCAAAGGTCCCCGAGTACCCGCCCCGACCCATGCTAGTCTTAACTCCTCTCCCCTGCCCTTCCCCTGAGTACCTGGTGACTGTGAACTTAATCTTGTCAGCCACCGCGAGGATCCTCTCCAGGTTCTGCGAGCCAAAGGTGCAGGGCTTTCGGAACGGGATTCCTGGGGGCAGCCCTTCGATGATCACTGAGCCAGGATTACTCTTGATCCGCTTGTAGGGGACCTGTACTGGGTACTTGATGCCCAAGGCTTCCCCTGTGGATGAGGACAGAGGAAGTACCATCAGGAGCCAGAGGCAGTGCTGGATGTGGGGGTGTGTAAGGGTGCTCTGTGCACAAGTGTAAAAGAGAAAGCTGTCACGTAGCATCGAGGAAAGGTGCAATCAGTGGGGGACTGAGGTTAGGGTGTGTGAGTCTGCCTGGGCTGGGCAGAGGAGTGGGCAGGAGACGTGTAGCTACGACTGCTGGGGAGAGGGCAGTGGCTAATATTTCTTAGCCTACTAGCCTGAGAATCTGAAAGGCCATCTCAAGGATGGTACATTCTGAGCATGGTCAGTCCTTCCCACCACGCCTGAGCCTCCATCAACCTCAGGGCTCTGCTTCACCCTGGTTCAGGACCAGCCTGGCCTGAGAGGGCATATTGCATCTGGAAGCAAGGAAAGCAGTCTGAGGCCAGCCAGGGTACAGCTCAGACGTCAAGGTCCAGCTCAGACCTCAGGGTCCTCTTTCTGCATCTGAGCATTGGCCTCACTCCTGTCAACAAACTTCCGTGTAGTGCTGTGTTGTGTCCATCCCAGTTGACAGTACTTTTGTCCCACAGTCAGTTTAGGAGCAGTCCTGGGGCCATTGCTACCCCACTCTCAGCCGAGGCCTGCCGCCTGCTGTCAGGGGCCACCTGTAAGGCCACAGCCCGGCTGGTCCTCCCGTGGTTCTTGCCCACAGAGCCAAGAACACAGGTGCATGCAGTGCAGCCTTGGATGATATGAGGCTGACTTGAAAGTCCACGGCTTTCCCAGGCTTAGATGAGATCCACCACTGAAGCCCCTTTCTGAACGAGGGCTGAGCTCACTGTGACTCTTCTGAGCGGTTGGTTGAGAGCATCATCCTCAGTGTTGCAGGATGTCCTTTTATGAAGACACGCTGCAGAAATCTCCATGTCTTGCACTAGGAGGAATAGCTGAACTTTTCGTGCAATAAATTAATTTTTATCTCACAGACATTGGGAATGGTAAAACTTGCCTCATTTCCCTTTTTGCTCTGACTTTTAAGGAAATTCAGGGCCTGTATCCATGCCCTGCATCTAGCAAGTACAGAATTTCTCAGTCTTCATGTCACCCTGGGCTTTGTGCCATTGTTTCAGCTTGTTTGGTTTTATTTAATTAAGATACAATTCATACATCATAAAATTCACCATTTTAAAGTGTTCAATCCAGTCGTTTTTAGTATATTCATGAGGTTGTGAAATTATCACTACTATCTAATTCCAGGACATTTTCACCACCATAAAAAGAAACTCTGTACCCTCAACAGTCACCCCCTCCTAACACCCTGGCATCCACTAATCTATTTTCTGTATCTATGGATTTTCAGCCTGCTTTTAATTTTTATCTTGATTTTGTTGTTGACTAGTTTATAAGTTACTGCAAAGAGATCTTTTTTGGAAAAAAAAAAATCGGACCGAAAGGAAAATTTATACTCATAAACCATTAAAGGAAACACTGCCATCTCTACTTTTCCTCTTGCCTCCAAAATGGCTTTTGCCACCATGACTCATGGCCTCTCCTTGGTGTCCATGACCCAACACTTTCCTGGTTTCCTCTCTTTCTGGCCACTCCTCCTCCTCCTAGACCTGACCTCTAACCACAGGCTCCTTGATCTTTGGTCTGGGTCCTCTTTCTGCCCTCTCTGCATCCCCAGGGGTGTCTCCTCCACTTCTATGACCTAATTTTACCATCCTCCAATCCAGATACCCCTTCTATACAGCTGACTTGTGTGTATCTCCGCTTGCCTATGGGTCAACTTCACTCACTCCTCAAACTCACCACATCCCAGCTGGAACCCATTACCTCCACCCTCTAACTTCCCACCTCAGTGAGGGTGCTGCCCCTTCTCCCTGACAGTTTGGGTGTCCGCCTGACCTTGGTGCACCATGTGCTCCACCCCTCCCCCTTGTCACGGTGACAGGTCCAGGTAACCTAATGAGCATGTGGTGTTTCCCTGTCATGGCGACTGAGTCAGGAATGGACAGATGACTCAGTGGGGACTAATGAGAAACTAGGGGAGAGCTCAGGGAATTCTGGGGAAGAAATAACCTGGCTCTCTTGAGAAAGCCTATGGAAGAGCCAGCCTTCTCCCTCCTTCCAGAATGTAGAGATGGGATGTCTGGACCTGCTGTGGCCATTCTGCCAGCCTGAGATGATGCTGACACTATGGAAAGACACAAAGGACATTCCTAGGCTACTGGCTCCAGCAGACTGAAAGCCATCTTACTGCCAGACATCCTGTGTTAGGAGCTATGGCTGACTACACTGTCCAAAGACAGCTACATTACTCTTTCTCCCATCCCACATGTTCCTCTTACAGTGTAGCATGGACACTCCTCCACAGCCTTGACCACTAGAGTATAACAAAGGTGACACTGCACAACCTGAGGCAAAACAGTTTACATCTGGGTCTCCCTCTCAGGACACATGCCTCAGGGGCCCTGACTGACAAGTAGGAAATCCAGCTACCGTGAAGTCACTATGCAGGAAAGCCAACGGGGAGGGATCACACAGAAATTGTCAGAGATGGCTGAGGGGCCCAGCTGTTTCAGCACCAGCTGTTTCCCAGCCCAGGGGTCAGACATGTGGGTCAGGAGGCTGTCCAGATGATCCCAGCCTAAGCTACCTTCTCACTGCAACCTCAGGAGATACCCTGAGCAAGAGCCACCCAGCTGAGCTGCTCCCAAATTCCTGACTCACTGACACCATGAGATCATAAATGGTCATTGTTATTTTAGGCCACTGTTTTCGGGTGATCTGTTCTGTAGTCATAGTAACTGAACCACAAACCAATTAACTCCTTTTATTGTTGAAACCAGTTTGAGTTTGTTTTTGTTACTTGAGACCATAGAGCATCTTAACTGATTCAAGCCAGGACTCAATTGGAGGCCTCTGTTTTCTTCCCACTCTGCCAATTCAGCACCAATGATTCTTCCTCTGAACACATCTTGACTTTCCTTCCATCCACTTTCCTTCAGCACCAAGGCCAGGGCCCCAACCAAGATCGTTGTTCCGGCCTGAACTACCACTTCACCTTCTGAGCTGGTCTCCCGGCATGTACCCTCGCCCTCCTGTACCCATTCACCTTCCTCACAGCAGCCAGGAAGATACTTCAAGTGTAAAGTGACTCCAGTCACATCTGCCCTTCCGACGAAATACAAAGCTGATACCATGGATGATATCCTGGCCAGCTCCATGGGGGTCCCTCCTTCCTTAACCTGTACCCCCATGCTTTGGCTTTCTCCTCTTCTTAGAACAAGCCTCAGGGCCTTTGCACACGCCATTACCTCAGCTGGAATGTCTTTCCTTCACACTCTGCTTGATTAACTCCTTATCTCCTTCAGTTCTTTCTTCAAAGAGGCCTTCCCTGGCTCCCATTTTAAGTAAGCACCCAAGTTATTGCCTCTTGAACAGCTTGCTTTTTTCCTCTATGATCATGGAGCCATTCTTCATTGTCACTAGATTCTGTGTATAGTGGATGACTGTCTGTCTCACCCCAACTATTTACGGGGCCCATGAGGGCAGGGACTGTGTGTTTTCCTCACTGCTGTATCGCCAGTGCCTGGCGGGTGAATGGTTTTCCCAGAGGTGACCATGGCTGGACCTGGGAAGGTCCTCTTCCCACCCGGCCGACTCCCCTTCTACCCAGGAGCCCAGGACTCACCATATTTCTTATTGAACAGATCCTGGACTTGCTCCCTCAGTGTGTTGGCGATGTCGATCCTGGAGAGTCTGGCGTCATAATTTTCTGCAAAGTGAAGAACAATTATGGAATGGGCTGTTAAATTAAAAGGCACTTGGTGACTTTTAAGGAATGTGATTTTCTAATTATGGGGAGCTCCTCTCTGGCAATTATCAGATCCTTGGAGTGGGCCCCTCAGACTCCTTCAGAGCTAACGTCTTGACAGAGACGTGTGTTTTCCCGGAAGGACGCACGGTGTTGCGACAACAGCAATGAGTTGGAAATTAAGTTAATTGTTGGCATTTGAAACACCACAGCAATAAATAAGCCCCGGAGATGAGAGACACCAGGAAGAGGAGCGGTCCCTGGGCCACGGTGGGGGACGTGAGCTCAGATGACTGGGCAGCTCCCTGAGAGGCAGGGAGCCAGCAAGTAGCTCCCAATGGTCACTCACTCACCCAGAGGGTGCTTGTTAAGAAGCCCATGTGCCAGCATGTGCCGGGGGGCCCCAGACAGGCCTCTGCCCTTGGGGAGATTACTGTGTTGTGGGAAGAGAGAGGTGAGGGGGAAGGGAGGAAGTGGATCTCAGGGTGACTGGATTGTGGGGCGTGGTGAGGACCCCAGTCTTCTAAGAGGGCTGGGTATGAGGAACCATGGGGTGAAGTGAGAGACTCAACTCTCCTCACCACAGAAAGTTCCGGGTGCCTGGGAAAGAGTGAGAGAGACTAGGCAGTGAGTAATCTTGGGTCCTATCTCTTGAGGCTCCGCCACTGCCAGGGCTGGCCCTTCTTGGCACTGGTCTCACTGACTCATTTTCTCCTTAGAGCCACAGTGACCACCCAGGGCCCACCTGGGGAATGCCACACCCAGAGCTGCCCCAACAGGCTCATGGATGGATATTCTGTGCCCGCTCACTGATGCTTAATCTCAACCAAAAGGCTGAGAAGTGATACTGCACCCCTACTGATGGGAGAGAAAGAGCACCTCCCCTCGGAGCCTGGCCCCTTCCTGCTTCTGTTTCTCATGTATGGTCTGCATTCCATGCCTTTACTCAAGCTTCCCTGCTTTTTCCACCCCTCTCCCTCCACACTCGCTCCTTCTCATCCCTTCTCAGCCCAGCTGCAGTTCCCCTCCTCTAGGGAGCCCTCCTTGCCCTTGAAGACCTCCCCTTCCTCTGATTTCAAAGCAGTAAGAGCACAGCTGACTGCCTCATATGCAGTGGGCAGGTCAGCTGCCTCCCCAGATGGACAGTGGGTGACTCCTGCATCCTGTGCCCTGTCACCCACCACAAACCAGCACTCCTGCGGAGCCTCTCACTCAGAGCTGGCAGGCTACAGCCCTGTCCTAGCTGCCAGTCCATCTCACTTGGCCCCCCAGACCCAGAGGTTGTAAACAGCCCCACTCCTCCAAACCCAAGCCAGGTCAAGGTCATGGCGATGGGACAGCTGACCCCATCCTGAACTGCAACCTTACCTTGAAAGCCCTGTCTCTTCAGGCTCTCGTCCACAAAAGGGTCCCCGGAATCCCTCTCTGGGGGCGGGGGGGAGAGAAGCCAGGGTGAGCAGGAGGCTAGCTCTTGAGACTCAGGGACAAAGGTGGCAACCAGTTGGGGCAAACCCAATGAGGAGGGCAGTGGGAGAATGCCAGGGGAGGACAGGACCAGGACAGAGGAAGCAGAAGGAGGGGAGGTGGCAGAGGCCTGGGACCCCTCCCATGCCCAGCCTACGCCTCGGCCCATGACCCTGTGCAGGGTACCTTGGCTGTCCGTGATGGGCTCTTTGACTCCCTCGGTGAGCAGCTCGGGCCTGGAAAACACAAGTGGGGCTATCACCAAGGTCCCTCCAGGCTTCCCTCATTCTGCACAGCCCTCCTTTCTGGGCCTCAGTCTATACATCTGTGCAATGGGCCCTCCTGGCTCTGACAGTCCAGACCTGGAGTCCCTGTCCCCACCCCCCTGCAGCTGTTCTGCTGACTGACCCACAGTGTGAGATCTTGGGGGGCTGTGCTGGGCTGAGCATTCAGCTGGGAGTGAGACCAGCCTGGTTCTGGCCTGGTGGGGCTGACACCCTCACTCTCAGTTCCAAGTCACTGTATGACTTCACTATCCAGGGTCAAAGCACATGATCTGGGGAACTCCCCACAGAGATACTGTTAAGTGTAGAAGCCATGAGGCCTGTCTATGTGGGAAGTTCTCAGAGATGCAGGGGAGGCCCGAGGTTTCTGGCTGATACCTGAGAGCTGTCAATTCACTTAGGAGAAAGGGGCCTTGGGTGTTAGGCCCAGCTTTACACTTTAGACCCCACAAAGCCCTTCCCAGACATGAGGCAACCTGCCCAATGTCCTTGACATAGATATTGTTTCCAATATCTCGTTCTCAGGATGAGGACACTGAGGCATCGGGAAGGTGAGTCGCATGCCCGAGACCACACAATTTGAAGGGCAGAGTTGCAATTTAGGTGGCCCTCTCCTCCTCACCCACAGCCTTTCCAAAGAGACAGCCTCTCCCTACCCTGGGCCTCTGTTTCCTCAGATAAATGAAATAACAACCATGCTTTGGCTCAAACAGAGAGGAGCAGGCCTTATAAATCCAAGTTTGTGGAGGCGACAGAGGAACACGGAAAGCACTTTGGCCTGGGTCAGGAGCCCTGATCAGATGCTCAAAGGTGACTGTACGGACATCATTCTACTTTCTGAGCCTCAATTTCCATAAGGAGAAGGGAGAGGTAACGGTGGGGGCTCTGACTGCAGTCTGAGGCCTTTTCAATTCTTGAGACTGTGGTCCAAGGCAGGGCTATGCCTCCTTCTTCGCCTGCCCCGGGAGCCTAGTTCTGTGCCAGGCATGGAGTTGATGCCCAGATGCCTGATGCCAGAACAGGCACCAAATCCTCATCCACTGGCCACCTGACCTGGGGGTGGGGTGCCCTGAGAGCCTTACTCCCAGTCAGGGTAGGGTTTCTGTATCGCTGCTTGGCCATGCCTGTGACAGAGAGTTCATCACCTCTGCAGGCAGCCTCACTACAGACCCATCCTCACACTGAACTCTGGTCCAGCATCCCTTCCCTTCAGATTTGAATAAGTGGTTCTGCTGCCAGTCCCCCTCTACCAAGCCCTGTTGGTCTTCCTCTGGCCAGCGTGACCTTCCCAGTGTACTCAGACTGCCACCAACCCCAGGCCTTTCCCCTGCCCCCTACCCCCCCAGCCAACCTGCTCTAGCTGGACAAAGTTGCACTAAAAATGAGGCATTTAGAATCAGTGCGGTATAAAGAGCTTGCTGGTCTTTGTCCCTCCAAATCTTTGGAATTTCTCGAGTGACAGGAGTGTCTTTGTTAGTCATTGTGGGCCCCCTGGATCATACCTACATTTATGCTAACGTGATAACTCAGGATTAAGGAAGAACGACGATGTGATTCGAGGACTGGAGCTTTGAGCCATCTGACATCAGCCCAACCTCCCAACTTCTAGGGAGGGGAGAGCCTGGAGACTGAGTTCAATCATAAGGCTAATAATCCAACCAAGCCAAAGTAATGCACTCCAATAAAAACTGTGGATACTGAAGCTCGGTGGAGCTGCTTGGTTGGTGGACAATCAATGTGCTGTGCTGGTAGGGTCATGTGCCCTGATTTCACAGGGAGAAGGTGTGGAAGCTCTGCGTTGGTACCCTCCCAGACTTCATCCTTTGTGTCTCTTCAATTGGCTGGTCTTGATTTGCATTCTTTATATAAAACTGTAATTGTAATACAGCCTAACCATATGAGTTGTTCTAGCTAATTACTAAACTTAGAGGAATCATGGGAAGTCCTGAATTTGAAGCCAGTTGTTTGGAAGTGAAGGTAGCCTAGGGCCCCTCGAACTTGGGACTGGTATGTGAAGTGGGGGAGGTCTTCCTGGAGCCTGTGCCCCAAACATATGGGGTCTGCTAACTCCCAGGTGGTCAGCATCAGAACTGCACTGCAGCACTACGATCAGACAGAACCTTCCGTCACTACTTTCCTGGACCTCAGTCTCCCATGATGAGAGTCCACGCATGGTTTTAAATTTCCTAAGGGTTTTTAATTTTGGAGAATTTGACAAAAACAAATTTCTATTCAGAAGAATGCACAAAATATGAAAATTCTGCATACAAATTCAAGGATTTCAGTTAAGAATGTTTTTTGACCAAAGGTTTAGAAAGTTTAACTTCATTTTTTGCCAACTCTCACTGACTGGTAGTGGTTGTCTGGAGTATTGTTTAGAAGGATGTAGAGGTCAGGTTCAGGCAGGATGAGTGTCAATCAATTACTGATGTCTCCTGCAGGTGATGATTTGTCATATATAAAAACACAGATATTTTTGAGTTGACTTTTGTTCCTCCAAATTTCATAGGTGATGCCCTAATCTCAGAACCTCAGAAAGTGACTGTATTTGAAGATAGTCTTTAAAGAGGTGATTAAATTTAAATAAGGACTTTAAGATGGGCCCTAATCCATCTGACTGGCGTCCTTATAAGAGATTAGGTCATGCAGAGAGAGACACTGGGGAAGTGAGCACACAGAGAAAAGACTGCTTGAGACACGGTGAGGAGATGGCCATCTGCAAACCAAGGAGAAAGGCCTCAGGAAAAAGCACATCTGCCAGCACTTTGATTTTAACTTCTAGCCTCCAGAACTGTGAGAAATAAATTTCTGCTGTTTAAGCCACCTAGTCAGTAGTACTCTGTTATGGCAGCCCCAGCACAATAACATATACACATATATATATATACATATATACAAATATACATACACATATAAGACATATATATATATATATATATACATATATATATATATATATATATATATATATATGCTTTACTGAGATGTAATTCACACACCGTAAATAAAATCCACTTTTAAACTATACCAATCAGTGGATTTTAAGATATTCAAAGTTTTTATGCAGCCATACTTCTAATTCTAGAACACTTATATTATCCCTAAAATGTATCCTTTTTTAAAAGATTGATGAGAAATGGCTATTTTTCACTTAATAGTCTCAGCCGTATTTTTGTTACTTTTTAAAATGAGGAATAACAAAACACACTCAGGTGTTCACTCTCCCTCCTTCGATCATCTCTTAAAATCACCCCGACCAGTCTTTAGTCCCACTGCCCTCCTTGCTTGTGACATCCAACAAGGTTAATCGCTCTCTCCCACTTGAATCTGTTTCTTCACCTGGCTTTCAGGAAACTGGAGTTAAACTAACTTTTTAAAACTGATATATTTTTAAAGAAATGAACTCCTCATCCAGGCAACCACATGGATGAATCTCGAAAGCTAAATGGAAGAACCCAGACACCAAAGGCCGTACACCGTATCGTTCCATTTATGGGACTTTCTGAAAAAGGCAAAATGATGACGAAACATTGATCAGTGGTTGCCAGAAGTGGACACAGGAAGTTTTTGGAGACTGCTTTGTATCTCGATTGTGGTGGCGGTTTATATGGCTATATGAGTTTGTCAAAGTTCAAAGAGCTGCACATTTAAAAAGGGCAAATTTTACTGAATGTAAATTAAACTTCCTAAGGGTTTTTTAAAAACCCTGACATTAAAAAAACCACATCTTGACTGATTCCTTACAGTGTGCCAAGTTCTTTGCAAGCCTTGCTCTCTACTGTTACTCTGTGATTTGGTACAGTGCACCCCATTTAACACCCTGAGCAATCTGCCCAGGGTCACAGGGAATAACTGGACTGAGACCCAGGAGACTGTCTCTCAGGTTTGCCAAAGAGACACTGGGCTCATGTGACTCCTTTCCTAAATATAAAATAGCATTTAAAAATGCTCAGGAGCAAGGGGAGAGGCCGTCTCTGCAGGTAAACAATGAGAAAGGTCGGTTCATGAGGATTTGTGGTTGATTTGGCTCCCGCCTTTGAGCTGCCCAAGAGCTTCCAGTTCTGGGTTTGGAGAGATGGACGTGGCAAGCAACCCCCATGTGCTATATCCCTCCTGAATGCTGACAGCTCCTAATGTTCTGTCCACACCCTGACCTCTACCGAGCATTGGGACTCTAAGTCCTGATATCCATCTACCATCCCTCCCTGGAAGGCCTGACACATCTTAAACCTAACACACATCAGCCCCAAGTCGAGTGCAGCCTCCATCCTCACGTCTCCATCTCAGAAAATGGCATCCCCACCAGCCTGGTTGTTCAGGCCTCTTCCTCGCACACCCCGCATCCAATATATCAGCATATTCTACCAGCTCATCTTCAAATCATTGCCTGAATCTGACAACTTTCACCACTCCCACCCTACCTTCACCCAGACCAAGCTGCTGCTCTGTTCCCTGGGCCAGAATATAGCCTCCTTACTGGTCCGTGCTTCTGCCTCTGCCCGTCTCCCCCAGCCTTACCCTTCTCAGCAGTATTTTTGTTACTTCTGCCTCACAACTGGAAAAATTAAAAATAAAAAAATAGACCAGATCATGTCATACCCTCTTTAAAATCTTCCAGTGAGTACTCATTGAGTTTGAAATAAAATCAAAACTCTTTAAGCCAGCCCAAAACCCTGTGTAATCTGGCCCCTGCTGTCTCTTGGGCCTCACCACTCACCACTCTTCCCTTACTCACTCTGCACCAGCCATGCTGCACCTTCCTAGTCTTCAAACACACAAGCACGTCCCTGCCTCAGGGCCTCTGTACCTGATGTTCCCTCTGCCTGAACACTCTTCCACCAAATATTGGCATGGCTTGCTTCATTGGGTCTCCTGAGACAGGTTCCCTCTCTGCCCCCTTACTCTGCATTATAGCACTTATCTCGACTTGACATTATATTGTGACTTTATTTGGTGAGACTGGCCAACTCAAGGGCAGCACTCAGTGGCATCTGCTGTTTTATCATAGCCTGGCACATGGCTGGCACTCAAGATGCATTTGTTGAAGGAAGGAACGAGGTAACCACTATTTGCGTCTCCTGGAGCACCACCTTCCCTACTCCTCCTGGTACAAACCAGACCCCATAGGGCAGCCCCTGTCCCTCACTCCATCACCAGCCTGCCACTCTGGGTGTGAACACTGAATTTCTTAACTTGGGAGCTATCTACTCCTCTAGGAAACAAACCTTTGTCTCCTTTTCTTGCTACTTTCAACCAAACCAAACCTAAATTTACAAGATATGACAGTAACACACAGAAGCAACAAACACAAAACAGGTTACGCAAGTTCCTCCCCCTCTTAAAAATTAATAGCTGCCTCCTCCTCCTCCAGAGGGACTTACTTTATAGCCAAGTTGGGCACATAGCTCTACTGGGTCTTCACTGACCAAACTGAGATGCCCAAAGAAACAAAAAGGGCCTAGAAATGCCACCATCTTTTCCAATCCAGGGATAATGGGACATTGCCCTCAGCAATGCTCTGATGCCCCTGGCTCAGGACACCAACACATCTACCCAGCAGAGGCTCAGAATGGTCTAGCAGAGCAAGCCGGTGGGCACATTCCCATTCCACCTGTTGGCAAACTGGGAACTGAGAGGGTTGTCAGTCTGGTTGCTTCAGGTCTGGGAGGCCTGGATTGGGCCTGGACAACCTTGTGCCCATCCAACTGTGCCCAAACCTAACACCTGTTGTTTAAAATCGAAACAAAACAAAATCCTGCCTCAATCTGAAGAGGAAGATGGCAATTTGGCATTGCTCTTGGGCGCTGGACAAGCCTGGAGGCCCGTGGATCTGGTTAGGCCTTACCTCTTGATGACAAACTGGATGCTGTTGCTGGCCTCCAGGATCTTCCGGAGCTTGGCGATCCCGAAGCAGTTGGGCCTGCGGAGGGAGATGCCTTCAGGCAGCCCCACCACAAACAGCTCCTCTGGGTACATCAGGAACTTGGAGTAGGGCACCTTGACAGGCTCCGAGATGCCAATGGCCTTGGCTGCAGAAACACAGCTGCTGTAGGGCCACCCAGAGCTATGGGGCCACCAGCCTCAACTCCCACCTCCTGTCTGTGCAGGGGGCCACAGATGCCAGAGAGCCCTTTTAGAGTCAGCACTTAGTCAAACCTTCCCAACCTCCCTGAGAGGTGAGTACTGTTACCCATAGTCTCTAGGTAAGAGACCTGGAGCATAGAGAGGATGTGAGTCATCTCAGGTCCCAGAGCCCCAGACCTGGAAGATGTGAACCCCAAAGTCATGTTCATTCCGTGCCCTCAAACCAAGGCACTGAAGGAGAAACCACTGACGGCTGGTGAGACATGGTGTCGGCTCCACTCAAGTCCACGTGTCCCCGTTATCAGAAAGGCCCTCAAGAGGGTCCCCCAACACCACAAAGAACCCCAAAACTCTGTGTGCCCAACTACACGCCCTGGGAAGCAGACAGATCTGAGGCCCAGGCCAAGTGCTGCCACTCACTAGTGGGGCCTCAGACAAGCCGTGTCACTTCACCAGGCCTCTTTCTTGATCTGTAAAATGGGTATGAGGTCACAGGGGTTTTGTGAGATGGGATGAGCGAATTTGTGTGAAGCACTTAGCCAGTGCCTGGCAAACCACAGGCCCTTAATAAAGAATAGCTTTCTCTCCTGTCTCTCCATCTCCTTTCCTGGTCTCTTCGGTAGGAAAGTTCTTGCTACATATGTGTCCTTCTGAGGACCCCGAATGAGGGTGTCCATGAGGACAGAGGCAGACATGAGTGTCAATGTGTTGACCGCGGAGGCTGGGGTGCAGCATTCCAGGGGTAGGGTTTTCTGGCAGTGCGTCAGTCTCCCTGGGTGCCCTCCCTTGCTCCTGAGCAGGGAGCAGCTGGGATGGAAGGGCCAGGACATGCCCGTCCAGCTCCTTGCTCACCGTATCGTGTGTTGAACAGCAGCTCCACCTGCTTCCGCAGAGGCCGGATCACATCACCATGGCTGTCTGAAAGGCAAAAAGTAGCCTGCTGAGCCACCCCAGGGGCAGTGGCGCCCTGCTTCCCAGCTCATGTCCCAGCTCTGCCAGCAGCAATAATGACCCTGTGGTGGGACCTTGGAATGGGGAAGGCCAGGAGTGGTGGTGGCAGGTAACTTCTTCCCTCAGAAATGGCATTCCCAGACAGGTCTGGAATTCCTGGGCTCAAATACCTGCTTGTGAAATCTGGTCTAGGGCATCATCAGGCCTGAGTGGAGATCTGGAAGGTTTTGTGGCCTAAGAATGACCGTGGGCCTTTCTAGGTAAGTGTCACTCCAGACCAGCTCAGTGATTTAACTAGTAAATACTAAGCCTGAAAATTGAGTATGCTGCCACCAGGTGCCAGTGGACTTTTGTTAACACTTCATGGTTCCCTAGCCCTGGCAGGCTGGGTCTGGGAAAGTAAAACTTCTCTGCTTTGACACTCACTCATTCCATTCCAGGGGTAGATACTCCCAAGATGAAACAGACCCATCCTCACCTTGATCTCCCTTCCTGGCCTACTCCCACTCTCAGCAGGAAGGGAATGAGCGGGTCTGATGGACGCGAAGCCAATTTTGTTTTTTCAGGCCTAAATTCTATTTGCTCAGACCCAGGCTCAGACCTCAGCCTTAAAAAGTTTGTGGAAAGAAGCAAAACCTTTGTGGAAAGAGCAGGGTGTGTATAAAAAAATAAAAGAAAGCCTTGCAATTTCCTTTTCCAGAAAGAGCTACTGTACCTCTGACTAGGTACCTCCTAGTTCTAGAAGACAGGTCTGTAAACCTCCCACCTCAGGCGGCCCACAGGACTCCCACCCCCAAACAGGGTGTTGGAGAGAGACAAAGGGGAGATGGGGAGCTGGAGAGGGGAGCAGAGATTGGGTGGTGGGGTGAAATGTTGGAGGTAGTCAGTGCCTCACCTTCCACAGGTCTCTCCTCGGGCCGCAGGTCCTCGCTGGGGCCTTTGTCTGAAAGAGAACAGAGGATGCTGAGAAGCCACAGTCATTATCTCCTGCAGCCTGTGCTGCCAAAGTCAGGCGAAAAGGTGAGGAACAGCAGGCTGGTGGGCTCTGACTCGAGCACAGCATAGCGATCCTCAGACGGGATCAGGGACCCAGATTCAGTACAGGCACCCTTCACCTCCATGTGAAGAGGGTAGGTTCAGACACTAGGTGTCCCATCACATTTGGTGTGTACCCCCTGGGGGCCAGCCCTGAGCCTGCCAGTCCTCCCTACTACTTCGTTCTATGTTCTATTCCAGGCACTCAAGACAGACACATGGGAACAAGACAAAGCCCTGTCTTCCTGGTGTGATGCAGACATAACACAATGCCAGATGGTGGTGATGCCATGAAGAAAAACAAATAAAGAAACACAGGGGGTGGGCAGGTGGGAGGCATGGAGTTATCCAGGGTCAGGTGGTTGGGGGGTGCGGCTGATGAGGTGGCACTGGCCCCAGCCCAGGCTGAAAGCAGTGGATCCAATCTTGTCCTCAGATGCTTGTCTAAAGGTAGCAAGGATACAATGCAGCAAACAAGTGAGGTGACGGCTGAGGCTTCATGGGGGTAGAGGTGGTCCCCTGTTGGCCTTGGGGGCTGAGGAGGGGAGGCTTCCTGTAGGAGGGGAACATCTGGGCTGGATCTGTATCCAGGAAAAGCAATGGGGTGGGAAAGACACAGGCAAGCAGGGAGGAGCAGTATGGGGAGGGGAGGCAAACTCGGAGATGACTGGTTTTGGCTAGAGGATGACATGCAAATGAGGACAGTGGGAGTGGGTTGAATGGGGCATGGTGAAGCGGACATACCCTCAGCAGCATCACCATGGCTAAGGCAGGCACTGGAAGGGTTTTCAACACTTGTGAAAACCAGATGGGAGCTGTGACTTAGGAAGCTCACCAGTGCCTTCACAAGCAGGACTAGCCCTTAAAGGCCTTTTAGCCCACAATATGCAGTTGAGCTGCGGAGTGGCAGAGCAGGTGAACACCAGGCGTGCTCGAGGAGAGAGCATTCAGTGACAAGGGATGCAGGGCACTATCCCCGTTCTAAATGGGATCTTGAGCTGAAGGAAAGGGACAAATCCTGAGAGCTGTCAATGGTCAATGACCACTCACCAATTGAGGGAAAGTGAACCCGCATATCTGGGATCACCAAAAAACCTGAGACTTGGGGCTCAGCTCAGAAGGAACTAGAAAGTTCTGGAAGGTTTCATCTATACTCAGCTGTAGACTTGAAAAGATTGAGGGCCAGCCTAAACCTAAAGGTGTAAGCCTAAACGTTCTTCAGGGGTAAAGGATACACTGCGGGCAGCAGATGCTGGGTCCACCCGACTCTGCCTGAAGAACTGACTGTGGGAGAAGAACCCACAAGCTGCAAGCTCGCGGTTAACGCCCTGGAAAAAGCTCTCAGCCAAATGGGGGGGGGGGGGTGACTTGGCAGATCACTAACTCAGCTCCCTCCTCACCCAGCTGCAGAAACTCAGGTGTGTGGGCTCTCGTGTGCCAACAGCTCAGCTACCTGCAGTGGTCACAGGCCTCATAACACTGCTGTATTGTCTCAGTCCCTCTTCCCATCCTGTACTGGTATTCCCAGATCTCCCAGTTAATGAATGCATTTGTCTTGGGGTCAGCTTCTGGGGGACCCCTCTAATACAGTGGAGAATGGGGCAGACAGGAAGAGATGAGTGGTGGGGACAGAGGGACAAGCAGGGCCACTAGGGAGGGTTTCCCTGAGCAGAGGCCTGTGACAAGGAGTCAGGTATTATATCTGTCTGGAGGTAGAGGAAGCTGCCCAGATGTCAAACCTGGAACACCTATTAAGTTCTCCAGGTGGCCTGTGAGGGTCAAGAGAGCAGAGACCTGGCCCAGGAGTCTATCCCCACTGTGAGCTGTCCACATGTGCAGTGCTGCCCCCTCAAGAAATAGCAACAATTGAGAGAACTAGGCAGATGACCTGACCCAGCTCAGCCAACCACAATTTGGGAGGGGCTTCTGCCAGGCTTGCTGGGTCCCGCAAGCAGAAGGAAGCTGGGCCAGATCCACTCAGGGGAGGCCTTTCAAAGGCGGGGAGACACAACCCAGGTGTTTGGGGGGCCCAAATTCTAAACAAGGGGAACTTGCCTGATTCTCCAAGATGGGGAGGGCCAGGCTATCTACCCTGAACACACCCATCCATGAGCTCACTGCTCCCCCACTTCAACAGTGAAAAACTGGAACAACCTCAATAAATGACCAAGGATATGCTGACAGTGAATACCATGCCGCTGTAGAGATATGTCCAAGGCACCAGGTGAGGAAATGAGGGATGAAGGGTACAAAATAGTTAACAAAAGGAGTTAGCATGTGTGCAGTAAAAACACGGAGGATGGACACTAAACTAGTAGATGCCTGAAGAGGGGGCAGCGGGAGCTTTTCCTTTACGTGTTAGAGTTCTGTATTATTTATTTTACAGTGTACATGTGTAAACAGAAAAAAGCACAGCATATACACACAACCCTCTAATCCAAAGTGGTCTTAAAAATCTCAGAATTTTCATAATTCATCAGTTTTGAGTGGGGTGACTTGAAAGGGGCCCTGGACAGGGAACTGGCAAACCTGGGTTCCAGCCCAAGGCTGGGTGATCTTGGGGAGGTGAACTGGCCTTACCAGGCCTCGGTTTCCTGTTTTGTCAAACTAGGAGGGAAGAAGCTTTCCAAACAGAAATGGCACCATGCTAGCCCACAGCCCACTGTCCCCGCAGCACCACCAGCCTCTGGGTCTCAGACTGGGACCCCACGGTCTCATCTAATACCGCTGTGAGCACAGCCAGGTGCCACATGACCTCTTAGCGGCCAGACCACACTGGCAGCTCATCCTGAGCCTCTGGTCAACTAAACTCCTTACAGTCTCACCACCTGCTGTCAAGTCTGGTCAGGCTCAGCGCGTGCTTGACAAATAATACTTTTTTTTCATTACTAAGGTATTGAATGCACATCATAACTAATTTAGGACTTAAGAAAGATAAAGCACTTAACCTAATACAGCTACTGTTTCGATGTATATATATATATAAACCATTAATTATGTTTTCAACATGGTTGTCAACAGAGCACACTCATTTTTGTGTCTTTTGCATTCTCTCGTGTAGCCTATTTTTAGTGGCTGCATCAGGAGGATACCATTAACAGCACCGCAGTAGTTGGACTGGCTCTTTCCAATTTTTCATTGTCATCAGTAACACTGCCACAAACACCTCTGTACAAAAAATGTTGTCCATATTTCAGATATTTTCTTAGGGCTGGATTCCTGGAACGACCAGGGGAGTTCATTTTCATGGCTCTCCGAGCTGACAAATTTGTTTAAAAAAAAAAAAAGCAATTTGTGCGTTTGCATTCTTACTCACATCACGTATGCTCAGTGAAAGTTCTGTCCAGTTAAGGGGTGCAAAAGAGATGTCCCCTGTGTAAGTCCTCATTTCTGTGGCCACATGTGTTTGCTTACAGGCTATCTCTCTTTTTTTGGTGCAATCATCAATTAACGCTGTGATGAACACTGGGATGTACCACCCACATCCCCACATTGTTGCCCCAGCAGCAGGGACTATGGTCAGCTGGCAGCCCTGGGCAATTGCCCCTTTAAGAACTGCCCTTTTGGGTGGCCCATGTCCTGTGACCAACTGAGGTGGGCGTATGTATGAAGGCTAGGATACCGGTTCAACTTGGAACAACTCTACGGGGCCATTCTGGCTTCCCGTGGAGTTGGCAGAGGCTATCACTGGGGCTGCATCAAGGCTTGATCTCTCTTTCTGCCCCTTTGTGCTTCCTTTCCATCCCCTCCCTTATACAGGTGTTGATCCCAAAGGCAGCCCCTAAGAAATATCCCACACATTAAAAAGGCCCCACTCCATTTCAGAGTCTGCTTCCTGGGGAGCACAACCCATGACCCATGTCAATGGGCTGTGAATTCTTCTCGTGCATTTCAGACCAGTTTCTGGTGAGTCAAGGCCATGAAGAACATCATTCTTGGGTGGACTGCCCATTCCTTCCTGAGGCATCTGCAAATTGCATAAGCCTGCTACCTGAGGGTCCTTCATCCAACTAACTGATAAATATTTGAGCAAGAACCAAGCCCTCCAAGATAGAAGGGGAAACATCTTCCAAGTGAAAGTCGGGGGCCACCTGCAGCCCTGCTTCCCCAGCTGGCCCAGGGCCAGCTCGAGATTCTGATAGCTCACAAGCCAACTCATACCTTATAAATGATCCACACTGGGTCCCTTCTGACAACTCAGTTGTCTACATAGAAATCTGTTCCAGAACTGTGATTGGGACTGATGCCCGGTCTACCTGTCTGCAATTTGGGCAAACTCTCATCTTGAAGTCTGTTTTCCGTTGTCAGCTCAGCTTCTGTCCACTGTAACTTTTCAAGTACCATAGACGGTGGATCTTAGGTATTAGCTGCCTGGGATCGGACTTATCAGAAGCTGGAGATCTATACTCATCCACAGCAGCTCTGCAGACGCTCGCATCTCCTTAATAAGTGGGACTCCCAGGTCCTCCTCACTCTCCTATTTCTAGACCGTTCTCCCTGACAGAGGTGATGGAAGCAAACAAGGGGTAGAGATGTTCTACCTTTATTCTGTCACCAATTCGCATATCACAACCCACCTGGCCAGTAGGAAACCTTATTTATTTTTCCAGACATTTGTTTGTTTTTGGTGAAGGAAAAATTAAAAAGTGTAGAAAAGCATACAGCATATTATAACAAACACTCGTGTACCCACCAGCTGGAATGAATGCATGTTAGCATTTGGTCATATTTGCACCTGATTTTTTAATAAAACATTAAAAAATACTGTTTTTATGTTTCCAAATTTAGATAAATGCTATATTGTCCATATCCATCTACACTTGCTTTTCACACTAAACATTACATTTTTGAGTTCTCTGTACTGTTCCTTTAAATGCTGCCCACTATGCTTTTGCATGGTATCCTTAAGCGATAGCTGCCCCTCCTCTCCCCTTCAGATCAAGCCCACACTGGACACCACACACAGGAAAAGCAACAAATGCCATCTCTCTTCTTAAAGTTTCCTGGCCTGGCCCTGCCTCCCTATTACAGAGCTTTCCAAACTCCAGTCACCTGAGTACTGATATTTTCTGCCATATCCTCAAACCTTCTGTACTATAATTTACATATTATTTATCTTTATAATGATTTATTTTTAAAAAAGTACCTATAATAATTCTTATTTTTATTAGCTCTAATAACATCTGTTGATAATGGTTGGAGCTGGGAGTTGGGCACATGAGATTAAGTATTCATTTCAGTTCTGTTCCAAAACCAAGTTTAAAAAGCAAAACATATAGAACTCCACCCACTCCCTGCTGCCAGCCCCACCACTCCGTTTGCCTAGATTACTGCAGTAGTACGTTTCTGTCTTTGTCCCTACTCCTCTGCAGTCTATTCTCGACCCCACGGTCAGAGTGAATACTGTTAAAATATTCCTGGTTGGCTCCAACCCCCAAGCAGTTCCTGTATCCTCAGAATCAAACCCCAACTCCCTCCTTTGATAGACTTGCCTGGCAGAACCCACCTCATCACCTCCCTAACCTCACCTTCTCACCTTACTCTGCTCCAGCCACTTGGGCCTCCTTGCAGACATGCTGGGCATAGTCCACCTCAGGGCCTTTGTACTTGCTGTTCCTTCTGCCCAGAAAACTCCTGATATCCGCAGGGCTCCCACCTGCATCTCCTTCAGGTCTTTGCGTCAACGTCACTTTCTCGGTGAGGTCCACTCTGATCAACCAAGTCCTGTAGTAACTAAACTGCCCCTCCTACCTCTAATACCTCCCCCTCCTGGCTTTGTGCCCCCACAGCACATACCATCATCTGACTTTCTAATTTATTTATTAATTTGCTTTATCTGTCTGCCTGCACTGGGATGTCAGCCCCGTGAGGACAGGAACTTTGGTGTGTCTGGTTCACTGCTCTGTCCCTAGCATCTCACACAGGATCTCGTACATAGCAGGTGCTCAATAAATAATTGTTGAATAAGTAAACGAATTAGTGCAAATTAAGACTAGTAACCAGACTTTATATAAACTACGGCCAGGTTCAAGTTTTCAGAAAGGTATTGAGCCTGGGCCGGGGAGTCAGGCAGGCACTGAGTTTTCTCTAAGAGGAACAGTCCATAGCAAGGAAAGCTTCCTGGCCTATGCTTCTGCCCATTACGCCCCAGGGAGGTGGGTCCCCAGCTCATTTCTTACCAGTCAGCATCTCCATCCCATAACCAGAATCTTCCGAGGGCAGATGCCCAGGCATCGAGTCTGTCATTTCCTCAGAAGTTGGCGAAGGGTCTGGGGACAAAACTCCAAATGACAAGAAACTCTTCTGCCTGTTTCACGCACAGTCTCCCAGGGACTCCAGCCCAGCACGCCCACAGAGAAGGACCCTTAAGGAAGCCATGCCCTGAAACTCGGGGAGGGCAGCCTTAATGATCAAAGGCCAGGAAGGGACCCAGAGGCCCGACACCCTGGGGGCTCCTAGTGGTTACCCCATGGTCAACCTCCAGAGGCCAAGTACACCCTCCTCTTCACAGACGTGGCAGCTGAGACTCGGGGTTCCGAGTCAGGTGTCAAACTTAGATAGATCCTCTTACTCCAATGCCTTTTCTTCTCCTCCCTCCTGCCTCCCGAATCCCAAGGAAGCCAGGCCAGAGAGATGAAGATTGCAAGGGGACCTTTAGGAAAGTCAGAGCTGAGAGACCCGACTCCTGGCACAAGGGGCAGATGTGGCTGCAGAAAGCATACGTGATACTCTACTGTTCTCAGGATCAAACCAGAGAAACAACAGCCTGGAGACCCCTTCTTGGTTAGGACAGAGCCTAGGGAGACTGAGTGGACAGCCCCAATCTAGCGGGGAGGGAACCCAGTGGCTCCAGCAGGCCTAGGAACCTTGCTGTGGGAGCTGCTCGATTCCTGTAGGTGCAGGTTGAGGCAGCAGCATCAGCCCTTCAGACGTCTGTCCCTTACCTGGGACGGTGACCTGAATGATATCCAGATCCTCCGGCTCAATTTTGATGGGCCTCAGCCCACCCAGCTCCCCAGAGGTTCCTGTGAGGAAATGAGGGGTCCAGTCAGATGCAGACATGAGCCTGGCCAGGCAGGGTGAGTCATTCAGAACATCCTTGTGTCTGTGACTTGTTATTAACACCCAACCAAAGTCACAGCAGCTCACACGCTCTTGCCCAGACCAGGCAGGACCACAGGCCAGTTCCGGTGTTTTCCAATTCATAGACATGGTGACTGAGGCCCTAAGAGTGGAAACCACTTGAGAAAGACACCCTAGGAGGCAGTGTGATGCCAGAATCCTGGTCTCCCAACTCCCCCACAATGTCACCCACATCTCATCTGTCCCTCTCAGCTCCCCACCACTCGTGAGCTCCCAGCATGCTCTGAGGCCTAGGGGGTGACGGGAATAGGCAGAGGAAATTCTTTAGTACTCCAGGCTCATGGTCTGAGCTCATCTCCTCAAGGCTGCTGGGTGGCCGGCTGATGGACACTCTCCCGCCCCATGACACACACCAGGGGGTCCTGCTTCTCCTCACCTGGCCCACAGTCTTCAGAGATCCCGCTCTTGTCTGACCTGTGGGAAGGAAGCCAAGAGATGACATGGCGCCAGCCCAGATTTCCCCTCCAGGCAGTCAAGGGCCCATGGTGGCTGCCAGTACGGAATGTACCCCTGACCACACTCACTCCCATCCACACAGAATGGCCCTCCCCACAGTGAGGTTCCCAGTGCCCCGTCTCCTGAGACAGCAGTCTCCTGCTGCCCTAGCCTGCTCACTATCCTGGTGAACTTTCTGGGCGCCCACCTTCCCCACCAGCTGAGCATCCTGGTTTTGGCCAGAATGGGAGCCCCATGACTTAGCACAGTGAGAGTTTGACCAGTGCTTATTAGGGGAATTGAGAGCGGTAGGAATCATCAGCCTGGAGGGTGGGTGGGAGTCTGGGATAGGAGCTGGGGAGTGCAGCTGGGCAGGGCCCAAGATGGATGATTCAGTTAATTCATGAAGCCTAGAGAAGAGGCCTGGGCTAAACGTGAAATTTGGGACTAACGGCCTGTCCCTGGCTCCAAGCCTGGGTGGGGGGCACTGGTGGACGGTAACCAGGCTGTGAGTTGAGTGCAGGGCCTTGTAGATATACAGGGCAAACATCTGGGTGCCACGGGAAGGCTTTTGAGACCAGGCAACAAGTGGTCATCTCCCAAGAGGAGATAAGAGGTCTCCAGGTAAAGGAAAACCAGCGATCTCTGTTCTTTTCTGTCCCTTTAGATCCTCCCTGGCCCACAGTGCTGTGAGGGCAAATAGTGTGAGTGTGAGTGTATGTGTGTGAGTGGGTGTGTGTGGAGGGGGGGATGACCCTCTGCCTATGCAGGGCATCAGGGGGTTGAGAGACGCTGGGCACAGTATCCTTGGCCAGCCCTAGGCCTTGCTCCTCCCTGTAGGTGATACCACCCCAGCCCAGAGTGGAGGTGGCCATGGGCCGGGAGCTGGGGTTGAGCCTTACCGAACAGTCCCGGCCAGGTCGAGGATGGCAGGACGGGAGATCTCTGCAGAGGTGTCCTCTGGCGGGCTGGCTGGCTCCAGTTTCGTGGGGTCTTTGGTAAACTTATTCCCTGGGTGGAGAGTCAGAGAGGGGTGGGGGAGGTCAGGGCAAAGGCTCCCCAGCCTCCTGCTTGCAGGCCACCTGGGGAGCGGTCTGTGTGTGAAGCTCTTGGGGGAACCCTTGGGTATGGTCTGGCCTCTGTCCCTCTTTCTTGTGGGCTCCATGTCCAACCCAGCCAGGGTGGGTTCTGGGGAGAGATGCATCCCCTGGGAGAAGGAATAAGAGCCGCAGTGCTAGGGAGAGCAGGAATCTGTGAGGACTGGGCAAGAGGAAGGAGCGGCCAGAAATGACAGTCCCGACCTTACACATGTTGCTGGGGCTGAGGGAGCCCTCGAGAAAGGGGCTGAGTCCCCTCCAAGGCTGAACCACTCTCTCATTTAATTACCCCAAGAACCCACCCTGTTATCACCCCCACTTCACAGATTTGGAAACTGAGGTCCATAAGACCTTGCCCACAGTCACAAAACTGGTGGGAGGTAGGGCTGGAATTGGGATCTTAGTACGCTGCATCCCAAGATCCGTGATCCCTTTGTTGCACCAGGCAGAGCTGGCCTCTTCCTCCTGAGAGGCGTGCTGCCTGCTGGTCATGGCCTGGGCTCTGGGGCGCCACTCCTGCATTTGTAGCCAGGCCCCATTGCTCACTTGCTAGGCTTCAGGGAAAAGAAAAACACTCACTTTATAGGACTGTTGAAAACTAAATTAAATTAAAATGAAATATTCTAATAGCTCAGAAGAGTACAAATCACGTGTTAGTATTCAGAAAACATTAGCTTTATTATTCTCTGTCCAGGACGTCCCAAGTCTTGAGGGGTTATTTATCCTGGGAGCTGGGGGCCTGTGTCTGCCTGCCCCAGGGTGCAGAAGCCACACCCAGGCTCCTTCCCCGCCTGGGGTCCAGTGTAATTGCAGCTCAACTACTCATCGACTTGGTGCTTCAGAAGAAACTAGGTGGTACCCACACATACCTGTGAAAATACGCTCATCAAACATCCTGTGGAGAGAGGAGACAAGCATGAGAGCAGTGCAGGCTGAGGGCTCTCCCAGGCTCAGGGAGCTGGCCTCCAAGTCCCTTCAGTGAGTCACTGGAGCCACACACGCACAGCTATAGCTGCAGACCTGGGCTCCAGGATAACCACACATGTGGACAGGAGAGGGCATGGTCCAGAACGGCCAGCTACCCCAAACCATATCTCCTCAGCCAGGGAAGCCATGCGTCAGCCCCTGGGTGGTCCTAGAGGGTCCAACCTGCTCAGCATGATGCCCCAGGGGCCTCCTCCAGCCCCAAGCTTTCCTTGGCAACAGCTGGCAGATGACTCACACCCTTTCTCACCAGGGGACCCCACAGGCTTTTACCCAATACCACCTGTGTCTCAGGGACAGGCACGGGGAAAGGCTCTGCTCCTAAGAAACAATCTGTTGACTGCATAAGCCTGGCCTGTCACCAGATCAGCCATGCTGGGTGACACGTGGGACCCCTCATATGTATCTCAGAAGCCAAGGAGGCCCAAGCAGGAGTGGGGCTGGGAAAGACTTCAGGGAGAGGGGACGGCAAGCTCAGGTGGGATGGCTGAGAGGTTCTCTAGGTAATGGTGGAGGAGGGGGTATATGTGCTCCACCTGGCTAGCTGATGCTCAGGCACATGGGTCTCTACCCTGTGGGCAACAGGAAGTCCCTGAGGGGAATGGCACTATCAGATCACTCCGTCATCACACAGAGGATGGCTGGGAGGATGAGGGATGGCTGGGAGCCCAGGGGCCATTCAGGGCCCCCTGAGTCATGCTAATAAGACTCCTGGAAGACTGGCCAGGAAAATGAGAATGAAGAAAAAGTGGGCAAGGGAGGTAGGGTCACCCACCCACCCATGTCCAGGGCCAGTGTTCTCTCTGTTCTGCCCCCAGCCCCAATCAGGGTGGTACCCGGCAGAATGGGGGACCTGAGCAACAGAGATGACATGAGACAAATGAAGGGGTGTCCAAGTCTGAATACAAGGGGGCAATGCCTAAGGCAGGCCCAGCAGAAAATTCAAACAGAGGCATAACAGTCAGTAACAGGAAGTGAAGCCTGGGTTTCCAGGGCGATGAGACCACGAGCTTGATGTGACCCTATTCTCTTTCTGAGAGGCCCCTAGTTCCTCTACTGCTCCTGGGGGCCGGCCCACCACTGTCTGGGTCCCACAAGGCTATGAAGCAGCAACAGCGAAGAATTCTGGAGATAAGTGGCTTCCTTTCCGAGCCCTGCTTCCTCACCTGGTGACAGGAGGCTGCCAGCATTGCTCGCAGTTTTATTATTTATGGTTTTAGTTATTTACATGGGAACATAGGGATGAGGGCTTGCACAGTTTCCTGAGTGGAGTTGGGGGGCAGATGACGGGTCTCTTGGTGGCTCCAAGACTGTGACAGACCCCTCATGGGCTGCCCAGCCTGAAGGCCTGCTTGATGGGCGTAGACCAAGGGCCACTGCCAATCTGCAACAGCACACTCCAATCTCAGAACCCCTCCAGACACCTTCCCTCTTAAATTTCCTCTTAAGCTCTGCCTTGGGCAGAACCAACATGTCGACCCCTCAGGCGTGAACTCAGATCCCCTCACTAGGGGCTGTGTCCTGGAGGGACAGTGGAGTTGGAGGCCAGAGCTTGGCACAAATTGGGGTTTGGTGGCCAGGGAGCCCCCTACTACCAATAACCCACAGGCCTTGTGGAGGTGCTTCTCATTGGTAGGAGAGCACCCTGACTTCCCCCGACCCCAGTCTCCGCACCTGGGCCCGGCAGAGACTCCACCTCCTGGCTGCTTCCTAACCCCCTTTTCTCCTGATCCATGTCTGCTAAGATGATCTCAGATGCTCCAGTGAAGAAGCTGGAATGTGTAATAGTGGTAAATGTATACAAGGCTCAGAATGAAACAGCCACTGTTCCAAGCGCTTCACTCACGCCCAGTCATTTAGTCTCCGATCAGCACTCTGAGGCATGGACAATCTCTAGGCCCACTTTACAGATGAGGACAGTGAGACACAGAGCAGTCAAATGACTTGCCCAAGGATATACAACCAGGAAATGGTAGGGTCAGGATTTGAACCCAGGCCATCAGTGCCCATGCGCTTAATTATGCCTTTATACATGAGGGAGATGAGGTCAAGGGAAAGGACTCGTGTTTATTGAGCATCTACTACATGTTATGTCCACTTCCTCAGTTGGTGTTGAAAAAAACCTGGGAGAGGGGCATCACTGTCCCATTTTTATAGATGAAGAAACTGATGCTCAGAAGAGAAGTTGCTATGCAAGGTTATCAAGCTGCGAGTGACTTCAAGCCCAGCCTGCCTGATGCCAAAGCCTCCTCCTCCAGGAAGCCATACAGGCTTGCTAGTCAGAAGCCATTCAGCCTGAAAACATGTTTTGATGTGTCCTGGACTCATCATAGGAGTGACCGCCCCCTATAATGGGCAATGGCCTCTGGGGGCAGGAGGGGACTGTGCCTGCTGTTTCATGAAGTCCTCGGCAGAGCCTAGTAAATGAGCCTGTAGGAGGCACTCAGCACATACTAGTGAAAAATTAAATGAGCTATAGTTTGGATTGAGGGAGGTCAAATATCACGGTCAGGCATGTAAGGGGACACTGGGGTGCTCTTGCTGCTTTCTTCTCTCGTAGCCCTGTACCAAGAGGGAAAGGGACTTAGGCAGCAGCAAGAGATTTAAGCTAGACAATAGAGGGCACTGCCTGCCAGAAGGGTACTTGATTTCAGTTCACCTACAGAATCATTTATCAAGTGCCCTGTGTGACCAGGACCCTATCAAGCAGGGGTTGTGAGGCACAAGAGATGGCTCGGATGTGGTCTAAGTGTTGCAAAAGAAACCACTTGCTACCAGAGTGCAAAATTCTTTCCAAATGAGGATGGGGAGGGCTTTCAGATGCAGAGAAAAGAAAAAGTGAGCCTTGAAAGGCAGAGACAGGTGGGAAGGCAGGTGGGAAGCTGGTCTAGGTGGAGGGAAGGACTTCAGCAAAGGTGGAGGGAAGGACTTCAGCAAAGGCCTGGAAGCAGGTGAGGCAGCAGGAGTTCTCAGGAGTGGAAAGGCAAGAAGGTTGGCAAGGTGGCTGCCGACAGACCAGAGAGCATGCTCTGTACCCTGAGGACCAGATGCAGTAAGAAGCTCTGTGCTGATAAGAACTGACTTTCAGGATCATCTCCCAAGAGGCATTGAGAAGCTCCCCCTGCCCCACCAGCCACTTGTCTCAGCCTCTCAGCCTCACCTCGGCCGCTAATGTGGAATCTAAGGGTCCACCTGGGCTCTCCTCGCCTCTCTCTCCTCCCATGATCCCTTCCTGACCCATGCTGACAACCCTCAGATTTTTATCTCTAACCCAGATCTCTCTCCTGAGCTTCTGATATCTGATATCTCAATTCGGCCTCTGAGAACTCCATCCCCTGAGCTTCTTTAACATATTCAAAATAAACTCACTCAGAAACAGGGGGAGGGGGCAGGGCAGGGCGGCGGGGGAGGGGGGTGGAATCCTTGCCTCCCTGCCTCCTGTCCTGCTCCGACATCCCATTCACTGACAAACACCATTACAGCTCAGAATCTATCCCAAATCCAGCCACTTCTCTCCCTCTACCCACAATACCGGCCTGGCCCACTGCCACAGCCTCCTTGTGAGTGTCCCCACCTTACTCTCCTCTCCCCAGCGTCTGATCTCCCCCAGCAGCCAGAGGGCCCATCAGACCCTGGCTCTGGCCTCTAGTAACCCTGCACAGAGGTCCTTCCCTCTGCTCTAGAATGATCCCCATGCTCTCAGAGCCAAACCCAAACCTCTACCCACATCCCAGCCTCCTTGTACCCCTGCGTGTCTAGGTTGCTCAATGAGGCCAACCCTCTGCCCACTGCCCAGCTCAGTGTGGGCTGCCCCTTCTTAAAACTCCCAGCTATGGCTTAACAAATGAGACCTTCTCTCAGAGGCCCCCTGCCCACCCTTAAAAGGACCCCCACCCATTTCTTTCCCATTATCCTGTTTATTTCCTGAGCTCTAAGAAGTCATAAGTCATCGGTCCAAATTTGGACAAGCATTCATTTGTCTGCCCGTCTATCCATCCATTCCAGATACGAATTAGGCACCTACTACACACCAGAGACCGTTACATGAACACACTGGAGCCTTGCCCTCAGAGAGCTTCTGGAACAGACGCCTGGGAAGGGACCAGTGCTACCTAGAGGCAGGGGGCTGGCTGGCATGGCCTCTGGCCACCCCTCCATCTCTAACCATTTAGGAGAGAGCAACAAGGAAGTCTAGGCATTGTCTAGAGCTGCTGGTGGCAGATTAGTGATGACTCCAGGTAGCCGTGACAACAACTACCCTGCCAGCTATGAGGGCCAACACCCTCCCCAGGGAGAAGGCCGCACAGCTGTTAGGTTAAGGAGACTGAATTCTCTCCCAGGTCTGCCTGATTTTTTCTGTTTAGTCACAGAACCCCTTCATTCCACCCCTGCCCCACCATCACCTCCCCGGGGCCCTGCCTCATGCCTGCTGTTGCCCCTGCACCACACTCTGTACCTCTTAATGATGAAGTGGATGCTATGCCGCTCCTCCAGGATCCGTTTCAGCTTGGGGACCCCATAGGTGCAGGGGCGCTTGAAGGGGATCTTGTCCGGGATGCCCACAATCTCCACAGCCTCCGGGTCGCAGGCAATCTTCCTGTAGGGGACGGGGACCATGTGGTCCAGGCCCAAGGCTTCCGCTGGAAGGGCAATGGCAAGGCTGAGTGAAAGATGGAGGCTGCAGGATACACAGGGCTCCCGGGCCATGGTCATCATCACCTCCCACCTCCCCCGCACCACTCTGGCCATGCAATGGCCATGCTGAAATGTCAAATCATGTCACTTCTATCAAAAAAAAAAAATGCCCACAGGATCCCATCTCATTCAGCGATGGCCAGAGTCCTCCCTGGGCCTAAGAGGCCCTTTGTGACCAGGACTCCATCACCTCTGACCTTATCTCCTTCCCTTCACCCCTCTGCTTGCCCACATGGTCTCTCTGGCATCCTTGTTGCTTCCCTAACATACCAGGCACGTGCCCACCCCAGGGCCTTTGCACTTGCTCTTCCATCAATTCAGATATTCTTCTCCCAGATAACTTCTCCCAGATATGCTTCCCTTCCATTCTCCATTCAAGTGTTTGCTCAAATAACATCTCATCAGCGTAAAACAGTCCCCTCCATCCCTTCTTAGCCCACCCTGATATTACAAACATGCTCGTCTGTGTGTTGGTTTACTGGAACCTAAGCTCCAAGAGAGCAGGCGCATTTGTTCACTGCTCCATGTCTGGGATCTAGATAGAGCCAGCACATAGTAGCTGATCCCTGTATATCTGGTGAGTGAATGAATGGCTGCAGGAAGCTCCCAGGCTTGAGGCAGCTCTTGGCAGGACATCTATGGCTGCACAGATGTGTCCTTTCCTCCAGGGAGGGACCTCGCACTCCTCTCACTCTTCAGTGACATAAATGAGATGCTGGCCAGAGCTGACAGCAGTGTAGACAGAATCCAAGTTTGTGAGTGGTTACTTGTTCTTTTCTTCTAGATTATTAGGTTTGGTCTTGCACATTTCGGCCATTCGTTTACACCCACGCTCCGGGTGTTCTTTCATTCACTCACCAAACACTTCTTGAGCACCAACTATATGCTTGATTATACTTTCAGGTGTCCCCGTTCTCCCCAAGGCCTGGGAGGTCTCAGGAGACGAGCTGGGCTAGATGTCCACTTCACTCTCGCCTTGTCACTCTGATCTCTCCCAAGGGTCCCACGTCTCCTCGCTGTTGCTCAGGCCCCTCTCCATCCTGGCCTTGTCTGGGTCCCCACCAGGCTTTGTCTGTGTCCAGGTAAGGGTGAGCTCCGAGCTGGACACCCCTCCTGACCAGGGCAAGGCAGAACTGTCTGGAGCCCTCCCTGGGGCATTTTCACCATTGTTTTTTTGTTGATGCAGCCCAGGTTTGCGTTGGTGGCTTTGGCAGCCAGATCCCACTGTGAAGTCACACTTAGCTCACTGTCAAATTAAACCCTCGAAATCTAAACAGCTGTCAAACCATTTCTTCCCCCAACCCCCACCCTTGCCAGCCACAACCCAGCCCCAGCACTTGAGCAAGGGGTTCCTCGAGTCTATTCATCTCCACCTGAGTTCATCTGATGTGCTGGGCTTGCCTTTTCGGCAGCAATGAGACCCAGTGGACAGGGGCATGACCCCTCCCAGCCTCTAGCTACTACTACCTGCTGGGAAGGGCAGAAGGAAGCCCCCATGGACAACCCTGCACCCCTCTTCCAGTCTCACCTCACCTCTTCCCAGGAGATAGTGTCCTTGAGGCTTCCTGAAGGCCGGGGACCCTCATTTCTTTTTTTTTTTCCCCCTCTGTACCCCCCGGACCCATTGCTGGTCCACCTTGCCCAGGGCTGGTGGCTGAAAGGGCAGAACCAGGAGCAGGATCTGCTCATCCAAGGTCTGCGGATGCCTCAGGTTGCCAAATATCCTCACCCACAGGATCCTCCAATACTCACAGGGGACCTCCTTCTCCCCAGGCCAGCTGAAGGGAAAGCTCAGAGAGAGCTCTGGGCTGAGGAGGGGCAAGGCCTCTATCACGCCTGAATTTGGCTCTGGTGGGGTCCAGGTGCTAAAGCCTGGAAAAGGCTCCACATTCTGTAAACACCCAGAGCCCACAACAGGCCAGAAGACTGGTGGCTGCGTATGAGTTGGGCTGGGGCAGAGCCCTCCACCAAGGCAGACAGAGTCAGCCTTCCCCAGCTCCCTCTTCCTGCTGCTCATCCAGCTCACACCTGCCTGGAGCCAGGAGGACTCAGGTGCAGACAGCCCTGCAGTAGGCAGTACCAGGCAGAGGAGCAGAGTGAGTGAGCCAGGGTGGCCACATCAAAGGCACCTAGACTATCCCAGACTCCTCACTATGGCCTTGAGGGCCTTGCTTGGCTCCACCCCAACCTGGAACTGCCAAGCCCACACGGCCAGGCCTCCCCAGCCCCAGAGTAGACTAAAGGGCACCTCCTCCATGAAGCCACTCCTGATTCCCAAAGCCTGTTAAGACCTCACCTTCCTCTAAGCTGCCCTCTCTTTCTGAGGGCCTCCGCCTCTGTATGCTACCACACACTGGAGTGTGTGACTATATACCACTGCGTGCTACTGCAGACACATGTTGAGGCAACTGCTGAATCGCCTTGAGACCAGAGCTGGCCTGAGTGCCTGGTACAAAAACAAGGCTGGGGCTCAAAATGCATGACTGGTAAGTGAATGAACCAGTAAATGTGTGACAAGAAAGAAGAAGGGAAGAAAGGAAGACTGATACGTGATATAATAAGCACATATGTGGTCTTCAACTCTGGTTCCTGGCACAAGGGCTCCTAAAGCCCTCATAATTTCCAGAGTGATAGGGGTGAGAAGGGCATCTTTCATTATTCATAACAAGCCCCTTTCGACCATACCAGAGTTTGTGTTAATGAGGTGACTCTTGGTGGGCCCCTGAATAGCTTTAGGATGGGGACTGGTTGCCAAAGGAACCAAGTGTGATTAGAGGGCTGGAACTTTCAGCTGCCTCCCAGGCCACCTCCTGGAACGGGAAGGGTTAGAGACAGAGCTAATCACCAGGGGCAAATGATCAAATCAACCGCCAATGATTAAATCAGCCATGCCTGCTTAATGGAACCTCTGTGAAAACTCCAAATAAAAGGGTCTGGAGAGCTTCTGAGTCGATGAATCCATGTGCCAGGAGGGTGGCGCACCCGAAACTCCATGGGGACAGAAGCTCCTGTGCTGGAGACCCTTCCAGACCTTACCCTATGTACCTCTTCATCTGACTGCTCATTTGCACCCTTTGTAATAAACAGGTAAACAGAAGTAAAGTGTTTCCTTGAGCTCTATGGGCTGTTACCACAAACTGTCGAACATGAGGAGGGGGTCATAGGAACCATGGATGTGGGGCCAAGTCAGACAGAAGTGTGGATACCCTGTGGACCCACTACTTGTGACTGGCATCTGAAGTGGGGGCAGTCTTGTGGGATTGAGCCCTTAATCTGTGGAGTCTGTGTAACTCTGGGTAGTTAGTGTCAGAACTGAACTGAATTGTAGAACACCCAGTTAATGTCCACAGAGAACTGGAGAATTGCTTGGGAAAACCTACACTTCTGCTGTCAGAAGAGGTATGAGTAGAGAAAGGATTTTCCTTTACCAAGGTAGGAAGGAAGGGAAAGGAGGAAGAAACAAGAGATGAGAGAAAGAGGGAAGGCGAGAGGATGAGGAGAGGGCAGAAAGGGCGGTAAAGCTCCACCCCGTCAAGCCCAGCCATGGCTAGAAGGCCAAGGTTAGGGAGGAAGACTGGCCAACTCTAGGCTGCCAGGCCAGCAGCCATGGACTCCCAGTGCACTGCTCATCCCCCGACCCTGAACATGCTGGGAGCTCCGGAGGCCCCTGATTCTCCTCTCTCTGTCCTCAAGCTCTGCATGGTGCCCCATCCTTTCCCTTGCTTGACCCCATCATGCAGATGGACTTCCACATACAAGGACTGCACGATTCAGGTGGTATTAAATGACATCACACCCGGATGCTCACAAAGGGACCTGTGGGTACTTGTGTCAACTCCCCAGTGACTGAGAGCCACCTGCCCAGGCCAGGACCACACTGTGTCTGACTCCTGAGTGGGGCTTACAGATGGAGCTCAATAAAGGCTAAGCAGGCAAGCGAGAGTGAGTGAGGGCTACCAAGGAGACAAAGGAGAACAGGTGTGGTGGGGGCATGCCTCCCTACGAGGACCTAGAATGCGTACATCTTCCAGTGGCTGTGTTTTTCACTTGGTGTGAAACTCAACCACAGAGGGCACACCTGCCAACTTACCACCTGTGTTTGCTGCCCAGAGTGCAGTGGGCTGACATGTGCTCTGAGCCCACCTCTGTCTTGGGTGCCAGGGACACGAGAAACGCAAGCACAATCCTGACCCTCAGAAGGATAGATAGACAGGCACACAAGTGTGCAACCTGTAACAGGGGGAACCATCAGAGCTTTGGGGGCCCACCTGGCCCAGGCTAAGGATTGAAGAACAAGTGGGAGTTTACCCCCAGAAGATGCAAAGGGCATGGCAGGCAGAGGGCACAGAACGGGCAAGGGCAAGGAGGCAGGAAACAGCATGGTGCTGGGGGAAACTTAAAAGTGCTGTGAGGCCGACAGCCACTTTTCATTTAACAGCCTGCCCCAGACCCGCCCGCCTCCCATAGGTGAGTCAAGGTCTGGGGCTTTGCCATCAGTCTTACCCCCTGGAGAATTTGGAAGGGAAATATTGACACAACCACCTCCCTACCCAGACAGGAGATGACATTAGCGTTGACAGCGTGCGGGTGCCAGCATATGGCTCCTGCTGTCATGTTAGGGAACACAAGTGATTGCCATGTAATGAGATGCTCAACACGCTGCTGGGGCCACACAGCGGGCCGTGCCGCCTACTCACCATATCTGCTGTTAAACAGGATCTGCACGCACTCCCGGAGTGTGTTGATGTCCTCGGTTTCCTTTATGAAGGCGTCCCACTTCTCTATCAAAACACAGGAAGTACAAGTAAGGGCCACTCGGAGACAGGACCCCATGCCTGGTTACCTCGTAATGAGCCACCTGTTCCCTGCTGCCCTGCGGACACCCCCTGCTGAGGCTGTGCCCCTCCAGAGATAGCCATATTCCTCCCACGGCCCAGGCCCTGGTATTCCCGTCCAGAACCCCAGAGATCAGCCCCAGCCAGCCCTTCCACCTGTTCCTGCCTTGGAGCTCGATACCCAAGCCTCCTCCAGAAAGCAGCCCTACACAAATTCAAGGTGCTCTGATGGTCTCCCCACCTGCTCTCTCCCCCACCATGGACAATGGCTATCACGCAGGCTCAGCCGGTCCATCCTGGGCCCCTCCTACCCCAAATAGGCAGGAGATGGGAAGAATGTTCCCTCTGAGTAAGGAGAGGCTGAGTCCTGACCTCAAACACCTAACTCTCATGTCTCATACATCTGATGTCTCACCCAGCCTCGGCCTTGTTGGCTTCTCCCAAACCCTCACCCCTACTGGTCTCTTCCATAAAACCAAAGGCTCTGCCTCAATTTAATATGAATAATAAGAGTGATCACTTGATTCATTATGACGATAATAGTAACATCTTTCAATTTATTAAGTGTTTACCTGTGCTAAGTACTCTCTCTACATAATATCCTATTTAATCCCTTATGACAACCTTTAACCATAGACATTATTCCTATTTTTCAGATGGGAAAATAGGTTCAGAGAGGCTGAATATCTTGCCTGAGATCACCCAACTAGTACCCAGTGAGATTCTATCTCAGCTTGTACCCCTTGCCCACCAAGGCCTCTCACAATGCTGTGCCATCTGGATATCCAGGTCCCCTCCCTGCCAGGGATGGACCCTGTCTGGAGCCGTCAGGTCTCCATTCTGAAGCCAGGGGACTAGATTTTCTGAAAGAGCCTCTCACTGAAGGTGAGGATAAGACCTCTACAAGGCAAAACTGCTGGAAAGTCTCACTTTATCCCTTTTCAGTATAAATGAATCCCAAATTTTCCTGCTTTCAGTACTCTGTGAGGTACTTTCAAAATCTGTCCACATATTTTTTTTGATACTCCTTCAAAAAGTGGAATTTAATTCCTCTTTCTGCTTTTGAGTGTGGACTGGATCAAGCTTCTGGCTTCTAATGGGTAGAACATGGCAGAAGTGACAGTGATTTCTGAGGCTAGGTCACAAAAGACATGCAGCTTCCTCCTTCTCTCAGATCACTAACTTCTGGAAACCGGCTGCCATATTGTGAGGACACTCAAGCAGCCCTGGAAAGGCCCCCAACGTAGTGAAGAGCAGGTCTCCTGCCGACAGCGACCCAGTGAGCTTGGAAGTGGATCCTCCAGTCCCAGGCAAGCCTTCGGATGATCGCAGACCCAGCTGACATCTTGATGACAACCTCATGAGAAACCCTGAGCCAGAACTGCCCACCTGAGCTGCTCTTAAATTCCTGTTCCACAGAAACTGTAAGGTATAAATGCTTGTTGTTTTGAGCTAAGTTTTGGGGCAATATGTTACACAGCAACATGTAATATTATATACCAGTTTTACTCACAAGTCCCTTGCACAGAGCTGTTCCTCCTTTCCCTCACAAAGAGCCAGTGGACTTTTTGATTCCAGTAAGCACCACCCCCAGCCCTTGATCCCCACTCTGGTCAAGGGACTGCCATGGGCACTGTCCTACCTGACTTGTCATGGACGATGGAGAAGAGAATGCGCTTAGAGGCATGGACGTTCTGAATGAGAGGCCCACCAGGTCCGGTGGGCTTCTGTCCTGGACAAGGGAGAGAAAAGGTATAGGTTCGAGGTGGACCCCAAGAAGAATCCCCAGAGCCAGCACAGGCACTGGCTCTGGGGTAACAGTCTTACCTACCAGGAACACTCCAGAACTGAGCCCAGTGATCATGAACTCTAGGCAAGTTCCCTGACCAGAGGCCTGAGACATTCTTTAGAAGTCTATCCAAATGGCAGACCAGGGAGGTCACCTTTCACAGATGGGGACACTTATTTCAGACATATAAGTCCCATCATCCTGCTCATAGCAGGAGGACATCCTTTTTTCTCCTCATAATAATAATAGCAAACATAACTTATAAGCACCTATTGTGTTCTCAAACTTGAGTGTACATGGGAACCACGTGGTAGATCTGTCAATTTGCAGACAGCTGGGCCCCGCCCTCAGAGCTTCGGATTCAGCAGGACTAAGGCAGGGCCTGAGAATGTACATTTCTAACACGCTGTCATTTCATCATGAAAACAGCGCTGCAAGGCAGGTACTACTGGCATCTCCATTTTATAGATGAGGAAACTGAGGCTCAAAAAGGTAGAGATTTGCCCTAGAACACAAAGCCACTAAGTAAAAAGCCAGGCTGTGAATATAGGTGTTTCTCATACCCAGCTGTTCCTCCTCTGATGCTTCCAGTACCCCTAATCCAGTGGGTATTAAATCATGCGACTAATTAGCATGTTTACTGTCTCCATAGACTCCTCTGGGAGCCTTCTCAAGTTTCTCATGGTCCCAGGCCAACAACACTGTTCACAGATGGCTGAGCGAAAGCCTGGGGTCTGACAGGGTCAAAGTTAAAATGTTACCTGTCCCACCCCAGCCAGCCTCTTGCTCCAGTATTTCTCCTTCAGCCTGGGGAGGACCTGAGCACCCTGACTCGCCCTGGGGTACCCTGCATGAGTGACCTTGGCTCCACCCCCCAACTCGGGGGTTCCCAGCAGCAGCTTACCACAGCAGTCAGAGAAGTCTTGGGCAGCGGGAGTCTTGGGCTCAGGCCCAGGCCGGCCAAGGCCCAGGTCACTAGGGGCAAGTGGGCAGGCGGGCATCTCCTGCTTGAGCTCTCTCACAGCATGGTTGGGGACTGCGGTGCTGTACAGGAAGCTGGCCATGGAGGAGGAGGTGGCAGTGGGGGGCAGGTCCTGGGGTGGCCCCTTGGAGGCCTGGCCGTGCAGGCTACAGTCCCGAGACCCCTTGGCTATCAGCGAGACACCATTCAGCTCCACCAGGGCTTTCGAGTCCCGCCCACCATCCTCAAGCGGCCTGGGTGAAGGACATAGGACACAAGATGATTTTGTGCTTTGGTCCTACTAGCTGCATCTCTTACTCTGCACCCCCCTAGCACTCTCTCTGCAGAACATGACAGCCTGTGCGGTATGCAGAGTAGGAGCCAGTCTCCAATTATCAGGTAGGGGTGCAGGCCTGGGGCGGGGCATGATGTGCCTCAAGCCGCACGGCTGGGCCACTGGAGGACCCTGGCTCTGCCCCTTGGCCTCTGTGCCCCAGGCCACCAACTGTGTCCTTTCAGCTGCAACTGATCGTCTTCCATTTCCCATCACATCCCTCTTCTGCTGGGCCTGAGCACTGATGGCCTTCAGGCTGGCTTCCCACCTCCACACTTTTGCATGGGCCGTTTCTGACACCTGGAGTGCTGCTGGTGCTACTCCCCACTGCCCCAACCAGGTCTCTCCCAGCTTTGTTGTAACACAGAGGGCCGCTGGGAAGACTTCTGTGACTAAACGCCTGGCTCAGATCACACTCCAAGACTGGACTTTTGGCTCACCTCCACTACCAGACTGGGAGCTTTTATAACCGGGTTCCCCCATGGGGGCCTGAAGTCCCCTCCTCTCCGGCTAAGTGACCATGGTGGCTGAGCCAGCATGGGAGCAGGTCGCCCTTCTAGCCTTTTCTGGCCAAGCCCTCATGGTCCAGCCACCAGGCCCTGGCCCACTCTCAAGCAGGCTGCCTCACTCACCTCTTGAGCTTGAAGCGGATACGGTGGCTGTGCTCCAGGATAGCCATGAGGGCTTTGGGGTCATACTCGGCCGGCCTCCGGAAGGCCAGGCCCTCGGGCAGCCCCTGCACGGCCAGCAGCCCTGGCTCCCTGAGCAGCCTCTCATAGGGCAGTGGCACCACGCTGGCCCTTCCCAGGGCCTCGCCTGTGAGGGAAGGGGGTTGAAGAGAGGGCCTAGAATGAGAGGGCAGCCAGGATGGGGTGGGGGCCAGGCATGCCCCATGTTCAGTGACTCCCTTTGGTACTGGGTTCCCAAGAAACTGGACTCCATCGGCTCCTTAAATGCAACCTTACACAGAATAACCCTCATGAGCTGGGAGAAGGATGGGCAGGAGCTGTCCGAGGGCTGGGGCTTCCCCATTGAGGGGGTCCGTGCTTCCCTTCCCTCGCTCTTCTCCACTCCAGGTGTCTGGGTGGAGGGGAAAGCAGGCCCAGGGCTGTGGGCAGGAGGTAAGAAGGGGAAAAGGGTGAGAAAAAAAGGAGGGCAGGCGAGAGACTGCAAGGAAAAAGCCATAGGGAGGAAGGGAGGAGAATGAGAGGGATAGAAGGTAAGGAAAACAGGAAGTGGGGAAGAAACAGAAAGAGGGGATTCAGAAAGAGAGAGAGGAGAGACTGAAGAGATGGTAAGGATGAGAGAATGAGTGAGTAGAGGGGAGACTGGCTGGGAAATAAGGGGGTGGGATGGCTGAGGGGCCTGGGCTCGGAACATCTGCTGTCGCTCCCATGCTACAGCCCCCATCAGAACCAGAAAGAGGACCCTCACCTCATCGCCACCTCTGATTCTGCCTGAGGTTGGAGGGGGAGGGCCAGGGCAGAGTGGGCAGGGGAGCAGGGGCTCGGGGCACAAACCCTACAGCTGGCAAAAGTGTCTACAGTGGCAAAGCCAATCACATGTGAAAACTCCTCTCATCCCAGGGTGGCCCGTGTGCCCACCCAGAACCTCTGGGCCCCTTATTTCCCCTTAGCCTCCTTCCCCTGACATCTAGAAAACAGCGGTAGTTTCCTCACAGACCTTTGCTCTATAGAACCAAAGGCTGAATAGGGAAAGGAATAAAGCAAGTCAGAGATAAATGAGGTGGGACCCTTAAGGACCTGCCCAAGATTACCTAAGGAGTGTGAAGGCCATCACTGGGCCCTGAGACTCTGTATCCTGACACTTCCCAAGAAAAGCCAGGCCTGCCCCTCCCCAACCCCACGGGAAGGACTTGGCTAACCTGTTAGCCTTTAGTAAGTCATTCAACAAACACCCTCTGAGCACCTGCTGCTGCTGGGCCCTGAATTGTATGCTGGAGACAGCAGAAAGGGCAGGCATGGTCCCTGACCCAGTTGAGTAACTGGGATAGTGAGGGGACAGGGCATAGTGGTTGTCCAGAGAAAACCCTAACCCAGTGTGTGAGGGGCTTCCTGCAGCTAAGCCTTAAGAGAGTAATACAGTGTCCAACACACAGAGGAGAAGGCAGTCCCCAAAGGCACAAAGGCACAAAGGCATGGAGGTGTGAAATGAAGCTAGAGTGTGCTGTAGAACAGGGAGTAATTCTATGAGGAGGGTCAGCCTTGCTGGAAAGGTGGGTGGGAACAGCATAGGTGTGAGAGTGCTTACGCCATGCCGAGGGCAGTGGGGAGCCCCAGAAGGCAGTAGAGGGAAGAGTATGGTCAGACTTGTGCTTTGGGAAGATGTCCTTGGTCATACGGTGGGTGGGGGCAGCAGGGAGTTGGCCTGGAGGTGAGGAGGCCAGGGCCAGCCTGGGGCCATTTCCAGGTGAGAGGTGAAAATGACTAGTGCCGGGGCAGGAGCAGAGAGGATGGTGGTTCAGGAAACGAGTCTGAGTCAGAAGATCCACGCCTGGGGATGCAGCTGAGGGCTAGCGGGTAAGGCCCCCACTCCTTGAGGTTTTGCCCAGGGTCTGTAATGGGGCAGAAGGGGGCCCCCTCAGCTGGGCAGGGACTGGGGCTCCAACCCACCTGGGGGCCCCAAATGGAATGAGGAAGGATCTTACTATAAAGAACATCAAACACCTCCTCTACCATCTTCCGCAGAAGGTACACGTCCGAGCCATGCTCCAGGGTAGACCTCGGGATGTTCCGGCCGCCAGCCTCGCCTCGCAGCACCTTCTTGTGGTGCTCTGCCTCTGGCTCCTTCCATGGGGGCCCTCCTGTGAGACATAGAGCATGTGGGCCGTGGTGAGCATCTGTCTCCCACCTGCCTAGTAAGTTGGATGTCCCTGCCCTGTGCTGAGCCCAGAAGCTGGGCACCCAATATGAAGTGCGAATGAATGAATGAAGAATTAATGAGTGTATAAGCCCTGCCCAACCACCCTACCCAGGGCCAGGGCTGGTCATGGAGCCTGGGTCTCATCTCTGGTCACTTCTAACATGCTGTGTGACCTCCAGCAAATCCCTTTCCTCTCTGGGCCTCAGTCTGTGAGCTCTCACAGGAGACCACCTGGTCTGGCTCAGAGCTGGAGTTCTATGAATGTCCATTCCACCCGCCCCTTTCTGTGCTCTGACACTAATGTTCTGTCTTAACCTAAGGCCTCAATTTTCTGCTCTGTCAAATGAGGATACAACAGGGAATCCACCAGGAGGCCAAGAGGCTGCAAAGAGGCAGGTTCATGCTAGGCTTAGGCATGTCAGTGGATCCTTGGGTGAGGAAGATGCTAGAAAGTGTTGGAAAGGGGATAAGAGGAGGGCCTGGAGGCCCCCCCTCACAGCTTGGAACCTTCTCTCCTCTGGGATCTTGAAGCTTGAAATAAAGCAGCCAAGTCCCTGGTGCTATAAATAGTGGCTCTGCCTGGCTCCAGGAAGACAGGTGCACCTTCCCCAGGCCCCAGCCTGGCTCTCGGCCTAACCGAGTGAGGGCCACAGGACCCTGCCACTGTCTACCCTACCCTGGCTCACCCTCAGCTCCCACCCTTTCCAAGGGTACAGGTTCTGAGAGCTGAGTGGGACTGGGGAATCGCTGCAGAAGCAAATGGACCTCGGTAATGATATGTCTAAAGCTGGGGGGCAACCTTCCCTAAAACGGCTGATCCTAGGGTCCAGGCCCATGGTGTAATGAAAATGCTAATAATGGCAGGACAACGCTGGCATTTACTGAATGTGAACTAAGTGCCAGGCATTGTTCTAAGTGCTTGCCATGTATTAATTTATTTAATCCTTGGATCGACCAGTGAAGAAGTAGCACTGTTTTCCCCTTTCACAGATGAGTAAGTTGAGGCCCAGTAAGTAAGAGGTGGCAGAGCTAGGATGTGGCCCCAGGCATCTGACTCCAGGGCCTGCTGTTATCTCAAGAATTCTGAGTCCCAAATTGTGGATTTTGATGTCTGCTTGGGAGCTGGCCTTCAACGCTGGGACCAGGCCCTACCCCTGCAGGACCTAATCCATCAGAAAGGTGAAGCTGACACCCACCCCCACCCCTCGCCCCTGAAGATTACTGCCAAGCTGGGGTACCAGGCACGAATGGAAATTCAGGACACAGGAGGCTGGTGTGGTGTGAGGAGCAACCACAGCATAGGTGTGAGGGGTAGAGGAGCCCAAATAGGGCCTGGTGAAGGCCTTTCAGGTAGAGGAACAGCAGGGGAAAGGTGGAGGTGAGACGGGACACACAGGGTTGGTGAGCTAGCACTTCAGCACGGGGGGCGGGGCGGTTAAAGGCACATTATAAAGACAGAATGCGGAAGCAGGGGTTAGGTTATGAAGGGCCCTAAACGCCCAGTGTTGAAGAGTTGGGGGCTTCAGAATGACCCCTCTGCCTTGGGGCTTCTGGATCACGGCCCTGATTACTGCCTTCTTCCAAGAGCGACCAGGACCTCCTGGCAGGGCTCCTGGAGGTGCCCGTGCTGCATCTCCCCAATTTTGAAGGGCTGTAGCAGAAAGAGCATGGGTTTCAGAACCAGAGGCCTGGCCTTGAACCCTGCCTCTGTCACTTGTCAGCTGTGTGTCCCTGAGGAACTGGCTTATGCTCACTATGCCTCAATTTCTCATTTGTAAACCAGCAGTAACTGTCTTAAGCCTGCTGGGAAGGGTAAACGGCACCAGCACGTGGCCCTGCCCACAGCACTATCAGACAGCACCAAGCACTCACATTCATCAAGTATTTCCTGCATGCGGCTGGACGTGTCCTCAGTTACTCCGTCCCCATGAACTGCCAGGAGGTGGCTCCAAGATTATGTTACTATAACAATGACAGTGCCTACCTCATAAGACCAATGTTAGGGTAAATGAGTTGGCATTGTGAAGGGTGTCACACATAGCAGGTGCTCATTAAGCATTAGCTGAACAAGTGTGCTCGGTCCCTGTGTCAGGGGCTCATAGGAACTGAGCAACAACACTGGGCCTCAGTGTCCCCTTCTGTCAGTGAGCAGACAGGGGTAGGTGAGCCTGGCTGGCCCTGGGGTTCAGTCAGCCAGGCCCTATTGACTGACTGAGGGGCTGCTGTACGATTCCGACTAAAACTGGGGCCGCCCCTGACATTAGGAAGCCTGCACAACCCACTCCTGTCCCGGGTGACCCAGACACAGGGCCGCCCATCCTGGTGTTGTTCTGGGGACCTAGCACCTGGCCCTCCAGAGCCCTGGGGTACTCACGGCAGAACCTGAGGAAATCTGACTGCAGCTCCTTCCGTGCATTCAGGAACATTCTCCCCTTCTCGGTGCCCACCACAAAGGCGCTCTCATCATGCACAGCGACACAGGCCACTTCCGCGTTCAGCTTGGAGAGTGCTGAGCACTGTGGAGGAAGCAGGGTATGTGAGCCCGGGGGAAGGTCCCCTCAGCCCAGGACACCTCCAGGTCAGCTTTGGGGGTGGAATGCAAGTTCCCATCAGCGGCTCCAGGAAGAGGTCACTCCTCCAACATTCTCAGACTTATATTCTGCAGTGGGAACAGATGATGACCCTACTCGTTAAGGGCCCCAGGATTGGGGCAGGAGAGACCTGTCTTGTTCACGTCGCCAGGCTAGCTACAGGGTCACTGGCTCCTCCAAGCTCCAGGGAGCCTCTGAAACACCCTTTAGAGCAGTGCTGTCCAATAGAACTTTCTGCCATAACGGACATGTTCTATTTCTACACTGTCCAATACTGTGGCCATTAGCTAGCCACATATGGCTATTGAGCACTTGAATTGAGGCCATGCGACTGAGCAACTGAATTGTTTAACTAGTTACAATTTAAATGTCAATTGCTACTTGTGGCTAGTGGCTGTGCTGTTTGCCAGCACCGCCTCCATCAGTTATACTTCACTACCAAGCTAACACTGCTGCGGGACACAGGGCTGAGCTCCTGGGGCTCCCTTTCTCCTGAAGGCCACTTTGCACAGGGGAGGGGTTGTACCCAGCTGGCTTCCCCAGGGATACCTACTGCCTCTGGCCCAAACACTACCAGAAATGCCCTAGAGCTGCCTACAGCAGGAACTGCCAGGAAGGGGGCTCTTTGTCCTAGGGGAACTGAAGACTTTGCACGTGGGTGTCCACTTTAAAAACTGGGCATGCTGTGTGTCTCCAGATAAGATACTGCTCTCTCTGAATTTCAGCTTCACCACCCGAAAATGCAGGGGTACAGCTTACTGATGCCAGACACATTTTTTTTTAACACCTGCCTACCCCCCAGCAAAAGGCTAGAGAAAAATGACATTATTATTTCCTCATTTCGAGTAAACTGCTATAGGCTTAGGTATGTAGACAGTGGTGCTTGAAGAGAGATTTATGAAGTCCTGTTTCTCTCTCCCAGTCCCGAGATGCAGTTACAGCTCTTGCTGTAACACTGGGGATAACAGTTTTCTAATAAATCACTCCCCACCCATTATCTGCTAGGTGACCTGCTGGGAGGGAGACTTATGACCATGCCAGGGAAGGGCCTTGAACGGCAAGAGGTGATGAAATAAGGACAAAGGGATGAGGGCCGGAGCCAGCATTTATTCCCAGGACTGGATTTTTATGTATTTGATCTCGCTTAGGCCTCCAGCCCCCTGATGTAGGCAAAGGCCCTTGTTGCAGGTACGGACAGTCTCAGAGGCTCAGGTCGGTGAGGCTGCTCTAAGTGGCAGAGGTGGGACTGAAGCCCAGTGTCTGGTTACAAAGCTGGATGTCCCACTCCTCCAGGGGCAGGCAGGGGCACTCACCATGGAATCTAAGGCAGACACAAGGCTGGTGATGATCTCATCTTTGCGGGTGAAGGCGGAGTTCCAGCGGTCAGGCCCGCAGCCGTTGGCGGGGACTTCGCAGCGTTTCCCCAGCAAGGCCATGATCACCTAGACAGAGAGAGGGAGGAGGCAGAGGTGGGCATGTGCCATAGGCTGTGGCACACGTGGCAACTTCCCACCCCAATCTACTCAGCTCCGGGACCCCAGGGCTGTCGCTACTTCCCAGGTGGGATGAATCAAGAGCTGGCCTTCTCTTCTCCACAGGGTCTTATATACAAAACAAAATCAGAGCCTTGACAGGCCTGGACATGCAGCAGCTCACACATGGTCCATACAGGTGTCGGCACAGATGGCAGGATAACTGAGGAGTGTGCCCCACAGCACTTCCTCCAAGTCTGCAGCCCCAGAGCAGAGCCCAGTACTATGACCGGTCAGCCCAGCACCCCAACCACCAACTCTCCCATGTACACTGCTCTGGCCACGGCCCTTCTCTTGCTCACACACCTTCTGTGGCTCCCTACTGCCCACGTTAGCTCTTGAGTCCTTACTTTGGTGTTCAAGGTTCCTTGTCCAGACTCCCACATTCTGGGTATTCTAAGCATCATCATCCCCCCAAACATACCAACATTCTTCATGGCTCTCCAGCTGTCATGGGTTCCATTCTCTCTGCCCCGAGTACCTTTCCTGGCTCCTTCGTCATCTACTGACTGCCCACTCAGCTTTTAATTGTTGCCTCTGCTGGGAAGATACCCCCTCCAGCCCCACCTCCTGCCCTCTCCTGCTCTGGTTGGGTCAGGTGCTCTCGCTGGCCTCCCACATGTCCCCGAGATCCTCCACCACAGTTCTGTATCAAGCCACATGCTCCCCACAAATAAGGCCACTGCCCTGAGGCCTCTGAGCCTCAGTCTACTTCCTGGCTGTCGGGACCCAGGCTCAGAGGTGCAGAGGTTGCTTCATCTCAGATTAGGGTTTTTCCCAGATAGGACTTTGCCCCCTTGTCATGAGGCTCCTGGAAGACAGTGCTACATCCTCCCCCTCGCTGGGTTCCCCTTAGACCAGGGCCCCCCATCAGGGCTCCTCCAGGCAGGAAACAGGTCTGCTGCCCCTGCGCCACCCAGCCTGGCCTGAACACCCACAAGACACCAAGGTCGGCCTCCCTGGGCTCCCATTTCTTCCTGCCCCTCCCTGTCCAGACCCTAGGAATCAGGCCCAGGGGGTCTACCCACAAGTTGCCCCAGTGCCAGCACCTTCTTCTGAGGCAGCTGCCCCCTCATCAATCCAGGCAAAGGAGAGGGCAAAGGTCAGTAGGTTTCCCTCTCTGGGCTCAGCCCCAAGCATCACTCTGTGCAGAGGCCCCAGGCAGCCAGCTCAGGGGAGTGAGCAGGGAGCAGGGCTTTAGGCATTCAAGGGAGCCTGTGAATCCCACCCACTCTGTTTCCTGCAGATGGGGTGAAGGAGTCTATGCGCAAGACTAGGGGAAAGGAGGACGTGGGGCACTGGGCAGATGACAATGGTCCTGGCGCCTTAAAGGGTGACAAACCCACATCGTCTTCTACCACTACAGCTGCCCCTGGGCCCTATAAGCTCTGTGAGGGCAGGGACCAGTCTGTCTGTCACTGCTGCACTCCCAGGTCCCAGCTCAGGGCCTGACATACAAGACGGACCAAAGCAGTGTGGTCCAAATCACGGCCTTTAAGTGGGTTATGAAACTGAAGACACAGAACAGCAAATGTCTGAGTACAGCACATATAACAAGGTGAGAAGTGTCTGACTTCAGTTATGCAAACATTCAAAGGAATTAGGGATGCATCAGAGCTTGGCTCTTGCCTCGGTCTTGGCCCAAGTCTGCTGTTTGGCTGTGGATAAATATTGATTTTAACAACTGGCCAGTCAGCAGTTAGCCAAAGATGTATCGGGTTCACTTCTAAATGTTTATAAAATGTATTTCTTCCCCCCAGGTTGCAGTATTATAAAAGTTCAAAATCCACAGTATTAAGGATGCTGAGGGTATGACAGGCCACGGATGAGATATACTAATGCACCAAGAGGCAACCAGGCACCATGGCCAGGGGCCTTCTGTGGCATGACCAGCTGAGAGGTTTGCCTGCCTGGGGTGCTTCAGGGGTGCTTGTCCCCTCTCCTTGGCCACCCACTGCCTGCCAGTCCCTTGAACCATTCCCAGAAAGGCCTCAGGCTGCCAGCCTCCCAGCTGTGGGAGCCAAAATTGAATCAGGGCAAAGTAGGAGGCTCCAGACAGCGCTCCAGTCCTGGCCTCTGGGTCACCCCAGATGGCTGCTGGCTCCTAATCCATTTAGGAAAGATCCAGGGAGTCAGAGAGGGAAGGATGAGGGAGGGAAGGGAGGCTGGGCTCTTTTGCCCTGGCCATCTGGGCTTCCAGGACCCTCTGTGCTGAGCTGAAGCCCAAAAAAGGCCCAGCCCTGGGCATGTGGATGTGTTTAGTGAGAAAAGAGGGAGAAGACCCTCCCATAAACTGCCCAGGCCTCGGAGAGGGGGACAGGTTCCATGTGGCTGGAGCGGCTGCAGGTGGGATGGGGCCAAGAGCACTGGGCTGGGAGCCATGCGCCAGGACCCCTGCACAGGGAGACCCAGGGCCAGGTCTGTTGGGACCACACTGGATAAACCACTTAAACTCATTTGTAAGGTGAGGCTAGTTCCAAACTGAAAATGAGAGAAGGAAGAAAATAACCCAATAAAACCAAAAGGCTACGTAAAACAGAGAACAGAAAGTATGATATGCAGTTCACCAGGAGGCAAACACCCGAGCATGAACAGGAGAAAAGTCCCCAGAGGAGGAGACAGTGAGAACAGAGGTCACAGCTTGAGCCATCGCATACTGGTAAACGAAGGGTTTGGGGCTGGGTAAGGAGTGAGGCTGGAGACAGGTAAACACTGCTCTGTGGCACCTGAGAAAGGGCATCAGAAGTGACACCACAGGTGACAGCTATCTGGCTCCTGACCTGGGGCACAACTGAGTAGGAAGCTCTCAGTTACAAGGGACCTCCAGTCACCCCTGGCGCTTGGATGGGCAAGGCCTGCAAGGCCCGAGAAGCAGGGAGGGAGACCGTGAGCACCCTCTGCCTCTTCGGCCACCTCCCAAGGCTGCCAGGGTGCCACATACCTGGTTTTCCTCCCACATCCTGGCTGCTCCCCTCCCGACACTGACCGCCAAATGCTAGCAGGTCCCGGGCCCTCTCCTCTTCCCTATCCAACTCCCTCCCTCATTGCTAGGCAATCTCTTGACTTTAAATGATACCTCTGTGCTGGTGCCTCAATTTCTCTCTCTCCTCTCCTAAGATGCCAAGTCCTACCTGTCTCCTTCAGTTCTCTTCAACACCTAACAAGCAACTCAAAACGGAATACAGCCCTGTGTTTCCTGCTCAGATCTGCTCCTTTCTGGTCTTCTGCTCGGGCTGAAACTGAAGCCTCATCCTGGAGTCCCATCTCCCTCGCTTCTAAAACAGTCTGGGGCAAGTTTCACTGATCAGCTCCAATGCACCCAAATCTGTCCACTCCTCACCACCTGCCCACCCAGGCTACCTTCCTCACCCACGCCCTGGCATTGGCTCCTCAGTGGCTTCCCTGCCCTTCCATGCCCCTACAGCCCTCCCGCAAACACGTAAATCATGTTGCTCTCCTGCTTAGAAGCTGCTGGTGGCTTCCCACTGTACGCAGAATGGAAAGCAACACCGTACGTACTATGCTGCAGGCCCAGGTCACACGGAGCCTCGCACTTGCAGTTCCTCCCACGTGGAAGGCTGTTCCAGGTCTATACCTCCTCCTGCTACTTCCTTTGCTCCTCCATCCCTCAGCCCAATCGCCCGCGCCTCAGAGCTTTCCTTGACCACGCAGCCACATACAGTCCCCACCCCACGCACCTGCATCCCATCTCTTTTATTTTCTTCACGGATCTGAAGTGACTTGTTCATGGGTGTCTTGCTTGATTTCCGCAACTAGAATGTGAGCTCTGGGAGGCTAGAGGCTGTGCCTGTCAGGTTTACCATATTCCCACTGCCTCAAATGCCGCTTAGGTTTTCGTGGGGACTCGACAAATATTTGGGGACTGACAGGTGTGACAATCAACCACTTCAGGTGGTAGCTGGGACACTGCAAGCTATAAACAGAATGTCTGACAACTTTTGGCTTGCCTGGCTCTCGAAAAAAAGAAAAAGGAGGCAATGTGGGAGATTATAACTCTGGATATAGTTGGACCACAGAGGAACAGTTCTGGAACTGAAAGGGAGAGACGTGCTGGGTCAGACAGCTATGCTGGACAGGTGCAGTCCCAAGACCCGCAGCATCAGCACCACCTAGACACCTGTCAGAAAGTCCAGAGTGGAGCATCACTGGGAGTCGCCTTCCATCACAGGACAAGGAAGGGACTTTCCCAAGACTCCAGCCACTTGGTAGTGGGGATGAAGTCTGTCCGTCCGTCTGTCCCTAAGCCTCGTCCTTTCCTGTCAATATGTGTCGAGAGAACTATATTCTTCGCACTCACCAGGACTCAGGGAACAAAAAGACCAGCTGACCAGATCCATAGCTGACATTCAGTCCAGCTGACCAACTTGCCCTGGTCTGCCTGGAACTTGCCTGGGTTTAGCCCAGAAACTCCTTAGTCCCAGGCAAACCAGGACAGTTGGTCACCCCCACCACACAAGGACTAGCAGGACCAGGAGCCCAAACGCCCCTCTCAGCCTCTGAAAACATCCCGACTCCAGTTTGCTCCGCTCTCCCTGCCTGCCTGCCGCCTCCCTCCCTCGCCAGGATTCCTTGCCCAGACAGTGGCAGCTCTGCGGGCTGCTGAGAGTTGGAGGCCAGCCCGGTTCCTGAGCCAAAGATTAGCCAAGCACTTGTATCCATGTCTGAGTCACTGATGCCCCGACCCAAGGCAGGCCCGTCTCCAGGTGGGAGGCACCCATGGGGGTTGGGCCTAGAAAACCCACTCCAGCCAGCCCTGGGGCCCAGAGGAGTGGACACCACTTTAGTTGGGTTTCCTATCCCAAACACCCTGCGCTGGGTGCTCCAGGCCACCTGGGAGACTAAGGGGAGGTGTCTTTGCGTCTGTCCTTTCCACTGCCCATAGCCTGGATGCCTAGGGAAAAGATACTTGCTCTGATAGGTATCTGACCGCCCCCAGTGCCTGGTAGAAGTGAATGGGACCGATGGAGTAGACATGGAAAGAAGGTGCAAGCAAAACAATTAAGGCTGCAGACCAACTTCCCAGCTTGGCCCATTTAAAAACTCCCTTTCCCCATCCACCATCCTGGATGTTCCCTTCAGCCAGTGGTTAACAGCCCCACCCGCTCCTCTCCTAGGCTGGAGAGCCACCCTCATGCCCACCGACCATGGCTGCCCACTGGGGCCTTCTTGAGCAGGGCCTCCACCTCCCCTCGGAGGGTGCCACCCTGTTTACAAGCACTCTGTCGTCTGTGACCTCCAGCTAGGGAGTGTCGCAGAACAGAGGGGACTGCACCCATTTTAAAGGTGAAGAAACCAAGACCCAGAGGCAAAACATTCTTGCTCAAAGTGAGTGTCAAAGCCAAGCCTAGATTCGGGACATACGACCCACACAGTCACTTCTCTTTTTGTTCCCCCTCAGGGCAGGGCTCCTAATTCAGAGGAATGAGGCTAATAGTGGAACCCCAGGTGCAGTGACAGCTGGGCAGCTGATGAGACCTGGAGGGCTGGCCACGTTCTTGGCTGGAGGTAGAGAGGACCTGAGGCAAGGCTTTCACATTTGATGGCGGGGGCCCAGGTACCAGACCTCCGTATCATGAGCCCAAGAACTCGGAGCTGCACACAGAGGACACCCAAAGGGCCTGAGAGCCAAGACAGCGAGTGCCAAAGAAGTGGGGCCCAGCCACTCACCACAGGGGCCCATTCTCTCCACGGGGACTCGGCAAAGGGGAATAAGAGGAGAGACAGGGCTTACTCCTGAGTACCCAGGACAGGTTAGGCCCCTGGTATACAGTTAATTCTCACAACCATCCTGTCATAGAGAAGGATGCTGAGGCTTGGGCACCCTGACCCAAGGCCCCAGGGCCAGGAAGTGGCAAAGCCGGGGCCTGAGCCCAGATCTTTCCGACTAAACCTTTTACCCCACAACAGCCTTCAGCCTCCTTTCTTCTGGAACACCCAGATAGCAGTGGGCTCGGCCAGCTGGAGTAAGAGGGGAGCCCATCCAGCACTCTGCTTCCCTCCCCATGGGGCCCCAGGGCAGGCACAGGTGAGGATACCCCCCGGAAAGGTGTTTGTCCTCCCTGGGCCTGCAGGAAGCATGCCTGACCCCAGAGCCCAGAGCTGCTTGGGCAGATGCCTTCCCTGGCCAGTGGCTCAACTGAGAATCCAGACCCTGCGCCCCAAGTCTCTCCGGAGCTTGCAAAGTAGGGGCTTAAAGAAACAGGAGTGTGAGCGAGCGTCGGTGAGAGTGTTGGAGTGCGTGTCTGAGAGAGGGAGTGTGTGAGGGCGAGCACAGCGATGGAAAGGCCGGGGATGGATGGATAAGAAAGAAGACTGTTTTACACACACAGAAGAGGAAGAGCAGCCCCCGGCCAAAGTGACAGGAAGTGGCCTGGTCCTACCAGGCTGGGGAGAGCCAATTGTCTCTCTTGGCTTGTGGTTGAACCAAGAAACAAATGTCACTAGCTCTCTCATAACCAGCACATCTAGTGGGTGGCGAGTGACGGCCACCACAAGCCAGGTTTGCCACAGCCCAAGCCTTCCTCTCATGCACATGTCCGGTCCCTCCACAGCAGGGTACATGTGTTGAGTATATCTCATTCCCTTCCAAACTTGATGAACTCCAAGGGCTACACTTATCAACCACCCAGCTAAGCCATACTGGGACAGAAAAGAGAGCACACCTCCACCTGGCCATCAGCTGGGTCACAGTCCCAGGCAGTTCACTCTTAGGAGTGGGGTAGCCAGCCTGCAACAGCTCGGCATTAGCTGGAGGCCTGACTGCCTGTGGGGAGGCCCTGAGAGGATACTTCACCAGTCTCCCTTCATCCCAACCAGGTCACTCAATACCTCCTGGAAATAACTCAGACAGCCCTGCCTGCCCTCCTAGAGCCCACCCACAGGGGCAGCACATCCACGAAAAATTACAGGACCGTGAAATGAAGACAGACAAGAGAGTTGGCCAGGCACAGAGCTTGATAAGGGGGAAGGGGCTACCCCCATTCTATTTAAACATTTTCTGTTTGTTTCACTTTGAGAGAGTAAGGGTCTCCACACAAGTTGATGACTGCTGAGATAGGTTTTAAAGGGTAACAGAAGGAGTTCTCTGGGAATACTAGTGGAAAGATGATACTGTCACTTCTATGGAGAGAGGCACAGAGAAGAAGCTTGGCTTAGACATACACAGCCTTCACTTCACGAGTAAAGAGAAGTGTTTGCTTATGTTCTAAAATCAGAGTGGATGCTCAGTAGCCTTTGCTGGAATGGGGCAAGTGGGAAAGAAAAGGAGGGTATATTTGATGAGCACATCTCTGACCCAGAGGTGAGTGTGAGCACTAGCAAACACTCACACACATGCACAGGCGTGCACACAAGTATGCTAGTTCAAGCCTTCCTTGGGCCGGTACCAGCATGGTCAATCTGACTGTGGGGGTACACTCATGGAGAAGCTTGGGCCAGCCCAAGCCCAGCAAGCAGGCAGTACAACCCTGGGGTCAGCAGATAAACAGCACACAAGCCTCACCCTTGGGGGTCATTGTCTGGAGTCACCGCTATGTTTCAAGCTGACCTGTCCCTGCTCTGGGCCTCACTGCCCTCCCTTCAGCCTGCAGGCCCCTGGATACACCTGCCCTCTGGCTTCTAGGTCTTAGCACCTCTGTGCCCTTTGTAAGGTACCCTGCTCCTTTGCCTGGCTCACTCTTAGCTATTGTCAGGCACAGTGGTGCCTCCTGTTCTGACCCTCCAAGCTGGCCTGCTGCCTCTTCGCTGGGCAACCACAGCTCCTCTTCCTTCCCTCTTAACACTCTGGCAGAGATACCTGGGCCCCCACGGGACCACCAGCTCCTGTGTGCCCCTCCACCCCGCCCCCGGCCTGCCCAATATCGGCCTGATACACAGAACTGGGCCTGGAAGGGCATCCGAGGGGAGGGACTGTTTATGCAGATTTGAAAGAATCAAGAGAGGTGAAGGAGGTAGGTGGGGGTGGGGGGACCTGGACAGTGGGGACAGCACAGACAAAGGCATGGAGGCACGAGCAAGCCTGATGTGGTATGGGATCCTCGCTGAGACTGGAAGGGAGCTGGCACAGACCCCTGAAACACTTTCAACACAGACCATGGTCAGATTCTGGGACTGTCCAATAGGAAACGCCCTGTGTTGTTCCACCTATGGCCCCGGAGCCTGGCCATGCACTTCAGAGGTCTTGCTCCAGCCCTCCTCCAAGGGGTAGGCAGTCTGCAAGCCTAAGGGGGACATAGCCCGCCAGAGCCCACATCTGCTCCAGGCTACCTTCTGGGTACTCAAGCCCCCAAATCTACCAGGCAAACAAATCCCTGTTCTGAGCCCCAAGAGGCCTCTTCTCTGGTATGTCCTCTCACAGTGGCATTAAACGAGACGGCAAATTCTTTGACATGTCTCCCATGAAGTGATAACATGCAATTTCTCTCCTCTAGAACACATGCCTTAATAATTCACTTCTAACCCACAGAGTGCATTGTTAAGTGCCACCACATGACCTCCAAGGCCAGGTCCCAGAAAGTACTAGGCTTCTCCTGGCTTCTCCTTCTGAAACACTCACTAGAGTCTAAGCCAACATGTAAGAAGTCTGGCTACCACGATGCCACCGTGCTAGAGAGGCCAAGTGAATCTAAACAGGTCTGGGCAGATCCAGCTCTTTCCTAGACTGGGCACCAGAACAGTGAGTAAGGAAGTCTTTGAGATGACTCCAATCCCAGCCATCTTCTGACTGCAACTGTAAGAGAGACTCTGAAGAAGAACCACCTAGCTGAGTCCAGTCAAGCCCCAACTGTGAGAGAGTAAAATGAGAAATGGCTGTTGTTTGACATTGTTAAATTTGGGACTACTTATTACACAGCGATAGATAACCAATACACTCTGCGGGCAGACCATGCAGACGCAGGTGTACCCCCAAGAGGCAGTTGCTTGGGAGGGTGGCTAGAGCTTGGACATATGTTTGGGGTGTTAAGAAGCATGTGAAGTGTGGATAGGAGCTAAGATGGGAAGAGAAGGGCTGGGTCAGCTGGGAATTGCCACTGGTCCTCTTCGTAGCCAGTATATGTTATGTGAGAGCCCGTCTCCAAGAATGGCTGCTCACATTTGCCCTTAGGGACTCATGACAGGCCCAAAAATGGCCCCTGCAAGACATTCACATCCTAAGCCCTGGAGCCTGCAATGTCACCTTACATGGAAAATCACTTTTGCAGATGTGATTAAATTAGTAACCTTGAGATTTGGGAGATTATCCTAGATCATGCAGTGGGCCAAAGTGCCATCACGTTTCCTCATAAGGAGACAGACGAGATTTGACACATACAGAAGAAAAAGCCACATGAAGACAAAGTAGAGAGAGATCTGAAGATGCCGGCCGTTAAGACTGGAGTGATGCAGCCATGAGCCAAAGAATGCTGGCAGCCACCAGACGCTAGAAGAGGCAAGGGACAGATTCGCCCCTGGAGGGAGCATGGCTCTGCTGACACCTTGATTTGGACCGAGTGGTACTGATTTTGTTCTGGCCTGTGAGAGAATAAATTTCAGATGTTTTAAGGCACCAAGTTGAGAGAATAAATTTCAGATGTTTTAAGGCACCAAGTTGATGGTAATTTATCAGAGCGGTCTCAGGAAATGAGTCCAGGACCCCTTCACCCCCCTCACCCCACCCACAAATCCTTGTCCATGTTCTCAACTCCTGGACACACAGTCTTCAGGTAGGACCTCTGCAAAGCTCAGGTCTGGGTTTCCAGAAAGTTCTCCAATCCCTTCCCCACTGGAAACTCCAGAACCACCACTGGAAAAGAGGTGGTTATTTCTGGATGCTGGAGGAGTGCCTCTGACATAAGTCTCACTGCCCTGTGTACCAGCTGGGTGCTGAAGCCGGTAAAAAATACACTCAACCATGCAAAAGGCAAGCATATACACCACCCAAACACGGCCCCCGCACCATCCGCTGCCATATGCTTGTGTTTCTTGAAAAAGCAGCCTGAGAGAACAAACAAGGAATCTCTCTCCCTCCTGGGGGTGAGGCGGGGAGGGGCATCCTTCCTCCCCAGAAATCCCCACCTCACTGGACATTCTATTTCCTGTCCCAGGAACCCCCAGTGGGGATGGAACTGCCTGGGCCCTGAATTCCTGTCCCCTCCCTACTGTCCACCCATCACTGCAGCTGGCAGAGAACAAAGCAGGCCACAGCCCTGACTTCCTCTTGTCTGCCCAGACGGGCCCCTCAAGGCAGCTGGAGGGGGTCCATACTTATGGTCAAGACACCAACTCCTTTCTCCTCTCTATGCTAACAAAGAATGCTACTGAGTCCTCATTAAAGGGAGGTGCTCAAAGCAGTGACTCCTGGTGACTCTATGGCTTGGATCAAGGCAATACCATCATCCCTTATCTGGGGTTGGTTTGAAGAGAAGCAGGCAACCCAGTTCTGACCACTGAGACACAGGAGCTTCTAGGAAAATTCTCCTTCAAAAGAAACTCAAATCAGAGATGTCCTCCTTTTCCTGCATGTGACACCCCCAACCATGACAGCTATCTGAGGACAAGAGGAGCCAGCCCAAGAGGTGAAGCCATCCCGTGGACAGCAGAGCAGACATGTGGAAGAACACAGCCTTTCATGACCCTAGATCTGCCACCTCCAGGCTTCGGGTTGAACTGCTTAAGCCACTTTTAGGGGAGGTTTCTTTTCCTCGCAGCTGTATATACAGGTAAAAACTCAGCACACTGGACATCACATTTTTTTTTTTTAAAGATTAAAAAAAAGCATCCTGGTTACGTCAGCCTTTATCAGCTGTAAAGTCAACCGTTTGTTTTTGTCTCCTGGTCTATTTTATAACAAAGATTCCCTTTCCAGTTGGAAGCTACAAAGCGTACATCCCATTTGGTGACCTACCCACAGTGAGAATCTAGGATTTGGTGGCAGACGCTGTCATTGGTTCACTCAATCTCCATTTGACTCTCTCCCCACTGCCCAGAGAGCAGGGCTGGCTGCCCAATCCCTCCTGCCCCTTTCTGCCGGGATGACCAAAGCTGCCACCGAGGACGGAAGAGCCAGGGAACAGAGGTGCCAGCCCCGGTGATGTCCCTAAGCAGCTGACCCAGGACTGGCCTGCCCACCTCCAGACTTCTCGTTACAGAAGAAAACGAATCCCTCACTCCTTCAGTCTGTTTATCAGGTTATTTACAACTGAACACATTCCTAATGGCGAGAGATTCCACAGGAGGCATTTTCAAATTTAGATCACTTTACTATAGTTTGTTTCTTTATCGGTCTTTCAAATCACTTCTGAAATAAAGTGGGATAGTAAATGAAAATAAATTAACCCACTAACCTTTAAAAGCCCTGGTGCTGGGGGCATCATTCAAGGAGCGAAAAGCCTTGCCTTCCTGGGAGCCGATTACTTCCAATGAGCAAGTTACTTAAATCTTCCTGAACCTTGTTTTCCTCCTCTGTAAAATGGGGGCAAATCAAACTCCACCTACTTCCTTTTTGGGGGCATCTTGAAACATAGAGGATGCCCGGCTGTCCTTCCCTCTGCCATGACTCCCCTCTTAAAGCCTGTTTTCTCCACCCTAAGCCACCCATTTCTGGCCCTCAGACAGTCAGAAGTATTAGAAGGTAGTAGGGCTCCCATCCCATCCCTGGCATGCATCCAAAGCTGGAAGAATTCTCAGCAGGAAGCTGGATGGACAGACAAGCACTGGATGAGGGGTTGAAAGCGGTGACTTTTCAGATCCATTCCAGATTTGAGATCCTACATCATAGTGACGTTGATGATAAAATAGTAAGTCTCAAAGAGATATTGTACACCCATGTTCATAACAGCATTATTTGCAACAGCCAAAAGGTAGGACTAACTCGTGTCCATCTACAGATGAATGGATAAAGTGTGTTATACACATAGAATTGAGTATTATTCAGCTGAAAAAAGGAATACTGCAATATGCAATGACATGAATGAACCTTGAGAACATTATGCTAAGTGAAATAAGCCAGTCACAAAAAGGCAAATACTGTATGACTCCACTTTCCACTTACATGAGGAACCTAGAATAGTCAAACTCTCAGAGACAGAAAGTAAAACGGAGGCTATAAGGGGCTATGAAAAGCAGGAAATAGGGAGAGTTTAATTTGTACAGTTTCAGTTTGGAAAAATGAGAACAGTTCTGGAAATCGGTTGTAGAATAGCATGAATGTGCCTAACACTTCTGAACTGTACACTTAAAGAGGATGAAGATGGTGAATTTTATGTGATGGTTATTTTACCACAATTTAAAAATAATAACAATAACAGCAAGTGCTACCATTTACCAAGTGTCATCAGGTGGCATCTGTTACATCAGGCCTGGTGATGCACGTTATCTCCCCAATCCCAGATTCCATGACTAGCTCCTAAAGTCCCACACTAGGTCCAAGTTCATTCACATTGCACTGGTAGAAATTACAGGGATATATAGGCTTTGGCTCAACTCAGGGAAATACCTCCCAGCTGGGAGGGCTGTCCCCAAATGGAAGAACAGGCTGCCTCACAGGCTGGGCCCCGGTCCCTGAGAGTTTTCAAGTGGAAGACGCCCACGTACCAAGACCCTTTTAAAGAGGGTCTGTGCACATTTTTAAAGGAGATAGGACTACCTGCAAGGATCCTTCCACCAACCGCCTGGCCTGGTAATAATGTGGGCAGAGGTCAAGGATAGTGCATGTTTGCTTTACGTAGAAAGTGAGGCAAGCTGATAAATAGGATTGCAAAAGCAAACTTCCGCCACTTTAGAAAGTAAACTCTTAGTGCTTCTAAAGTATACACTTAGCATCATGGTGTCCAGAGCTGGACGGGCCCCTCATCCAACCACTTCCACATGCACCTGGGGAAACCAAGGCCCAGAGGGGGCAGACTGCACCCCAGATGTCGGCACACCCGGCACAGGTTCAGGCCACAACACAGCGTGCTCTCCCGTGTGTTTAACTGCCGGTCTGGTTGCAGATTCTCTCCTATTCACCAGAGTAGGTCCTTTAAGGAAACAAACTTTATTTCTTTGAAAATGGGCAATAATTCAGACGGTACTCTGTTTTCAGGGTAGTGCCCACGTGTTTGCTTTCACTGCATTCTCCCTGGTGCCTGATCTGTTGAAAAAGCTGTCAGACATACAAACAAACCACACCTACATGCAACACCACAGCAGAATCTATCAAATATGAAAGAACCCAAGCGCGAAAGGTCACACTGTAGGATTCCATTTGTACACGGTTCAAAAACAGGCCAAGCTCTGATGTTAGAAGTCACGATGGTGGTCATGCTGGGGGGCGTGGGATAGACTAGAAGTGGGGATGAAAGGGGTTCTGGGGGCTAGGAATGTTCTGTTCTTGATCTGGGTGCTGGTTACATGGGTGATTTGGTTTCTAAAATTTATGGAGCTGTTGACTCACAATAGCTTTTTTTCTCAATAAAAGGTTTTTAAAAGATGTCAGATATTGAGATCCCCGGTTAGGCAGCAGACAACAGGAAAGTCGCCTTCACACCTCTTAAGAGGTATAACCGATTCCAAGCCTTCGACCCAGCACGTCTAATTCTATCAACTTATCCTGAGAAAATGATCCAAAACACAAAGGCATTTCACCAAAGCAGGTAATGCATCCATAAATATATATACCATACTCAAAAAAAAAACAAACAGCAGACACTCCAAGTGCCCCTTAGGGGGTGCGGGGAGGAGGCTGAAACCAACACTGCACAGACAACTGACCTCAGGTCACGCAGAAGAGACTGGGATGCAAACTCACCTCAGTAGGCTGGATCATGAGGGACTTTTCTTCCCTCTACTTTTCCATACTTCTGAGTTACCTGAGATAAGGAGGTATCACTTTTGCAATTTAAAAAGAAAGAACAGAAACCTCATTCTTAGAAAAAAAACTTAAAGATAACCAACCAACCCACGTAGCTGCCCCACCTCCAGGGCAGGAAAGCAGCCCTAGGCTGGGCAAAGGGCAGACTCAAGGAAGCACATGCCCGATGCTGCTTCCTGGGGAAAACGAGGGTGGCCTCCTGCTCTCTCCTCGGAGGAGGAGCTGGGGGGTGGGGCAGATCCGTGGCCTGGCAGTGGAAAGCCCGGTCTCTTCTTAGTCCAGGATTCCGGAAGGCAGGGCTTTATGCCTCACAGGTGGAGAAGGGGTTCATGAAGGTGAGCTGCCTCCTCTCAGACTGGGCTCCCCAGGACCAGGATAAGGCCATGCCTATGCTCCGGGTGCTAAGATAACAAAGGAACCCTCAAATTCAGGTTTTACCATTTCTCTGCCACCCCAGAGATGGGAGGGATACTGTTGGCATTATGGGGTGTCTGGGCTCCAGTAGGCAGACAGCTCTCTGGGGTCAAGTTTCCACCCCTTTATTTAAAGCTTGGCTCTGGCTCATGGTAAGCGGGCAGGGGCAGCTACCGCTTGCGTGACCAGGATGAGAAATCACAATCCTGACTCGAGCCTGCGTGCCTATGGCAACTGGCGTCGTGGCCTTGGAGACTAATCTCCAGGCTGCCAGCCAGCAGGGGCCTCTCCAGGCGGGGCTGCTACTCACAGAGAAGGTCCCTGGCTAAGGCTCAGGACCAACCCTTGTCCCCACTGAAGAAGGGGCATCTGGCTTTGCAGTGGGGCCCCTGGCCAGACTCAAAACACACAAGTTCCCACGGCCACAGACCCTGCCACCCTCTCTCGCCCCCACTCACGGTCACACATGTTGGAGACATGGCCATATGCATGCACACCAATACCATCACACATTGTTCTAAGCAGCACTGGGACAGAGAGCAGGTGCTTCTGCCCTTGAGAGAGTCCCAGGATGGGAGGAGATAGGGTAATTATAATAAAATAGGCTATGAGGAAAAAAAATTAAAAGTGTGAAACATCTTGATTTGAGTGGTGGTTACATGGGCATATACACAAGTAAAAACTCATGCTGGACACTTTGGATTTATGCACTTGACTATAAATTACACCTCTGTTAAAGATAAAAATAAGTGACATACAAGAAGTATAGGATGGCAGGTAGAAAAACCAGGGGAGGCTCTTTGGAGGAGGTGCTGCCCAAGTTGAGTGGAGCGTGACATCACCAGGGAACAGGAGTTTGCAGGGGAGAGCGAGGGGCAGGGAACTGTGTCCAAGCACTGCTCATCTAAAAGGATGACTGCTTTGCCCCCCCATTGCACCCACCTCCCTGGAAATAAATGCTGAGCAAATACAGCAAGCCCTGTTTGAAGGCGTGCCAAATTACTGGCTACCCAGGAAACCTAACCACCGGCCTAGGCCTCCCACGTGTCACAGTTGGGCTCAGGCAGATCGGTGGATGGGTAGGTCACTGGGCCTGGCTCTGCGTGGCTGAAACATTCAAATCAGGGCAGGAAATGGTGGGTGAATAGGTGAACTTGGCCACTGGGGCCAAATCAAGGACTTTGGAAGGTCATCATTTAGGAGACAGGAACCACCAAAAGGTTTGGAGCTGGGGCCAGACAAGGTCATTTTAAGAGGTTCTGTCAGGATATGGCAGACAAACTATGGTGGGAAGGACTGGAGCCAGGGAACTGGTAGTTAGCAAGCTTCTACAACAGTCTGGGCCAGAGGTGGCTAGGTCTGAGGCACATGGTGGCAGCGGGATAGAGAAGGGCAGAGCTGGTGATGGCGTGGATGGGGGAGTTCTGAGAAGGAGGTACCTGGAGTATCTAGTTCCGATGATGTTGTGGATGATGGTGTCCCCGGCTCAGCAGGGAAGGGAAGGAAGGAGGCTGAGAGGCCAAGTCCGGGATCCTGAGGGCCACCTATAACCTGTGGGTGTTGGGGCTGGGGGTTTGTAGGGGGCTCTGGGATGATGTGACAAGATCTGAGATATGAGAGTGGGGGAGGGCAGCATTCAAACGAGCTTAGAATGCTCAGGGAGAACATAGTGGGAGAAATTAGAGGGAAACTGAGGACAAGGGAGAGTCAGAGAGTCAGGGGAGAGGAGAAGGGTGGGGCCCCGGGAGTGGGAGATCAGAGGTCAGGAGGCTGTTCAAGGAACCTATAGGAACACAAAGGCTGGGAAGGCAAACAAGGTGGACAGGGGAGCGGAGCAGAGGGCAGAGGAGTAGGAGGAGGTGGAGACTTAGGCTGTGGAATCTGGTGGGGAAAGTAGAGAAAGAAGAGGGCTGTAGAAGGCTCAAAAGGGCTTCATTCTTTCAGATGAGAAAGCCCAAACCAGTCTCTCGGCTGGGGGCCAGGCCTCCCAGGTCCCTCCATATGGGTCCCACGGCCTCTGAATTCAGGACACAGGCCCAAACGCCAAGCCAAGAGCCCTTATGCCCAGGCCCTCTGCCAATCAAGGACAACAAAGGGTCCCTACTTCATGGCTGGTTCATTGCACTGAATGGGAAGGGGTGTGCAAGACAGCAGAGGCTGGAACGAAAGGCCAGCCCAGGGAGGTGGAGGGAGGCAGTGGTCTCACCAGCCTCCACAACAGACGTGTGCACCTGGGGGCAGAGATTTTCATGGCTGTGCCGCAGAACCATAGCAGGTGCTCCATACGTACATGTGGTGGGGAGTGAGTCGCTAAAATGAACTGGAGGTCTGAGAGTAGGGGACAAGCTTAGCTAACCATGGCATCCTTGGCATCCAAGGCCCTCCTCGGGCACTTCCAAACCCATCATCACACTCACATCTGGTCAGCCTCAGTCCCCCTGCTGCCCTGTCTGCACCAGGCTGCCCTCTCAGAGTGAGATCAAAACACCTGGGCCTCGGGGTCAATCAAAGCTGGCAGCTTCCACTGAGGCACCTGAATTGTTCATGCCTCATGAGCAAAATGGTGCCACCAATTCTGCCACTCTCAGCATTGTAAGGACCGCAGGAGCTCCTGTGTGAAAAGTCTCTGGCACAAGGCCTGGAGATCACGAGCGCTCGTTAAAGAAACAGCAGCGACGATGGCAATTGTTTCTCGCTGACATCATCGCGTCTCTTCAACTCTGGGCTAGCTCACGCTGGCCTCCCGGCTGGCAGCAAAATGACATGTCTTTTCCCCAACGTGCAGGGGACCCTGGGTGGGAAATGCAGGCCTAGCACTCGGCTGGGCGGTAGGGACCCCGGCACCCACCTCCCCACAGTTCTGGCTGATCCTTGGTAGCTAATTGGCAGTGTGTACATATGTAGTGGTAGGTAAGCATCAGCAGCGCTTGGGGGCTGAGTGTCAGGAGATGGTGGGAAGAAGCCAGCATCGGGTTGGTACCAGACCCCAGACTGGGTGACCCCCTTGTCTGCAGCAGTGAATGTTGAGCCAAGAAAATGGAACAGGTTTCATGCCCCTAAAGAAACCCCATCTGAAGTCTGGGAAGAGGAAGTCACTCCTCTTCCAACGTTCTGTCCATGCAAAAGTGCGAGGCGGTGGGGAGGAGTCACAGGCCCCACTCCTGGCACCCTCACGCCCCCACTGTGGGCTCCGGGGATCCACTTACAAGGTGAGAACCCTCCTCACGCGGCCAAGAGCTCCAAACTGGCTCCCAGAGATGGGTGGTGGGCAGTGGGCACCTGGACATGAGCCAGGTCCAGGACTGTGCCCAGAGGCCAAGCCACTGCTGTGCCCGTCCATCCTAATGGAAGTCTTGCGAGCTCCTGGCAGGGCCACAAGGGCAGACATGGCCCATATGGACAGTGACTCAACATCAACACCAAGACACACCCAGGCCAGCATCACTGAGACTAGGTCCACAACTCCCAGGGAGATATCCACCTACCCCACTCTGGGTCTCCTGGGGTATCTTTCTTAGGAGGTACTTCCAGGTTGGCAGCCCTACATAGCAGACCCTGAAGACTGCATCTCCTAGGATCTAGCTAAACAGTAATGAGGCTGAAGGGTTACCCACAGTGACACCATGAGTTCCCCGGGACAGAAACTGGTGCCCCTCTCTGACTGTCCCTGGGGGCCATTGACCATTCCCAGACTCCACTGCAATCAGCCACTTGCCACCTTCTGCCTCTAGGCAGAATCTGAGCTACTCTGCCCCGCTGCAGACTCTTCTCCCCTAATTTGGGGGTCTCAGAAGCCCTGCACTCTCATTCCCTATTTCTCCTGTGTGCCATGTTGTACTGTTTTGCCTCTAGCCCTGGGCCTCACTTTCCCTATCTGAAAAGGGAAAGAAGTCAGTCAGTATATTCTGAGGTCCCTTCCAGCAATAACAGCTCATGGCCTGAAAGCATTTGGCACACCCCACCCAAGAGGCTCAGGAACAGGGGAGAGAAAGGATGTCCGAGGAAAGTGGCAGGAGGCCCCAAAGGAGCCCTTGGCCCCAGCCCTAGGCATAAGTCACAGTAGCTATCCTGTAAGATAGACCTGAACATGTAAAGGCACCAACTAGAACAAATGGATTGGTTAACCCTACGTGGGGTTAACCTGGGAGGGCAGGTCCTAAGTCTACATACAGTAAAATTCACTTTTTGGTATACAGTTCTACAAGTTTTTACAAAGGCAGAGTCACATAACTGCCACCATATTCAAGACACAGAACATTTTCATCGACACCCCAAAGTCCCCTGTGACCCTCAAGCAACCCAAAAACCCCAGCCCTAGGCAACCCGATCTGCTCTCTGTCCCTACAGTTTTACATTTTCCAAAATATCATATAAGCGCAACCGTACAAGATGTAGCCTTCTGGGTCTACTCCTTTCACTCAGCTTAATGCTTCTGTGATTCACCTGTGCTGTTTGTATCACGAGTTCACTTGTTTTCACTGCCGACCAGTATTCCATGGTATGGGTGTACCAGGGTTTGCTTACCCTGCACCGGCTAGACATTTATAGTTTTCAGTTTTGGACAAGTCTGAATAAAGCTACTACAGATATTTCTCTTCAGATTTTGATATAAACCTAAGTTTTCATTTATCTGGGGTAAATATCTAAAAACGGAATTGCTGGTTCATGTGGTTAAGTGCACGTTTAACCTTATAAAAAGATGCCCAAATCCAGAGATAACATTAGTGGTTGCCAGGGCACTAGGAGTCGGGGGACAATGGAGAATGACAGGTAATGGGTATGGAGTTTCTTTTGGGGTGCTAAAAATCTTCTGGAATTAGATAGTCATGATGATAGCACAACCTTGTGAATATACTAGAAACCACTTAACAGAGTACTTTAAAACGGTAAATTTTATGGTGTACTTCTGTGTCAATAAAATATAATAATAAATAACTGCCAAACTATTCCAAAATTGGCCATGCCACTTTACACTGCCATCAGCAGTGTATGAGAGTTCCAGGCCTAGGTCAGTTTGAAAGGCAAGAAGTCACCCAGCTCATCCTGGGGCGAGAGGCATGGAGGGGCAAAGGCAAGACCAAGGTCTCTGGGTAGAGAGGGGAGTCAGGGTGGCTTGGAAGGGGACTGACACTGCCCTGTGCAAGGTGTGGTTCCCTGGATTCCAAGGCAGGAGACAACTGATGGGCAATGGTGAGACGACTGTGGGCTACAGTAGAGCCAGGCGCCCGTGATCTAAGCCCCCATCATCCCCATTGTGGGTCTCCACATCCTTGTTCTTGCTCCTGGAGAAATAAAGGCGTTCTCATTGGTCTAGGCCACAAGGGGCAAAGACTAGGGGTCTGCTTGCCCCAAATTTTCCCCACCCCATTCCTCTCCCAATAGTCCAGGAAGCTGATGCCTTTGTCCTTCCAGCTCCCTGGCAGTTAGGGGGGAACCATGTGACCTGGGTTGGACCCGTGCAGTAATGGAGAAGTCCCTGAGAAGGCATGCATGACAGCAAAGATTTGAGAGAAGAGTCCGCCCTAACACATCTCCCTCTGAATGACAGGTGTGAGGGCTGGAGGGGATGTAGCCATGTATGACCATGAGGCACAAGCATGAAGACAAAATCCAACATGGTAAATCAAAACCACATGGGACAGCACTTCATACCTATGAGGATGCCTATAAGAAAAAAGATGGACAATACCAAATGTTGGCAAAGATGTGGAGAAATTGGACTCCTCGTTAAACTGTTGGTAGGAATATAAAATGGTATAGCCACTTTGGAAAATAGTCCAGCAGTTCCTCAAAATGTTTAATAGAGAATAGCCATCACGACCGAGCAACTCCACGTCGAGGGATTTAGCCAAGAGAGCCAACGACATCGTTCACACAAAGACTTAAACACAAGTGTTTACAGCAGGAGTATTCACAGTAGCCAAAAGGTAGAAAAAACCCAAATGTTCATCAACTGAGAAACAGATAATAAAAATGAGGTATAGCCATTAAGGATAATAGTATTCTATCATAAAAAGGAATGAAATTCTGACATAGGCCACAACATGGAAGAACCTCAAAAACATCATGCTACATGAAAGAAACCAGAAACAGAGGTCACATGTTACATAATACCATTTATATGAAATGTCAAGAATAGGCAAATCTCTAGGGGCAGAAAGTAAATCAGTGGTTGCTGGGGATGAGGGGAGGGAATGGGGCAGGTAACCTAATGGGTTCGGATTTCTTCTTGGGGTGATGAAAATGCCTTTAAATGATATAGTAGTGAATATTGCACCACTTTGTGAATATATAAAAAACATACTGAAGTGTACGCTTTAAAGAAAATAATTTTAAACTAAACTTAAAAAAACATGCTAGGGAAGAAAAGAACCCCTGAAGATGTCACTGTGCCCCGATCCCAGCTTCCAACTGCCTACCTACTCACCAGCTTTTTCTTGTGAGGAATAAACAAACTCCTCCTTGTTTAACCCTCTGTAGTCAAGTTTTCTATTATCTGGAGCCTAATGCACTCAACTTCCTTTGTCACCCAATGAAAACGAGACGGGGCTCTACACTGGGCAATACTCATCCCAGGCTGTAGTCGGGATTCAGCTAAATGTCACGTTATCTGGCACAGTCACCAGTCGGTGGCCTCCAGAATGCCACACGCATGTGCATATACACATGTGCATGCATAATCATGTGTGTCTAAATAGCCCAGGGGATTAACTGTTCTGAGGCTCCACACTTGTGCTCTCTTCATGCACACCAGCTGCCCTTCACAAGAAAAACACCCCCAAAACTGCACTGCACCCAGCCCAGGAAGCATGGCACTCTCACCACTTCTGGATGCTTCCGAGAGCCACAGCCAGGCCAGCAGAAGCAGCCCCTGGGAAGGCTGGGGGCAAGTCAGTGGGAGTCAGTATCAAAAGGTGAAGAAAGCCCCCAATCTTCCAAGGCCCCAGCCTGAATGCTCTGACACCTAGCTCATGTCTAATTCATGTCATAAGTTTGTACTGGATGCTCACTCTGTGCAGCTGGGTGCTGGGGATGCGGAGGGATAAGGCAGCACGGCCTTGACCCACTGGAAGGTGACAGACAAGTCCAGTTGGAACACAAATGTGGTGAGGGCTATGCTGGGGAAGTTGAGCGGTTATAGGGACACAGAGGAGAGGCTCCTAACACAGGGGCATCAGGGAAAGCTTTTAGGAAGAAGTGACATCCAAGCTGAGACCTGCAAGTGAGAATTAGCCCAGTGAAATGGACAGGGAGCATTAAAACATGTTCTAGGGAGAAGCAACAGCACATTGGAAAGCATAGTATGTTACAGAAACTACATAAAATTCATCATGGCTGGCAGAGAAACAGGCAGGGCCCGGCCATGCCCAGCCTGGGAGTGAGGCCATCACCGGAAGGTCCTCACCTGGACCCAGCACAATTCCCCAAGCTGGTCCTATGGGATGCCTTGCCACTTCTGGAGTAAAATACTCACTTGGCCACATGTACACCGCCATTTCCTGTCTCTGGGCTTTTATTAACACTGGCCCTGTGGCCCACCAGAATGCTCACCCCTGCCTATTCCTGGGTCCAAATCCCACCCATCCTCCAGGGCCCAGCAAAAAGTCACCTCCTGCAGGCTGCCCTAGGCACACCTGAGAGTAGGCTTGTCTCACTTCCCTTATAGAGAGCGCAGGCTCTCCAAAAAGCAGCCCATTCCCCTGGGTAGCCCGGCTTTCTCATGATGATGCCTGATTACATACTCCAAAGGGTAGACAGGCCAAGGGCCATAATCAGTTCTATCCTTGAGGCTTTCCCCGCTTGCAGCAGAAACAGGCATGGCATACCCCATGTTCCATGGGTAGAGGGCGTGTGTCCCAGAGCGGCTGGTACTAAGAGCAGAGAGAGAAATGATGGCGTCCAGTTCCCCTCTGGGGCCATCATGTGACAAGTTGAGGAACCACTTGTGGATAAAAAAGGAGTTCTATGGAAAGTAACATCAGAGAGTGATCTGATCATAAATTCCTAACTGGGCAGGTGCGGGGGCGGGGGGTGGAGTCACAACCCAGGCATACAACTTCTTTAGTAAATGGCTTACCTCTGCCTTAAGCAAAACCCTGTCCATTGTTTCTGTGCATCTGGGTTAACACACCTTTGAAATGGCCCCTTTTAGACCCCTTCTTCTACAGCCTGACCACCCTCCAGAGAGCACATAATCTTAACTCTCCTGTAATCTAAGCCTTGCCTTGCTTTCTCCCATCCTCATGTAATCTTCCATCCTTAATTTCAAATGCATGAAAGAAACTGCAAACTTTTATTCCTGGAGCATTTGAGATCTTGCTCCCCAGCATATATTGTCAGTTTGGCTCAAATAAACTCTTAAAAATTCTTTACCGGTTTGGCAGTTTCTTACGTCAACACGCTCTTAACTGAAATATTGACTAGCTTCTCCTGACTAAATGTGCTATCCTCCCAAGAACCTGCAATATCCAGATAACCATATTCATTTGTTCGAATGAAGCTGGGAGGTAAAGTCACGTGCCTGAGGCCACACAGATGGTTGGTGGTAGAACTGAGACTTGAACCCAAGTCTGTCTGGCTTCAAAGGCCCTGATGCTTCCATAATACCCTACTGTGAAGTCGGGAAGCCCTGAGGCAGCCAAAGGACCCCCCAAGAAGGAGCCTTGACTTCCCACCTAGGGCGACAGAGAGCATCTCTAAGATGTGCTGAAAACAGTGTCTCAGGGAGTGGCTGGCCCTGAGTGGGCATGGCCCAGGATCAGAGGGAGGATGTGGTTAGCCCACCTGCCCAGAGGCCTGCATCCCCAGCTGGAAGCCAGGGCAACCACCTCCTTCCCAAATGCCCTGCCTCTCCCAACGTAGGCCTCTCTGTTGAAAGCTGTCACACCTGAAAAACCAGCTCCTGGATAAACAGGAGAGACACCAGACTGGCCCAATAACAAGACCCCCATGGAGTCCGCCGGGACCACCCTGGAGCTGGGTGGGCGGGCGGGCAGGGGTCTTGCCTGTTTAGGGCGCCACCCAGGAGCACCTGAGGACCTTTCTGCATGGGGCTAACTTGTCACAGTCCTTGTAGGCTTCTGCTGAATATAGCCCACAGGTCAGACTGAGGAATCCAGCCTTTGAGGACTTGGTGGGGTGCAAAGGGCAGGTGGTGGGGGTGGCCTAGCTCATGAGGAAAAGTTAATCACTTCCTCAGAAAAAAGTTAAAAACCCCCAAATCTCTCAAGACACCTCTGTAGGCCAGGCTATCACCCAGGGACCTCCCTTTTCTTGGGAAGCCCTGGGAGAGTGACAATCTCTTCTTGGCTTCCCTTCATTCAGACACCGCCAGTCATAATGCCCTACCGGGAACTCCTCAGGGGTTCTAGACAGTTAAACTGAGGCTCAGCCACTTGGGCAGCCGTACAAGTCACATTCAGCAGGCAGGTGGCAGAGCTGGAATTGGCCTGACTAGAAGCTTCCGTGACCAAATGAAACCTCAGTGCTGTCCATACGTTCAGGAGAAAGGCTGCTGTTCACACAGGGCTAACCACAGGGTGCATCCCAAACTTTCTTGTCAGCTAAAATTTTATTTAGAGCCCTAACAGGTAACTCGAATAAAAGTGGCCCTACTCTGGCCCAAAGGGGGACACAGGGAGCTGGAGGGCCACACGTCCCAACCTCTTCCCCCTTGGCAGCCCTGCAGGCCCCCCAGGGATCTGAGGAACCCCGCCAACTTGGGTTACCCCAGCTGAGTCTCACACTAGCCCAGTACATCAGATGCTGTTCTTCCATTTACAAATGACATGGAGGTGAAGGCACTCACGTGAGGTCACGCAGCCCCCTGCTGTCTGACTCTAAATTATGCTTGTGGAATGCCCTCTTTTCACAAAGAGGAAGAAGCTCTGCCCTTGTTTCATGCAAACAAAGAGTTTCTACCCCAAGTTAACAAGCTACAGGAGTGGAGACCAGAGATACACAACCAGGGACCCCCAACCTCCTGGGGGAGTGGGGCGTAGAGATGGGGGAGACACCCCAAGGCACAGACAGTTCCCTTTCCTCAGGCCCACCCCCACCCCTGTCTCCCAGCTGTCCTGGCTCCAGAACATAATTGTTCCAGGAGCCCACCTGCACAGCGGAGGATCAAGCCCTGAGGGCAGCCACAGGCAGGTGTAATTTCATCAGGGGCTCTGTGTCTGTGAGTCACCAGAATCAGAGGATGAAATTCCAGCTCTGTGGACAGAGGCATGCAGTTCTCCTGGCTCAGGTCAGCTCTCGATGGGGGTGGAGGTGGGGGTGGGGTACAGGCAATGACTTTGTGAAAATAAAAATAAGGCACCCCATCCTCTGGGTGGTCCTGAGCCAGAGCAGGACTTAGCAAGCCAGGTGTACTGGGTCTCCACTCCAGGAGAGTGGGTGGAGCTATGTGGTGGATCCATGCAATGGAATACTACTCAGCAATCAAAAGGAATCAGCTCCCCATACAACGTGAGAGATGCATTATGCCCAGTGAACTAAGCCAAACAGGCTGCAGACTGTGTGACTCCATTTCTGTGACACTCTGGAAGATGCTATAGAGACACAAAACAGACCAGTAGTTGCCAGGGGCTGGGGGAGAGCCAAGGGGGCTGGCTACAAATGGGCTTGAGGGAACTTTGGAGGGAGATGGACTATACTGTGTCTTGACAAGGGCTGGGCCATGTGAGTGTGTGTACTGGTCGATCTCCTTGGATGGCATACTTGAGACCTGGGCATTTCACTAACTGTCCATCCCTCAACAACATATAGAACGTGTGGGTGACCCCCTACCTGCTGGCCTGGGGCTGGATGTCAGGACCTAAGACTCTGCAGATCTGGCACCTTTGCATCTCTCACTGGCTGGTGGACTGACAGGCAGATGGATGGATGGACAAAGACTCCCCACCCCTTCTTTATGGTTCTGCCAAGCAGCAAGATAATGTACCTTGAGACTCCACTAGACCCCAACCAGCAAACAGGCCTGGCCCAGTCCAAGCCTCCAGAAGACAAGGGCCCAGCTGCTCCAGCTCACAGCTCACCTGCCCCCGCAACTACAGCCCGGCTGAGCGCCTATGAGCAGCCCAGGATCTCCTCCCTCAAGCTGGGACCTCTCACTTCTGGCTTCCTAGCCTGTCTCCACTTCAGACCTGCAACAGGATGACCCACATACCCACTAGCGGCTATGGAGTCCCCACAATGCAACACTGAGCCTCCCAAAGCATAGCATCACCTTGGGGCTCAGGCAAGACAGAGTATATTATCTCCATGTTACATATGAGCATATAACCAAACTGTCAAGGAGGGAACATGGACCATGAGACCCTGGCCCTCACTTCCTGGCCATGCCCCACCACCCCACATCTCAGTGTAGCAAAGGTGCTAAAAGCCGGGGGTAGAGGTCTACCCTCGGATGATGGCATGGCCAAAGGTGAGGGGTAGCAATTCCCAGCAACCATAATGCTGAACTCACCTGGCGTCCCTCCAAAGGGACAGCCCCTGAAACCTGTGACTGGTCCAGCAATGACCCTCTTCTACCAGGGCTTCCAGAGGCGGGATTTCCAAACCTTGAAGGTGGGCATCAGAGAAACAGCCTCCCAGTGCTCAGGGCTGGTTCTGCAAATTGACTGCAAATCCTGATTTTGTTTCTGACAGCGTGTCCCCGGCAACTTCCCTCCTCCCAGCATCTCTCAATGCACCAAATAGACCACGGTGGCACCGAAGACAAAACCAGGGCTGCCCAGACTGGGGACCCTGAGCCCTCACACCGTCAGGCCTAACAGGAGATCTGGACCTTGGGCCACAGGCTGGAGAATGCCCGACTGTGGAAAAGAGAACCAGCGCTGCCTGATTTGAAGTTGCTCCAGACCATCCTCATAGCCTCTGGCTGAGCCTGGCCCCAACTGCAAGCCCCAGCCACACCCTGAACCCCTCCGCAGCTCCTAAGAGTCTGACTGCCCAGAGGCCGCAGCTGTAGGGTTGCCAGATAACACAAGACCCCCAGTTCAGTCTGAACTTCAGATAAAAAAGTAAGTTTTTAGTATAAATTCTGTCTCCAATATCCCATTATCTGTTCCATATCTGAAATACAAATTTAACTGGGCATCCCTATTTTTATTAGCTAAATTTGGCAACCCGAAGCAGGTGGTCCTGAAGGAGGGAGACAGGTGGGCACACAAATAGCTCTGGGTCAGCCAGGCCCAGCTCCAGTCCAAGAGCAAGGGTGTCTAAAAGAAGAGTTCTGCTCTCTGCCTGAGACACCGCCACCAGTCACCCCAGGCCTGGTATGGGCAAAGTACAGCCTCACCGGCCCATTCAGGAAATCTAACTCACCCCAGAGAACAAAGGCTCAGCCCCTGGCACCACCCTCCCCCTAGGTCTCTGAGCCTCTTTGCTGTCATCACTGTAACCCATAGCACCCAGTGTCTGAACAGACAAAGTACTAACCCCAGTGAACATTAGGATCAGACAGTCCCAGCCAGACATCCCTGCAAATGAGGAAACTGGGTGCCCAGCAAAAGGGCTGGCTCCCCTTGGGACCCACCTAGAGTCCCCAACACCTGCACACAGAAGTCTTCATTGTTACCCCACCACAGAGGGGGTGACATCCCACTGTCTTCTGACCAGGTTCACTTTCTCCTTCTCCCACAAAGACCAACTCTTCTCACCACTCCGCCCCTGCTTATGAATTCCTGCTGAGAATTCTCTTCCTGTCTCCCCAAGGTCCATGGATCCTGGGCCCTGCTCTGCATTCTGGTGTTTGTGAATTAATCCTGCAGGTCTTGTTCCTGGTTACCCCCTGAGGCCTCTGTGAGCCCCATGGTGCTGGGCACACACTCCTGGTTTGTCCCAAAGAACCTGACTAAATCCTTGGCTGCTAGGCATCAAAGAGGGAGACGCCCACAAATAGCTGAGAGTCAGAGGACTGAGAGAAGCAGGACAGATGACACTCAGGGAGCAAAGCCCCAGGCTCAGGTTCAGAGGAAGACACAGACTGCAGTAATGGGGAAGGGCCCTAGGAGTATGGGCAGCAGGAAGCTCAGGGCAAGAACCTGGATTCCTACCATTGTGGGGGACCTGCCCTAGAGATGCGAATTTAGGAATGTGGGCCAAGGCTCTGGAGCAGAACTTCATTCATTCACTCAACTAGCCATTCAACAAGTATTTGGGTACCAGTTCTGGGGCACCAGAGAATCAAAAGAAAGCCTCAGCCCCTTTCCTGCCCCTAGGGCAACTAAGGAGACAGTCATGTAAGTTTTGAGTGAGGTCAGTGTTCAGACAGAGGAAGGACAGGATATCATGGGGACACAAAAGTAGCACCTCGGCCACTCCCAGGGCCAGGAAAGGCTTCCAGCCTGAGGACATGACAGCCAGCTAAGTCCTGACCAAGGAGAGGAAAAAGACAAATGACCAGGTGGGGCCATTAAAGGAAGCCACCTATCCCCCTCAGGGGAAGGGTGGGAAGAACCTTCCAGGCAAGAGGAACAGCAAGTGTAAAGGCCGTTCAGATAAACTGCAGGATTCAATTAGTGGCCCAAAGAAGACAGAGTGGGCAGACAAGATGAACTAGACCCAGAATGAAGACAGAGCAGATGGAGTCTGATTCCAAGGTCATACTTAAGACGTGCTCGCCCCAAACTATAACCCACCACGTCACTCTGAGATCCTCACCTGGAGTCTCTGACAACTGGTCTACCACCAAACTGTGGCCACCCTGGCTGCCAGAAACAGGTGGGCTGCAAGAATAGCTGCCTCAGACCTCTATATTCATGTCTGCCTTCCGGACTATTTCCAAGCATCAAGCACTGTCACCATGTCAGGGGCTAGCCTGGCTCTGGGACACTGCCTTAAATGAACACATAAAAAGTATCTGTGATTAGCACATTGCAATAAACATCCCTTCCTCCAGCATCTAGAGAAGAGTCCTCTTAAGTAGGGCAAGTGTGCCCCTACAATGCTGTCTTCAAGACCCAGTTTTGCAACCTTTGGTCCCAAGTTCTCCCACATTTTGAATGAGTAGCCACAGTTTCAACCTTCCTGGTTTCCACTGCTGGGGCCCTCTGGGACCCTCTGAGTCAGAGCTGCTACTTTCTAGGTCACTCTCAGAGCAGGCTCCAGAATGGGGTGTGGTCTTAAGCCTCCCACATCCCAAAAGGAGGTTGGGGGTTCTGACATCCCACTGCCTTTGGGCCAGGCATGCCACTTAGTCCACCGATCCCTATTCAGAAGAGGTCAGAGTCCACCTCAAACACTCCTGGGCCCTGTACTCGGTGGCTCATGATGGCCACCTGACTGACCCTATCTTTGCTGTCCTCTACCAGCCCCTCCCAGCCAGCAGCCACCAGCTTCCCAGCTACCGCAGCCTCCTGCTCTGAATAAATAATTGATGCTGGTGCCCTTTCCCTTTGGGAATGACGCTGCTGAAATAAACGGGCTATGAGGAACCTCCCAAGCCCAGAAGCCCAAGGCCAGTACCAAGGAGCAAGCAGTCCTAGCCACTGGGCCACCAAACACACAGCAGAAGACAGCAGCCAGAGGGGGTGAGAGCAGCTTCTGGCCACCCCTTTCCTTCTGCTGTGAGCAGTAAGAGACACCCTCGCAAATGCTCACTCCTCTAGATGCTGTCCAGGCCTGCCCCTCACCCTGCTGCCAGGCCCAAGACAATCCCAGGGCAGCCCCACGCTCCACATCACTGGTACCGCACTCCATCCAAGGCCAGTGCTTTCCCCAGGTGCCCAGCAGGGAGACCCTAAAAGCTGTACTCCTGACTCTGGCTGTGATGGGAACATAGGAGCCTCCCACCCCAGGTGTGGTCCTGGGAGGCTGGGTCACAGGGCCAAATATCCAGAGCTGGAGGTCGCTCCAGCTCTGCTAGGAGGGCAGAACTCTCAGCTGTGTGGTGGCCCTCTGCCTTGGGCCCAGGCCAGGGCATCGTGTCTTTCCTTGGCCGCAGGCGGAGCCCAGGAGAAGTGTCAAGCCCATCATTCCCGGGGAATCAGGATGGTGGTGGGCATCAAGCACCTGGCAACCTCTCCTCGGAGTGGCCTGCCCGCCCATCTGCAGGAACTCAGAGGGTAGTCTGTGGGTACACAGGTAGGGCACCCCAACTTGCTCCTTTGAACCCTTTGTCTCCCCCCACACGGCCATCCTCTGAGTCTCCCTCCCACCCCCACAACAGGGGTTCGGCTGCCACCGTTATGGCCAGCCCCTTCCCGGGAGACCCCAACAGTGTGCTGGGGCAGTACTCGCAGTACTGGACTTAGCCTGGGAGTGGGGGGTACAGGCCAGGGAATGGCCCAGCCCAAGGAAGGCAGTGGGGTGGGGGTGCGGGCGGGGGCCGCGGCCTTCCCAGACCCCTGGGCGCCCGTGTGGGAGCCCGCTGCCACCGCCGCCGCGCGCAGCATAACTGACCTCATTCGCCAACTGCAGCAGCCTGCAGGCGCCCGCTGCCGGCCCGGGGCGCCCCCCCCCCACCTCCGGAAGGGCTGGGGGTGACAGCTCCCGGCTTCCACCCCCTCCTGGCAGGTGGGGGCAGCCATCCCTCCCCTCCCCCGGCCCGAATTATAATCCCAGTCACGTGCTTCCCAATGCACCCAAAAGCCGGACCCAGATTCTGTAACACCTTGAGGGGGAGGGGCGGGGGCCACGGGGGTGGGAGGAGAGGGGAGAAGGGCCTGGGCGCCCGCCCCCCGCAAAAGTTTCTCCTACCTTGGAGGATCCCCAAGCGCTCCTGCCAGCAGCGCCCCGGCCCCGGCCCGCGGCCAGGACGCAGCCTCCTGCCGCTGCCTCCTTAATTAATCCGGGAGAATGGGGGACGGCGCGGCGGAGGAGGCGCGGGGCGGCGCGCGCGGCGGGGGCGGGCGGGCGCGGGGCGCGGGCCGGGGAGGGGGCCGCGGCGGGGGCTCTCGGCCGGCCGGGGGGCTGGCGCTCGGCGGCCCCCACCCCCGGCGCGGGCTGCGGCGGAGGGCGGGGCGCGGCGCGGGGGAGCGGAGCCGAGAGCGGGAGCGCGGGGAGGCTCTTTGTTCTGTAATCCCAGTAAGATTGCCAGCCATTCGCCCCGGCCCTAATCCCAGCCCCGCGCAACACCACCCTCCATTGGCTGCCATTTACATACGGGATTAGCCCGCCCGGCCCGCCCCGCGCCCCGGCCTGGGCACCGCGGGGGGAGCGCTGCGCCCCCGCCCCGCACCCTGCGCGCGCGCGCACCGCCCCAGCGCCCGCCGCCAGGGGGGCCGGCGGGAGGGGCGCCCGCGGTCTCGGCGCCCCCTGGCTGCCCGGCGAGGCCCCTCCGTCATCCTAGCGCTGGCCAGGGGCGGATTAGGAAGCCGGGGCGCAAGGACCTGGCCGGAGGGTCAAGGTCACTCAGCGGGCGCGGGGAAGGATCCCAGGACCAGAGTCGGGGGCCTGGAGCGACCCGTAGGCCCGGCGCGTTGTCCGGGGAAACTGAAGTCGGTGCAGTTGGTCACTCCCACCTTGCCATTTTATCTTTCAGTGGCATGGTCCAGGTACCTTTTTCAGCCTTTGTCCCCTGGGATGTGAAGGAAGGCGGTGCTATGCCCAAGGTCTCAGCAGGTCCACTGGACACGCCAGGTCTCATCTTGTCTCTGGACAGCCCTCCTCCTGATCCCCGACCCAGGTTTTTGCCACCACTTTCTCCCACCATACTAAGCGTCCTACGAAATCAGGGAGCACACCTCCCATCCTCTCCAAAGCCATACGGATTAAGTCAGCACAGGGAGTGCCCTGAGTCCCGTGCTAGGCCCTTGCTATGCTGGACACTGAAGGAAGGTACACAGACCAGGCAGGCCCCAACCCCGGGGAGATCCTGGCCTAGATAGAGAGGCAAGCATATATTGAGAACCTACTGGGTCCTAGCGAAGCCCACAAGGTCTCCCGGCTAGGCCCCTGTTGGTCGCAGTGGGCACTTGGTAAAGGCTAACCTTGATTGTTCAGGGTTCCCCCAGCAAGCCCACAAGCCCTACCAGACTAAGAGCTCCACCCTAATAGGCTGTGTTGGCAGTGCCCAGGCCAAGGCTGAGCCCAAAGGGTGCCTTCCCCACAGTTGGCTAGAGAAATGGGGATTGGGAATGTACCCACAGACACTCCCTCCATCCCACGCTGTCCCCTGCCCTCTTGGGGTACCTCATCTCCCTCATCATCAGGACACCTCTGGGCACTCTGTCGTGTGGTCCCTCTTAGACCCATAATTCCCCTTGCCCAGAGCTGGCCTTTGTGTGGGGAAGAGCCGAGGTTGGGAGCCTGACTGTTTAGGTTCAAATTCTGGCTGTTCCTCTCACCACCTTGGACAAGGCAGTTCACCTCTCTGAGTCTCCATTTCCCCCTTCCTGCAGCCTCTCAGTCAACCACAGTGTGGGCCCCAGGGTGGATAACAGTGACGATAGGTACCCTTGTTAAGTGTCTCCTAGGTGTTGGGCATATTGCATATTAAATCTCTGTTCCTGACACTAATCCTGCAAGCAGGGTCTTACTGGCCTCATTTCACAATGAGGTGACTTGCTTAGAGACATACAAGTGGCGCTGCTGGGACTCACTCCATAGCCCTCTGCCCATTGACCTGTGGTCCCTCCATCATATATGCTCGTGCCCATAAGCTGCTGGGTGTAAGGCCTGGCCTCAGTGAGCCTGGCTGGGGAAAGCTAGTCCAAGGAAGGGCTGTCTGGCTAGGCTGTTGATTTCTGGAAAGAATGCTTGCCTGATCCCAAGTCCAGGAGCAGAGTGCCAGAAGCCTCTGGAGCCCAGGGTCTAGAGGAGCTGAAACCAGGTGTGTGCTCAGTACTGCCCTCTGCAGGCAGAATCCAGAGCAGCCTTAATACAAGGAGAGCACTAGGTGTGGATGCCACCTTCCTGCCTCTGGACTCTCTTCCCTGTGAGAACAGCCATCCTGACCCTAAACCAATCTAGTCAGGCAGACACTGGGGGCATTGTGGTACAGCAGAAGGCTTTGGTTTGGCACATCTAGGCCCCGTTCAGCCACATGTGACTGGGGTATGATAACTGGCTCCATGTTGACTGGCCGTGTCCTAGGGCAAATCAATTGGCTTCTCTGGGCCTTAGCTCTCCCATCTGTAAAATGGAGTTAAGATAGTCCTTTCTTTATAGGATTGCTGTGAGAATTAAGTGGCATAATTCAGGAAAAATGTTTATCATAGTGCTGGTGGTGTAGGTGCTCGATAAAAGCTATTTCTCAATTTTGCTGATTTCATCTAGGAATGAAGTCAGACTTGGAGCCTTGGCTTAAACTGCTCTTCCTGGGGAGGTGGAAATTCTAAACACAAGGTCATGGACATTTTTGTTAAGTTCAATTCCTTCTCCTGAGAAGGGCAGGAATAGCTCTCTCAGCTGCAAGGAGAATTTGGTTGAGAAGCCCTTGCCAGTGGGTACTCCTCACCTTCAGGAACTTCTCCTGCCAGACTTATGAAGCACAGTTGTACTGGCCCTGCCACATCCTCCACCAGGTCTGGCCAGATCCCCCTACTACACAGGTGTAGAAACTGAGTCCCACTGCCTTCCTCTTAACAGTCTTGAAGCCAGAGGACTTCTCCTATTACAAAGCCCTTTCCATGCCAACTTTCACTTAACCAGGTGGGCCTGACTTCCTATTTCACAGATGGGAATGTAGGATGGCGGGTCACTTGCAGAAGTGAATGAGTGAGTACCTGGGCGTCCTGTTTCCCCATCAGTCCAGGAATGCCCAAAGCAGTAGTTGGTCTCTTCCTCCTGGCCCAGTGTGTGTGTTCCAGATTCTCTGACCAGCAGACTGGCCACCAGGGACACCTGCCCGTATGGACTCAGCCCCTGCTCCCCTGGAGTTTGGGCCCAGTCCTGGGTTCGTGACCTCCTGCATGTATCATTTTCTTTGCCATGATTCTGGGCCAGTTCCCTGGAGGTAAGACTCCTGGGTCCTGGGGGCGGGGGGAGGAGGGGAGGCGGGGAGGGCAGGTAGGGGGACAGCCCAGCCATCTCCAACAAGGTAACCCTTCTCTAAACATTAGAGCAAGCCCAAAGGAAGCCTGGGGCTGTGCTGCCCTGTATGTGACCACAAGGGACCAAAGGTGAGGACAGTGAACTCAATGCTCTCATCTTTTGGGTAAGCACACTGCAGTACTGAGAGACAAAGGACTGACCCAATAGCAGCCTAAGGGTGAGTGGCAGGGATGGACCTCAGGGTTCCCATCCCCACCTCCCACTCCTTTTTACCATCTCTAGGGCTTTCCTTGTATTTTCAGGGATATGATTTTTATCTTGTAGTTGCTATTTATCCTTTAAAAATGAGATGAATGCCTCAGGAATCAGTTACTCCTATTTATTTTCAGAGCAGCTTATCTCCTATTCCATCATGGAAACCAAAGGGAAAATAAAATTTGGTATTTAAAAATATGCTTTTAAGACAGCATGCAAGATCCATGAAACAAGGGCAGAGAAGATGACCATGGACTCTGTAACCTAGATGTTAGATGTCCCTCCCAGCCAGGGCACTCAGGTGGTGTGTGGGCCGCGGAGGGGCAAAGGTGATGGGCTTGCTTGGGGGCCCCAGAGTCTGCAACCCAAATCTTCACCTCCTTCCCCCATGAAGAGCCATCCCCTGGGCCTCCTGGCATCTCTTTCCATCCCCCGCCTGTGCCCCATCTTTCCAAATCTTTGTCTCCATGCCTTGTCCAGGCTGATAAGGACAGAAATCATTTCCTTTACTGGGGTATTTGATCAGCAGAGTAACCTCTTAGAGTCCTCCAAGCCTTCCGGAACCCCTAAAATAAAGCCCTAGTGTTGGGATTTCTGGCACCCTGGCAAACCGAGGTGGGGATAACCTGGACATAGGGAGGTCTTCCATTCGGACATGGGCAGATCTGCAGCCTAGCCTTGCAGGCCTAGAGTTGGCCCTGGTGAGTAGTTTAGGGCAGTGCTGGCCAAGAGAAATAGGATGTGACCACAAGTGTACGCCACAGAGGAAATTTAAAATTTCCTAGTAGCCACGTTAAAAAAGTAAAATGCTGAAATTAATTTTAATAACATTTTATGTAACCCAGTATATCCAAAATGTGCTCATTTCAACGTAATATTTTTTTAAAATTTAGGTATTTTACATTCTTTTCTTTGTACTAAGTCTTTGAAATCCAGTGTCTATTTTATACTCACAACACATCTCAATTTGGATGAGACAGACTTTAATATGTAACTAGTGGCTACGTTTTAGACAATGCGGTTCTGGGGGATAATTTTCAACCCTTTTTAAGCCATAAAGCCTTTTTCCAATAGATTCTCACATAGAAACTCAGTCCATACAAGAGAAAAACATGGTGCTGCTCTAAATGGGAGCAAGAGTGGGGGGCCTGGAGCTGCCCTGTCATGCCTTTTCATCCGCTAGTTCCTCTGAGAACTGCTCAGAGCAGCCATCGAAACTTCTAAAAATAACAATAACTGACATTTATTGAATGCGTACCCTAAGCCAGTCCTGCTGCCTGGGGTAAGATAGTCAACTTTACATAAGTCCGAAAAGTGGGAATCACTGAGACTGCCGGTGAGGCCTGCAAAACCCCTAGCTGGGAGAAGAGGGGACAAGTGGGGAACAAAGTTATTGCCCCTCACGTCACCCTCCACAAAGGACCTCTGCTTCCCAGGTCCCAGTATCTCCAGCCTCTTACCTGGGCCCAGTGCCCCTCCCACAGCTTCCCAACCCCAGCAAGAAGCAACAGGCTTGGTTTTCTAGCAAGTACCAGGCAGCTGCTCTGCCAAGTGAATTTAGTTATAAATTAGTGAAGATTTAGAACAACTTAAGGGCCAAAAAATGAAAAACAAGGGGAAAGCACTTTAAAGCAACTTCCCCAGGCACTGTCAGAAAAAAACAGGGTATGTTGGAAAGCTTTGAGGGGACTTCTGCTTGGTATGTGTCTCAGTGGAGGGTCAGGGGAGAGGGGACGCCGAGCAGCCAGGCTCCCTCTCCCTTGCTAGGAGCCCAGCACAGCAAGAGGCTGAAACTCAGATGCATCCCTTGGGATGGTTTCTTCTCTGAACCTCAGTTTTCTCATTTGCAGAGAGGGTTGCTATCACAAGCCAAGGCCTACATGGAGTTCAGCCTCAGCCCAGAGCTTGGCACACGGACAGGAACCAGATACAGCAAGTGGATGAGCTGAGGAGTCAAGTGGGAGTATCTTCCATCTCAGCTCAGCTATTGACTTTGGGGGACCTGGACTTCAGTTTTCTTATCTTGTTTGCTTATTAAGAGTGCAGGTCCAGACCTTTCCAGGAGATGTGTTGACTCACACGCAATGGGTAGGGGAGAAGCCTGGGACTGCATTTTAGAACAGAGTTTCCAGCTCTTTCTGATACACATTCAAGTGTGAGGAGTATTGGCCTTCATGTTCTCAGTGAGCCGTTCAGGCTCTGGCATCTGTGGTTTCACTGCACAGCCATGCAGTACCATCCTACAATAACATCCCTTGTGCCACCAGGCACTCAATGCTGTCTCTCTGTCACAGGCTGCTGGACTAGCCCTGAGATGGTAGGGCCCCGTTTCCACACCAAGGCACCCTCTCTGCAACCAGGTGTCATGTACATCCTACCCCTGCACCTGGGAGCTCTGGGCCAGCAGTTACATATATAGCAATGAATGGGGCCCTGGGCACTGGAGCCAGAGGGTTTACCCAATTCAGCCTGAGGAGGGAATGGGGTTGCTGAGTTCTCAAGGGGAATGGAGAACCAACAGGACAGCCCCCTCTGGCTTGCATGCCAAAGACCTACTGGTTCAGGACCCCAGCACATGCTAAAATAGTTCTCTCCCATCCCAGAATTTTCTGGGAACCTACTGCACCCCCCACACCCCAGGAGAAGACTTATCACACATCTCTCTCTCCCCTACCAGCCTTTCATAACCCAGCCCCCAAGTTCTGACCTAGGCCTTGGAACCAAGTCCTTGCTTTTGCATCAGGGAGTGAAAGCAGGCCTCTGCACAGCGTTTTTACATGTACGTTCCTTCTAAACCCAATGCTCTGCCTGCCCCTGCCACATCTGCTCCTTATCCTCCAGGGCTCAGCCTTCCTGACGGCACTGATGGGGCCGCCCATCCCACCAAGGCTCCCAGAGCCCCTTAGGAACTCTGAGCAATTGTCCTGGTCAAAATTTTACACTGGGTGAGCAATTATTTGATCCCCGTCTAACTCACCCATTAATCTCTATGCTCATGTGAAGACAGAGCTTGGGGGCTTGTCCTTGTGCACCTTGCCCAGCATGTAGCCTGGAACACAGTAGAGGTCTACAAACATTTGGCGATTGAATGAAAGGAAGAGAGAGGGAGAAAAGGAAGAAAGGGAAAGAAAGAAAGAAAATGGGCCTCATCTGTCCGATGTCAGGTGACTTGTCAGTCTCTTATTTTCTCTTTCTCTCCATCTGTTTGTTGCCGTCTTTTTAGGTAGCTCTCTCCCGCAAAATCTGTGCGCGGGTCTGTTTCTACGTCCCTGTTTTTGCTTTGTCCTGTCTCTCCTATCGTATTCTCTCCGTGTCTGATCCCAGTTGTCTCTCTCGATTGTCTAAGTCAGTTCCGTCTTTCCTGTGATGCTCTCCGTCATCTCTCTCTCTCTTGCGCTGAGCCTTTCTCTCTCCCAGCTATCTCAGGTCTTTCCTCTCTGTCTCGGGGATCTGTCTCTCTCTGTCTCTGGGGGGTCTCTGCGTCCATTGCTCTTTGTGTCTCTCTCTCCTTGCGCCTCTGTCTCCGTCATCTCTGCTTTCTGCCTCCTCCTCCAGTCCCGTCCCCTGGAATCTTTCAAGAACAGCGAGAAGCATGTAATTGAGCTGGGGCCGTCTCCATGGTTGCAGCTGTGGAGTAACTGAAAGATCAATTTGGAATAACTGTCTCTGTAATAATTGTGCCTTAATAGTTTCTGTGAGGCAGAGTGGGGCTCTGTGTGAGGTGGCCAGGACCGCCCTGGGACCCTGGCAGGAAAAGCCCACCTGGAGCCTCCAGTATCCCTGGGCCAGGATCTGGAGGGGGCACTTGGCTTTGGCCAGAAACAGAAGGGGTGCAGGAGCAGATGAGTAGGAGGGAAGCCAGTCTCACCCCCTCCCCCTCCCAGAGGTGCTCCTGCCTCTCTGCTCCTACCCGCTGCGCCCCACTCCTGTTTATAATTTATGCTTACGATCAGAATTATCAGCAATAATGATAACATGATTATAATTGCCGAGCTGCCTGGCTCAACTGCAGTGCTGTTGGTAAATATTATGATAGAGAGTAGCATGAGGTCACTGCCTCCCAAAGCTTGAGGGACGGCATGGGGAATAGGAATGCCGCAAGGGTTACGTGGTTCCTCCCCTGGTCCCCAACCAAACCCACCCGCTCCTCTGCAGAGCACTTACTGCTCGACCATTTGCCCATCCATTTTAACACCTAACAATCCTCTCTATATTTAACTGAAATCATCCTGCTTTAGGCTAGGCAGTAACCATTTGGAAGCCCACAGGTGTGGGGCACATCATCTGTTGACTCACCAACAGAGGGCACTCTAGAGCTGTGGTGTGACTTCCACCTGGGAGGTGAGGCAGCCCAGAGAGGATGGTCCTTCCACACCCAAGTTGGGTTTGACCAGTGACTCAGCTCCCCAGGAGCTCAGAGGTCGTCTCAAGGGTCTTGCCAGAAAGCTAAGGATCAGGACAGTGCCATTGCCTTAGGCATAGGTCCTGGGAGACGGGATATTTCTGGCATCCAGAGACCCCCTTTCTGCCCAAGAGAACTAAGGCTGGAGGCCCAGGGTAGGAGCAAGAACTGCAACCTGCCTCAGACATAAAAATAGCCCCTTTAAGAGAGCCCACCCAGATCATCCAAGGACGGGGTGAGATGTACCCACTGCTGCCATTTAGCAGGCCCACTCCGAGCTAAGCCCGCTCGATGTGCGTGGAACGGGCCCTCGCTCCTCCTGTGCCTCCCAGCAGCCTGGAATTACTGTCAGTCTCTGCTGCTGTCAAGTCCATATTTACAAAAGGCTGGTGAGCTCTGAGAGTCAGTGAGGCCATGAGCAAGGACAGTGAGGGCCCAGGCAGCGATGAGGACGGGACTGCACTTCATGGCTGCTGCGTGGGCGGCAAGGAGAGGCTCAGCACCCCCATGTTGTATCTGGGAACTCTAAGGCTCAGAGAGACTTGCCCAACTGCACAGAGCAGCAATTGGCAGGGCAGGATTTGCCCAGGGCCCATTCGTGGTGACCTGGAGCCTCCTGGATAGGACAAGCCGGCAAGGCCCCAGTCCCTGGTGTGCTGCATTATTCATAAGCCCAACATTCCCCCCGGGATAAACATTCAGAAGGAGCGTTTCAAATCCACTTGCCTGCTCTGAAAATGAGCAGAGAATGCCGGCGTCCGTGGAGGCGGTACGCCCAGACTCCTGAGAGCCCTGGGAAAGCTCACAGATGACCTATTTCTGTCCCCTCACCTGGGGCTCCTGAACATTGGGGCCCAAGACCCGTGAGCTTGGCAAGCTGGGCCATGCCCAGAGGAGGTCCTGAGGCCAGATGCCCCTCTCTGCCCACTTTTCCTGCCCTGGCCTGGGGACAACCCAGCCCCCAACATCCCAAGTGACTGCGGTCCTTGGAACTTGTCAGGTCCTGGGCAGTTGGTACGACTTGGGGATCCTCCGGGATCTAAGAAGCTCAGAGTGCCTCAGCTCCCTGCCAGAATCAGGCTGACACACTCTTAACTCATGCTTTTGTGGCCTAAAAAATAAAGAGGTGCCACGCTGTTGTCTCAAGATGCCCCAGAGCCTCCCCTCTCCTTGAGCTGCCTCTGCACTTCTCCATCAGACCCTTGGAAGGAGCACGTTAGAGGCCCTCGACACTCACGTATGGCCTGAACTCCAGGGCACACCTTTTCCAGAAGGTGCCTCAAAGATGGAAATGTTAATTTAGTTAATTAAAACCCACATCAACATTGTTTTAAAAAAGGAGGTCAGTGCTCTGGACCAAGGTCACAGAAAATGGCCTTGGTTTCAACAGCAAGAGGGCAAATTGATAACTGCCCATTTGAAGTTCAAGAGTGGGTATCAAGTGGTCAGGGGTGGGTGGGAGCTGCACCTTCAGGGCTGGGCTGCTCAGATGAGGGAGAAGAAGGGAAGGTAACCCAGGTAGAAAATGTGGGAGAATACATTTAAGTAACCTATCAATCAGCTCAGGTCCCCAAGGAGAAGGGTAGAACATGTGTCACTATTCCCTGAGTGGCTACGGGGAGCAGTATACAGATACAGGGAGCCAGGCCTCACCCTCTGAATCTCCTTTTTGAATCCCCATAACCACCCCGAGAGCCCTACTGCACACCAGTACACTGAGCATGGGCTGGATTTCAGCCCCTGTCTGTCCCTGAGCACAAACTACCAAGGCCAGGTCCCCCAAGGCTGAGGGCTGGGACCCTTTGAGATCTCAGAGGGTCCTTCAGGTGACAGAAGAGGACCATTTGCTCCACGCCAGGGCAGGAAGGTAGGAGTTGCTGTGCAGCTGCAGGCAAGCCCCTTCCCTCTGAGCCTTGGTTGGTCCATTTGTAAAATGAGAAGTTTTGTCTAACATTTTAATAAATTTCCCTCAGCTTCATTCTAAATGATCTAAAAGGGACCATCTAGAACCAAAGGGAACCCATGGATAAGGAGAAAGAGCTTGTTGGCCCAGTGATTAAGAGTGCAATCCCCAGCTCTGCCACTTGCTAGCTGTGTGTCTTTGGGTAAATAACCTCACCTCTCTGTGCATCAGTGACCTCACTGATCAAATGGGGATGAGGAGCTTGCCTCCCTGGAGGAGGTGCCGTGGGACCTAAATGAGTTCCTGCATGCTAAATGATCAAAATGGTGTCTGGCATGTAGGAGGCTCCAGGGCATTAGCCTCTACTACCTGGCCTTGGCCCAGTAGGGAGGTGGGCCAGACACCTGAGAGGATGGACACACCGGACATCTAGACCTGCCATGCCAGGCCTTAGTGGTCTGGCAGGCTGTGAGCAAGTGAGCCAGGGCTGAAGTCCGGCCATGCTCAGCTTGCCAGGCCACAGAGGCACAGGGCTGCTCCACAGTCAGCTCACCCTGGGGCCCCAGCATAGCATCTGCCCGGAGCAGAGCCGCTTTGTAATTTGTTCGGATCCTACCAGCTCCAGGCTACCAGTCCCCTGCCCCTTGGGCCCTCCCGAGAGGTGCCCCTCAACCCTTCTGGACATCTGGGCCTCCTGCCCAGGCTTCCCAAGAGCAACGTCCAACTCTGAGAAACCATCTGTCCAGGCCCGCCTTATCTGAAGCCTCACTGGACCTGGAGCTTCCTGTCACTGCTGATGGCTGAGACTGTCTCTCCCTAAACTTCTGGTCCTTTCCAGTTAGCTGTCCCCACAAGGCCAGGGCTCTAGTATGTCTTGCTCTCTGCTTCATGTCCTGTATCTAGAACACTACCTAAAGAAGCTCAGTACATGTATGTTCGCTGAATGGGGTGGGGCTATCTAGGGCCTGGACCTGGAGTGCAGCCCCGCCGTCTCTGTGGCATGATCTTCCACCCTCGCCTTGCTGTGGGTCCTCTGGGGCCAGTGCTGAAGGCCTTCCAGAGCTGCTGCTCAGGTGGACACACATACCATGGCCAGCCAGGCACTCAGAGAACCCCGAGGTTCCTGGACGGATGACCACCGGGTGTCCTCAAAGTCCCCAGTCTGCCTGCCAACACTCTGTTCACCTCTCCAGATCCAGCTGTCATGTCACCACCTCTAGCGAGGGGGCCCTAATCTCAGGCTGGTCAGCCACCTGTCTAGGCCCCCATAGGCTCACAGTACTCTGCCCCTGCTTAATCTGCTTTGCAGAGAACTGAGTAAAGAAGAAAAAGAACACCACACGAGACGCTTCCCTTCCTGCCTGGCTGGGGCCAGCCATGTAAGTGCTGAACAAAAACATGGGGCACATTGTTCAACAAGCAAGAAAAGTGTTTCTTGAAAAGTACTAAAACAAAACGTTTTCCTTTCTCCTGTGATCTCGCTTTTGACTTCTCATGGTGTTAGCTTTGTTTGTTGTTTTGATTTGCTATTCGATGTCATTCTAAGTAAAGAAAAATTAAAAATTAAAATTATTTGCATTGTGACATCTCATTCTTTACCATCCATCTTTATATTGTTCAATGCCAGTCTTGAATGCAGCTATAAGAACATTTAACTCGTAGGTGGAATCACCAAATTCACACATTTCATACTGTGGCTCGTCTGTGCATATGTATTTCATTTTCGCCCCGACAGTGAAAGCGCTGTACAAAACTAACTCGACTGTTTTTATTTCACTTCTTGATACATAAACATTCAACCAACTCCCTCTCCTTTGGGCTTATGATGTGAAAAGAAGGACTGAAAGGGAAAACTATGCATTGCCCTATCTTTCCTTTTCCTTCTATGTCATCATTTTGGCTCATACAGGGAAGTAACAAGTAAGAAAGGATGTGATAGGTTTCCTTGGTCCTTTTTGTTTCTTAGAAAGCCATTGCCTTTTTTCTACATTTGCGGCAAGGACTGGTTTGAACAGAAAGTGGCCTCTCAGGGCTCTTAGTGGTTCCTTGATATGACATGCTTACCTTGCTTGAGTCTCACTGAACTCCTGCTCATCCTGGGTCCACTGGAATTCCGTGCCCGTGGGGCACCGCCAACACTGTATGCAAATATGGCGGCATGGCACAGGGACACCCATGTTCTGAGTACCCCTCCTGTTCCTGCTCCTGCTCACTGTTACCTTGGATTCATTTACAGAACACACAAAGAGAAAATTATTAAGAATTTAAAAACGGCAACGGCCGAGCATTAAACCAAGCATGGAGCCCTTCTGAGCACAGGGCCCTGTCTGGCTCAAGAAGCCGATCCTGCCAAGGGGAGCACAGTTTGCCCATCTGCCTGTTTGCACATCCACCTGCAGGGCTGCTGTTTTTTACTGCTGGAACCCTAGGGGTCCAGCTCAGGGCTGCCTCATCGAAGGCCAGTCAAAACCATTGCCCCAGCATGGTCTACCTGGGACCCAGGCCCAAGCTTCAGCTTCAGGAGCCCCTCACCTGCTCCTCCTCCTGCCCAGAAACCAGAAACCTGCCTCCCCACCCGTGCTGTTCTTGAGCTATGCTACCTTCGGTGCGAACCTCCTGTCTCTGTGAGTCTCAGACAGCAGTGGTACCATAGGCTCCCTAACTCGCTCCATGAGCTTGCCGTCAGCCAGGCCGGGGAGCAGTTGTCCTCTCTCATCCACCTCTTTGCCACACTTGGGGACATTTTAGTGAACTGTCAGTATTTATGGTCATGCAGATTTCACTGGCCCTGGGCCTCGGGCAGCCTGGACCTCTTCCCAGATTAGGCGTTGTTCATCATACAGTGCATTGGTTTCCTTCCCAGTTGGAGTTTCTGCTGGCACAGCCGTATTTTCAGCACTGGCACTGTGTTCGTATTTAGGTCAGGCCTATTTTAATTCCCCTGGGACTGGTGCTGGGCTGAGACTGCCTTCCGGGGCTGACATGGAGAAGTACTGGGTTGGTTCACCCCAGCTGGGCTGCTGAGGGTTTGAGGAGGTGGCAGAGGGAGGAGGGAAGGAGGTGAGGAGGCAGGCAGGCAGGGGCAGGTGACCTCAGCCTCATCTGGGGCCCCTTCAACCTGTCCCTTCCTGTGGAGCCCCCCAACACATACGTAGGGGCGAGGAGAGGGCATGATTTATGTTCCACCAATGTGCAGTATGATTTTGATGCCCTCTCTTGCCTCAGTTTCCCTACCTGTGTCATGAAGGGCTGTTTTGATGATGCTAGCCAGCGTGTCTAGGTCTTTGTGTTCTTGCGATTAAGAGCACAGGCTGGTGTCCTGATGCTGCCATCGTGTGACCCTGTCAAGTTATAAAACCTCTCTGTGCCCAAATGTCCCCAGCTGCAAAATGGGGATAAAAATAGGAGTGATCTCAATCAGTATTGGGAGTGAGATGACAGAAGGCATGTGAAAAAGTGGTCATGTGGCCACTGCCTAGTACTTGGTAACTGCTTGGCAGGAGGTAACTGGTGCTGGTGGCGTTATTATTGGTCATCCACACAAGGTGCCCCTTACCTCCCAGCCCCTCCTCAGCCTAGACTGAGCCTCAGATGCTGGGTGCTCATTGACATTCTGACACCAGGATCCGCGCCCAGCCTGCGTAAACCTATCCCATGTCTATCACCAGATCTGGTAATTAACACCCTTGACGGTTTTTATTGGAATGAAGCAGGACCTGCACATGACTTGCTTTTTAATTAATAACCAGCCTCCCTCCTCAGTCCCCTCCCCTCCTCCTGCTGTCCTTCAGGACAGGCTGGGGTGGGGGCCTGGAGCAGCCCAGGACTGTTCAGCTACCTCTGGAGGGAGGGGTGCACGGCAGGGCCCAGGGAGGCGGCCCCTGGTCATCTCCCCACATATGCCCCAAACCTTCCCTGTGCAGGACAGAGAGCTGGCTCTGACATGGCCCCTGACCTTGGGGAGCATGTAGCCCAGAGTGGCCAGACCCACAGACACATCGATCCCAGGAAAAGGTGCTACGGAAGAGCAGAGCCAGAAACAGCCAGCTTGGCCCAGAAGCGCTGGGAAGGTGCCTTTGAGCTGTTGCTTAAAAGATGACCGTAGCTCTCCTACAGAAGAGAGAAGCCACCGCTCCAGGCTTCAGGAGTGGCCTGTGCGAAGGCTCAGAGTCAGGGCAAGACCGGGTGATTGGAATGGGTCTTCGCTCACTAGAGAAATGGGGAGTACTGGGGACGTGGTGGGAGAGGGCGCTGAGGAACCAGGCAGCACGGGCCTGAGCTTAGGGGTAAGAGCTTGGCTTTACCCTGTGGGCAACACGGAACCTCAGCAGCTTATGTACAGAGAAGCGACGTGATCAGATCTGATTTTTAGAATCACTGTTTCGGTGTCCGGGGTGTGAAAGGGACTAGTGGGGAACAGGACGGCTGTAGGGGTAGCTGGTTGTTAAAGCCGGGGTCCATGACCAGGCTCTGAGGCCTGGTCACCCCACCAGGGGCCCAGGAGCTTGGACCTTCTCAGCTCATGTGGCCTGGCAGCCTCCCTCCTCCCCTAAACTCACCTCCTTCATCCTGCTATTTTTAATGTAGCACCTTGTTGAGATTCAAATGAGCATCTCCAATCTGGGCTCTTTTGCATAATTTCCCTCAATTAACATTTTTAAGATGTCAAAGAAGACAGTACACACCCCCAAATGGAGACTCCCTCACTCGAGAGGGGTCCGGCTTCTTGGGAGAGGAGCACTCTCCCCTCGTCCTGAAAGCCAAGTCCCTGACAGGGACTTGTTGAGCTTGACCGAATGAGCTTGGGTGGGCCCTTGGCCTGTCTGGGCCTCGGTTTCCCCATTTGTGAAATGAGGGGGCTGGTGGCATGATCTCTAAGGAGCTCTGCCCACTCTTGGCTCACAAACCACACGCGGTCTCCTTTTCTCCTGGCAAGCGTGAGGACAGTAAACCCATTTAACAGACAAGGAAACTGAGACCCAGAGAAAGGGAGGAATTTGCCCAAGGTCATTTAGGACTTTGGTGGTGGCATTAGACCCAGTCCCTCCATCTCACTCAGTAAGGTCTCCTGAGTTCTATGGGCTTCCAGGGTATTTGGGAAGGCAGACCCCCCCCACGGGAAAATGATGCCCCTGAGGGCTGGGGCAGCCAGGAAACCCTTCCTTTTTGTTCCCCAGGTCTTAGCCCAAACTTGCCTCCTTCAAGTAGTCTTCTCAGATCTCTCATTTCTCTGAGCTACTTTTGTCCCTTGCCGTCCACATTGCCCACCATCGCGCGGTCCCCTCAGGTGGTCCTCTTCTCCCAGAATGCTCTGGTCTCCTTGCTAGGTGGAGCTTCATGAGGGCAGGGATGGAAACCCCTTCGTTTCTGGCCTTCCTGCCTCCTTGTCCCAGGAGGCTTTGCAAACAGGGCTGGCCATCCCAAATGCCTGCATCTAACACGTGGCAGGACACTCCGTGTACACTGGACGTGTACACGTGTTTTTGACTGACAAGTCCAAATAGGATTTGAGTTACCATATAGGGCTGAGTTTCTGTTGGTGCCCAATAAGGCATTTGGGGATTTTGGTCACTTTGCTTCCTAAGTCCATGTCTCCTCGTCTGGAAAATGAGAATTCACAAGCTTTTTAGAGGGCATCTCTTACATGCAGGGCACAGTAGTAGACCCTGCGACCCACGGAGGAAGCAGATCTGATCATCCTTGTCCTCTCGGAACCTAAGTTTAATTAGGGAGACAGACACATCTAGGAAAAGATATCAGGTTATTAGATTAATGCTCTGAAGAGGGCAAGTAACAGGCCACGGGGACGTGGTGGAGGGGAAGACGCTAGTGTCTGAGGTGGACCTACATGACGAGAGGAGGGTGAGGCCAGATCAGGAGGAGGAAAAAGCCTGAGCACATCCTAGGAGACAGGAGATAGTGCAGGAGCCATTGGGAATAGTGTGTCTGGCTTGACCCAAATGTGGGAGAGAAGGCAGGGAAGGGAAGTGGCAGACCTATTGGAAAGAGCCCTGAAGTTGCGGGGGCAGGGGGGACCTCAATTGTAACATTGGAGGGGCATAGCACTATTTGTGGCACTTTTACCCACATGGCCGGGGCTGTTGGTGTCCTTCCCCTACGCCCTTGGCCAACCTGGAGTCACCTGCCAACAGCTACCTCTAACTGTAACTGAGGGCAACGTCTGGCTCCAGGTGAGTGCCAGACATTGGGGGAGGAGCTGGTGACGGAACCGCCCAGCTGCTCCCACTCAGTGGGATAATCCTGAGGTATGCTGTCCTCCCCAACTTTCAACAGGTCTCCAGCAAGACTGAGCCCTGAAGGTTACCTGAAGGTTCACTAGCTTTCCTCCCTGTTCCACCCTCCACATCCTAGTGTCATGTGCCAATCATCTGCACCCAAGTCCTTGGGGCATCTGAGTGAAGACAGCCAGAATTTCCTATTTCTCTGGGATCAACTTGATCAGGAAGAGGAAGAGATGTAGTAGACAAGGTAGGAGAAACAACCCAAGAGGGCAAAGCTGCAGGAGCCACGGAGAAGGGAGGTGTCTGCAGCTATAAAGGTTGAGACACTCGAGATGTAAGGGTCTGTGGGATGTGGTGGCATCTTCTTCCTTTCATTTTTTTAGTTATCTGGATTGCACCTTGTTTCAGAGAGGACTTAAAGCCACTTTTAACCACATATGTACAACAGTCACATCAGTTGGGGTCACCGTGTGCCTTATGAAGTGACATTGTCCCATTGCAGGGCCTTGATCCTTAAAGCCACCACTTCAGCCTCCCGTTGTACATACTGGAGCTCAGTAGTATTAATATTGCTGGTTTATCTGGCACACCTGTCCAGACCAAAGCTATCTTCTCTGATCTCTGTTGGGTGCATGAAGGTAAATTTCACACACTGAGTTTTAATCTTTTTCTTATTGATTTGTAGGAATTCTTTACATATTACAGATCCCATTTTTTTGTCAGTTACAAGTGCTGCAAATCTTTTCCCAAACTGACATTTATCTTTCATTTTGTTTTCAATATTTATTTATTAGGAGAATTTAAATATTTTATTAATTAGAAGTTTTAGATTTTAATATACTCACATTTGCCAATATTTTCATTTAACATTTGTGCTTTTTACCATGTCGTTTCAGAAAAACTTTGTATGGCTAATTCTGTTGGTGTTGTCTAATATCCATCCTACTCTTCTTCCTTAGTAACAAAATTTCAATTTTTAGCCTGGACATATTGCTACCCAGCTGTAAGACTACATTTCCCAGTCTCCTTTCCAGCTGAGTGTGGCTATTAGAGTGACAGCTGGCTAATAAAATGTGAATGAAAGTGTTTTGTGGGACTTCTAGGACATTACCCTCTTTCATCTTTCTCATTCTGCCATCTAGAAGGTAAATGTGATGGTTGGGGCTCCAGCAATCGTCTTGGACTTTGAGATGACCTCAGTATGGAAGAATGTGCTGAGCATGGCCAGGCGGAAAGTTAGAAGCCTATTTCATCACCGTGAATCAGTCATAATAGGTTTTCTGGTTTTGTTCTGTTTCATTGCCTACCTCTAGAGTGATTACACCTAAGATAAGACGATCATAAACAGAGAGACTTACTTAAGCCACTATAGCTTTGGGTTTTTCTAATCTGATACACTATTCTACATTTTCCTTTCAAAGTTTCATAACTTTACTTTTCACACATAGCTCTTTAATTCATCTGGAGTTGATTTTTGCTTATGTGGGAGGTGGGAATCTAATTTTATCCTTTTTCCATATGGACAGTTAATTGTCCTAGCATCATTTATCGAATAGTCCAAAACAAAATAGAAGGTATTTTTGGAATAAATTTAGTAAAAATTGCTGAAGACCTTTATAGATAATATTGTAAAATTAACTTAAGGATGTAAAATTTTAAAATGCTTAGTTAGATACACAGAAAAATATACCGTGCTCACAGATGAGAAGGTAACTCTCCCCTAAATCAATCTGTAAATTCAATGCCACCCCAATCAAATCCTGCTGTGGGTTTTTCAAGTTACATGTGCAAAGATAAACTTAAAAAAAAAAAAGTTTAAGAACTTAGAGGAAATGAAGGCAGGAAAATAAGATGAAACCAGAGGTGAGGGCGTGTGGTTGTCAAAGGAGGGCCACGCATCTTTGAAACTTTCGGGCACAGATACACAGAGGGAAACGTGATCAGTTTTTATCTAAAAAAAATAAAAGCACACCGTTGCCAGGTAAACAAAGCTGTTCCCGGAATAGGTGGACAAATGGGGTGTGGGGTGAAGGCTAAGGAGCACAGGGTTTATTTTCAGGGTGATGAAAATGTCCTAATATTGATTTTGATGTTTGCACAACTCTGTGACCATAGGAAAAAACTTGCATTGTGCACTTTAAATGGGTGAATTGTATGGTATATAAGTTACATCTTAAGAAAGCTGTTAAAAACTAAAAGGGGAACAAAGAACACACAGGCAGGCCCTGTAGATGTGTGGGCGTGAGCGAGCGGCTTCCTGACAAGCCCTCTAGGATAAACTGGCTCTAAGTCGGGCCTGGGGGGCTCTGTGGGGCAACTCGCTGAAAGGGGTCATTACCTAAAAGCCTGTAAAATCTCAAGATTTCCCAGTCCTGACCCAGGATGGTGAGTCTGAGCCCTCTGGTGGAGATAACTAGCAGGCAAGCCAGACCTGGCCTGGGCCCTTGGGAAGCCATATCTTCTGCCTACAGGAGAACGCTTCCTTTTTTGTTTTTTTAAAAAAAAACTTTTTATTGAGGGATCACATAAAAGTACACAAATCAGAAGTGTTCGGCAGGTTGGATTTTATAAACTGAATAGTTTCATGCAACCAGCACCCAGATCAGGAAATAGAATGTGCCTGGCCCCCAGAAGTCCCTTCATACCTCTTGCTGGCCATCGCCCAGCAGCTGGACTTCTGAGAGCATGGATGACCACTGCCTGTTTCATTCCTTATACACATGGAACCCTGCAGTATGTGTCGTTTTGTCTGGCACCTTTCAATTATCCACTACTTTTCTGTTCTTTATAGCTGGTGGGTAGGGGCGGGAAAGAGGCGAAACAAGCCTGACAAGTAGACATTCTAGGGGCTCCTGGTGACCAGCGATGGTTCTGGCAAGAAAGTGCTGGGATGGGGTATCTAACTGGCTGGCCTTAGTCATGAGCCCAGGTGTGACCGATCGTAGGTGACCCTGAAAATGATCCCTGTTGGGATGAATTCTGCAAGAGCCAACTATTCCTTGACTCTCGGCTCATTAGGAGGATCCTTGCACGGGATCTCTGCATAGCGCTATGTGAACAGCGCCTCCTGGGGCTGTGCGACGTGGTGGCTCAGTCGTTACACGGCCTTTCAGAGAACAGGACCAGACCATCCAGGAACTCAGTGTCTCAGGGCAGCCTGGAGTAAAGCAGGGCCAGCGGCCTGGTGTAGAACCTCTTCTGTCCTCCTTCATGCCAGCTCTCAGGACTCCAGCATCAGGTCAGACCAGGGTCCCACTGGAGGGTGAGGGACATGGGTGGGACCTCATGCCCAGTGTCCCCTCTAGGTTCCTGGCATCTTCCAGGCATAATATTCCCTGATGCCAATGGCTGTGGGTGTCAGAGACCACAGATGCTAAAACATGAAGGTCCTTAGAGGAAGCCTGGGTGACATGAGATTCAAGCAACCATGTACTTCAGTAAATCAAGAGTGATGTTTGCACGGACAGGCTAGTGAGTCTCTTAGATTGAGCTTTTTGAGAAAAGCAGTTGTGAAAGGGCAGGGAGATCCATGGGGCAGCTTGAGGAGACTTGTAAGGACAGCCAGGAGTAAAGCACCCGAGCTTCCTGGAGGGCACTGTGTGCTCTTGGGGTGAAGTGGAGGCAGGAGACCGGAGACGGGAAGCAGAGAACCCAGACGTGGCCACATGGCCCGCGTTTGCCATCCCTCCCACCATCCGCCATGTGATCTTGAGCCAGTGTTTACTCTTCTTGAGTTTTATTTGCTCATCTGCAAAACAGAGTTGATGACGATCATAAAACATCCATTGCATGTGTGAAGATTGAATGCCTGGAAGATTAAGAAGTAATCACTGAGATAAATAAGAATTTTAAACTGAGGAAATCAAAAGCCAGCAAAGACTTAAAATCAAGAATTTTTTAAAATAACGAAAATATTTTAAGACAAAAGAAATAAAAGACTAGGACCAATGAGGTGGCAACTTTAAAATATAAATGAGAGGAGAGCTAAAATATAATGCAAAGTTAAAATCAGTAAATACAAAATTAAAATGAAAAACCGGGGACGTAAGGCTTAAAAGTTACCCTTAACAAGAGATAAAAGTTAAGAGGTTTAAAATAATGATAAAATAAAGTGACAAAATGAATGTGATTTAAGTTAGAAGATCAAAGCCTAAAGTCTGAGATTAAGAGATTAACGTATGAAAGTTAAAGATGTGAGAGTTTAAGAAGATGCAGACGGCCACCCATGAGACAAAAAGAGATCTTCAAGGAGACAGGAGGGTGGATGAAGAACCGACACTAAGAACGAAGACAGTGATGTTTACCTTTTAAACAAAAAGTAAACTTTAAAGAGGACTAGGAGACAATAGCAAAAATCTTGACGATTACAGATGCAGATGGTCAAGTAATCTCAGGCTACAAAAAAAAATGAGAACAATTAAGTGACTTGTAAAGGGCTTCAGGAGAAGGAACATTGTTTAGAATGGAGGGCGAATCTGGGAATGCTTGGAGCTCAGAGAAGCTGGCAAAGAGAAGGGCAGGGTTGAAGGTTTAGGGGTGTGTGTGTGTGTGTGTGTGTGTGTGTGTGTGTGTGTGTGTGTGAATGATCCATCCCGACAACTGTTTATTGGTTAACTTACTAAGTGCCAGGTGCTGAGCTAAAAGCTAGTGGTATGGTTGAGCCCAAACCAGTGACTGCCTGCCCTTGGAGAGAGACAGGTGTTAAAAAGTTCCCTACGAGTATGTCTCTTTAGACTATGGTGCATGCCATGAGGGTATGAAGAGGGTGCCGTGGGGGATGAGGGGGCAGAATGGTGTGTGTGTGTGTGTGTGTGTGTGTGGTCACTGGAAAGGCTTCTCTGAGGGTGTGGGGTTTGAGCCAGGATCTGAGGGCTGAGCCAAGAGAAGGTGGGGTGGGAGTACCCCAGGGAGGTCCAGGCAGGAGGAGGGCAGAATGAAGGACAGAAAGTTATGAACATAATGAAGTCCAGGGATGTGCACACAGTGAGGGGGAAAATGAAGATGCTCCCGGTAAATTTCAGGCTCTAGGCTTCTGGGAAATTAGATCCCAGGTTGTTCATGGGGGTCAGAGGGGAGAGTGGCTGCTGCAGCTGGGGGACGCTGGCTATAAGGGGTGTCTAGATGGGTGTTGGGGCAGCCCTGGAGATGGCAGGTCCTTCCCTCTACTGGTATGTTTGAGAGAAAGAGCAGAAAACTGTGCCCAAGATTCCAGAGAAGATACTAGAACTGAGGCTCCTGGTTATTTGCCTTACCCCTTGTTGCCTGCTGAGGGCTGGACTGAGAGGGCTGAGGGTGACACCTGGTGGTGATTGGGAAACATGACAGATGAGGCTTGGCTGATGGGTCACCACAGAGCCAGGGCTCTGTGTTTCACCCTCCAGTTTCACCCTCATTTCCCTCAGGAGGAGAAGGCCAAGGCCTTCCAATTGACCTAGATGATCTGACTGATGTCGCCCAGAGCAGGCAGAGCAATGAGGGGAAGTGCGACAAGAGAAGTGCCAGTTCCTGAGATCACTCCCCTTTCACCCCTGCCATGTAACAGACCCTGTGTCCAAGTGGAGATGTCTTATTTGCAGTCACAACAACCCCGTGCAGTGTGTTTCACTGTCCTGACCACAATGGAGATGGGAAAGCAGAGACTCAGGGAAGTATAGGGGTCTGGCAAAGGTCATAAACCAGGTAAGTGGCTGAGCTGTAATTCAAGCCCAGATGTTCTCATTCTTAAGCCTGCTCAGGTTCCTTTCATGTCCCAACGGGCTGCTCTCCAAGGGCCAGTGTTGTGCACATCGGAGCGGAGGTGTCATGAGGACACTGCTCCTTGCTGCAGTCCACAGTGGATCAACCCTGCACCCAAGCACTGCTGCTCCAGATTCTACTTAATCTCTGAAGGGAGGGACCTGCCTGACCCCACCCCGGGAGGAGTGACCCAAGAAGGATGCTCCCCTGACCTCTGCCCAACTCATGATTCCCAACATTTCCCTCTGTGACCCTCACGCCTGGGGATCGTGCTTCCCACTTTAAAGATGAGGAAACTGAGGTCTTGCCCAGGGCCACAGGTAAGTTGATGAGTCAGAGATGGAACCTGGGTCTCAATCACTGCATGGCACTGCCTCTCATTGACACATGCAGGATGTGGTTTACCCTATCGGGAGTATAAAAGGGGTCCCATTCTTGGCAGATGAGAAAGAATCAGAGGAGGACTGCTTTAGAGCAGCATTTCTCAAAGGCAGCACTACTGACGTTTCTAAGCCAGGTGATTCTTTGTCCTGGAGGCCTGTCCTGTGTACTGCAGGCTACCCAGCAGCATCCTTGGCTTCTACCCATGAGATGTCAGTTGTGACCACTCAAAGTGTCTCAGGACATTGCCGGATATCCCCCACGGGGCTGAGAATCACTGGCTTGGAGAGAGTTGTGTGGTGAGTCCCACCTTCTGGGGGAGGGCGGGGTGCCTACCTCCCAACCAAAGCCTCGAAGCCTCGTAGGAGGGGCTTTAGGAAGACCCCTTGGAGAGCTCGTTATGCCTTCCTCGAGGTCGGGGAAAACAGTGGGCATTTTAAGTTGTGCCTAACATTTTAAGTCGTAAACTGAGACGATGCTTGCAATCAAAATGCCCTTTGTACTCTCTTACCTTTGAATGTTGACTGAGGCGGAGGGGCCTGCCCAAGTCTTGTGCAGGGTCAGGGGCAAGAGCACCCCCACTTGAATAGGCTTCATGACAAATAAGGAGACAAATCAAGTTGCTGCTATGACTACACCCTGTGAGTCCTGCTTGGATCTTTGTCATTGGCGTTCTGCAGATTTAATAAAATATGACAAAATGTGGACTTCTTTTTATTTATGATGATCGTGATTCTTTGCATTTCATATTTATATATTTTGTCAATTCTGGAAATTTCTCAGCTGTTTCCTCTTTAAATAACGCCTCTCTTCAATTTTATTTTCTTTTGGAACCCAGTGAGGCACATATTAGCCTTTCTTTTATTCTCTGTCTCTTATTTACTCAGTAAATATTTATCGAGCACGATGCCAGGCACGATTCCAGGCCTTTGGCCTCGGTAGGCTCCTTTGTGAATCTTAGCCAGTCCTTTCCATTTTCCACCTCTGGGTAATCTCTTCAGACCTATCTCTAGTTTTCCAATTCCCCGTCAGCTTTATTTAATATTTTGTTTTAAATATCTATTGAATTTTAAGTTCAGCGATGAGATTTTTCATTTTAGAAGTTCTAATTAGATCTTTTCAAACGAGTCTGGTCTTTTTCCTTGATAGTGTCATGCTCCTTGCTCCTGTTTTTAATTCAATCTTATTTCTTTAAAACTTAAAGATAAAGCAACTTAAAGATAAAGCAATTCCAGCATCTGAAGTTCTTTTTCTCCTGGCTTTTGTTGGCTTTTGCTTTGCGTATGGTTAAATTTTGGAGTGTGAGCTTCTGTTCAGTGGGAGTCCCAGAGGCCTGGGTGATGGCACATTCCATCAGAGTGGGCTTGCTCTGGTTTCTGCCAGGTGCTCTGTAGCAGGACCACTTCAAAGTCGTCTGCCGGCTTAGTAGTTCCTAAATTACCTCAGTGGCACAAATTTAAACTCCACTCTCTCATGAGGCTTGGGTTGTTGGAAAGTCTGTGATTTTTTGTTTCCCCCACCCAGAGTCTAGGCCAAGACACTCAAGTTTCCTTGTCCCCTCCCTTTGCCTGGGGAAAGATTTTCTAGCCCATACTTCTAGGAAGGTCATAGTTGTGTAGTTTTTGACTTCTGGTGGGCATCTTGGTTCCAGTTTTCCACCCTGCAAAGCCTTGTCCTCTGAGCGCCTTGTGGCCATGAAATCCCCAGCCTTTGGGTTTCCGACACGGGCAAATGCTCCGGGCAGCTGCAGCTAACGCATTGGCTTACCACTCTGGTTTCCAGATCTTGGTTTTCAGCCCTTGGGGATTTACTGTACTTTCCTGCAAGCTCAGCATATGCTTTAAAAGCACATGTGTTTTTTTTAACTGACTAATCACGACAGGAGAAATTCTATGAAGAGGAATTTTTTTTAAAAACAAAGTTTCGCCTGCTATATTGTCAGAAACAGAAACCTCACGTGTCTTCAGGAGCACATTTGTAATTCTTCTGGATTCTGAGGTAAACTGTTTTCAGAGGTTTGTTTTTCTGCTCCTCGTCTCCCAATGCCATTCTCTTTTGTTTTTTCTGCAGTGTTTTTCTAAGTCCTATACTGCTGAGTTTTTTACCCCCTCTTTCCTGACTCTCTGGTCTGGGAATAGCTCAGAGTGAGGGCTCTGTTTGCTCACTCCTATGGTCCAGTTTTCAATTCCCATGTGGAGTGTGGGTGGGAGCCCAGTTCCTCAGTGTGACCCTCCGTGTGTGCCTCTGCTTGGCATCCCATCCCGGCACCTCCCCTGGGGCGGCCATGGTGTTGGCCCCACTCCCCAGCACATGTGAAGTCCCCTGAGGTCTGGGTCACGGGACACAGAGGCTTGATTACTGTCGTCAGACCTCCCAGATCCTGGCGTCAGGTTGTCTGTCCATCTTATTGTATGGTGTTATAATGAACCTTTCGCTTTTCCTGTGTCTTCATGGGTATAGCATACAATATTTCTAACTCAGTTGTGCATCAAGAGGAAAATGGATAAAGTCAAATACCATATTATCTCACTTATATGTGGAAACTGAACAAAACAACACCAAACCATAGATATAAAGAACAGATTGGTGGTTTTCAGAGGCAGGGCGTGGAGGGTGGGCAAAATGGGTGAAGGAAGTCAGAAGGTACAGACTCCCAGTAACAAAATAAATAAGTTATGGGATGTAATGCACAGCATGATGACTACAGTCAATAATACTGTGTTGCATCTAAGAGAATAGATTTTAAAAGTTCTCATCACAAGACAAAAACTGTGACTATGTATGGTGATGGATGTTAACTAGACTTGTCGTGATAATCATTTCATGATATATACATGTAGCCAGTCATGTTGTATACCTGGAACTAAGAAATGTGGTTATTGTATTGGCAAGTTGGCAGAGGCTGCATTGTAGTTTCTCCACCTGAAAACCAAAGCCCTTATTACTTCTTTCTTCTATTCGAAATTTTAAGGTCAGCTTATTACATTTAATGATGAAAGTTATCAAAAGAATATCCTTCTGAAAATTATTTTTTCTTAGAAAAAAGAACATAAAAATTCAAAATACTTTCAGAGTAGCCTCAGATACCATGCCTGCAGATGGGGACGGGCCATTGATCACTCTCTGGTCAGCAAGATTGTAGCCCGGACCATCCTCCTAACCCTCTTGCTCCAAGTCACCCATTTCCTGGCACAAAGCCTCATCCGCCTCCACGTGTTTGCGGCACCTCCTGCAACCGGACATCAGATGCATGAAGATCACGATCTGTTTCAAATTACTGTTTCCTACTTAATGATTATTTTCTTCTTGTTCTTTTTCCATTGATTTCTTTCTAATTTCCAAGAGTCCCATGTCAAACTTGACCTTCCAACTTGAGAAATTGTTAATTGTAACGGAACACCACGGAATAATTGCTTTGTGGCTCCTGTTTTTCCGTTGCATATTCTGTCTTTTTTTCTTCTGGTGTTTATTTGATCTACTATTTCATTTAATTTTTCTTGCAAGGCAGACAATAAAGTCAAGATCATGACCACGCTGAGGGTTTCTTTTGCCCAGAGTGCTAATTTAAAAATGTCAGAGACATCCTTGTGTTTTAGATTCTCTTCTAGAGAATACTACATAAAGGGGGAATTCTTTCGGGTATTTTTCACTGCATGTGAATGTAGTGAACTTGAATGTAGTCTAGACAGCTTCATCATTTTCTCCAGCCTCAGATGTCAGAGTAATGGTGAAGCTGGGGGGATTTCCTGGTAACGACACTGTCGAAGCCTTCTTTACCCATCTCCCTCACATCCTGCAGCATGACAGGGAGAGAACGAGAGCAGGCCTGGAGCTAGACAGAGGCAGGGAGGGTGGACGCCAGCACCTCCAGCACACAGCACTGCTCCTTGCCAGACTCTGGCATGGTGGCCCTCTCTGCTGCCCATGGATGGCCAGGACACTATGGTGGGATGGTGGTCATGGGCACAAACTCAGGCCAAGTAAGCTGAGCACCAGCCCCCATTACTCCCTGGTTCTGCATTTGACTCCGTCATAACATTTTTCAAATTTATTTTTTATTAAGATATTTTTCCCAAAAGAAACATTGTGTCATTTCCTCCCCAGCTTTACTGAGATATAATTGACACATAATATTGTATAAGTTTAAGGTATACAACATGACTATTTCATATATGTGCATATCGCAAACTAATTATCATCCCTTGTAACTTCTAAATCAAGCGACATCAAACAGATTCTAATGTACAGCATGAGGACTATGATTAATAGTACTGTATTGTATGCCTGACATTTGCTAAGAGAGTAGATCTTAAATATTTTCACTACACAAAAAATGGTAACTTTGATGCGTTTAATTCGCTTGATCATGGTAAGCATTTCGTAATATATACATGTATTAAAACATGTATTTAACGCACACCTTAAATATATATATATAACTTTTTATTTGTAAATTATACCTTAATAAAAGCTAAAAAAAGAAAATGATAGGTAGTAGCAAATGAAAAAAGAAAACATAGTATATATATATACATATATATATATACACATAATGGAATATTATTATGTATATATTCCATTATGTATATATACATATATATATACATAATGGAATATTATTCCATTATGTGTGTATATATATATATATATATGGAATATTATACATAATGGAATATTATTATTCCATTATGTATATATATATATGGAATATTATACATAATTATTCCAATATTATTATTCCATTATGTGTATATATATATATGGAATATTATTATTATTCCATTATGTATATATATATATAATGGAATATTATTATTATTCCATTATGTATATATATATGGAATATTATACATAATGGAATATTATTCAGCATTAAAAAAGGAATAAAATCCTGCCATTTGTGACAATGTAGATGGACCTTGATTGATTATGCTAAGTGAAAGAAGTCAGTCACAAATGGACTGATACGGTATGATTTCACTTATATGAGATATCTAAAGTAGTTAAACTTACAGACACAGAAAGTAGAATGGTGGGTGCCAGGGAGAGGTGAAGGATAGAGAGGTAGTGTTTAATGGATACAGAGTTTCAGTTTTGCAAAATGAAAACATTCTAGAGATCCGTTGCAAAACTATGTGAATATAGTTAACACTACTGAATTGTATACTTTAAAATGGTTAAGATGTTAAATTCTATGTTATGTGATTTTTACCACAATTAAAAATGAAAAAAAAAAATTAATTTACCATCTGCACAGCCTTCCCCTCACCCCAAGTCTAGTGCAGTTGCTGAAATGATTCTTGGTATTTTCTCTTCTTTCTTCGGCTAACATGTTAAGTTGCATCAACTGATCTTTTCCCAGACATTATCTGAACAAATGAACATGTGGACACACCATTATTTAACAGATTCCTAATACAATTTGGCATGAATATTAATAAATCACAATCTTTCCACAATCTTACTGGTAATGGCAATTATCATAATGCAAAGTTTTTTCTTAAAAAAAAAACTTATTGAAGCGAACATAACATAAAATAATCATTTTAAAGAGGCATTCAGCACATTCCCAAAGTTGTGAAACCATCACCTCTATCTTGTTTCAAAACATTTTCATAAATTCTAAGTAAACCTCGTTTCCATTGAGCTGTTTCTCCCCACGTCCCCTTCCCCTCAGACTCTGGCAACCAGCGACCTGCTTCCCGTCTCTATGGATTTATCTCTTCTGGACATTTCCTATAAACGGAATCATGATATGTGACCTTGTGTGTCTCTCTGGCTTCTTTCACTTAGTTTGGAGGTTTATCCGAGTTGGAGTATATATTAGTACTTCATTCCTTTCTATGGCTGAATAACATTCATTGTGTGGATATATTATTTTGTTTATCCATTGATGGACATTTGTGTTGTTTTTACTTTTTAGCTATTATAAATAATGCTGTTATGAACATATTATATACAAGTGTTTGTGTGAATATGTTTTAACTTATACTGGGGATATACCTAGGAATGGAATGGCTGGTTTATAATGGCAATTCTTTTTTTTTGTTTGTTATTGTAATTTTTATAAGAGTTTATTTGAGTCAAACCAATGACATATCCTGGAGAGCAAGATCTCAAATTCTCCCATGGCAATTCTACATTTAACATTTTAAGGAATTGCCAAACTGTTTTCCAAAGTGACTGGATCATTTACATTCCCACCAGCAATGTATGAGTTCCAATTTCTCCACCTCCTTGTCAACACTTGTTAATGTATGTCTTTTTTCTTTAGCCATCCTAGTAGGTGTGAAGTGGTAACTCAGTGAGGTTTTGATTTGCGTTTTCCTAATGACTAATGAAGCTAAGCATCTTTTCATGGGCTATTGGACATCCGTGTATCTTCTCTGGAAAGATGTGTATTCAGATTCTTTGCCTATTTTTTAATTGGATTATTTGCCTTTTTATTGTGAGTTGAAAGTGTTCCTTATATATTCTAGATGCGACCCTTATCAGATACATGATTTGCAAACGTTTTCTCACATTTGGTGGGCACTCTTTGGTGCAGAAAAGTTTTAAATTTTGTTAAAGTCCAATTCATCTGTTTTCCCCCTTTGGTTACTTGTGTTTTAGGTTCATATCTCAGTGACTGATTCCAGGGCCGTGGCAGGGAAAATACAAGATGAATTTGGAGAATACCGTAGTACCAGAAAGTAAGGAGGTACTTAAAAAAGCAAAAGGATGGGGCATGTCAAAGAGATAGGAGAGCCAACTGAAAGGGCCCCCAATGACCAAAAGTCACACGACTTGAACAACAAAGTAAATATAATATTGGATAATAACCCAAAGCATAAAATAAATATCCATTAGTCCATAGTGAAATAAATAACTGGATAAATAAACAAACGGGGGAGAAGAGACAACTCTTCCTTACAGAAGTATTCCAGTTAATCAATGGAGAAAGAATGAGGGAACTAGAAAATCACTATTAGAATATCACAGTAAAAATTGCCTCAGGCGAGATTCACGAATGGATGTGAAAATCAGTGGTGAAAGTTTAAGAAGAAAATGGATATTTGCATAATCTCAGAGTATCTCATCCCAAGTAGTTATGAATTACTAAGGGAAAAAGTAACGTGACGGTGGAGAATGCTGGTGCTGTGTGCCAGGATTCTCCACTGTCCGATTATACATTTTTGTGCACGTCGCCTTAGTCAAGTGATCATCACAGACATCGAATCAGGTGCCTCTGATACGGTGCACTGGGAAGGCACATGACTTCTGTGCTCAATCCAATCATGAGAAAACACCAGACAAGCCAGACTGAGGAGCATTTGACAAAATAACTTCAGTGCTCTTCAAGAGTGCCAGGGTTATGAAAGACCAGGAAACTCTGAGAAACTGTTACAGATTGGAGGAGATTAAGAAGACATGACGAATATGTCCCACATGGATCCTTAATGGGATCCCGGAACAGAAAAGAGACATTAGAGGTAACACCAGTGAAATCCAAATAAAGTCTGTACTTTCGTCAATAGTATCCTGCCAATGTCAGTTTTCTAGTTTGGATCATTGAACTGTAGTTGTGCAAGAGGGTCACTGTCGAAGGGTGTATGGGAATGCTACTATTTTTGCAGTTCTTTAAAGTCTGGAATTATTCGAAAATTTAAGTTAGAAAAGTCAGTGTAAGAGGGGTATGGGGATGCCCTCTGTCTGGAGTGGCTGGTTCCCAACCCCCTCCCACCAGCCGGCCCCCTCCTACCGTAAGCCAGATCCCATCCAGCGGGAGACCTGCCCATTGGCTCCTGGAGCATCAATACAGGAATGCCTGTGGGCTGCACTGAGCTCTTGGAGCTCCTCTCACATCATGTGAGCAATCTGCTGTCTCCCAATCTGGACCATCGAGGGGCCCACCAAACTGAGGTGGGGGCTCCCAGGGACCCACAGATGCTCTCTTGCAGATGGAGAAGGGGCAACTTCCCTGCTAGGCTGGGAGAGTTGAAGAAACCACCAGGTGGAGCCTTTAGTTTAAGGGCTTCTCTGGGGTCTCATTTAGACCCCGCCGTGCACAAGGTCGTTTTTATTTTCCCCATGTTGCAGATGAGAACCCTAGGGCACAGGGAAGTTGAGCAATGGGCATGGCCCACACAGCCAGAGAGTGGTTGGCTGGGCTGGACCCCAAGGGTGTGCAGTGCCTGTGCTCTTTCCGGAGGGGTCCTGTCAGAGATGACTCCTCTCACCCCCAGGGTTGTAGCTCTGAAGGTCAAGGCTACCCTCCAGGCCCTCAGCTTTGCACACACCTCCCTGAAGCACCCCCCACCCAGTGCCTGGAGCTTCCTGCCTCCAGACTGGGAGCCCCTGAGGGCAGCTCTGGGTAATAGTCTATCATAGCCACCTTGTGCAACAACACTCTCCCCGCCCTCAGGAGGCCTTAAGTCCTTTCAGTTGTCTTCCTTCTGCCCTATACCTCCTGGATGCCATGCCCTGGGCAGACAAGGCCTCAGGAAGCTCCTTTTGTGAGAGTCAAGTCCTTTGCCATCTGATCTCATTTCAGGCCCTCTCAGCTTTGGTGATAGTAGGTAAGCCTTGTACTGGAGCCTTGCCCCCAGACCTCACCCAAGAGGCCAGCCCCCCATTCTCCCCATGACAGTCCCTGCCTGCTCCCTCCCTCCTTCTTCCCCCACCCAGCACCCTCTCCTTCACAGCAGCCAGGGTCACCCCAACTGCTGGCCTGGGAGCCCACGAGTGAGTGGGGGCCTTGTTCTCTGATAGCATGCCGTGCTGTGGAGTTCCCAGTGAAGGTTAGTTAAACTGGTTGCGAAAACACTTTAGCCAGGCGACAGTGACACATTTAGTGTCATCAACTCAAATGATTGGGCTAAACCTCAGGCGAAATGAAGAAAAAACCATGGGTCACAATGGCGTTTGGTAAATCTCAAGAGGAAAGAAACTTGTTTGTAGCAGCTCTTTGAATTTCAAATGCCGGGCTAGTAAGAAAGTTCTGGAAGGACAGAGACCATTTATATTTTACGTAGCAGAAGCCCAGAGAATAGGGCACTGTTTAAATTTACCAAAATCTGTCTCTTGATGAATGCTGTGTTGATTGCTTTCCATTTTTCCCCACCCCCAGACCCACTCTGCACGCCCTCCATCCTGGCTGTGCCCAGGGGCTGGCCTCTCGCCTTCCAACAGGCCCCCTTGCCTTGGCTTTGGGCTGGGTTCAGCGAATGGGCGGGGTGGCAGGAGGAGGGCGGGAGGACAGGCTCCCACTCTTCCAGCTCCTTCCCTGCTGGGCCATGTGGCTTGCTGGGTCCTCTCCACAGCTGCCGCTTTTGCCCAGTTTGTCACAGCCCCTTTGCTTTGCCCCCTCAGGGTAGCAGAGTCCTTCAGGGGATCCCTTCGCCCTGTCCACACCTGCGCACACAGCCCTCTCCTTCAACTCCTGGCCCCCTTGGGCAGTCCCACCACTTCCTCCAGGACTGTGCCGATATAGCTCCTGAGAAAGGGCGCGACGCTTCCAGACACATTCAGCTTAGCCTGGAGAGCCTCATTCAGTCTCCCAGGGAGACAACCTCAACTGCAAAGCCTGTAAAATAATCCACAAAGCTTGCAAATGCTGGCTGTTCATTTGATCCATCGACAGCTTGTTGCAGGAGATAGAATTAGCTTGCTAAAGTTGTAAGCGTTCTCATCTAACTTAACAAACTTGTGTTAGCCGATCCAGCACTATTTTGCCTATCAAGGAGATTTTTCTTTTGGGCCCATTTATAACTCTAACACTCAAATTCAAACGCTCGCTCCTCTCAAAGAGCTGCGGCAAATAAGATTCTTTCCTCTCAAGACTCAAATTCAAATCTAAACAAGGTGGCTCAGCCCCGGATTTCTTCAATGCCAGGCCCTCTGAGGCCCTCATCAGCCACTCACACCTGAGTCAAATTAGCTAGAAGCTCCCCAGGAGCAGTATCAAGGCCAAGCCCTGGCACCAGGATGTCCACAATCCAGGAGAGGCTTGGGAAGCTCAGGACAGAGGAGTAGACGACTGCAGGGGTCCTGGACCTCAGTCACAAACTTTATTGTCTTGAGCACAAACTCGCCACACTTCAACAATTCCACTTGGGGGAGGGGAAGGGTGAGGGGAGGGTTTGGGGAGGGGGCATGGCTGAGTCCACACTGGGCAGGCGGAGATGCTCACTGGGAAATTGCTTTGTTGACACCTGTCACCTGCTAGCCCACAGAGAGAGGGTACTCAGCTCTTCCCAGTGTGGGCCTTTGGCTGTTAGTAAACTAATCAGCGCCTCCTGTGGGTGGGCGAGCTGCCTGATTTTGCTGGAAATAGTATTTGACTCTGGGTTAGGCCGGTAAAGCATCGCTTCTACATGATGTTAAAACCGCATGCGAGAGCTACCGAAAGCCGGTGGGGAGAGGGCAGCGGGCCGATGAGACTTAACTGGCTGCCTGCAGGATGGGCACCACCCCCCTGTACCTGGGAGCCTTCAGAGGCTACCTGGGCGGCGTCATGGACTGCATTCCTGTCCTGACGTACCTCGGGAACACCATGATGAGGCACCAGGCTTTCCCCTACAGCCCCCGGCAGGGGAGGGCCCCAAGTGAAAACTCCCTGAGCTGGGGGAGTCGGAGTAGGCCCTCTGCGTTATGCTGCGGCATAAGGCAGTAACCTGCAGGCCCTCCAGCTCTAGAGGTGGGCGTTGTTGGGCCAAAGCTGACTTTTCCCACTGCTCACAAGCCTGGAGAAACTCAGCAGATCTTGAGAGAAAGAGGGAGAGACGGTTAGATTTTTCTTGCCAACAATATCCGTTAGGTTCTTTTCCTGGCTACAGGAGATAAGGCTTAAAAAGCTCTGGGCAGGTACGTGCCTGGTAAGACTGAAAGGGGCTGTTGGTACCTGTGCATTCTGATGTGTGTGCCTGGCACACACATCTCTGAACACTCACCCACATGTACCTGGGTGTGTATGTGCCACATTGCAAGAATGTTCGTGGTGTGTGCAGGCACAGCCCTGCCAGGCCTGGGGCTCAGTCCTGGAACCCAAGCGTGTGCATCTACATGGCCTGAGTGCGGCTGACAACAAACACCTCACCTGCATGGCCACGTGTGCAGGCATGACCCCTCTGAGTGTGCACGCGCCAAGGGTCAGTGGCTGTATACATCAGGGACTGCACGGGCACACCTGCAGGTGGGAGGCCCAGTTATGGAACATCTAGTCAGCCCAGGGGACGCTGTATTACTGACCAGTCAAAACACACCTGCAGCCCTGTTCTGGGTAGCCCTGCAGTCCCCTGCTCCAGCTGCAAGCCAGGCTGCACGGGGGCGGGGCGTGGCGGGCTTCCAAACTTTCCTAATACTGTGGCTCCTGGCCTTGGTGACCACCCTCTGGCCAGCAGCTTGAAGTTCTCTGTGTGTGTGTGTGTGTGTGTGTGGGTGTTAGAGCTGGGAGAAGAAGGGCCTTGCCCTCCAACACCTTGAACCTGGGACCTTGCTGGGCAGACAGGCTGAAGGAGACTCAGGATGTGGGGACAAGCAGCCTCAGGGACTGCCGTGGCCCGGAAGTGAATGGAGAAAAGGGGGTCCCCACCTGGCTCCTGAGGACTGGACTGCCCACCTCGGTGCCTGAAAGGAGAAGCTGGACATCCTCTGATGCTTTCCCGGGAAGATGGCTCTCTGGGGTCTGAGAGGGACCAAGGAGAAGGAGGGGAAGAAAGGGAGGGCAGAGACACGACCGGGGGCCAAGATGGTTCTGGGGAGAAGGGCCTGGCTGGATTGCCTCAGTCTTCCCACACACGCTCCAGAAACTGCCGGGGTGTCCTGGGTGTCCAGGCTGAAGGTCCCGGGGGCCAGTCCAGGGCTGTGCCACTTTCTGTGGAAGGTCGTGCTTGAGGAATCCTCCTGGTCCGGTGGGGGGTCGGGGTGGGGGATTGTCCACGGCGGAGGGTATGTTACTGTTACAAACACTGTTCTCATCTCCAAAGCGACAGTCCTGGCCCCTGCCTGGAGGCGGGCGCCGCTGGGGCAGAGCGGAGGGGCACTAGTGCCGACCGGGCTGTTCCAAGGTGTCCCTCAGGGTCAGTGCTTGTCCTGGAGAGAGCAAGGGCTTGATCAGCAAGTGTCTACAGAAATGGCAGAGTGGGTCAGGTAAAAAAGAGGGTGGGGGAGGGCTGGGGGAGGAGAGACCACACGTGCCAGGTAGAGGGGACAGCATTGGCAAAGGCCCTGGGGCAGGAAAAGTCTCTTTGCTGTGTGCCTGAGGCATGGTAAGACAGGAGGTGGGGTGGGACTGTTTAGAGGAAGTTGAGGAGAAGAGGCAAGAGCAGGAGGGTTTATAAAGAACCCTGAGTGCCTGTGTAGAGACTGGAACCAAGAAAATGACAATTGGAGGTAAGACTCCAGGCCTTGGTTTTCGTGACTGTAAAATGGGATGACCCCATGTGCCTCCTAGGATTGCTGGGAGGACAAAGCCACATAAGGTACCAATATCAGTTCCCAGGGTGGCTAGCACGGGTGGCTACTCTGCAGACAACCCCGTCACTCCTCCTCCGTACAGCTCTGTGCCTCTGCCCTGCTTGCAGGTCGGATGTAGGGTCTCCTCCTCTCCCCAACCCATCTCTCCTTTTGTCTCTCACCCACAGGCCTGGCCCTTGGCAGATTCTGTGGCCAAGATTCTTCTGTCTTCAGGTGAGCCCCTGTGGCCGGGGGTTCTACTGTCTGGGTTGGAAGGATGAGTTCCTTCCCCTGCTCCAGCCTCACCTGCCCAAGGTCACACAGCAAACTAGAGACAGAGGCAGAGCTGGGCTCTTCTGACCTAATCAGGCTGGCACCTGGGCCCCAGGTGGGTGCCTATAACACTGTCAGTGAAGGCCAAGGGTTAACTGTTGGGTGGGGGCCACTAGGCACCCCTTTAAAATGTAATAGTTGAAGCAAAGACATGACAATCATGGGAGTCACAGGCACCCTTCAGGCCCACAAAGTTCTAGAAAATCAATTTTACACCCACGATTTTATAAAACAGAATTTACAGAGATTGCTTAAGAGAGAAAACGCTAATGCTTAGAATATTCAGTGAAAAAAACAGAAGATGAAATTGAACATAGAGTATGTGTCCTATTACATTAAAATGCTGTATGTGCTGCTTGCATCCATCACAGTGAAGACTGGCTCAGGCAAGAGCCATCCATGGAGGCTACATTGGAGGTGGGATGGGGATTCAGTGAGGAACAGGGTGTCAGTCTCAAAGTCTCTCTCCACAGACTACTCATTAGGAAAAAACCAATAACGATACAGTGGAGAAATCAGATAACTCCTTGTTTGATCAAGTGATCAAAATTCACATCAGGAATGAAGGGCAGATGGATGTCACGCCCCCAGTTGGGATGCCAGGAAAAGGACACAATATTGATGAAGTGCTCCGGCCTGAGATGTAGAACCTGGCTCCGATTATGAGAACCCATCAGACAGACTCAAAATGAGGACTCTTCTATTAAAAAAAGGAGTGAGGACTATATTTCAAAAATGCCAGTGTCATAAAACTCAAAGAGAAATTAAGAAAATGTTCCTGATTATAGGAGACTAAAGAGACATAACGATTAAATGCAATAAGCTAACTCAACCTTCGAGTGAATCCTGTACTGAGAGGAAAAAGATGGAAGATGCTCCTAGGTCAACTGAAGAAAATGAGTATGGAGAGTAGATTGGATATAACTCTTGTGTCAACGTTACAGTTGCTGAGATAGATAACTGTTCTGTGGTTATGGAAAAGTATGTCCTTTATATCAGGAGATACAGACTCAAGTGTTAAGAGCCATGACACATGCAATCATACTCAAAAGGCTGAGAAAAAAATTATAGGTATTACATACATATCTTCATATAAAGAGTAAAAGATAAGCAGATGGGGCAAAATGTTTACAGTGTTATGAGGGAAAAGATAAAATGTTACTATGTTATAAGGGAAAAAGTATATGAAATTCTAGGGACTATTTTCATTCTTGCAACTTTTTTGTAATTTTGAAATTATTTCCAAATAAAAAGTTAATGTATACACGCACACATACATACATACATATATACATAAAACAGCTTCCCATTATTCACAGTAGTTATGTTCTGTAAAGTCATCACCAATGCTGAATGAGTGAACACTGCCATGGCTCCTGGGGGAAATACAGGGTTAGGTTCCGACGAGCCTCTGATCACGTTTTCGTCAACGAATCGACACATAACCACGTTTTATGTGTGATTCTGTGTAAAGACACCTTAGTTAATATATATTGTTGACTCATTAACAATGAACTCAAGGCCAATGGTACAGAAGGTCCTTGAATAACATTGCTCCATTATAATGTTGATGAGAAAAAAAAAAATCGATTCCCGGCCAGGGCCACTGTCTCTGGGGCATGCGCATGACCTCCTCTGTCTGCGTAGGTGCTCTCTGCGCACTCTGGTTTTGTCCCACATTCCAAAGATGTGCACATGAGGTTCAGTGGCATGTCTACATTGTCCTAGTCTGAGTGAGTGTGGGTGTGAATGGTGCTGCAACGGAGTGGTGTCCTGTCCAGGGTGGGTCCTGCCTTGCACCCTGAGCTGCTGGGAGAGACTCTGGCCACTCTCGACCCTGATCTGGAATGAGAGGGTTGGAAAATAATTAGCTCGTTTGTTTTTATTCATCTTTTTAAATGTATACATAGCTCACACTTATTTCGATGTTTAATATTAGAAGTGTTTGGGGTCTTTATTTAGAATTTTGGTGATGTTTTCGTGACCAGAACTATGACGCAAGAACTTAACTCTTGCTTATATCGATTAGCCAATGGTAAAACTGGTTTGTTGTATATCATTTTGTTTAGAGCTGCAGTTTCCAAAAACCTATTGACAATGATGAGTGAGGACTTATTGTATAACTCATGTCCGAAAGAGGCTTATTTAACACACAGAGTTTCTTCGTAAGGCATACAGCTGTCTTCTTGTGCTTAGGACATTAGACAGCACTTCAGCACTGTCATTTTAAACAACAGAAATCCCCAAGAAAAACACAAAAATATGAAAAATGTGGCACTAGATAGACTACAAAAAGGATATGTTTACAGAATGAAACAAGAAGGCAGAGCATAGCCTTGTCACCCCTCACCTGGGAACACGTGGGTCTAGCAACTCAAATTTTTCTCTGCTCTGCACATGTCCATGAATGACCATAAAATTGCTGCAAATACTGATTTTGAGGTTACAAGTAAATTTTAGTGAGTAGGCAATTTCGCATATATGGAATCTGTGAATAATGAGAATTGATTGTACCTGTATATGTATATGCACATACACACACATGCTTAGGAAAGTTCAGGAAGGAGATCACTTAAAAACATTAACCTTATTCCTCTCTGAGTAGGGGGCTACTGGTATTTTCAAATATATATATATAAGTATATATGAATGTGTGTGTGTGTGTGTGTGTGTATTTCCAAAAGTTTCCCAAAAAGCATGTATTACTTTATAAGTTTCTTTCTTTCTTTCTTTCTTTTTTTTTTTTAAAGGAAACAAGGTTTAAACAGTAGGATGAATACTGAATCAAGGTTGACTGCACCAGTCCCTCTGTGAGAGACCCTATTGTAAAGCCTTTGCATAATGCATCTTTGTATTTTTGGTGACTTTTTGGCATTTTTTTCTGCCTATACAGGAGAGCTGTGGGAGTGCCAGGGTGTCTCCCAGGGGCCAGGGTGCCCCTTACCTCTTGTTTGTGGGCCCTGTCTTGCTGGTGGATGCCGTTTGCAGAACCGGAATTGGTGATGGCCTGTAAGAGTCATGGGCAGATGCTGAGCGAGGTTCATCAGGCAGCAGTTCCTGGTTCGTCCACTAGATGGCGAGGTCTTCCTGACAGAATCATCTCAGGCTCCAAACTCTGACCGGAGCTCTTCAGAATGGGGTCCCAGGACCCCGGAAAACCAAGGCTCCCAGAGCAGGGCTGCATCTCTCCCCTAAGTCTGAGATCCTCATGATAAAGCCATGTTCCCTTTGGTTCCCAAAGGGCATGCCTGTGTCTCTCCCCTTCAGACCAGGGTTCCCAGGACAGGGCCATGTTCCACAAGGACATTGCCTCCTGGCTTGCCACCTGGTCAGCCCAGCCCTGACCCATGGCTCACCGGACACTTGTCAGGACAGCTCCTCATAGCCTCCATGAGCTTCTCCACCTGCTGAGCCTGGTCCAGTGCGTCCCGTAGTGCATCCTCCGTGCTCATCAGCTGGTGCTGCAGTCGCAAGAGCTCAGGCGCGGATGGGTCAATGAGGGAGTAGCGCCTCTGATCTGACAGCGACTTCTCTCTGTCCTGGAAGCAGCCAGAGAGAGGAAGAGTGTGGGAGTGGGAGTGCGCATGTGTGTGTGCACGCGCGTGTGTGTGTCAGGGGAAGGTGGCCTCTCCTCTAGGCAGGAAACTCTCTGGCTCCACCTCATCTCTGGGCAGGTCCTGAGCATCAGGGGACGTCCCTCAGTCCTCCCTCTTCCCCTGAGGGTCTTCACTGAAGCATTTGCCCTGGCTCTGAATTCCCAGGCTCTGTCAGATGCTTCACACGCTCCAAGTCCCAAAATCCAGGCTCCTCCTTTCTTTCCTTCCACTCTCTCCACACTGTCTTATGTGGGTCCCTCCTCTTCACCCCCAGACCCACAGCCTCACCTCATCTCATCTCTTACCCTCCAGCCATCTGACTCTCTCCCGCAGTGCCCCCTCTATCCCTCCTGCCCTACCCAACAGGACGCAGCTACCCCACAGATCATGGTCCCCAGAGACACACCTGCCTCATTCCCACACAAACTTGCCCCCTCTTTCCTGACAGTCATGTGTGAGTCCCCACAGCAGGACCCTGAACAAGGTGCTGCTTTCTGGTTGATTACTTCCCTGGATGGGGAACTCGCCACCCTGCAGTAGCCCATCCTACCTCTGGATAGGTCAGACTCAGGAAGTCTCCCTTTGCACTAGCCGACCACAATGTCTGCAAAAGCAGCCGGCTAGGGCCCCTCCACCAGCTCTGTTGCTGACCCTAGGGGGTTCTGAACTCTCTCTGTGGCTTGGCTGTTCCTGGGGAGGCTCTAGGAAGTTACTACCACTCTCCATGGCCTGAGAGCAGGGCAGTCGCAGCCCCACCCTGGCACTCCCCTGCCCCCAGACCAGCCCCTCCCTCACGTACCAGCCCTGTTAGCTTTTCACGCAGGCCACGGATGTCATCCTTGAGTTTCTGCTCCTTGATCCGCCACTCAGCCTTGTGGACCTCCCGACTCAGGTCCCTCTCGGGCCCTGGGGAGTGGCGATTGGCCTCCAGTAACAATACCCGCAATTCATTCAGGCTCCTGGAGGGGGTGGGGGATGGGGGCCACAGGGGAGCCACTGTCAGCCCTGGCCCCTCTGCTTCCACACTCCAGCCATTTGCTAAGTGCCTAGCGACGGGCCTCTCCGACGGGGACCCTGGCTATTGAAACATCATCTGCATCAGCAGAAGCCAGAGTGGAAACACAAGGCATGAAACCATTCGACCACAGCCCAAGAGGGGCCAGGACTTAGGGACAGACAGTCCAGAAGACTTGGCCTTTCCTAGAATGTTTTTAAAGTTTTTTTAAAAAAGAAAGTATTTGTTTAACTAAAAATATAAGCGAAAAGCAAAACAAAATATTCATCCAAGAGAGCTTATGTAGCAAGGCATTTTAAATGGCTGATATCAAATGAGTTGTATTTCCCATGTCAACTCTTATTAATCGACAGTAGCTGATGAGAATGACTCTAAGGCCACATCGGGGCTCTGCAGAAAAGAGTACGGTGGTTAATTAGCAATGTCTGCCATCGGTGCAGGAAAAGAAATTAGGACGTACTCCATTAAGCCTTTTCCCTTGCTTGCATCTGCCACAGAAAAGAAAACACTCTTACTAGGTGGCCATGGGTAGTTGAGAACAAAGTGAAAGTATGCTGGTACTGCCCCTTTCCCTTTCTTCCTCCTTCCTGCTATGAATGTGATGACTGGAGCTTCAGCAGCCACCTTGTAACCATGAGGGAATGACCAAGAGAGCCACAAAGGTGTTAGGACTGATATTTTGAGTCACTGAACTAACTGCCAACTATAGCTACTCCCAGATTTCCTGTTGCGTGAATAAAATAAATCTTTTCATTTAATCTGCCAACACATTCTTACCTGATCTCCCATTCCCATCGTAAGCACCTCAGGAGCATGGAGTAGTTCATGACGGCCTATTTCAATCACAAAGGCTTCAAGCAAGAGATGAGCTGTGAGCTAAGCCTTGAAGAATGGACTGGACTTACTGAAACTGAGGCAGGATAGACAGCCTAGGGATGTTCCCTGCTCCCCTCTAGGATGCGGCTCGGGAATTTTTTCCTTAGTCCCTTACTCAACCTTCTCTCTGTTTTAACTCCAAGAGAGTGGGTGTGAGAAATAAGGCAAGGCCTGGAGACAGAGTAGATGGCCTTGGGCTGCCTCTTCCCTTCCAGGTGACACAGGAGACCAGCCAAAACCAGGAGGCAGGATGGATATGCGACAGCCCCTCCCCTCCAGGATAAGGCTCTGCCCTCTTTGCCCTTTGTTCAGCTTCAGCTAATCATATCATCATAATATCACCTGCATGGCAAGTACCACATCTCCAGGCCCCGCCCCCAAGGAAAATGAAAGCCCTCAGGGAGACTCGCTGTATGACTGCCCTTCTCTCTTAAGTGTGTACTTTTGCTTTAACAGACCTTGAGCTTTCCTGCTTGCTGTTTGTCTTGTCCTTGAATTCCTTCTTAAGGCATAAGACAAGAACCTGGTCACTGGATCTGGATCGGGGTCCCTTTTTAGACTCCCGCCCCACAGAATTCTCTGGCATCAAATGTCCAAAAAGGTGGTAAGAACTGCATGAGTGATGAGGTGGAGGAAGGAATGAGCTGGCTGATAGCAGAACGACAGACTCCTCAGAGGAGGTGAGACTGGGCTAAACACTGAGAATAAAATATCGGATTTGGATGGGGGAGGGTGTGGGGAGCAAGACAGCAGTGGAGCCTTGATGGAGAGGCCTGGCTGTTCATTAATTCATGCTGGGAAGGAATGTTGCTCAGTTGCTCCTGTTTATCTCCCTCTTGGGTGAGGCCAGATTTTCTAGAGAGGTGCTAGATGTGAGGCAAATCTAGAATAGAAACTCCCATTTTGTACAACAGACTTACAGGAGGGAAGAGAAGGCGACAGCATTTCCTTTATAAAACATGCTTGTGCTTCAACAAGATTCCTTTAAATCAGAGCATGAACCTCAAATGCTTACAGGTGCTCGCCAGCAATGGCTGGTTGTTACCATATTGGAAGTCAGCCTAGTGTTGTCAGAACTTCTAATATTTTAAGGGAATCTGGAAAAATCTAGATTTTTATATGAAATTTTCTGATTTTTAAGTGGTAATCTATTTTTTAAGCCTCATATGGGTCACACAAACCATGTCTATGGACTGGAACAAAGAACCCTCAAAGTGTGGTACAAAGAACCCTCAGGGGTCGCCAACACCTTTTCAGGGGGTCCATGGGTCAAAACTATTTTTACAATAATTGCAAAAGTATTTTCACTGTCATTCCTCATGATCATACATTAATTTTTTTCCTGGGGCCATGTGGCGTATTAATTATTTGAAAAAGATATTAAAATACACTCTTCTCATGTCTCGACTCTATTGATGGGTTTTACAGTTCATTAAAAAACCTCAAATAAGATGATTGTTTTTTTTTTAAAAAATATGCTCTTCTCCAGCTATATATCTGTTTAAGGCCAGGTTTTCATAATAGAGTTAACCAAAACAACACATTACAAAGACTGAATATGCAGAAGACATGAGAATCCAGCTGTCTTCTATAAAGCCTAATGATCAAAAAATTTACAAAATGTTAAACAATGCCACCCTTCTGACTAAATATTTTTCATTTTGGAAAACAGCTACTTTTCATCGAAAGCATGTTATTTATGTTAAAAACAATTGGTTTATTATTTTTAAATGGATTCATAAATATCTTTAAATTCCTCAGTTTTAATTTCAAATATGGTAAGTGAAGAATAAATAAACAAAAGCTCTTTGGGAATCCTCAATAATTTTAAAGAGTTTAAAAGTGGTCCCTGAGACCAAGAAGTTTGGGAAGCACTAATCTTTTCTATAAGCTCTGCTTGGAGAACTGTGTTAAGAAGGATTCTGAAACTTCATATGAGCATAGCAGAGGAGAGTACAGTTATCACTGGTGATGTTGGCCACCTGTCCCACCCAGTCTGTCCTTGCCTAACTCTGGAGAACACTGGCTAATGTCAAGTGGAGTTAAGAGTCAGGGCCAGAGGGAGGACAGCTGGGTGATGGGGTCAGGCAGGTCTGAGCACACAGCCCATGGCTGACTCACCGCTCCTTCCTGAGCAGCTCCTGGCTGATGAGGACCAGCTGGCCTGAGGCATCGTGGGTCTTCCGGGACACGGTCTCCAGCTCCGCCTCCAAGCGCCGCTTCTCCTTCTGGAGGGCATCTACCTTCTTCTCTCCCAACTTGCACTTGCTCTCCAGTGCTGAGGGCCAGCCAGCAGGAAAGAGGGAGAGAGTCAGGATTACCATGGGAATCTGCCTCACCTGAGGGCCAAGGCCCGGGCAGAGAGCTGTTTTTCCCGGGCGGGCGAGCGGGTCACAGTGACACATCTACTGAATGAGTTTCTCTCATCCTGCAGAGCCAGGCAGCTAGAGGCCAAGAGAAAAGCCACAAAAAGCAGACCAGGACTCCCTAGCACAGCAGCCCAGGCCCTGGGGTGGCGAGCAGAGCACCCTTCCCAGGACAGGATTTGGCGTTACACTGCTGCCTGGAGAGAATCTGAGGTCAATGGACCTTTGTTGGGACCAATTATGCCACGTGAACGTGATGGGAACTGGAGAGAACTGGGGGTGGGAACCATTTCTCAGGATGGGGGTTGTCTCATGGACACCACCACTGGCACTCTGGTGGAAAAGAAGCAGGGCCAGTTTGTCACCAAATCACAAATTCCAGATCCCTGGCTCTCCTCAGGCTCCCCCTCTGTCTGTCACTTCCCCTGTGCCTTGCTCTCTGCTTTAACTGGCATTCTTCCCCCTCGGTTCTAAAATCCAGGTATTTCCTCCACGGGTTGGGGACGATATACTGTATCAAAGTGGCCTCTGAAAAACCAAAAAGTTCTGATGGATTTCAGAATGCAGAGCAGCTTTTAGTGAGAGAAACTGGCTGGGGACCCCAATCATATTACAGACCAAGGGTGGAAGTCTGGTGTCGGTGAACTGACCCAGGCCACTTTCTCCTCCAGGCAGAGTGCGCGAAGGCATCCTGACCCAGGTGCCACACTCCACTGGCACACAAAGCCCCCGCATCTGCCCTCCATCAGGGAAACTTACCACTTACTTGGGCCCTGAGCATCTCGGTCTGCGATGTCAAGGCTGTCACCTCTTTGTCCCTCTTGTTCAGCTTGTCCTGCAGGCCTAGGGGAGAAAGGAGAGATAAGGAGCCATTGATACTACAGGTTCAGTGCTGCGGTTCAGTGGTCACCACCCCTCTCACTGGGTAGCCACTCTGAATCAGAGGCTCCGATACCATGTGATGTCAGGCAATTTAACTCTCAGAGTCTGTTTCCTCGAGCAAAAAATGGATAATAATAATGGTGCCCATGTCACCTGGTCATGTGCATTCAATATTGGATAGCCTGAGAACAGTTGTAAAAAAGATAATGCATGGAAAGTGCTAGAAACATCACGACTTTCCATAAGTTAATTAATAAATTGAATGTAATACTAATAAAAATACCAACAAGATTTTAATGTTTGTAGAACTAGATAAGCTGATTGTAAAATCTCTTAGAAAAATAAACAAGAATAGCCAAGAGAGTATGGCAAAACTTTTTCAGAGTTAAACAGAGAATTACCATATGACCTAGCAATTCTACTCTAGGTATACGCCCTAAAAACAGGTGCTCAACAAGTACCTGTATATGCATGTTTTTAGCAACATTATTCATAATAGCCAAAATGTGGGAACAGCCCAAATGTCCATCAACAGGTGGATGGATAAACAAAATGTGGTACATGCATATCATTGAATATTACTCAGCCATAAACAGGAATGAAGCACTGACACATGCTACAACATAGATGAATATATTATGCTTTGTGAAATAAGCCAGACATAAAAGGCCACATAGTCTATGATTCTATTTATATGAAATACTCAGAATAGGCAAATCCATATAGACAGAAAGCAGATTAGTGGTTGTTGGTGGCTGGAGCGAGGGGAGAATGGAGAGTGACTGGTAATGGGTATGAGGTTTCTTTTAGAATGATGAAAATGTTTTGGAACTACATAGAGGTGGTGGTTGCAGAACACTGTGAATGTACTAAATGCCAGTGAATGTTTACTTTAAATTGGTTAATTATATGTTATGTTAATTTTGCCTCAATAAAAAAAAAAGGCCAAGAGAATTTTGAAAAAGCAAAATAGGAAAGACTAGGATTACCAGTAATTTAAAAACAAACAAAACTTGAATAATTAAAACATTATAGAATTGGCATATAAACAGACAGAAAGGTCATCGGAAAGGAACAGAAAGTCCAGAAACAGAGTCAGTTACATAAGGGAATTCAAATCAGTAAGTAGAGAAGGGGAAATGAGTTTTTCAAACACAGTGTTGGGACAAGTAGGTACTCTTTTAGGGGGAAAAAAAAAATGGATCCTTACCTCGCACCTTATAGAAAAATGAATTCTACATGAATCAGAGATTTAAATAGAATATGGAACTAAGAAGTACTAGAAGAAACCATGGGATACATTTTAAAATAATAAACCCAGAAGCCAAAAAAAAAACAAAAAATCTGCATGGCAAACACCACTATAAAAGTCAAAAGACAAACCACAAATGGGAAAAATATTTGCAATGCCATATATAAAGAGTTTCTAAAAATTAACAAGATCAACAACCTAATAGGGAAAAAATGGTCAAAAGATACAAATAGAAATGGAAATGGAGCTTCATTTATAATGAACGAAAGGTGAGTTGAAATTACATCAGGTAACATCTTTCACCACTCAGACTGGCAGGGATCAATGAGAGTTTTTGGGTTTTTTTTTTCCCCCCATTGAGGCATTTTATTTGGACATATGTTTTACATCCCTAGGAAAAGAATCCCAGGATTTTCCCTCCTGTGTGTTTTCGTCCTGCTTCTTCATGGTCCATGATGCCTGCCGAAGTTGTCAGTACAATGAAACCAAACTGACAGGATGGGAACAGGTTGTTCTGCCATTTTTCTAGATCTTTGAATCGCACATTGAATCCGGGGCTGATCACTCCACACTTGTTTGACCTGCCTGTGAGGTTCATAACAATTTCCCCAGCTCTGTGATCATCAATTATTTCAAACTCGCCAATGATGCTTCTTCATCACAGTCAGAAACCAGACGATGACTTTGGAGCACAGCCTAATGAGAACCTGGTGTTTGCTTCTCTTTTCAGCAGTGTTGATGCTCATGAGTGCATCGGCCAGGACGTTCATGCGCACCATTATGGCGGCATAGAAAGATTGTGGAAAGAGCCAATCACAGAGTTTGATGAAACATAATTCGTGAGACTTGTGAGGAAGCACACTTTCAATCACAGCTGGCAGAAGTTAAAATTAGTTGAGCCCAATGGAGAAGAAGGTAATTTACCACAGCAGTGTTTGTAATAGTCAAAGACAACCTACAATCTATGAGTAGGAAATGACTAAATACATGATGGTGGCTCCACAAAATGGAATATTCTGCACCATGGAAAAAAATGTAATGATAAGGAAGAGTCTCCAAGATACATTATTAAATGGAAAAAAGTAAAGGGCCGAACAGAGCGGTAGGTATGGCACCATCTGTTACCCCTTTGCTTGTTTGTGCATAAACTACCTCTGTATAGGAACAAAAGTTGGCCAACATTGTGCCTTTGAGAAGGGAACTGGGAATAGGGGACCCTTCACCTTATGCCCTTTGAACCATTTGTACTTTATACCTCTTTTAAAAATAAAGTAAAATCAAACAAATAACAAGGTATTTACACAATGCCTGACTCTCAATAAACCTCCTCACCTGGGGGGGTGAAGGGCTTGTGCACGCAGTAGGCACCTTTCACTAACTGGCAGATGATGCAAAACCAAGTGGGACCCAGCCTGAAGGCAAAACCAACCAGCCAGCCTGTTTTCCCGAAGCCCTGCGTCCCGCCTGCCCAGTGGCCACTCACCCTCCACAGTTTCCTTCATCCTGATCTTCTCTCCTGAAATGTCGTTCGACTCAATCATCTGAAAGAAGAGGCCTGTAAAGGGGACGCTCGCCTCCCCACTCTGCCCTCAGCCCCAGCCAGCCCAGTAAGCACACCCCGCCCCTACACAAGTTGACTTTCAGGGACTTGTGGCAAAAAGCACAGATGTCCTTGGTCTGGCCACCCTGACAACAGAGGACACCCCCTCTGCTCCCAACACCCCCAAGGTTGCTTGTGCAGTTTCTGTGTGAACACCTCCTACCCCTTCCTCAATTGAAAACATCTTATATTAAACAGATGTCTCCCCTGAAATGCCTACAGAGGTTGGTCCTGGGAACATTTCCATCAACACCCAGGGGCAAGACTGCAGCCTCAGTTCCCACCCATGAAACAAGTTTTGGCTACCATGGGCAGTGTGGGCAAAGCATGCCCAGGGCTGGCTTCCAGAGGGTCTTCAAGAAATGCTGCTTCCTTTCTCTCCAACACTTCTTTTAAATAATAAACCCAGACGCCGAAAAAGAAAAGATTAAGAAAAAAAAATCTGTATGGCAAACATCAACTGGCTCCTTACTGCTTCCTCCCTCAGAAGTTTCCGGCCTCCTGTCCAAGCTGGCTGTCCTCTGGGCTTGCAATTTGCCAGAGCCTAACACTGGGGATCAGGGCAGCACAGAGCTGAGCAGCCAGTCACCCCTATCAATCAACCTGCACCTCTTCTCACACATCCCAAGGCCTCTTTTAGTCTTAGCTTGTTGTGATTGACTAAGCCCTCTAGATCTTTACTTACATACACTGCAGGGAAAAGGAGGCACACACTAAAACATTTTTTACAAAAAAAATCCCATACTTGCTACACAAGACAAAATATCTAATTGTCTCTAGAGTTAAACCTCTGAATCTGGAAAGAATGTGGGTCCAGACCCAGGTCCCATGTGTGTGGAAATCAAGACAGGTCTTTCTGAGGTCTGTGACTGAGGACAGAGGACCATCCTGAGGCCTGTACCCCATGCTCTGTGGAACTACAGCAGCCCCAAACCTGCCCCACTATGGGAGTCCAAGTCCCGTCCCAGGTCCGACCCCTTTGCCCTGAGGAGCCAGTCAGGCCATGTGGACACAGCTAACCTGGGGCTCTTCCTTTTCTCTCTGCCCAAGATCTTGGCAGAGTGTGGTCACTCCCTGGAAGAAGAGACCTCAAGGCATGACACAGGCAGAGCTCTGTTTACAAAAAGTGTCCTGTACTTGGGACTCCTGACAACTTTTTACTCGAATGCTAAATTCTAATTTAAAAGTATAAGGGGAACTGGAAGCTGAAGAACCCCTGGGGCCTGTTAAAAGGCAATGATCATGCTGCTTTCCCTTTATATAAGATTTGACTTTTGTCATCTTCTCGGCATCCTCTGTCAGCCCTCTGGCAGCAGTGTCGGGCAGGATCTCTGCCGCTGGTGGGCAGAGACCCTGGGAAAGTTACCATCTCAGGGTCTTAGTTGGCTCATCTATGAAATGCAGCCAACATTGACCTCCTGGGAGTGAAGCTGAAATGGGGCAACAAAGGGCTTGACACAGGTGTGGTGCCCAGAGCCACTCAAAGGCCCTTCCCAGCCCCGCTGGAGTGGACATAGCCCATGCCACCTGGGGTCTCAGCCTCCTCAGCTAGGACATCTAGATTTGGAGCAAAACTGATACTGGTGGCAGCACCCTCTCCAGGGCTCCCCTATCTAGCCTTCCAGACCCCACTCTGGGGACCTCCCCACTCTGAAAAAGTGGCTGTTGAACTGCTGTTCAGTCTCAGTGGGAGAGGCAGAAAGGAGGACATCATCAGATACCCTAGGTCAGTGCTCGAGTTGAAGACAGGGGCCCTGGGGATGGGCAGGGCTTGTCCTCCAGGTCCGTGCAAGCCCCATGGCACAGGAGCCTGCACAGTGGGACATGTCTGGGTTCAGTGGGGATTTGGGGCCTGGGAGGAAACCTGTTCTCTGCTCTGAGGTGCATCTCTCTCCAGGCCTGGACTCCTCTGACCACCTTGGGTCCTCAGGCCAGCTACCTTTCTGAAAGAGGGACAAGGGGCTCTTCCTCCGAGCCTGGTGCCCCCAATCCTACATGGGCACGTATCTGCGGGTCAAGGAGAATCCTTCCCTGGGCTGGAAAGAAAAGGTGAATAAACACTTAAGCCCTTCCCAGCCAGACCCTTGTGACCATGGGGTCCTGCACAGCCCGGCAGGGGGGTGCCTGCCTACATTGGTGTGCTGGGATGAGCACAGGGACTCGACAGCTTGAAGTCTATTTTCGGCGACCAGCAGCTTCTCCCGCAGCCTCTCGGCCTCCTGCTTGCTCTGGGCCTCCGACCGCTGCAGCAGCTCATAGTCTAGCATCTTCTTCTCAGCGAGGGAGATCTGCTCCTTGAGGAACTCAATGGCCTGTGCCTGGCCCCGGTACTCCGCATCCAGCTTCTCCAGCTCATGCACCCGCAGCTCGGAGTCGCGGCGCTGGTCCTGGGCCTCCTGCAGCTCCAGCCGGTGCTGGCTGGCCTGCACCTCCAGCTGGGCCCGCCAGTGCTGCTGCAGCCCAGCCAGCTCCTCCTGGGCCTCTTGCAGCTTCTGACGCAGGCCCTCCTTCTCCTTCACGTGCACGGCAGTCTCGATGTCGTGCTTGGCCCGCAGGTTGCCCAGCTCCAGCTGGTGCTCCATCTTGATGCCCTCCATCACAGCCTTCAACTCCCCGATCTCCTTCTGCTGGGCACCCGGGCCCGAGTTCAGGGTGGCCTTGAGGTCCTCCAGGGACTTCTGGTGGTCCGAGGCCAGGGAGTCCAGCTTGGACTTCCAGTTGTCCATGAGCCCCATGTTCTCGCTGGTGGCCTGCTGGACCTTGGCCTTGAGGTCCACCACCTCTTGTGCGTACTTTTCGTTGGCAGCCCGGAGCTTCTCCACCTCCGCCTGGTAGGCCCTCAGAGCCTTCTCATACTTGTCCCGCAGCACACCGCTCTCCCTCTGGTGCTCCTTGCTGGCCGACAGCAGCCGCTCCCGCAGCCGCAGGGTCTCAGCAGCCTCGGGGTGGTCAGTGGGAGGCGGGCCCGAGTGCAGCAGGCACTGCTGCAGCTCCTCGATCTCACCACGCCGCAGGTTCAGCTCCTCCTCCAGCTGCAGCACCCGAGACTTCTCTGCCACTGTGGTCAGCTACCAGGGAGAGAGGGAGACAGGGGTCAGCAGGACGGCTGGAGGGCGAGGGACACAACAGTAGTATGCAGGGGTGGTGGTGTCCTACCATTCAAGGGCCCCAGCCCCTGCGGGGAAAGGTCGTGGGAAGGGAAGGGCACCCACTCCTCCCCGAATGCTGGTTTTTCTTAGTGGCCCTGCCCACCACAGCTCCCAGAGAAACTCCCCAGCTTGTACCTCAGTGATTCAGGGAGTCCACTGTCCCTGCTTCCCTAGGTTTGGGGCAAATTAATTTATGGCTTTCCTTCAGTTCATGTTATTTTTAAAAGGCAGAGATGACAGAGGGAATTTTGCACTATCCTGCTCTAGAAGGGCTCCCAGCCAGAATGGGCTGGTTCAGAGGGGCTGTCTGGAGGGGGTGGCTGAAGAAGGGTTGGTTGAATGCCTAAAGCAGAACAAAATCAATGCTCCCGGACCTGCCTTCTGATGGGAAATGAGATCAGAGGCTCCGTCCTCCAAAAACCCACACCTTGATAAAGTCAGCAGTCACAGATTTGGAAACAATATATGTAAAAGTTTTACATCTTTTACGAGCTTAAAAATTTTTGTTTTCGAAGCTGATCTTTAGTTCAATAAACCTGTTTTTGTTTTTCAATCAGGCTGAACCATAGACCAAGATGCCTCAACACCTGGGATGGGGTCAGTTTCTGCAAGTAGCCTCTGCATATACTTGTGTACTGGAGAAGTGCACGCTGTCACTGGGCAACAGTCAGTGGGTGTAAAAGGACCTCTGTGTGTCTCCAGATGCCCACATGCATGCGCACACGCACACACACTCCCTGTGTGCTGAGGCAGAGGTGCAGAAACTGACAGCCGCCACACCCCTCCCCGCCCCCCACTGTTTATATCCCAATCCCTGCTTGCTGGGTGTTTAGCGCCATTGCCAGGAGAACTGCAGCTGGGCTGTTCACTAGGCTAGACAGGCCAGCTGTTCGGATGTGTGGGCCTGCCCAGGGCGCAAGCCCTGGGACATACATGGTGGTCGTGGAGGGGCCAGTTAGGCCTGGAGCCTGGACTTGGAACCAGGCCCTGGGACTCAGGGGACCTCACTCCCAATCAGAGCTTTCCCTAGCCTAGAAATCACTCCCTGACCCATCATATCATAACAGCCCGACCCTGGAGCTGAAACAAAAACCCATGTCCTGGGGACACCCCCGCTCCCCCAGCCCTAAATCCTTCAGGCTGGGCCCTCCTGCCAACATATTTAAGACAGCCCCCCGCCCCAGGCTAGAGAAACCTGGATCTACAGTCCCCCAACTTCCAGCCTTCCCCAGCTGGGAGAAGGGAGGCATAGAGAGGTTGTTTCCATGCCCGCCCACAGAAGGGGCAGAATGTTCTCAAGAGCCTCCCCATTTCTGAACACGACAAAGCCTTGTCATGGCAATGCATGAGGAGGTAGGAAGGCGGAGGATCTCACAGAACATTCCCAGCCAGTGGAACTGGCTGGGGAGCAAAGTCACAGAGAGCCAAGCCCCCTCCTCCCCAGTAAGCATCACGTGGCAGTGGAGTGTAAGCACGTTCCAGAACCTCTACTTCCCTCCTAGAAAGGGAGCAAAAGCAAAAAAATGAGGATAGCAGCCAAGGACAGAGAAAATAATAAAACAGAGGAGCCCCAGGGGCGTCAACAGGCCAGGGCGCTGATGGGCCAGAGATGGTAGGCGCGTTACCCTGTTGTCCGCTAATTCTCGGAGCAGCCGCTCAGCCTGCGCCTTCTCCAGTAGCAGGCTCTGCTCCAGCTCCCCAACGCGTGCGTGCTCCAGCTGCGTCTGGGTCTGGTCCACCCGGGGTGGGTGGGGAGATTGGGACAGGGCAGAGGGCACAGGGAAAGGAAGCCGGAGGAAGAGAGAAAGAGAGAGAGAGAGGCAGCGTCATCTACCATGAACAAGACAGGAGAACAGGTCGAGAGGAGGTAGCTCGGGCAAAGAGAGGAAGTCTGGGTAGGTGTGATGAGGTGGGCCTGTCACCTGCCCCTCAGTGTCCTGGCTGGCTTTCTTTAAGGGCAGAGGACAGGCTGCAGCAACGCTGCCCAAACCGGCCCCTGGTTGAGGTGGCAATGGGTACCCTGGGTCACTTTTGTCACCCTCAGGTGGCCCTTCCCCTTGCACCTGGGGAGGAGCTCAGCCTGCTCCTCCTTCACGTGGGGAGGCTGAGGGCGGTTTTTCATTTCAGGCACAGGATCCTGCACACAGGAGGCCCCCAGGGTGGGTGAATGAGTAATGACCCCAGGATTCCTGGCCCTAGGCCTGTGCTGAAGGTGGATGAACCAACTGAATGGAAGGTTTTCAAAAATATATACCCTCAGCATGATGATTCTCCTGGCCTGGCCTCCCTGGTGGAGGCCGAGCCGTGCCACCCATAGCCCAGCTCCAGCCCAGCCCTGTCAGTACCCACTCCCGGGGTCCTGCAGAGGACGCCTGGCCTCCAGAAAACACAAGGGCACTTTTGTCCCATCTTCACAATCCCCACTTCACACTCTAACAAAGCCCAACATTCTCTGGGAGTCCAGACTGGCATCTGGGTTTCCCTAACAGATCTGCGAGCACCCAGAGCAGTCTGGAGACCAAGTTCACGGTAGGGAGAAATAAGAGGATCCTCCTCATCCTCCTGTTTGTCCCATCATCATCCAGGAGAAACAAGGTGAAATGAATCTGTGTGGCAGCTCTGAAAAGAGGGCTTAGCAACATAGCATATATGTGTAAAAACAAGAACACACACCCAGCACTGGCAAGGTGATGGTGATGACAGGGTAAGCTGATACCACCTGTCGCAGAAATACTCTTGTAATTCATCAAGAGTTACAGAGATGTTCATGTCCTTTGGCCTATGACCTTATTTCTGTGAATTTTCCTAAAGGAACAATTAAAAAGTTCCTTCTCCCTGCAGTCCCCAAAAGCAGCCACATTCAGGTCTCTCCCAGAAAATTACAGGCTCCAACCCAGGCCTCGTAGGGGCCATGTCCCCACCCTCCTCTCCCCCTGGGGGGCACAGCAGCTCTGCCAAGGACCCGCGCTAGATGGAACATGATTCTTTATCCTGTACTGGTGGCCTCATGGGGTAAGAAGAAGCCCCTAGCTTCACAATTTCAAGGCAACATCATTTGGTGCCCCCCGAAAAGACTTTCTCATCACTTTCAGAACTTCTAGTCTCCTGGTCTGTAGGCCGGGGTCTCCGTGGGGATGTACGGGGGCCCAGAGGAATTGCTTCCAGTGCTCACTTAAGATAAAGTCAACACAGGAGCTTGGGGTGGGAAGGTACAGTCTTAGAAGCTAGATTTTAGGTGAGGTGGACAACCTGGCCTTCCATTCTGTACCAGGGACACTGCCCAGGGTGTGAGGAATGGGGGCCGCCACACTCCTGTATCAGTCACTCGTGTCTTCTGGAATTAATATTCATAAGACACCGTCAAGGCAGTCTTCCCCTCGCACAGGAGAGAGAAGCCACTCCAGAGAAAGCCTCAGGCTCAGAATCATGGGGCAACTTTGAGCAGCATGAGGCCCGGACCTCTGGATCCCAGAACTGGCGCCTTTCCCCGAATCAGCCTGACACTCCACAGAGGAGGCCCAGGTTTTCGGCAGCCACCCAGGGCAGTGAAGCCAGCTCTTGAAGTGGGGGACTCCTCGTTTCTCTGCCCCAACTCAAATCCCAGAAGCTTGGCCCAGCGCCGCCTGAGTCCTTGACCAGCAGCGCTTCCCTACCCACCTCACGTGCACTGTGTCTACTCCCTGCTCCAAAGCACACAGCCTTGCCTTGGGGCGTTATTATTATATTTAACTATTAATTATTATTAACTAGTTGGGAGAGGAGTTTCCTCAACTATAGGAGGGGCTCTTGAAGGTCATGGGCACATGTCCATGGGCACATTTCCTCTTGATGAGGAAAAAAGGTTTAAGATGAATTTTAGCTGTGTGGCCTGAGCAACTGTGGGGATTGTGGGGCCAAATGCTGAGATGAGAAAGATAAGGTGGGTGGTGTTAGGGGGACATAGGAACAAATGGAGAGATCTGTTTGGGACACGTTACATGTGGGATGCTGTACTGAGTGAACAGCATCCCCCAAATTCCAGGTTCCACTTGGAACGTCAGAGTGTGACTTTATTTAGAATAGGGTCTTTGGACATGTAGCTAATTAAGATGAGGTCATTCTAGATTTAGGTAGGCCCGAAATCCAATGACTGGTGTCCTTATAAGGCCTCGTGAAGAAACACAGGAACACACAGGGAAAAAAGCCATGTGATGATGGGGGCAGTGATGCAACTATAAGCCGAGGGCACCAAGCGTGGCCAGCAATCCCACTGAGCTGGGAGAAAGGCATGGAGCATTCTCCCCCAGGGCCTCCGAAGGGAACAACACCTTGATTTCAGACTTCTGGCCTCCAAAATTGTGAAAGAATACATTTGTGTTGTTTTAAGCCACTAAATTGTGGTAATTTTTTTTAACTGCAATCCTAGGAAACCACTACAGGTACCTGTCACTTACTTGCCCTGGAGATGTCCAGTAGGCATGTGAGTACGGAGCTTGGGGTAAGACAAAGGGAATTGTGGACTTATAAAGGGCAGTTAATGCCACAGACTAAAAGCTCTCAGGCTGGGTGTAGACTGAGATGAAATGGGCCTGGACTGGGCCCTTGGGCAGGCCAACATCAGAGGTCAGGAAGGAGGCTGAGTGGCTAGAATGGGCACCTCATGTGGTTGGGGAGTGAGGCCAGAAGGAGTACAAGCAGAGAGATGGAGTAACATAATTGGAGGGGGACCAGGAGCTCAACGAGGTGTTCTGGGTTTTATTTTCATCTTTAAGGTGGGTGAGGATGAGTGAAACTTTGGGTCAATTTGCCTTCTGGTTGCCATGAATATGGTCACAATAGAAACAGAAGCAATAGCACTCTACTGCTCTTGAACTAGATTAGCTGTCAGTCACTGTCTGCCCCACCTCCTGCTTCTTCCAACCAGGACCAATTGGATCTTGGGTGGACAGCTGATCCAAAGCCAGCCAGCCCATTGGCTAGTCTGGGACCAATCAGATTCTCTCAAGAGGACACCTAGTAGATGGTGGGTGCTGGAGCCTGGGTGGGGCCTGGAGGGTGGGTGCGTGGCAAGGGAGAGGGAGTAGATGTGCCAAGGGACGTGAAGACATAGTAAGAGGGACAGACAGACATACAGCCTGACCACAAGTCATGAGAAGAGGCCCCTGAGCCAGAGAGAATGGGCTTGGTTCCTGATGCTATTTCTTGTTCCAGTACCCTGAACTGCCTGTGAGATTTCCCCGTAGCTGTTCTCTCTGTTGACTGGAGTTAGTAGGTGAGGTCTCTGTTCCTTGTACCTACAGACGATTTTTCCCGAAGCCCACTCCAGGCCCTGCAGGAAGCAGCCACCCAGAGGGAAAGCCAGCTAAACATAACCACATGACCTACCCCCGGGCTAAGAAGGAAACATCCATGAGAACACCCTGACGCTGGGCTGGGGCTCCTACATCAGGCTGGGCATCCATCCTTTAAATTCGGGCAGCAAAACCTGCTCTAACAGGGGCGGCTGGCAGTGACCCTACGCAGATCACACGTCCCTCCCCTCGCTGGGGTCATCTAGGGACAGGACAACCATATGCATACTTTTGTTGCACACTGGAAGTTATAGGGGTCTTAATATGGCTCTTTTACAAAATCAGAAACTGCAATTTCCCATTTGACCCCAGAATGATCTAATGCAATGATTCCCAAAGTGATCCCTAGACCAGCATCATCTAGGAACCAGTTAGAAATGCAAATTCTCAGATTCCACCCAGACTTACTGAACGGCCACTCTGAGGTTGGGGCCTACCTTTTGTATCTGAACAAGTCATCTAGGTGATGAATTCTCAAGTTCGAGAATTACTGACCTAGTGCAACCTCCTCATTTTACAGAAGAGCAAACTGAGGCATAGGAAGGAAGGAAAGAGGCTGCCCAAGGCCAGTTAGGGCCAGCTCAGCATGTGGAGAGGGAATTAACTCACTGTCCCCTGCCCCATCTGACAGCTCCAGGAATCCTTGTCCCTTGTCAGCTCCCAGGGAGCGGAGAGGGCCACAACTGTTCCTGCCCACCCAAATGTGGCCTCATGAGCCCTGCGGTCTCTGCATGGTTTGGTGAGGAGGGCTGCATTAATAAAGCAGGTGGGGTGCTTTATTAATTAATGTGAGCACCCATCCCTCAGCTGAGAAAGGGTGGGTTGGATTGAAGAGTGAAAGGTCCAATTGTGCCCAGACCCCTTGTCTAGGTGTTATAACCAAAGACGTGCTATATAGCCATCCTTACAGGCTGAGCTCAGGAGTCAGGAGTCCTGGTCCCTGGTCCCAATGGCTGCTGACTTGCTCCATGACTGAGTGAGTCTCTGTCTTTCTGAGTCCGTTTTCTGATCTATAAGTTCTGTGACTCAACGACACGCTAATTTTAGCCAAAATTTTAGTTCGAATCCAAGATGAACTAAGGGCTCAAGGGATACCTTTAATGCTATTGCCCAACAAGTAGGGACAGGGGTGTCCAGCCAACACTTCCTCAGGCCCAACCCTGTGGATACCCTTGGTCTATACCACCCAGTGGCTGATACAGGAAGCACAGCCCTTCAGGGTCCTGGACCTAAGCCATTCCTACCTCTGATACCTGAGTCTCATGACAAAACCCCTCCCCACTCTCCCAGGGCACGACCTTTGACTTTTCTTTATTTTTCCCTTGAAATCCCCACAGCCTCCTCCCAGGGGGCCTAGAGTTGCTGCCTGGACCTCGTGGCCATCTGCCCTGCAAGGGCTGGGCCTGGGGTGTCAAGTGAGCCGGGGGCAGGACCTTTGACCGTTACCTCCAGGTCTCCCTTGGTGATGGACTCCTCCTCCACTCGAAACTGCAGGTCCTCCACCTTCCTGTGAGGGGGGAGAGGGGTCTGAGCAGGCTTTGCCCAGAGTGTTGGGCTTCCCCAAGTCAGTCGTGACAGAGAGGTGAGGCCACAGATGGCCCAGAGTCCACACGCAGACCACGCAAAAAGCACTGTCCCCGTGAAACAAGACCTGCCCAGGGCCCCACGGCAGATGATGCAGAGCCTCCTGCAAACCTCCAGCCTTCTTCACTTCCCAACCTGTACTCCACGCAGAGGCCACCGACTTCTCTAACATGGGAGTGTTTAATGCAACATCCTTCCTCTCCAGGGTGGTTGTGGGAACAAATGATGGAATGATTGTAAATGGAAGCAGAGTGATGGTAGTAACCACTGTGTGTTCATCATTGAAGGGAACAGACGCTGTCACATGGAACAGTCTGTGTGTGCGGGGCGGGGAGGAAGGTAAGCTTCTTCCCCTGCTAACCCTGCTCTCAAACACAGGCCTCAAAACCAGGGGCCAGAATCGCAATCTCCACTGCTCCCTGATATGGAGGGGGCCACCCTCAGGGAGACACATTCACCCTCTCGCGTGCCAAGATAGCAGAGGGGAAACACAGGCACGTTACAGCTCTGGACAGCTACCAGAATACAGATTTAAGGGGCGGCTTAAGGGGTGAGGACACTGAAGCCCAGAAAGGGCAAGTGACCTGCCCAAGGTCATCCAGCAAGTACAGGGCAATGCTGGGACTTGTACCCAGGCCCTTCCTGAACACAACTCCCACCATGTCTTAAAGATCTGTTTTTGTTTGTTGGCATCAGGCACATTGCCATGGGAACCAGATGTGTGGGCCCTGACGAGGGAGTGTCTCAGGCAGATATAAATAAGCCCCACTGTCCCTAGTCAGACTGCAAGAACAGCCTGTGCAGCACGTGCCTCACTGCAAGTCCCCAAACAGACCCCAGGGTTGGGGGCTGAGGATGGGGGCTGCCTACTGCGCAAAGAAAGAGAAGGAGCCGCAGAAATCTGTGTCCGCCAGGAGACAAAAAGAGGCTCCTGGACCAAGGAAAACCCTGTTCCTTGTCAGCAATGTGTCCCATCAGGTCAAGGACCAAGCTAGGCCAGAGTCCTCACACAGAGGGAACCACAATCCCGACTGGCTACTATGACAGGGCTGAAAGAACCAGCATCACCACTAATAGACTGGTGGCCTTAGGCATGGCCCTTCTCTGCTCTGATCCTCAGTTTTCTCATCTGTGACACGGGGTATTACCTGCCCCCCAGGCTAATGGTAAGACTGAGAGATGCAGGTAAAGCACTCAGCATGGGGGCTGACACCCCGGCGTTTCAAGTGTCCTTTTGCTGCTGCTTCTCCGAGCCTCAGTTTCCTGACGTGAAATGAGAATGGAGCTTCTGGACATGAGCCGTGAACTCCATACATGGGACCTGGCCCAGAGGGTTGCTCCGCGGACCTGAGCTGGTAAGGGGTGGGGACATTGGGTCTTCTTCAAGGTGCATGCCTCCCAAGGACAGCGGGTATGAGAGCCTTCCCCATAATACGCTGCATGAGCGGAGCATGGCAGGAACAGTGAGCCCCACACGGTTGGAAAGGAAAGAAGTAAACAAGTGTGGTGTCCTCCATGTGGTTAGCACCATGCTAGTGCTTTACTGGAATTATCTTCTAAGTCTTTCCAACACCCTGTAGAGATGCGGATCCCCACACCACTTTACAAACGAGAAGACTGAGGCTTGCAGAGCTCACGTCACTAGTTCAGGTGACACAGCCTATAAGTGGTGGAGGCAGGGTTTGCACCTGGGCCTGCTGGTCCTGAGTCAGTACTCTTCACTGTCATCTTTAAGGAGGCTCAGAGAAAGTGTCCTCCTAGGACCAGGGCAGGGGCAGCACGTACCTCCTCTCCTCCTCTAGCTGGTTGGACAGGTCCACCTTCTCCTTCCGTACGCTCTCCACCAGGAGCCGGGCCCGCTGCAGCTTCTCCTCTGCTTCTGCAACATACTGGGCCCCGAGCAAGGGCCAAGACAGGGTCAGCCTCCTCCTGGGGACCAAGGGCCAGGTGGCAGAGGGGTAGGAAAGAACGGGGAGGAGTTGGGCCTGGAACCCTTGCCACCTCTATTCTCCTGCCAGCCCTAGCCGGGTGTGGACAGTGGGCCTGATGTGAGGGAGGGCAGGCCTAGCTGAGTGCCTCAGGTCCACCTGTTTCCATACCTAGCACCCCGATATCTGCCACCTCCTTCAACTTCCAAGGGCCTAAAACCCTTGTCTTGTGAAAGCCCCGTCACAGCACACATGGGACCTAGAACACACACTTGAGCTTGGCCTTATTAATTCTAGCACAGAGGGAGAGGTGAGTTGGCCCCAAATGGGATAAGGGCCCAGGAAGTGCTCTCATGCAGGTGACAAATATCAGGGAAGAGTAGACATGTGACGGGAGCTGAGTCAAGGCTACAGACAATGGCTTACTTCTCTAAACCCAACCCATGAATCTGCTTGAAAGCACAATCTGAAATATGGACAGCTATATACAAAAAAACACATACAGTATTATTTAGAAAAAGTCAGAAATCGCAAACAACTTAAACAACAGCAGGGGACTGGCCACATCAGCAAGTCATAGCCTGTGACAGGTAGCAACACAGCCATTGAAACAGGGAAGAATCTTCCTCGACCTAGGAAATGCTCATACTAAGAAAGTAGGAAAAAGCAAGATATAGAGTTTATTGCCGGGTTCTGAAAGTATGTGTACTTATCCACTGGAAAGAAATTCACCAGGAGGAGGAGAAGGGGTGTTGGTAATGCACATCTTAGTCTTCTCTGTATATCCAAGCTCTCCATCCTGAGCACGAGTGACCTACAAGCCTGGCCCGAGGAGGCTGTTTGTGCCGTCTGGGTGTCTACTGCCCCACTTACCCACCTACCTGCTCATGCTGCGCTTTGAGCAGGGCGATCTCCTTCTCGACCTCGCAGATGTGGCTCGTGGCCTTGGCCACCTCGGCCCGCTCCAGGTCCCGTTCAGCCAGCAACTGCTCGATGTGCTGCTGCTTCTCCTTCAGCGCCTCTTGCAAGGCAGTCGTGCCGGAGATCTTGCGGGCGTAGCGTGAAGAGGTCTCTGTGAGCTGCAGGAAGGTGTGGGTACAGGCGGAACTCAAGAATCTGGAGCACCTCCAGATCACTCACAGCTACCCAGCAGGTGGGGGGCCCAAGTGCCTCCACTCCCGAGGTCCTGCTCCTCCCGCTGCCAGTGCCCTCCTGTTGCTTGGCCGCTGCCTTCTTAGGCAGGGAGAAGCGTATTATTTCAGGTTCAGGGAACTACCCCTTCCCAGGAGAGTCACAGCTCCTGGGCTCTGCCTCATGGTGGGTTTCCTCACCTGGGCCACCTTTTCCTGGGCCAGGAGGAACCTCCCATCCTAGACCAAGCTTGGATACAAGGCTCTCTGCCCGGAAGGGCAGCCTCACCTTCTCTCGTCACCCTCGGTGGCTGTGGCAGCCTTTTTGAACTCCCTGCCCTGCCCTGTATGACCTGCCCTGCATCTGTATGACCCTCCTTAACTCCCAGGGAAAGGCTTAATCTTAGGCTACTGACAAATCAGTAATATAAAAATAATAATAATAAATGAATCAATTTCCTTATTAAAAGATACACACTTTCACCTTTGTTCAACAACTGCAAACTGAGGGATGATGCCTGGAGCCAGAGCAGGTCAGGGGCAGACTGGAACACCTAGATCCCTCTGGCCCCACCCCCCATACACACACGAGAGTACCCTACCCCAGCCCCATCCTCACCAAGCCACTGCGGCTGGGCCGGCCCCCCACAGAGGAAGCCACAGAGCTGACAGAGCTAATGGAGGAACTGCTGGGACTGTGGGTCAGCGCTGAGACACCCATGGCCATACGTTTGGTCTTCTTGGCCTTGGCGGGGCTGGTGGATGGGAAGCCGATGCGGATCACCTTATGGATGGGTGCGAACAGACCAAACTTGGGTGGGCACTGGAAGTACCTGGGGAGGCAGGAGAGACCCACATGCTGTCATGGCTGAATAGCCTGGAGCCTCCCCTGCCTTATGCACCTCTTCAAAGCCCAGCAGAAAGGCTCATCCTTGGGGCCCCATCACCCACAACACAAGACCAACAGATGGGACTCATAGAAAGGGGATAAAGGTCAGTAGGGCCTGAGTTTCTCTGTAGCTACGAACAGCCATTGGGCATATTTCTGGGGACTGGTGGAATAACGATTATCGAGCACTCGCTCTGTGCCAGACCCTTTTCATGAATGCTCATTTCAATTCCCCAACCACTCTATTGTTATCTACATTTCACAGGTGAGGAGACCGGCTCGGAGAGATTAAGTAGCTTGCCCACAGTCATACAGTTGGTCAAGTGGCAAAGCTGTGACTGGACCTCCTCGCCCCCACAGTCTGCTGGGCTCCAAAGGCAACTATGCTTTGCTCCTTCATATCATTCAGAGGCCTCCAACTGTATATGCAGCCCCATTTCATGACTGCTCTTGGACCACCCAAGACTCAAGGAACCCCATCAGCTCTCCGCCCAGGGAGCTCCCTGCATGGAGAAGCAAAAGCTGAGGGAGATACCTTGGGGGTGCAGTGGGGGCTGCCGCCCAACCTGCCCCTGAATTCTGAAAGCTAGAGTGAGCTGAAAGAAACATCCATCTTGAAAACAGGAAGGCAGTGTCGTCATGGAAACTCTAGGTGGTTTTCTTCTCTCAAAACCTGTCTGGTCATGGAGTCCTTATGGGACCAGGTGAGCTAGTCGTGTCCAGTTTCTGATTCACTTTGACTGCCATCCCATCCCAGCTCTTCGCGAATTCAGGTCTTTGCTTGGGCTATCCCCCCAACCTAGCATACTTTCCTCCTCACAGCTGTCACAGCCTCATCTGGGCTACAGAACCGAGCCCAGGGACAGACAGCACAGGAACTTAGGCCACGTGGCCTTAGTCTCACATCCCTAACACTGTTCACCCATCACATCATGCCCCCTACCCCCAACAAGCCCAGACAAAGCCTTAGACTCTTGATGCAGCATTCCCGGCAGTCACTTCTCTTTAATCAGAGATGGTATGGGACCTAGAACCAGTTGTGACCTCACCTTGTCTGTAGAGCACCAGTCACTGTCTTATTATTTCTTTTATCAGTAGAGGAACCCCTGGAAGGCAGTGACCACTGCCTCTCCTAGTATTTGTCCCTGACTCTGTGTGACCTTGAACAATGACCTGTCTGGCCTCTGTTCTCTCATCTATAAAACGGGGCTGATATTCTCACCACCTGCCTCTGTGGACTGCTATGACAGAAGGGAGGAGGCAGCATCTACACTGTGGTGTCTGGCACAACCACTCAGACATTCAACACTGGCTTCTTCAAATGCCCCATCCCTGTCCCACACTCCCAGGGGAAGGCCACTGTACCTGGTGCCTGCCACCGCCCCATCATTCTTCCCAAGGGGCTCATCCAGCTCCACGCCACACCACTCGCCCTTGGCAAAGTCCGTCTCCCCCACGTACCGCACCACACCAGTCTTTGTCCCGCCAACCTGTTGGCACAAAGAGAGACTCAGGTCCAGAAGATGCAGTGGGCACAGGCAGAGATGGCACAGGCGCCCTGGTGCTCAGCCTCATCCCATCGTCCCTTCCAGCATGCAGGGGAGAGAGGAGCCAGGTTGAGGAAGGGGAGAGGCCTAAAGACAGCTGGGAGGAACAGTCTAGTCAGTGCTTCCTGGGGCTGTCCCACACAAGGGCTTCGGAAACAGACAGACCTACATTCAAACTCTGCCACTTACAAGCTGTGTGAACCTGGACAAGTTATCTAACCTTTCTGGGCTTCAGCATCTTCATCTGTAAAATGGATTTTTGTGAGGATTAAGTACTGTATGTGCACTGTCTGGCACATACTAGAGTCTCGGTACATTTTATCCTTAAAAAAATGGTTTAAAGGGTGGTAGCCAGGGGTTGGGGGAGGGGGAAATGGGGAGTTGTTTAATGGAAATAGTTTCAGTTTTGCAAGATGAAAAAGATCTGTAGATCTGTTGCATGACAATGTGAATACATTTAACACTATAGAACTGCAAATTTAAAATGGTTAAGAAGGTAAATGTTATGTGTATTTTATCACAGTTTAAAAAAATTTAGTGAGGCGGTAAGTATGAATATTACTGTAAAATCAGGTAAAATTTTTTAATTGAAATTTTTATACATAAAGATTCAAATCTTCCTAAAGACTAGAAGTTTCTCCACCTCTCCCCAGAAGCAAACACTTTAACTTTTTTTTTTAATTCAATATTTAATTGTTAACATGGGTTAATATGAGTTAACATGTTAGATTATTGCAATGGCAGTTCAAAAATACTTTAACTCTTTAAGGTGAATTTTTGGTATTTATTTACCATATTTCTAACTAACATGCTTATATTGCTACTTCTGGCATTTTCGATTTTGAACGCTCTCCACTGACCTCCCGTCAAGGAAGGGGAGGCGCTAGTGCCCCATTACGACTGCTTCACAGCTCCGTCTCAGTCTTCTGCTCTTCTCCACACAGCGACGTCTTAAATTTAATCAGATCTGGGTTCACGGTGCTATGACTAATAAACACCGCTCGTGGATGAGAATGGGAGACTGGTTACTCTTCCTTTCTCACACAACTTTTAAACTACGGATAACTGTCTTTTCTGATTGTTTGCTTAGTTTTCATGAATTTAACAGTACTTCGACCCCAAACCCTCAATAGTCTAAGTCTGCCAAGATGTTCAGTAGCATTGGAAATTCCATCCAGTTCTTTCTGAAGAAGACTTTCCGGTAGCTTTGTGACCAGCTACAGGGTGGACTGGCTGCCGGCTCTTCAGCTTTGAGGCTAGCAGCCAGGGGCCTCTCGTCACCATTACACTGAGAAGTCCCTTTGCCTCTCTCCTGGGCTGGATCCTGTTTCCTGGATTCTATGTCTTCCTTTTTTCCTGGTTTACTCACTTATTTTGGCAGAGCACATCGTCCCATAGCTTTCTTAGAAAAAGTGTATGAGAAAATAAGATACTTGAGCCTCTGCTTATCTGAAAATGTTTTTTATTCTATCCTCATTTTTTAAAATTGAAGTAAAATTCACATAACATAAAATTCACCATTTTAAAGTGTACAGCTCAATGGCTTTTAGTATGTTCATGACTATCACTGCTACTAATTCCAGAACATTTTCATCACCCCCACAAGAAACTCCATACCCAATAGTGGTCACTGCCCGCCTCTCCCCAGGTTTTGTCATCCACTAATCTACTTTCTGTCTCTATCTCTATAGATTTGCTTGTATGTATAAATGGAGTCGCACAATAAATGACCTCTGTGTCTGGCTTCTTTCATTAGCACAGTGTTTTCCAGGTTCATCCACGTTTATCAGTATCAGTATTTCCTTCCTTTCATGGCTGAATATTTCATTGTACGGATTATACCACCTATTGTTTATCCATTCATCCACTGATGGACATGTGGGTTGTTTCCACTATTTGGTTATTATGAATAATGATGCTTTGAATGAATGTTCATGTCTAAGTTGTTGTGTGAACACCTGCTTTCAATTCTCTTGGTATCCTCGCTCATGAACGATAGTCTGGTTGGGTCTCTTCCTTCAGGATTTCGAAGGCTCTCTCTGTGTGTTTTAGGAGTCCAGTGTTGCTGTTGAGAAGTACAAAGCCATTCTGAGTCCTGATCCTTTATGTGAGCCAGTCTTTATGCAGGGTCCTTTGTCCGAGGGTTGTGCTGTGTCACAATGAGGTGCGTTGGTGTGGGCCTCTTTCCATCCCTTGTCCTGGGCTCCCAGGGGCCTCTTCAGTGAAGAAACCCTTGTCAGTCTGAGGGGATCTTCCTGGATTACTTATTTGGCTTCCTGCCTCCTTTTCCTCTGTTCTCTTTCTGGATCTATTGGACAGGTTATCTGAAAAGTTTTATTCTTTTCTCTCATTCTGCATATATCTTTTGGCTCTACTTTCTGGGAGATTTCCTTAAATTTATCTTCTGATACTTCGGTGGAGTTTCTTACATCTGGAATCAGACTCTTCATTTCCCAGAGCTCTTTTGTTCACTGAATATTCATATTTATACATTCGATGGTGTTCTGTAAGGCTTTAATGCCTAATTTACTTGTTTCTCAGAGCCGGCCGTTTTCCCCCAGAAAAAGCTTCTCACACTCTCTCCAGCGTGGAGAGCACAGGCTTGGCAGCCCCGCCTCCCAGAAGGCAAGTGAGGAAGAAGCCGGTCGGGAAAGGGGCTCAGCTTTCAGGATAGAAACGTTCATCTCATCCTTCTCAGTCCAACCTGCCTGGGATTTTCCCATCCAGCCCCTCTTTGACTGTCTTAGGAAACCAAACATCCATTCCAGAGGCCTGCTGGAGGGGTGGTCAACAGGCAGAGTGAGACAGGGCCAGGGATGGGGAGCCGCAGGTTTTTAGACCGATTCTTCCATTTCTGGCCCTGACGTCAGCCCCATTTCCAGAGGCTGAGTCCTGCAGCTAACTCCTGAGCCTCGGAGGCTTCCCAAGGAGACATTGACTACTTACTTCTCTGCTTCCCTCCTGCTGCCTGTGGACTTGGTGACACTGGATTTCCAGTGTTACTGCTGCTGTCTCCTCTCCTGTTCTCTTTGTCTTTGAGGGTTTGATACCTTTTTAAAAACACTCCCTTCGCTGCCATTCTCATGCAGGTTCAGCAGAGAGTGAAAATAAATGTTTACCTACTCTGTTTATCTGAACCTAAGTATAACTTTCTAAATGTTACTTTCTCTGTCACCCCTAAGTATACTTCAGGTATGCCTAAAAGGGACCACCTCCCTAATTAAAACGCACTCTACTTCCACCATTTCTTAAGGACTGACTATATGCCAGGCACTGAAGACACAAATTTGAAATCTCACAACTCTATAAGGTGGGCAGCGTACTCCGTTCCTGGATGAAGAGACTGAGGTTCAGAGTGGTCAGAGAGTAGAAGAGCCCAGTGGGCCTCACTCTGCTCTGTCCTTAATCCTGGCTGGTCTTAACTACCAGGCCCTGCCCTCCGGGGTCGCCTCTCCCCTCAGGAGGAAGTCTCTTGCTAAAAACAGCACTAACAACCCCTCACCAGCCCCAAGGCGGTGCTGCTGCAGCCTTAGTCCTCAGTTGCCTACAACCGAATCCTCCCCTGTTGCTCCCTCAGTCTTCAGAGTGATGGAGCCAGGCAGGTGTCCTCTCAGAGACAGGAGCAGAGCAGAAACAATAGGAAGGTTTCCAGAGGAAACACATCTGGTGCTGACCTCCACCCAGGTCAGCATAGTCTTAGGGAGCTCCCCTCCCTGAAGCCCCAGACAGTGTGCAGTGACCCTCTCACTGGGAGTGTGTGCCAGGCCTGTCCTCTAGGAAGATGAGACCTGCCCCTTCTCTCTTTTTTCCCTTTGTTTTTATTATGTTTTACATTTTTTAACTTAAAAAATGAGACTTTATTTTTTAGAGCAGTTTTAGGGTTATAGAACATTTAAGCAGAAAATATAGGGAGTTCCCACAGGTCTCCTCAAGTCTCTCCCTGCAGTTTCCTCCTTATTAACACCTTGCATTAGTGGGGCACGTTTGTCACAATAATGAGCCAATACTGATACAATATTAACTGAAGTCCATAGTTTACATTATGGTTCGCTCTTGGGTTTTGACAAGTATATGATGACATGTATCCACCACTCTAGGATCATACAAGATAATTTTATTGCAGTAAAAGTCCTGCGCTCTGCCTATTCTCATCTCTCTATCTCTTCCTACCCCCAATCTTTTTACTGTCCCCAAATCCTACCTTTTCTAGAATGTCATATATTTGGAATCATACTGTATATAGCCTTTTCAGCATGGTTTCTGTCACTTAGTAATATGCATTTAAGGTTCCTGCTTGTTTGCCAGCTCTTCTCTTTTTAGCCTTATTCCACTGTCAGGATGTACCTCAGTTTATTTATCCATTCACCTCCTGAAGGATGTCTTGGTTGTTTCCAAGTTTTAATAATTACGAATAAAACTGCTATAAATATTTGTGTGCAGGTTTTTATGTAGATACTTTATAAAAAAATTCTTTTTTAATTCTCAGCCCCCCACTTCCACCCCTGACCTACGGATGTTTCCATCTCCCCCTAAGAACTAGATCTCCGAAGGCGGAGAATCTCCTCCCACGCACTCCCAGTGCACATTTGGGGCCTAGCACACCCAGGGGGACTAGGCACCTGGGGGGCCTGGCACGCCTGGGGTATAGATCGTGGCTCCACTGGGGGTTGAACCCAGGACCTTCTGCGTGTAAAGCAGACATGCTAACCACTAATCTACAGAACCACCACGTGTAGATACAAGTTTTAAACTCACTTAAATGAATACCAAGGGACATAATTGCTGAATCATATGGTAAGAGTATGCTTACTTTTGTAAGAAACTGTCCAACTATCTTCTAACGTGGCTGTACCATTTTGCATTCCCACCGGCAAATGCACGAGAGTTCCTGCTGCTCCACTAAGGAATTGGCCCCCTCAAGTCACCCCCACTGTATGCCACACCCCAGGCTCCTGAGGGGTGAGCCACACCCTCCTTCCTTTTCTACCACCTGGGGTTCACCCGTGGGCCTGCAGTCCCTTCTGGCTTGGCCCGAACACCAACTGGATCCCAGGTCCCACAAAGCAACGGTGGTGGACAGCTTGAATGTATCTGTGTCTCAGGGACTTTCCCCTGAGGAAGTCAAAACTGGTGAATCACTTAAAATAGCCACATGTGTCTCAGATCATGGTCGCACCCACACGGTGAGAGAACAGGGCCTCAGAGCTGCCCCGCTCTGTCATCAGGAAGCTGGACCAGAGCTACTAGGAGGGTACAGTGAGGGTTCATGTCTGAGATCTGGAGCAGCCTCTGCTGGGCAGCTGTGGGAAGGGGCAGGAGCATGGGGTGGGGTGCTGGCAGGAAGGAGGATGGCCAGGGGAGAAAGGCAGGTGGGCAGTAACATCGAGCCATCCAGGGAGATGAAGGGACCCAAGTGGGCAGCCCCCTTGGTGACTCTCCCTGACAACTTCCACAGTCGCTGACCTGAGTAATAGCTAGCGGGGCATATCTGGGACTCAACTAATCTGTGGAGTCCTGACATCATTCATGAGGAGCCTTGCTTGCTCTCAGGCTGTCGGAGGCACTGGGGCACAGCCACAGGAATGAAACAGACAAGATCCCCTCCTCGTAGAGTTCCCCTTTGGGGGCAGGAAATAGATAGTAAAGAAGAAAGTGAATAAATGCTTTTATTCCAGGTGGATGACAAGAGCTATGTGGAGTAATATGGGAGGCCTCTGTCTCTGAGGGGTGACAGTGGCACAGAGGCCTAATAGAAGTGGGACAGTGTGCTGTAGGAAGCCTGGGGGACAGTGTCCCAGGTAGAGGAATTGGCCTAGTACTCTGGAGGAAAGGAAAGAAGGTCGGCATATCAGGGGCACAGCAGCCAGGATGGAGGGAAGTCGTTTCATAAGGGGGCTGGGCAGGCAGGTCACAAGAGTCTGGGGGCCACGGGAAGGCAGGTGGGTTTATCCCAAGTAAGATGGGGCCTCTTGGGTGTGGGGGCCTGACTGGGAATGAGGGAGACCAAGGAAAAGGCAGCTCCATTGTCTGAGAGAGAAAGAAGCTGCCAGTGGAGGTGGTAGGATGGGAACAGATCTGGGTGTATTTTGGAGGTGATACCAGAGACCTGCTGATGAGTCACATGGTGGGGGAAACAAAGAAAAACAGACCTGAGGCCAACTGCCAAGTTCCTGGCTGGGTTAGCAGGAGACACAGGTGTGCCATTTACTAAAATGAGAAAGATGAGGAGGAGCAGGTTGGGGATGGCTGGGGAAAGGGGGTGATGATCAACTGAGCTCTGTTTTGGACATGTGTTATGAGCTCAATTGTGCCCCGCCAAAAGATATGTTGAAGTCCTGACCCCCAGTCCCTGCAAATGTGACCTCATTTGGAAACAGGGTCTTTTAGGTGTGATTAAGTTAAGATGAGGTCATTAGGGTGGGCCCTAATCCAGTATGCCCGGAGGCCTTATAAGAAGAGCAGCGACACAGAAACACACACGAGGGAAGAACACCATGCGAAGACGGGGCAGAGACTGGAGCGATGCAGCTGCAAGCCAAGGATTGCTGGTGATACCAGAATGTAAGAGAAAGACATAAAACAGATTCTTCCCTTGATCCCCTGAGACAGTGTGGCCCTGCTGACACCTTTGAATTCAGACTTCTGACCTCCAGCAGCGTCAGAGGATAAATTTGTTGTTTTAAGCGGTTCCGTTTGTGGTACTTATTTCAGTAGCTACGGAAAACTAATACACATTAAGTGGAAATGTTGAACAAGAGCTTAAGATATGAGGCAGGAGCTCAGAAGAGAGACCTGGACTAGAGATCCAGCTGTGGGTGGTGTGATGCTCACATGTGCCTGGACTGTTCTAAGTCACAGGCCTAGATGGTTCCACCAAGGACAAGAGCACAGGAACAGATGAGCCGAGGTCAGAGTTCTGACCTGATGTTGGGAAGGGGACCAGCAGAGAGTGGTGGCCAGGGAGGCAGGAGGAAAGCAGGAGAGTGTGTGGAATCCTAGAAGTCGAGAGAAGAATGTGCTTCTAGGAAGAAGGGAGAGACTGATAGTGGCCGATTCTGCTGAGCAGTGACATAAGATGAGGACTGGGAACTGACCGTTGTATTTGCAATGTGAATGTCTCTGGTGGCCTCTGGGGGAAGGTTCCCCTGGAGGAGAGGGTGATGGGAGAGAGCAGGAGCTGAAGACCGTGGCCACAGACAGGCCCTTCGAGAGGTTTAGCCGAAGAGAAGACAAAGAAATGAGCAACGGCTGGAGGGAAACATGGGGTCGGGGAGCGTTTTATTTTTGAGGTTGTTGTTAAGAGAAGCTGAAGCTAGTGAGTGAAAAGACTGGCCAGGGGAAATGTGCAGCGGAGGAAGGGGTCTGTCTGCTGGGGCGGGTGGCACTGACCTGAGACAAGAGCAGGCGGTTGGGGCCCTGGATGAAACTAGATGAAGGGGAAAAAGTGTGCAGATGCTGCAGGTTTGAGGGTGAATCATGGTTCTGTTCTTCCCAGGAAGCACAGAATGTAGGGGAGAGGCAGGTGTTAGAAATTTTTAGAGAAAGAAGGTGGTATCACTATTACAAAAGAGGAAACTGAGGCTCAGAAAGGCAAAGCAGCAGGGAGGAGTGGCCGAGCCAACTCCCTCAACTAGGTCTGTGGGCCTTGGGTCAGTCTACTTCCCAGCTCAGCACATGGGGAAATTGGTCATTGTTGAATACAGAGGTTACTGCCAGACATAGGTTACTGCACAGACCCATGCTAGAATTCCTCCACTCTGACCTAGGAGCTTTCTTAGCCTGGGGTAGATCTGGTCTCAGATTACTCCTCTGGGGAGGAAAAGGGAGTACAAAAGGCCAGAGCCCTTGTCCCATACCCGGGGCCCCCAGCCATCCAGTGAGAAACCCTGTGACAGAGAGAGGAAGCCAGAGGCAGACATAGTCCTCCCTGCTGACCTTCCCCAGCTCTGCTTCCTATCAGTGAATCTGGAAGATGAAGCCCCAGCAGCCATGTGGGTTAGCAGAGCCAAGTCTCCTTCTTCTTCCCATCCCTCTCCCCACACAACAGACACCATTTCCCTCTGCCCCAACCCCAAGCACACCAGCCCCCAGAAGGGCCCCCAGGCCACTCCTACAAACCCCTCCCAGCTAGAGCTAGGTCTCACACCCAGCCTCGAGGTATGCACCCCTCAGCCAAGAAGACTCGGGGATGAAGAAATGGGATCTCGGGCAGAGGAAGAACGCCAGGATTTCCCAAGAGCCCACAGTGTACAGGACTCTACCTGAGTAGATTTCTACAAATCCTGCAGTCAGAACATCAGTCCCTTTTTAAAAGTGAGAATATTGAGTCTCAGTCTCTTGCCTTGGGTCACACTACCGTAAGGGACAGAGCTGAGTTCATACCTAGGCCTGTACAACCCCTACGCCCCGCTTCCCACCACCTGTTGCCTCGACACCACAGACGGCCCCTGCTGGATGTTTGACCTGGGGTCTGTGCAGGGTGGGACCGGCAGAAAGAGAACCAACCTCATTCCTCATCTCTCAGAAACCATCTCTCAAGACACTGCTCCCACACCTAACCAGGCCAACTAGCAAGGCGGGAACCAGCCCTGCAGAGAATCTACCAGCCCACAGGGGAAGGTGTGGCTGACTGGTCAGACTGCCTCGTGGGCTGGTATGTTCTGGGTGATCTGCAAGGCAAGGCTGGCTTTAGCTTCATGCTTTGAGATATGCTGGGAGAGGGTGCCAGCAGTACAAGTGATTCTCTGGAAAGGTCTCTTAGCCCATCCTTCTCGGGATGCTTCTGTGACCAGTACGTGAAGAAACTTGAAGGGACAGACTTCACCTACATGGAGACGCCCTACACAGATTCTGCTTCAAGGAAGGCCTTGCTGTCCTGCTAAGGGAGCCCCCTTGGCTGAGATGACACCCTTCCTGGGGCAGCCACACCTGGTAACTGAGCGAGGCAGGGGCAGAAAGGCTGGACACTTTGGCTCTACTTGGGGCACTGTGATGAACAACCTGGCTCCAGAGCTGCGCCTGGTCGGCTGAGGTTCTGTCCAGCCCGCGTTGCAGTCTGACTTCCACCTCTGCCAATTCTCTCACAGATGTTAAAAGCCATAATAAACATCTGTACCCCCAAAACACCTCGGCAACTACTTCCGGGGAACTTGACATGACACAACCTACCTATCATCTGTGTCTTTGGGGGTCAGAGAGCTCGCTCTCCCACCACTCCGTGTTGACATCTGTCTCTTTGGAGCTTTGGCTCTGGGGCACCTCTTGGAGCCACAAGCAGCCAGCCAGGCCGCTTCCTTCCTGAGACAGCTTTTCTCTGTTCCTTGCTAATTATACCCCATACTGTCAATTGTAGCTGACCAAGACATGTCCGGCCTGGGCACACTGCAGGTAGGGGATAAAGGGAGAAGCCCAGAGCCCCCATCGCAGCCTCGCCCATGCCCTGCTTTGTGACTCTGAGCAAGTACTTGTCCTCTCTGAGCCTCACCATCCTCACCAGGTAGATAGGGCCTGGTGTTCTCTGTCCCAGCAGGCCTGTCTATGAGTCTAGATCAGCTTTCACTCACCGAAAAACCTCAGGTAGAGGTGCCTTTCCAACCCTTCCTGTCTCAACCCACCACCCACTTCGTTCCTGCTTCTCTATACTTCCAACCTGGAATGTCTTTTCTATGACCTCAATCTTAAGCCAGTGGCTGCCTGGCTGGCCCCTGAGTCTGCCATACCAGGTTATGCTGCCTCTGAAACCAACTTCCCTAAAACTCATGCAGACAGACCCATCTCTTGGGATGGACTTTCGGGACCACACGCTGGGGCTCCCATAGGCCTCAAGGGGGACACACACAGCAGCTCTCCTCATCTCAGGCCAGACAGACATCCAGGTGCCCTCCACATGCTCCCTGGACCCGGAAGGTGCCCAGGACCACAGGTAGCGGAGGTCTTTCCAGGAAGAAGGAAATGGAGAGGTGTCCTGGGGTGTCAGGGTCCCACCTGGCTTGGGTCCTATCTCAGCTTTGCCTGGCATGTTGTAAAAGGCTATGTGACCTTGGGCGAGTCACTTCAGCTCTCTGTTTCCACCTCTGCTAGGAATCCCTACCTCATACACCCAAGATCCTTGAATGCTCATCCAGAGCAAGGCCCCAAACTCACCCAGGCCAATCTCTGAGAGAACTTGGGAGGGAGGATTTTAGAAGAGGAAATAGGGCAGAACAGAGTGGATCATTGCTGGAGGAATTTCAGGCATTAGCCAGAAAGGTTATCTGTGTGTGTACTGGGGCTGGGGAGGGCGGCAGAGGGTGGGAAAGGGCAAAGGCAGGACAGCCAGCCTATGGGCCCCGCTCAGCCGCTTCCACGCTAGGTGCTATGGGAAATTCAGGTCTCAGGCTGCAGTCTGTGAAATGGAACATCTGCTTCCCAGGCAACTGTGAAAACAAGAGGTGACCCACGCAGCCCAGGGCACGACTCCAAACCATAGCTGAAAATCTGGTTCAGACAGGCCTGTGACAAAACTCCCAACATTTAAGAAACGCCAGTCCGGAAGGTGAGGCATGTTTCTCCCTGGAGAGGGAGATCTCCAGGTCTCCCTCTCACCTTCCAGAGGTTCCCCCAGAAACAAGAACCTCTCCGCGCTGAAGTGGAAACGGACTTCTTTCACAGCAAACACTTCACCAATGGAAGCCAAGGACATTCAGTCTGTCGTAGACCGCCGTGTGACCTCAGGGTGGCTCCCTGAGCTCTGAACCCTCACTGCACCTGGGGCTCCAAGGCCAATGACACCTACCCCTACCTCACAGGCTTTAATGCTGGCAATAGCTAACACTTCATAGAACTTACTCAGAACCACACGAAGCAGATGAACTCTTATCCCCATTTTATAGGTGAAGAAACTGGGGCACAGAGAGGCTAAAGAACTTGCCCATAATTACTTAGCTCATACATGGACCTCATGGGATACTGCTGAGGCCCAAATGAAACCAGGATCCAGAGGTATCTTTGAAGAGCAGCACAATTTAACAAACATAAATACTGTTACTTCATAAGTAACAAATACTGCTCACGCCTTCGACCCAGGTCAGAGGCAGGTTTGCAGCTGGTGAAGCTAACAGAGCTTAGACCCCTTGCCTGGCCTCTTCTGAGGCCCTGACAATGCCTTTGCGGGAACACATGATTTATAAAATTTGCAAAACCAGTACTTTTTTGTACGTTTTTCCTAGAGTCCCTCATCTTTAAATTGTATAAGTTCAGGCCTCTACAGTCACCTAGGTCCAGGATATAATTTTTTTTAAGGGTGGGGCAGGGACAGGAAGGTGATAAGTCAGGTGTTTATAGCAGGGGCAAGGGAGAAAAGCAAGTTCCAGGGTCAGCCAGGCCAGCTGGGTCCTGGCAGTGCACAGTGGACTAGGCTGGAGGACTAACCCGAGGCAGATTAGGGTAAGGTGGGTGGCAGGTGAGGCTTGATCCTCATGGTAGAAACAAATCCGTCATTCAAATTCCTCTCCCCATCCCAGAATCCAGGCACATCCAGGGCAGGCACAGTTGATGAGTGAATAAAGGAATAAATGGCCCATCACCTCCTGGTGTGACCCTGGGCAGGCTATTTTCTAGGGCTGAGCCCAATTTCTTTATCTGTAAAACAGGTGGATAACTCCCACCTCGTAAGGCGGTGGGGAAGACCCAAAGAGACAAGGTACAGAAAGTGCTGGGCATGGTACCCAGAGTGGGGTACTCCCCCAAGAAAGCAGTGTCTCAAAGTGAGGGTGCAACCTGCTTGTAGGCTGGGCAGTCAATGGGGCCTGTCTGCTGCTACTGCTGCCAGCTCTGCTGAAGGGCTAAGGCCTGGAGGAGAATTCTAGAGCAGTGCCCGCCTTGTGCCAGCTTCAGTGCCCTCTGCCTGTCATGTCCAGTTCCCATTCCATGAAGGGGAGCAGATGCAAGGGGCGTTCCTGGGCTTAATCCTACTGTTCCCCAACCTGGGACCAATCAGAGCTGGTCGATAACCCCCAGAGCTGCCACATCACACCTCAAAGAGGTCGAAAACACCTCCTAGGGCTCTCATATGACACAAACCAGGCCTTGCACAGCCAGAGCCCTTCATAACTCTGAAGCACTCCCTGTTCCCTGGCTCTCTCTACGCTCCTGACAAAAGCACCACACAGCGCCACATGGGTACGACACCATGTGATCACCCTGTAAGGTATACAAATGTCTAATGACTACATCGTACACCTGAAACTAAAACAATACTGTATGTCAACTGCAATTGAAAAAGAAATTATTTTTTAGAAAGCATCACATGGGTACTAACTATGCCATTTCACTAGACAGATGATAAATGCATGGAAAAAATGGAAGGAAGGAAGGAAAGGAGGGAGGGAGGGAGGGAAGGAAGATGAGACTCAGTTAAGTGACTCGACCAACATCACACAGCTGAGACATGGCATAAAGGGCACAAATCTAGGCCTGATTTTCCTGCAGTGGCCATGGCCAGCATGTGCCCTCAGACCCCAGGCATCCCCAAGGACAGCTCAGTGAGACCGTAAGCCAGGTTGCCTGGGCCCCATAGGCTGGGGATGGCTTCTCAGGGAGCCACCGTAAGAGGAGCAGAGTTGATGGCCTCAAAACAAGCTCTCTGGACAGAAAAACACAGGGGCCCCGTGAGTCCAGCCTCCCCCGCCCCCACAGTGCCACAGCAGCCCCCTGACACCCTCTGCTGTACTCTCGCCCCCTCCCATCCTGTCTCTACCAAGCAGTAACCAAGATGTGCATAAAACGTGGATCTGCTCACACTGCTGTACAGAGACTTCTGCAGCTCCCTCGGCTCTCAGAACAAAATCCTGCCTGCACCTCAGCTCAGCCTTGTAGGGTCAGCCCACGCCAGCCTCCTGGGCACAGTCTCGCTCTGGCTCCCATTCTACCTGCTTGGCCTCCCTGCTCTTCTCTCTGTTTCTCTAATCTCGCTACAGCCCTTTGCCAGCACGATGCTCTTGCCCGCGTCGGCTGGTCAATGCCAGGCCATTCCCCTATCTCAGCATTAACGCTGTTCCTTGGGGAAGTCCCACTGCCAGTTTCCTCTGTGATCGGCTCTTGAAGCACCGTGTATAATTTCTTCATGTCATTTACCAGAGTCTATAAAGAAATACTGATGCCTGCAATCACAGAAATCATGGTCTCTCTTCCAGTAAACTGGGAGCTGCTGGAAGGCAGAGACCAAGCCTGGCCACGCCCACCACCATATCACCCAGGGGTAAGTTCCATCCATAAGGACCTAGGCTGGCAAACCAGACCCTGGGGTGGGCAGACCCCCGAGAGTATGCCAAGATACAAAGACATGGCTTAGTGACAGGAAAGCAGGCTTTAGGGGCTGGTTTGAATCTTGGACCTGCTCTGTCATCTCACACAAGTTACTAAACTTCTCTCAGCCTTGGTTTCTCCATCCAAGGAGTGAGGGTGATAAAATTACATCACAGCAGGGGCTTGAGGATTCAACAGGGCAATGGGTATGAACATTTCCTCTCATCCCCACAACCTAAATGTTCTTCCCAGAAGCCTCCAGGAGAAACTGTGGCCCTGGGAGAGGTCTCCGGAGTAGGGGCGGAGCATCCCAGGAGGTGATACCCTCCTACGGTCCCCACTCTGTGACTCCAGAGCCCCCCAAACCTTTCCCCACTCAGCCTTAGAGCTCCCGGCCTGTGCTCCCCACCTTGAAGTGGGATTCCCCCACTCTCCCTCAGGAAGCCCCGCTGACCTGAGCACAGGAACCTCTCCCCCTACCAACTGACTACCTCCTTTGGACTCCTCAGACCCCAGGCCCGCAGACATCCTTCGGGGACGACCCCGTGTGTTATTCTCACCTACCCAACACCACGGTTCTTAGAGGGCAGAGCCAGCCCGGGCCCCCTCAGCCACCTCAGCCCTGGGTTTTGCATCACACGTTATGATCCCGTCCCATGTACCTTACCATCCCCAGCCCAGGTCTGGCTCACACTGCCACATTCAGACAGCAAAAGGATAAATACAGACTCTAAAGGACTTGGGGGTCACTGGCCCCTTCCAACCTGGCCCCAATACCTGGGACTACCAGAGAAGAGAGGCCCCTGACAGGAAGGCTCAGCTAGAGATTTCTTTGGCTCCAATGACCCAATTCTCCCCTCCACAGCTATACTTAATTAGGTGTGTGAACCAGCCACCCCTGGGCCAGGGGCCTTGAGCCCTCCAGTCTCTGGCCTTTTCCAGTATAGGCCTGGCACATCCACATTGATGGGCTAAATCAATGGATAATATCGGTAAGAGCTAACGGCTATGGGGCACTTACTAAGTATCAGGCACCATCTAAAGGCATTACATGTATTAACGCGTTTCAACTCATGTGGGAGGTACTATTAAAATTCCTGTTTTACAGATGGGAGGACTAAGGCCCAGAAAGGTTAACACACCTGCCCAGGGTCACACATCGACAGTCTCCAGAACCAACTTAACCTGTCTCCCTGGTCCCTCTGTGTGGTTCTGACAAGGAGTGGCGCCCAAGCCTGGACCCTACCTGAGCCCCTTGAGAGACTCCTCCCTGCCCACCCCTGGGGTCCAGCTCACCCACATGGGGTGCGGTGGTGGGGACTCACCAACACGCGGTCTCCCAGGCGCAGGTCCTTGTCACCCCGCTTCACAGAGCCGCTGTCGGAGAGGTTGGAGCCCGACTCGTTGCCTGTCTTGACGGAGCTGTTGAGGACACTCTCCCGCAGTGGGATGACACGGCTGGTCAGCGGAGGTGTGGCTGTGCCTGAGTGCAGTGACAGGTTCTGGGCGGTCAGCGACTCTACCGAGTGGGCATCACTGCCCGAGCCCTCGGCCATGGGCTGCCGGGTCAGCTTGGAGGGTCGTGTGAAGATGCCCTGCAGGGCTGGGCACTCAAAGTAGCGCACGCCACCCACAGCACCGTCGTTCTTGCCCACCGGCTCGTCCAGCACCACGCCGGCCCACTGGCCAGGCGCAAACTGCGTCTCACCTAGGTACTGTACCACACCTGGCTTCACGCCGTTCACCCACACCCGCTCACCAACCTCGAAGTCCCCCACGAAGTCATCGCCCACCTCAGCTGCCTTCGGGCCGGGCTTCTCGGGGGCAGCAGGCGTAGCTGTGGAGGAGGGGCCCGAGGCCTGCTTGTGCAGGGGGGAGCCTATGGGGTGAGGAGAGAGGCAGTGGTTAGGGCTGAGCGTGAGCTGGAAGGCGCCAGTGGGGAAACTGAGGCAGACAGGATTGGCAGTGTGACCTTGGGCAGGTCTCATTCTTCGTGGGCCCTGGGCATCCGTAGGTCTCTCCCTACTCTTCCAACCCCTCTGGATAGTTCTGAGGATTAAAAGCTCAGGAAAGTGCCTTCTCAGAAGCAACACTTTCCACTGCTCAGGGTCACTCAAACTCAAGGACCAGGAATAAACCCCTTATTGATGGTTATTAGCTGCCACCTTCCTGCCCTGGTAGGCTCAGATCTTAGAGTCCTCTCCATGTCCCCCGCCTTCTTCCCCAGACAACTCTGGACCTTATGAAATTCTTCCAACCTATTCCTTGACAGCTGGCCACAGCCACAAACATCTTGCAGCAAGGAATGAACCAGGAAAACCCTCTTACTCCACCCTAAGCCCCCCTTCCCTTTCTTCTCCCTTTCCAAGTTACAGCCTAAAGCCTCAGAACTGCACAGACCAGGAAAAGTGGGAGGGAGGAGGTCAGTCGGTGAAAGCAAGTGTGTAATCTCATTCCTAGGACTGAACTCTGGGTTCCCTGGCCTGAACTGGGTCCTCTGATCCAGCCCCTCTTATAAAAATAATGACCCTGAGGCTCAGAGAGGCAAGGGCCTTGCCTGAGGCCACACAGTAGAAATGAGACTCAAACCCTGGGAGGAGGCCTACCTCCCAGGCCTGGGCTCCGATGTGCTCCAGACATCAAAGAGGAAGAGAAGGAAAGTAACTTGCTCAAGGTCACTCAGGAAATGACAAAGCAGGGCTTGACTCCACCACGCTTCATGTGTATCTGGTTCCTGGGCCCCATACAAAGCCTCCTGGGCATGTGGGTGCTCAGAAAGCCCATCTTTTGCATCTCAGGGTCTAGAGGTTGCTACCATTTCTTGCCAGACCAAGCGTCAAGCAGAAAAGGTCTCATCCTTCTCTTCCTCTACTCCAGAGGCTGATGGGCTTCTGAAACACAGTTGGAGACATACTCTCATCAGAGCTGCCTATGTTTCTGGTCCTTTCCATGAGTAGCCAGTGGAGGGACCATATAGCAGCAGCTCCCACCAACTTCCTCTTTTCATCTAGGGTCAGGGAACCTGGGGCCCCAGGCCTGGCTGGATGCTATCTCAGGACTGGAAACCAACCCTTACGGACAGAGTTTCCAGGTGACAGGAAAGCCACACAGTGCTAAGGCAGGCCCAATACACGAGGCCAAGCAGGCGGGTTCTCCCTCTGGGCTCTGGCAGCAGTGGCAGGAAAGCACATGGCCACCCATGGCCTGGGCAGCCAGGATGGGAATCTGATCAGGGGGAAGGGCTACCTCTGACCTGTGAGCTGGGTTCCTAGAAGATCAATGAGCTTTCCTGTTGAATTTAATTAACAACCACAGTCATCACACCCATTAATTGATGCTCTGTGCTAAGAGGCTGACATACAGCAGCGCATCTGACTCTCACAGTTAGTCCTATGAAGTCATTTTGTTGTTCCAGTTTTACAGATGAGGAAACTGAGGCTTAGAGAAAGCAGGTGCTTCATCTAGGCTCCCAGATGGTAGGCAGCAGAGCCGAGCTCTGGCCAAAGGCCTCTGGCTCTTGGTGCAGGGCACTTTGATTAATCTAACAAATGTATACAAAGCACCCGCCATACCTAGCCCCAAACTACAATCACCCCGAATCTTGGTCCGCTGTGAATGGACTTTTCCCAGAATCTGGCTAAACCTTACAGTTCCCTACAAGTAGGAGACAATCTTATCTTTTACTACTTCCTACGTAAGGACGTCCCCTTCCATTTTTTGTTTAGAGACAAACCTGGGTGGGACCTTGGTTGGGAGCCCCCAAGGCTCTCTTCTACCACTGAAATCCCATGAGGCAGACGTCATAGTGTTTGAGGGAGCAGGCCCTGGAGCCCCACAGACCTGCTCTCGAACCCAGCTGCCCCGGCCCCACCTGGGTCTCCTCACCTGCATCTCTGTCCTGGGCTGTTGTGCAATGATAGGAACAGGGCCTGGCCCATACACACGCCCATGAGTGCTGACAATTGTTACTTTGATGAGAATGATTTATACAAAAACTGAGGGATTGAGAACACACACACACACACACACTCACACACACACAAGAAGGGCTTCCAGGGAGGTTCTGGTGACCTTGGGCAAGTGGCTCTTCTCCTGAGTAAACGAGGAGGGTGGCCAAGTCCCCTGAAGTTGGCATCAAACACTGAGTGTAAGTCGGCTCACACAGACCCTATCCTGCTGGTTCCTTGTGCCTGAGCCAAGCTCCTGGGATTCCTCGGTCCTGATCTAGGACAATCCTGTATCACAAAGGAGCTTCTGCTGGGATCCCCACCCACTCCCCACAGTGGCTCTCCTGCTCACTGACTGGGTCAAGCATGCTCTTTCCTTAGGCAGAGCTGCTTCAGAAAGCAGCCAGAAGGGGAGGAAGTCACAAATTAGATGGAGCCTCCACCCCACACCCCTGGTAACACTGACCAAGGAGCCTGTGGGGCCCATCAACAGCGAGGTGTCAATGTTATCATTATTAAAATAGCAGCTACCATTTACGAAGTGCTGACTGCATGCCTCCAATGGACTGGGTACTTTTTATACATTGCATTCTTGCAGATTAGGAAGCAGAGGTTACAAAACTTGTCCAAAGTCAACCAGGCAAGAGTCAGGAGCAGCTGGTCTGGCTCAGAGCCCTCCCTCTTGATGGCTCCCTGGCAGGCACCTAGCAGGTGTCAGTGCCCTTCCCTTATCTGTTCCTAGAATACTTCCCTGTGCACAAGGGCTCCCTGATGTCTGCTAACAGGACTGAATGGCTGTGGCCCAGGCCTGTCCCTACCTGTCCTTTTGCTTACAGCACAGAGGAGGGTCCCAAGTTAAGGGGGACCCAGAGTGGCTATTCTTGGCAAAAAGCTGCCTACTCAGCTGTCCTCCCCAGCTGTCCCAGCCCAGGCAGACCCTCAGGTAATCTCCTTTGTTCCCCACCCCTGCCCCTTTCAGGGTCTACAGGCCCAAGGACCAGTTGTTTCAACAGCTGCTAAAATCCAGATCACAAGCCTATGGCAACCACATTTGGGTGTTTTGCTCCATTTTTCCTCTTTGGTGCCCTCGGCTGCCCCAGTCTCCCAGGGACAAACCTTCATCAAATATCCCTCTTACACTGGGAAGCTTTCAGCAGCCTGAGGTTGGGAAGGTGTGGAAAACCCCTACAAGCCCCATTCCCTCCAGGGAGCCATTATAACACACTAGCTAGGCCTGGCCAAACCCCTTCCATATCTGGGCCTCAGTTTCCCCATAGGACAACAAAGAGATGTGTCAGAAATAGCCAGGGTTCTGGGGGGCACTGATATTCTACGGGTCCCACCTCTTCTCCTGGAGGAGCCGGTGTGAGTACCTAGCTATCAGACCCGGTCACTCCCTCAGGGCTCTGAGGCTCCCTGAAGCTGAGCTCTGGGCCTCACTCTCTCCGAGTTATTGCACAGAACAGCAGTGGCTCAGCAAACCCCCAAGAAAGCAAAGAGCAGCGACAGACTTCAACCTCACAGGAGCAGCTGATCCCTTCCCCAGACGCAGGCACGAGGGGATTTATTGCTGGTTTCAAGTTCAAAGTAGAACTTGGATGAAAAGTACTGAAGGACATGGTGTGGAGTGGCAGCAGCTGGTGGCCCAGTCCAACAGTGGGTGGGGGGCCCAGATAAGAAGGCATCCTTCTCTACTTCTACAAGGACTCAAGTCCTGCCCTGCCTGGAAGCAGAGATGGGTCTTTTCCATACCTGCCATTCTCAGCCACCAAGGACCCTATTCACTGAGCACCCAGTGTCAGATTCTAGGGATGACAGGCATGGCCAAACAAAGGCCCAGCAAGGAGGTGGGGGTAGGGAGGACAACAGGACCACAGCTACAAGTTGGCTGGCCACCTGCCTGATTGAGGAAGGGACCAAGATCCATGGGCACTTGGGGTTGCGGAGAGAAGGCTCACAGCTTATGGGGGTGGGAGCACCTCCCAGAAACTCTGCCCAACATGGTCACACAGTTTGCTCCCTCACCTCCGAAGAGACGACTTCCCTGACCGCTTCATCTAAAAACCAGTCCATCCACATCACCCTCCACTCCTTTATTCTCCCAGAGATACATCCCCTATCTTCACCTGTGTATGTCTGCCTCCCAGACTTATACCAAAGTTCAAGAGGGCTTTCTTCCTCTCTAGCACCCAGCCATGTGCCAGGGAGCAGCCCCTCAATGTCAGCTGAGCTGTCCGCTCAGAGCTGGGTCCCACTCTCAGAAGCAGGAGCCATGATGGCTCTGTGCTTAGTGCATAGACTCGTTCCCATTTTTTCAGTCAAGGAATCAGAGGCTCAATCCAGGTGGCTTCTGGTTCTCGGGTTCCCCTTTCACCTTTGTACGTCTCTGAGCACTCTCTATTTTCCCCGTGTTTCTAGAGGAAAGTTAAGAACTCCACTTCTCCTACTAGAAGCAAACCTCCCTCCCGCTTTGGTCTCCCCTGGGACTCGCCTCCCTACCTCTCCTCTCCCTTCTCCCCTCACTGGCTCTCCAACAGAGCCCACATGTGGCATCGATATCTCCAGCCTACAAAACAGCAGATTCCCCCACCTCACCTTCCCTCCTTCCCAGCAAACAAGCTTTTCTCTCTCTATTTAAATGTTTATTACACAGATCATTCATGTCCACTGAAGAAAAATTAGAAAACATAGGTTGCCATCAGACAAACATAACACAGTTAACATTGGTGTATGTTTTTCTAGGCTTTATCCTGTGCATCTATATGCATGTGTATACTGCATACTTAAAACAGAGGTGGGGTCGTATTTAGGTGTTACTTTGTCTTCTGCACTTCTCAAAGTGAGTATTTTTCCATCCAGCAGCATCTAGAAGGAAGTGGTTCCATTAGCTGAGGAGACTCTGCTTCCCAGGCCCTCTCTGACCCTCCAGCCCCAACCCCTCCCTGCTGCGGATACTGCTCATGGGAGGATGCCACAGCTTCCTCCCTGTAAGGCTGAGGGCCCTTTCTGGCCCCATCGTGCCTGGTCCTGCTGTTCCCTCTCCTCTGAAGGCTCCCTGCTCCTGTGACAGGGCTGGGGGACTCTCTGCCTCCTCCACCCCTGCTGGCCCCGGTGATCCTCCCCACTGAGGCAGTCTCCGTTCACTCCTCCCTCCACTTGTGTTCTGGCCAATGGTGTGCTGATAAAGGCTTAACAACCAGCTCCCTGGGAGAGATCAGTAAGCAACCCTGATCTGTAGTGTTTGCCAATTTCCATGGTGTAAATTCTCCCACCATGACCAGTTTCAAGCTACCAGCATGATGTCCCTGAACATGGTGTTGGAAGAGGTTATATAATATTTCCACCATAGAATAAATAACCTCAAAAACACAGATACTATAAAATCTTACTAGTAGCAAAGAGCAGCATTTCACTAGTAATAAAATAATAGAAGTATTAGTGGTATAAATATTACTACAAGTACTCCTAAACGTCACGAGTTTTGAATATTTACTATGTTTTTAATAGAATTTATTTAATTCTAAGTTCACACAATCTGATTTTTAAATAATAACGGCCGTATTTAACATCTGGCTGGCAAAATTCCTGAAATTCCTGAAATTTGGTTCTCGTGATCCAGCATGGGTTGGCGCCACCACAGCACCTGTCCCAGCCTAGCCCACACTCCGGAGGCATGGCCCATCCAAGACCCATATAAATTCTCTACAGATCCCACAAATGAGAGACAGGAAGAGGCAGAGAAGCAGCAAGTCCCCAACCTGTCTCTCCAAAGAGAGTGTGCAGAGAGGAGGCGAGAGGCAGGAGAAATGTCCTTCTCTGATCAGTACCCAGAGCACCCTAATCTATACTATGCCCCCCTATAATCCAAACTTCTCCTGAAGCTTTAGCTATTGTGTGTATGCTGACATACTTCTGCTTTTTTAAAGATATTAATAAATTCTCCTTGTAAAAGATATAAATGACACAAGAAGATATAGAATGAAGTTGGGCCCAGTTGCTCTCTCCAGCCCAGATTCCTTTCCTGGCACCAGACCTACCCAAAGCTGCCTCCTCCTGGATGTCCCCCAGAATCTCATACTTGACATTCTAAATCAAAGTGACTTCCACAAAAGCACTTCCACTGCCCTCCCATCTCAAGAGTGACCCCCACACATTCATTTACTCAGGCCACAGACCCTCATTGCTCCTCCCCACCTACAATCCAGTTATTCATCAAGATCCAGCAGTTCCACATAAGAAATAACTCTCAAGTCCGCACCTCCCTCTAGGGGCTCAGAGGCTCCTCCCAAGATCAGGCCCTTGAGATTTCACACCTTGTTCAGCAAAGCAACCTCCAGAAGGGTCTCCCAGCCTCAAGTCATCCTTCTACTCCAGTCTCTCCCCCAGGCCATCAGACTAGCCCTCTGAAAAGCAAATCCAATCATGCCATCACTCCCACCCCTCCACCACTCCATATGAAATCTCTAGATAGGGATCTAGATCACTTTTTACGTTAACCTTTGACTTTTATGAAGAGTTTATGTTACTTTTGTAATAAAATATAGTAACGATAAAGTACAATGTTTTCGAGAAGAAAAAATAAAATGGGGAATGTAATCTTTGGCCCATTTCCCAAAGAAATAATTTAGAAAGAAAAAACTGACTGTCTTTTCGTTCATGAAACAAACAAAAAACAAACCTTGAATCCAAGTGCCCCAAAAGAGGGAAGTAGTGATATAAATTATGGTCAAGTCTTTCAGATTATCAAGCAATCTTTAAAATAATTCTTCCAGGTTACAAAGGAAAGTATTTGTGATGTGATGCTTGGTG